>NC_135804.1:144183570-144876070 GCF_964213995.1 Mustelus asterias
GACACAATAATGTGTTACATACAGATCTCGTCTCATTTGTGTTCCGCAGCCGACATGTGGCTGGGCATATCACAAACTCAGTGTACCCTGCACCTATCAGTCTCTCATTCAACAACAGAGCAATTATTTTGCTCTTCCTTTACAATTTTTCCTCTTTGCCTATAGAAGTCTCAACTCTCATTGGATGTTGCTGGTTCACCCAAGTAGCCTTCTGTAAGCTCAAGGTGGACTTGAGTCACAGCAAAGTGAGGAACCAGCGATGGCCAATTATGCCAGGCGATACCTGTGGAAATTCAGACCACACTGCCATCTGAGGTGCCCGTGTGCCCAGCAGGCCATACTGGGCAGCAATTGAGAGTGGGAGCTGATTGATTCCTCCTTCTCTTGGCCATTTAAACTCATTTCAGTGCCGCCTCTAGCGGTCAGCAACTGATCCTGGAAAAGGGGATTTGTGAAAGCGCTGATGGTAAGCCACCGCGCCTCAGAAAGAGAACGGGAGAAACCCAGCGAGTGGGAAGCATTCAAAGAGCATTCACAAGGTTTACCAGGCTGATTCCGGGGATGGCGGGACTGATATGAGGAGAGATTGACTAGGTTAGGATTGTTTTCACTGGAGTTCAGATGAATGAGGGGGGATCTCATAGAGACTTTAAAAATTCTAACAGGTCTGGACAGGATAGATGCAGGGAGGATATTCCCGATATTGGGGGATTCCAGAACCAGGGGTCACATGGTCTGGAATGGGGGGGTGGGGGTGAGTTAATAGGTTGTAATGAACAAAGCATCGTAGCTGTGGGGGACAGCTCGGTGGATAGGATATTGGTATGTAGATAGGCTGGAAAATTGGGCGGGGATCCTGGATTCAGGATTCAATCCTGGACCGGGGAGCGGCGCGGGCTTGGAGGGCCGAAGGGCCTGTTCCTGTGCTGTATTGTTCTTTGTTCTTTGTTTGTCACAGTCTAAGGATTCGGGGTAGACCATTTTGGACAGAGGTGAGGAGACATTTCTTCACCCAGGTGAGCCTGTGGAATTCATTACCACAGAAAGTAGTTAATGCCAGAACATTGAATGTATTCAAGAGGTGGCTGGATATAGCACTTGGGGTGAATGGGATCAAAGGTTATGGGGAGAAAGCAGGATTAGGCTATTGAGTTGGACGATCAGCCATGATCGTGATGAATGGCAGAGCAGGCTCAAAGGGCCAAATGGCCTCCTCTGCTCCCATCTTCTATGTTTCCATGTTTCTAACACTGCTTCTGCCAACTCACCACCCCGCCGCCACCACCACCCCCCCCCCCCCCCCCCCCCCCGCCCCGCCCCCAAACCCCATGCTCCCTCTTTAAGGATAACATTCTGACAGTTCCTTAACACTGCACACCCCATACATGTGAGAAAAAGAAACTTTACCGGTGATCCACGTACTCCAGGACTTCCAGGGGGGCCAGGGTATCCTTTATCGCCCTGGAAGGGAGGAGAACAAAGAAGAAATAGCATCACAGTACTGATCAGCTTGTCCACATGCATTGGAGCTAAAATGTTGCTAACAAAATAACAGACTTCACCTAACAGGCTTTAATGTTTATCCTTCCAGTCTGAAATTCCACATTCATCACTACCACTATCGGTAACAGGTCTGTCGCCATCAAAACTATTGGGCCCAAAATGCTCTCCCCAGTTGGAAAAGACATCTATCATCACATTGCTATGTGATTGTCACAGTTGCTCTGAATGATGCACAGAATTTCCCAAATTGCCATTGTTATGGAGTTCCACCCAAATCTTTGAAGCGAGGCTGTGTGAACTGTTTTTGGTGAGTGCAATGATGTGACTGGGGAAATGGCCAGAATGACTTACTGACCTCAGCTTACTGATTGCATCACCTTTATATCCATTCTGTGACCTCTATAATTTTCACTGTACACTGTACAGTGGTCATCAGCCTGCCACTGCACTGGACAATTTGTCGGCTTCCACCAGTGCCTCACACATTACAATGACCAAATGACTATTGCACCCGCATGGGGAAGACACCTTATCTCACCCCCCCCTATTGAACCCTTATCTCTTCCATGAGCAAGTCCTGACTCATAAACATGTTTCTTGCCCCAGTACAGATTCTGGATTGTTCAGGTATCCTTTTCATCAAATATATTATGTAGTTGCCTCATTTTACATTGACCGAATATATTGTTGCTTTGTAACACAGAACTTAAATATTTTGGAAAAGAGAGACATGTTGCCGAAACTTTTCATCTTGCACTCATCAGGACCAATACAAGAACACCAATTTGCGAAGGAAAAAAGGGTGCTGGCTGGTTGGCAAGCACACTCTGATTGGCTGAGGCATTGCTTTCGGGAATTGTAGGCTTCTCAACCTCCCAGGTAATTCAAAGAAAGGTACAAGGCTTCAATATATTCCTTTTCTTTGCAGAGAACGGATCAGTGAGCATGAATGTACATTGCCTACTATCAAATGTAAATGAGCCGCATTACAAGCTCAACTCATTCTTAAATTGGTTGTTAGTATAGCTATGAACACACTCAGGATTGTTTAGCTAGTGCTACCCAATTGCTGAATCACATCTAACAGCAGGCAATTAGAGACAACTTAGGGCGGCACAGTGGCAAATTGGTTAGCACTGCTGCCTCACAGCTCCAGGGGCCTAGGTGCGATTCCAGCCTTGGATGACTGTCAGTGTGGAGTTTGCACAATCTCCCCATGTCTGCGTGAGTTTCCTCCCGGTGCTCCGGTTTCCTCCCATAGTGCAAAGATTTGCGGTTTAATTAGCCATGCTAAATTGCCCCTTCGTGTCTGAGGAACTAGCAATGTAAATACGAGGGGTTATGAGGATAGAGCCTGGGTAGGATTATTGCCAGTGCAGGCTCGATGTGCCAAAGGGCCTCCTTCTGCGCTATAGATATTATTATATATTCTAGCCCCACAACCAATCAGCATCCCCATTTTGTGTGGTATACATTGTGGTGATTGTTTAAAATTTGGCATTCTTGTGCTTGTCCTGGTGAGTGCAAGATGAAAACTTCAGCAACATGAGTCTTTTTTCAGCATTATTCAACTATAGCTGGGAGTCCCCAAGGGGCTGGGTCTGTCAAAGCTTCATCCAAGGAAGAATATTTGAAATCTGCCCCTGTCAGAAACTCACTCTATATGCCCACTTTCCAATGCATGGATCGCATTCACAATAAATGAGCGGCTGATGTCCAGCAATAGAGTTGATTTATTCCTGAGTTAGCCACAAGTGACCGCTCTTCAATCAAAAATAATCCAGTCATACGACAGCAGTTGGAGGGAGTCAGTTATTGATTCTGTAACCTCAATACCACACATTATTACACCCCTCTGTATGTACTCACATTCAAGGGTGTCCTGCTCAAATTGCGCAAGAGGCATGAGGTAGCTGTGATTGTGGCCATCTTCTGGTAGCTCCACATTGAGGAAGGTCATCGATCTGCATCAATCCCTTCCATGTCAAATATTCTCTCTCCAGTAGCTCCAGTTCAACTTTTGTTTTAGAGCAGTGTCACGTATTGACAATTTTATCAAAAGCCAGACTTGATTTTCCTACCTGCCACTCTCAGGAGTGCTACGTGGAATTATATAACATTTTCAGCTCAGAAGTAGGCCATTCAGTCCAACAGGTCCCTGCTGGACGCTCCATCCCAGCCTCCCCCTCCCATCTGACTTCATCTGACCCAATCAGCATTTCCTTCTTAAACAGAAAATGCTGGAAAATCTCAGCAGGTCCGATAGCGTCTGTGGGGGGAGAATAAAGCTCAATTCTCTCCCCACAGACGCTGTCAGACCTCCTGAGATTTTCCAGCATTTTCTGTTTTTTTGTTTCAGATTCCAGCATCCGCAGCATTTTGCTTTTACGTCAGCGTTTCCTTCTGTTCCTTTCTCCCTCACGTACCTATCCAGCTTTTCCTTAAATCCATCCATCCTGTGAGAAGCAGTGCCCGCAATTCTCCACCATTGGGAATCGCTGGGAGGAATCCTGGCAATTTTCCACAGGGAAAGGCAAACAAAGTCAACGGCCAAACAGACTTGCTTAAGTTAGGGATTAACGTGACCCTTTTACATTCTGGATATCATAATGTTCCTGTTTCAAACAACAATTGCTTGATTTCCCTGTTCCATTCGGGAAGGAGGTCAGGGAATGACATGGTATCAAAGTTCAGGCAATAACCCCAGCAGGTAAGCCGTGAATTGGAAACCCAGACGTGTGAAGCAGCAGCACTCTGCTCAGGACCACAGATGAAGGGGAGGCGGATTACACGCGAGTTTAGTCCTTTCCAAGATAGCTATAGTTCTCAGGGAAAGGAGGCAGAACAAGTTCTGCAATCAGTATCTATCACTGCCCCGTTACATGTCAGCAAGGTCCTGTGATAGCGTGAATTGTTATTTACCGAGTTCTGAGTCAAAATTACCTCAGAGAATGCTTCCTCACATCACACTGAAAAGGAATGACATCTTCCGGCGGCTGTGGGGTTCCTAGGTGAAATACGGCTGGGATTTTCCAGTCTCGCCCCGGGGTATGCGGTAGGACAGCCTGAAGTCCACTGACTTTCAGCGGAACTGGAAAATCCCTGCCATGGCTTACCCCATTGGGAAAGCCCAGAGTGAAATCCTCAGACACTAAGAGCAAGGATGAGGCCTTGCAGCCTGCATTCAACCTCTGCTGTATCAGACTTTTACATTGCCTAATGGAGGAACTTGTGTAAAAAGGAAAAGGTTTCTACTGTCCAGCAGACGTCATGATGAGGACATTAACTTCCACGCCTTAATACAGCGAAAATTGCCAATATTCTCCAGAGCACAAATTGGCTCATCTTGCTTCTAGAGGGTCTAAGTTTACACTGAGATGTCATTCACTCTCCCCAGGCGCGCCCCCCCAACCTCAATTTTCTTTTCCACAAACCTTTTCACCTCGGTCCCCCTTTGGAAATCCAGTTGGCTTAACAAACTCAAGTGTCCCGGTGGCAGGTGGTGGGCCTGGAGGACCTGGCAGCCCCACGTCTCCCTGAGGTGCAGCAATCGGGAAGGAAGCTTCATTTTTTTTCAATCAAACAAAACAATGTCACCTGGGACTGTGGTAACCCTGGGTGGAAATGAGGCACTAAATTGCGGGTGGGGGGGGTTCGGGGGAGGGGGGGGGGGGCAACATTAGTCACGATAAGGGTTCAAGCGGGCTCTGTCAACTCTTAACAGGCCTTGGATTATTCCACAAGGGCTGCCCGCTCGACAATTCCATTTCTTCTTTCGCCACGATCAGAGTTCCTTTTCCAGTTTCCAAAGAAGTTAACACACTTTGCTGGTCTGTGGTAAGCGAATCAATGGATATTGAGTGCAAGAGCGAATCCTCTGTGTCAGGGGGCCGGGGAGAGGTCTAAAGTCTCAGCTCTACACCACAACCACCTGACTGGTTTATAAACATCCATCGTCCCTTGCGACACCTGGTCAGCTAGTTCACTGATCGACTCATTAGCGAGTGACCAAACAAGGAAGATGAAGATCTAGTTTCTTAAGAATGAGGGAAACGTGTGACCAGGACTCCTACGTGAGGAGGGGAATAGTGCCCGACATGCCTCATTTCTTCCA
Source organism: Mustelus asterias (assembly GCF_964213995.1). Lineage (NCBI taxonomy): Eukaryota > Metazoa > Chordata > Chondrichthyes > Carcharhiniformes > Triakidae > Mustelus > Mustelus asterias. The sequence goes on from NC_135804.1 coordinate 144,189,188, forward strand.
GGACCACCAGCAGCTCAGTCCACAGCTCGCTCCCAAGTGTTACCTTCTCTCCTATGATTGAGAAGTTTAGCCCAGGCCCTGAGACATATGGGATAGTTCCTGGGCGGCCGGGAGGTCCCGGAAGGCCTACATCACCCTGAGGTCAGGGAGGGGGTGGAGGGAGGAGGGACGGGGGGGGGAGGGAAAAGGTTAGTTACGGTTAGTGTCAGAAAACAGTTTCAGTATATTACAGACCAAAGTAACAATTTGCAAAGGTTCACCTTCCCACCACCGGAGGAAAAGATTTTGTCTTGGGGAGGAGGTGGGGGGGGGGGGGGGGGGGGGGGGGGGTGGGGGGAGGGGGTTGGATCTAGCAGCACACCAGAGGGCTCAGAAAGAGATGGGCCAAGTAAGAACCTGAAAGGTAGTCCAACAGGCTGCCAGACTGTCACACCTTCACACAGTGGTGCGAAGCACCATTTGCCCAGCGTTTCCTGATGCACTGAATTCACTGCCTCCATGGGATTGTCTGGAGGGCGCAGGGTAACAGGGGTTCACTTTGGCTCCCTGCAGAGACAGGGGGAAATGGTGCCGTTGTTTGGCCTCAACAATACTTCAGCGTGGTCAGTACTGGAATGGCACTGACGGTGGTGACTGGGTGCAAATGGTTCTCATGGGCAGGAAACGCCAGGTGGCAGGAGGAGAGAGGGAAGGTTTCTAATGGGGGGGGGAAACAAAAATGAGAAAGATAGACAAAAATAATAAGAAACCCTCTGTTAAAAAGCGGTGGAAAGGCTATGCATGTTTTCACCCTTTTTATATTTAAGAAATGTCTCCCATAAATAACATTTGAAAGATTTGTGATTAATAATCAGGTTAATTTGCTGGTACAGGGATTGGCCTTGTCCCCTGTTCAGTTTCTAGCCAAACCGTGGCAAAGTGAAGGATATTAGTGACAAGAGGAACCAGGCCGCCATGGAACAGACAACGATATTCATTGAGAAAAATGAGGAAAAGTCAAAGATCACAGTGCAAGATGCCACAAAGGTCAAAAGGAAGAGGAGAGTGGTGGAAATAAGTCAAGTTTTGGTAGTTAGGTAATGCCCTGACTCAGATTTAAAAGACTGTTTACAGCAGAGGGGAAGAGGGAGCAGGTATGGAGGAGAATGGAGAAGATGATCCTGGAAAAAGATGAGATAAAGTAGGAGTCTAGATTTGAACACAGTGAGAATGCAAGTGGGAAGGAGAGTGTCTGGAAGAAAAGGTTGAAAATTGTTTCTGTTCCAGTTGAGCCTTAAAAGTGAAGGGGAAATTGAGTGAGGTCACAGGTGGATTCTGTCACAAAAGGCCAACCCCTGCGATTGAGAGTAGCTACGCACAGCTGTTGAGACCACAGCAGAAGAATGATGAGCTGAACATGCAGAGGCAGAGAAGGTGAGCTGGAGGGTGGGGAATGGGTGATTCAGCACATGGCATCTATCATGTGGAAAATAGCAACACATTGGGCCACGGAGCGTGTGATGTCAATAGAAGCACAACACATGCTAAAGCTAGCTGTTCAACGGCAGCTTGGCAGCTATTGGTTGCAGATGTTTGGTTCAGTAACCACTGACATGATGCCACAGAAGTTCTGTTTTTTTTGCCCAACGTTCTTCCTTCCTTCCTTCCCCTCCTCTCTTCTGGAGCATAGGCTTCAGCTGGCCTTGAGGCCTTGGCATTCAGCCAGTGTCTCACCTTCATGTGTAGGGCAGTTACTTACAGGGAACTACTTGCTCATGGGAGGCTCCCTACAGTGAAATCCAGCCCTGTCCTTACCTTCCCGCTGCACAATCTCCTGGACGGAAAACTCATCTTCCTCCTGATTCAATCGTAGCTTCTCCACTGGCTACTCAACACCGATTACCCATCGGAGGGGACTTTCTTTTTGGTTCCCACTAGACCACTGAAACCCTCCTTCCCAATCGCGCTGACCTTCCATGCCCAGGCCACCTCCACTGCCAATCCACTCCTACCATGCAGTATTGTGGGATAATCTTCACCCCAACTCTTCCTCTTTGCCTCCCAGAAAGTGTGGGAACTCAGAACAAAATTGAAACTATATCACCCACTACCACCCCCAGAATATCCTAAATTAAGACAGTCAAGCGAGGCAGGGAGTCCTGTTCGAAAATAATGCTAATTTAAGAGGAAGCATTACTCCATTGAAGAATACCCAATGCAGGTTTGGGCTCTGTGACACCCTGCTCTCAACACTGCATCCACAGTGACAATGTGATGAGGCAGTGGGGACACTCTGGGACACCTCTTTCATCAAACTTTCATTCCCACTCCTGACATTTCTATAGGGACGGCACGGTAGCACAGTGGTTAGCACTGCTGCTTCACAGCACCAGGGACCCAGGTTCAATTCCCAGCTTGGGTCACTGTCTGTGTGGAGTCTGCATGTCCTCCCCGTGTCTGTGTGGGTTTCCTCCGGGTGCTCCGGTTTCCTCCCACATTCTGAAAGACATGCTGGTTAGGTTCATTGGCCATGATAAATTCTTCCTCAGTGTACCCGAACAGGCACCGGACTGTGCCGACGAGGGGGATTTCACAGTAACTTCATTGCAGTGTTAATGAAAGCCTACGTGTGACGAATAAATACATTTTAAACTTTTCTGCCCATTGTGAGATAAACGCCAAGAGCTGCCAAGCCTGGTTCATAACATGAGAATCACATCATTAAAAACAGTGCTTTTAACCACAGTGAGAGCTGGTGGCAACATGATTACACAGTCAGTGCAGCTCGAGGGGTCTCACACATTATCTGTTTAAAAAGCAAATGAGAATGAAGTGAGCAAGACATCAGTTAAGGTGGTCAGTGACCCTGCTGCTATAGCTAGCCGCTTATTAAAACTTCATCCGAATAGCAAAGGCAACAAGGACACAGTTGTTCATTTTCAACGCTAGATGTCTGCATTTTCAGTCTTACTTTTCTTTCTACTGAGTTGAGAAAACAGCCAATCTTTGTCCCTTAACCTTTTGATTTGACCTCTGCCTGATCCCTGACTCTTCTCGGTTGATCTGACCTCCCCTGCCCTGCTGTCATGTACAGGGTGGCACAGTGGTTAGCACTGCTGCCTCACAGTGCCACAGACCCGGATTCGATTCCTGGCTTGGGTCACTGACTGTACAGAGTCTGCACATTCTCCCCGTGTCTGCCTGGGTTTCCTCCGGGAGGGGGGGGGGGGGGGGTTCCTCCCACAGGCCGAAAGACATGCTGGTTGTTAGGTGCATTTGCCGTGCTACTAAATTCTCCCTCAGTGTACCCAAACGGGCACCGGAGTGTGGCGACTAGGGGATTTTTGCAGTAACTTCATTGCAGTGTTAATGTGACACTACTTGTGACAATAAGAAATAATAAAAATAAATAAAACAAAACATAATAAATAAATACTGACTTGCAATTTTAACTTACAGGGCGGCCCGGTGGCACAGTAGTTAGCTCTGCTGTCTCACAGCGCCAGGGACCTGGGTTCAATTCCGGCCTCGGGTGACTGTCTGTGTGGAGTCTGCACATTCTCCCCGTGTCTGTGTGGGTTTTCTCCGGGTGCTCCAGTTTCCTCCCACAGTCCGAAAAATGTGCGGGTTAGGTTGATTGGTCATGCTAAATTGCCCCTTAGTGTCAGGAGTACTAGCGGGGTAAATATGTGGGGTTACGCGGATAGGGCCTGGGTGGGATTGTTGTTGGTAGAGGCTCGAAGGGCTGACTGGCCTCCTTCTGCACTGTAGGGATTCCATTTTATTCTATTTCACCATAGTAGCTGAATAAATCGCAGCCAATCATTCTGTTTTAAAGGAAAGGTAGATGACCTTACTTAGAAATGCTCTGGGTAAACAGTACATTGATATGGTGAATCTTAGGAGCCATACAAAAGATAAAATTAAATGGCTTCTGTTTTATGAAGAAGGGTTTAAATACTGTGGTTTTAAACCAGTCAGTCCAGGCAGCAGTAACATTTATATCCCATTGGTGGCACTGCTGAGCTAATTAGCTGCTAGCTTTGTAGCGTCACTGACTGGAGATTTGTGGTACTGCAACTGAATTAAGATGCACGATATAAAAGATTGATTTAGAGCTCGCCCTGTTAACAAGGGTACCTTCAAATCTGGCGCATCATAGAGTCATAGAGGTTTACAGCATGGAAACAGGCCATTGGCCCATATCCCTCTATACCCATTCATCGATTCACAATAATTAACTGGACCGTGATTTTTTTTTGTTCATGGGACGTGGGCATTGCTGGCTGGCCAGCATTTACTGCCCATCCCTGAGGGCATTTAAGGGTTAACCGCATCGCTGTGGGTTTGGAGTCACATGTAGGCCAGACTGGGAAGGATGGCAGATTTTCTTCCCTAAAAGACGTTTTATAACATGGGTTTTTACAACTATTGACAATGGTCATCATTAGACTTTTAATTCCAGATTTTCATTGAATTCAAATTTCAAAGTTTCCAAAAGCAAAGGGCATCTTGTAGGTTCCAGTAAAAGACCAGTTCAAATATCTAAATCCTTGGGGACTGAGGCGGGCCCAAAGTGTCCTTTCGGGCCTGGATTTGAACACAGTTCATCTAAAGCTATGGCTGCCTCCTCTGTCTATAGGTACTGGGGGTCCTTTGTTAAAATTAGTTTGCATAATTCAAACCCAGCTTCAAGTGGCCACGTTATGAAACTGATCCTAATGTTGCCCGAATTCAGCACTTTGGGTAAGCTTTATTCAGAAAGCCCGCAGGAAGGACAATGTGGAAAATTGGGAAAAATCCCACTGATACAGCAAAGGGGTCTGACATTGGTGTTTGGCATTAGTGCATCTTTAAGAAAGGTTTTTTTTTAAATCATGATCTCTGCAGCTCTCACTGCTTCAGTGTTTTCTCAGCTCACAGCCTTAGCTGATGTCATTTGTTACTGGCTTGACTGGAGATGTCCTTTTATTGCTGCTTAAACAGGGGTTTGTTTATTTTTACTGTGGGATCTTTTGTGACTCTGCATTGCCAGGAGAAAAACTGGTCGGCAGGTTCTTTCAGTTTGAGTTCTGAGCTGCAGGTTTGAGTTTTTTTTAGAAGGGACAGCAAGCTGAAAAGAAGTGTTTCTCTCTCTCTCCCTGTTTTATTTGGAAATTCTGCTGGTTATCTGAAAGCAAGGTCTTGCCTTTCTGAAGGGGAGAATCTGCTGTTGGGGGCTTGCCTGGAGTCCCTGGTGTTTTGAGAAGCTGTCCTGACTTCAAACTGTTCTGAGTCTATCCAGAGAATTGCAGACTTCATCCAAAGGACTTAATTCCAGTATCGCGTGACCTTTAAGCTATGCTGTATTAAACCTGTTTGAAGGGTCTTGTTTATGGAATTGGTTTGATTGGGACAGCTCCCATATTCGCTAAGGGTTATACATTATCGTGGTTGTTTTGGTGTTGTTTATAATTGATAGAAGTTATTGCCAATATTCTTTCCATACATGTTAACTATATTCTTAAATAAACTTTGGTTGATAAAAGCTCCCTAGTGGGTCATTTGAATCACACCTGAAGTGAACCATATCATGCTTATCCTCACCAAATTCAAGATGCAAAACTTATGATCGAGGTGGGCTTCATAAAACACTTTGGAGTTTCTGACCTGAACCATAACAGGTGTTAAAGCACATTTTGGATCATAACTAACAGAGCCTAAGCACTGTGTTGTACCTGAGTGCTTGATGTAGACAGCGGCTGACTTTCAACGGGAAATCATTCCAATTCCTATCATTGACATATCTACCATCTTAGTAAGCACAATACTTGCCATATCTTTATTGGGAATTTTTTGGGGGTTAATTACCTTCAAATAGTCTCTAATCTAATAAAAATAAGGGATAAGAACACTGGGAAACTTACAGGAAGATAGCAGGAGGTCTGTCATCTGACCCCTCAATATGCAGCCTCCTCCCCCACATTGCTGATGGTGGCACAGTGGTTAGCACTGCTGCCTCACAGCGCCAGGGACCTGGGTTCGATTCCCGGCTTGGGTCACTGTCTGTGTGGAGTTTGCACGCTCTCTCTGTGTCTGTGTGGGTTTCCTTCGGGTGCTCTGGTTTCCTCCCACAGTCTGAAAGACATCTGGGTTAGGTGGATTGGCCGTGCTAAATTCACCGTCAGTGTACCCAAACAGGCGCCGGAGTGTGGTGACTAGGAGATTTTCACAGTAACTTTATTGCAGTGTGAATGTAAGTCTTACTTGTGACTAATAAATAAACATTACTTTACTTTACATCCTCTGGGAGCTCTGCGGGAATTAAGTCCCTAACTGGCGGCAGGAACCCGGCCACCCCAGCTCTCCCATCTGTAGGGAACATGTAGGGGGTGGCATGGTGGCACAGTGGTTAGCACTGCTGCCTCACAGCGCCAGGGACCCAGGTTCAATTCCTGGCTTGGGTCACTGTCTGTGTAGAGTTTGCACATTCTCCCAGTGTCTGTGTGGGTTTCCTCCGGGTGCTCCGGTTTCCTCCCACGGTCTGAAAGACGTGCTGGTTAGATTCATTGACCCGAACAGGCGTCGGAGTGTGGCGACTAGGGGAATATCACAGTAATGTAAGCTTTACTTGTGACACTAATAAATGTACTTTACTTTAACATTTAATTGCAGGGCTTTCTCCGGTACGGTGAAACTCTCGTCCCCGAGAGCTGCTGGTTAATCGCTGGCAACACCACTGGAACAGTGGCTGCCTCACAAGGTGCCTCACGGGAGACTGCTGAGTAAAATAAGGGCCCATGGTATTCGAGGCAAGGTACTAACATGGATTGACGATTGGCTGTCAGACAGAAGGCAGAGAGTTGGGATAAAAGGTTCTTTCTCAGAATGGCAACCGGTGACAAGTGGTGTCCCGCAGGGTTCAGTGTTGGGGCCACAGCTGTTCTCTTTATATATTAACGATCTAGATGACGGGACTGGGAGCATTCTGGCCAAGTTTGCCGATGATACAAAGATAGGTGGAGGGGCAGGTAGTATTGAGGAGGTGGGGAGGCTGCAGAAAGATTTAGACAGTTTAGGAGAGTGGTCCAAGAAGTGGCTGATGAAATTCAACGTGGGCAAGTGCGAGGTCGTACACTTTGGAAAAAAGAATAGAGGCATGGACTATTTTCTAAACGGTGACAAAATTCATAATGCTAAAGTGCAAAGGGACTTGGGAGTCCTAGTCCAGGATTCTCTAAAGGTAAACTTGCAGGTTGAGTCCGTAATTAAGAAAGCAAATGTAATGTTGTCATTTATCTCAAGAGGCTTGGAATACAAAAGCAGGGATGTACTTCTGAGGCTTTATAAAGCACTGGTTAGGCCCCATTTGGAGTACTGTGAGCAATTTTGGGCCCCACACCTCAGGAAGGACATACTGGCACTGGAGCGGGTCCAGCGGAGATTCACACGGATGATCCCAGGAATGGTAGGCCTGACATACGATGAACGTCTGAGGATCGTGGGATTATATTCATTGGAGTTTAGGAGGTTGAGGGGAGATCTGATAGAAACTTACAAGATAATGAACGGCTTAGATAGGATGGACGTAGGGAAGTTGTTTCCATTAACAGGGGAGACTAGGACGCGGGGGCACAGCCTTAGAATAAAAGGGAGTCACTTTAGAACAGAGATGAGGAGAAATTTCTTCAGCCAGAGAGTGGTGGGTCTGTGGAATTCATTGCCACAGAGGGCTGTGGAGGCTGAGACGTTGAGCGTCTTCAAGACAGAAATTGATAAATTCTTGATTTCTCGAGGAATTAAGGGCTATGGGGAGAGAGCGGGTAAATGGAGTTGAAATCAACCATGATTGAATGGTGGAGTGGACTCGATGGGCCGAATGGCCTTACTTCCGCTCCTATGTCTTATGGTCTTATGGTCTTATGCTGCGATAAACCATTGGATCCCTGGAGTGATGGGATGGGGGTCATGGGGAGTGGTGAGGGGGTGCGGGGGGGGGTCAGAGGAAAGGGCAGCAGTGACTTTGAGCTCCCCACCTCTGTACTGACCTCTTTGGGAGGGAGAGGGGGCATTACATACCACCCCGGGAGGTGGATCGCTAAACCAGCAAGATACTATGTTACTGAAAGGTAGAATGTAGGATCACCTTGCAAATTCCAGTCATAGCATCAGAGGGGCATGGCTTCACTCTGGAGATTTCCACGTCACCTTCTCAGTTATGTCATCCGAAAGAAAGACAGAGCAGGCATCAGGACTTTGATTGAGATATTTTCAAACTAACTGGGCCCATAGCTGGAAGATGCAGTTTAATGGCCGTTAGGTTTAGACTTGATCACTTTAGCGATTAATTTGAATACCAGCTCTCTCAAGTTAAAAAATCAAGAAGGCCAAGGTGAGAAAGGGAATCAGGAGGAACCTTTTCATTCCATGATGTAGAGTAAGTCCTGGGATGGGCATTGCAGTGGACGGTGTCAGTAGCTTCAAGAGACAAATTGACCATGTTTCTGGATCGAGACAGGGTTAAGATGAAAAGACGGATTTATGTAGTTGATCTCTTGAAAAGGAGGGGCTTCCTGGGCCTAAGCACCTTCATCTTTCCCCAGACACTCCAATGCATTTAAAAAGTTTCACCTGTGCAAAGGTGTATGACTTTAACCTGGAATTCAAGGCCTCACAGCAGAAAAATGAACACTGAAAATGCAGATATTTTATTTTTAAACATTATAAATGTATTTTCTTTAATATAGTCACAATGCAAAGTCCGAAAGCCAACAAGCAAATTACAGATAGTTTGGCAACAGCTTTCACTCCTGCCCCAGGCTTACCTTTCCTCCTTTCTGGCCTTGGAATCCCAATCCCATGTTACCCTGAAATATAATTTGTTTTGAACTTAGAAGAATTGTCTTTAAGAAAAAAAAACATTGCCTTAACCAAGTGTAACATTGGCCTTTCGTGTTGTCACCTCTCTGTTCACTCTCTTGTCATACAGCGCACTGGAACTCACTCTCAACGCCCTGACTCTCAAGGACTATAATTCCAATACCATGTTCATTGAAAAATGTAGGGTAAGATTGCTGTTCAGCCCATCATGCCCTTGTTGGCGTGGTGGAACAGCTCCAGTTGCACTTCCCTGCACTTTCCCCACAGCCCTACAAGGTTTTCCCTGAGTACTTGTCTAATTTCCTTCTTGAAAGTTATCATTGAATCTGCTTCTGTGATCCTTTCAGGCAACCCATTTCCCAATCTTAACAACTCACTGCATAAAAAGATCTCTTCTCAACTGACCCTGGTGAGTTCTTGTCAATGACTGCTCCTTCTGCCAGCGAAAACACTTTCGCCCTATTCTTACCAAAATATTCTGTCAAAATTATTCGGTGACTTGGACATGAAACTCCAGTTGGGGTCTAACTGATTTATAAAGGTCAATCACAGCTTCTTCGCTTTTGCGCTCTCTTATGCCACTATTTACGAAGCCAGGGAACCTTTAAGCTTCGTTTTGAACACCACTTTCAACTCGTTCTGCCAGGTTCAAAGATTTGTGTACATAAATCTCCAGATTTCGCTGTTCCTGCACCCCTTCTTAAAACCGTGCCGTTTGATTTATATTATCTTCTCGCCCCTCCATCTCAAACTTCTCCTCAGTGAATTGTACCTGCCATCAAAATGATCGTAAAACGGTTATTTATGTTCTGAAGCAGTCAAATGAAATGTTTAATGTGGTCCCAGTTGGCTCACCGCACGTTTTAAATGTTAGGAAAGGCCAACAGCATGCAAGAATGTTATACAGGTAATTACCTCATAGAGAGGCCTCACCGCATAATGAGTGCTGCCTCACATCATTCTAAAGCAGCTACCAGGACAGGTCCAGTAACTGCAGAATAACAGGAGTATTACAAATGTCTTACATCCAAGTACATCCAAGCCTAATATTACTATGTGCTTGAAGGGAAGCATGGATACTCCTGTTAAAACGTTTTAGGGTGGCACGGTGGCACAATGGTTAACACTGCTACCTCACAGTACCAGGGACTCGGGTTCGATTCCCGTCTTGGGTCACTGTCTGTGTGGAGTCTGCACGTTCTCCCCGTGTCTGCCTGGATTTCCTCCGGGTGCTCCGGTTTCCTCCCACAGTCCGAAAGACGCACTGGTTAGGTGCATTGGCCGTGCTAAATTCTCCCTCAGTGTGGCAACTGGAGGATTTTCACAGTAACTTCATTACAGTGTCAATGTAAGCCTACTTGTGACAATAATAAATAAACTTCAGACAGTATTGCCAGTATCATCTGCTGCTTCTGGCCCGTGTTGGGTGATGTTTAATAGACTGTGTCACCCAACTCTGACAGGATCTTCAAGAAAGGCCAGCACCCGGATTAAGGTGACTCACTGCTGGAGGTAACTAATATCAGACACAGCCACAGTCTGCGAAGCAGAGGTGAACACCTGCAAGGACCCACAGTGTTTCCAGATGGGAAAAGGACCAGTTGCAACTGAGGGATATCAAAGAGGGTGAGGGGTAGGGACAGCTGGAAAAAAGATGTTGACAATCAACCAGCACGGTAGCACAGTGGTTAGCACTGCTGCTTCACAGCTCCAGGGACCTGGGTTCGATTCCCGGCTCGGGTCACTGTCTGTGCGGAGTTTGCACATTCTCCCCTGCGTGGGTTTCCTCCGGGTGCTCCAGTTTCCTCCCACAGTCCAAAGATGTGCGGGTTAGGTTGATTGGCCATGCTAAAATTGCCTCTTAGTGTCCTGGGATGCATAGATTAGAGGGATTAGCGGGTAAAATATGTAAGGATATGGGACTAGGGCCTGGGTGGGATTGTGGTCGGTGCAGACTCGATGGGCCGAATGGCCTCTTTCTGTACTGTAGGGTTTCTATGATTCTATGAACCCTGGTGTATTTACGTCCTAGTCAATTTGGACAGGGAAAGCGTTAATCAGTGGCTCCTGCCCTGTCCTGGCCCCCCATGCCGACATATAGTTAAGAAAGCCCACCAGCGCCTCTACTTTCTCAGAAGACTAAGGAAATTTGGCATGTCAGCTATGCCTCTCACCAACTTTTACAGATGCGCCGTAGAAAGCATTCTTTCTGTTTGTATCACAGCTTGGTATGGCTCCTGCTCTGCTCAAGGCCGCGAGGAACTACAAATGGTCGTGAATGTAGCCCAATCCATCACTCAAACCAGCCTCCCATCCATTGACTCTGTCTACACTTCCCGCTGTCTCGGCAAAGCAGCCAGCATAATTAAGGACCCCACGCACACCGGACATTCTCTCTTCCACCTTCTTCCGTCGGGAAAAAGATACAAAAGTCTGAGGTCACGTACCAACCGACTCAAGAACAGCTTCTTCCCTGTTGCGGTCAGACTTTTGAATGGACTTACCTTGCATTAAGGTAATAGCTATGACTGTAACACTACATTCTGCATTCTCTATGAACGGTATGTTTTGTCTGCATAGCGCGCAAGAAACAGTACTTTTCACTGTATGCTAATGTATGTGACAATAATAAATCAAATCAAAAAATCGAAATAATCACAAAATACCAAAGATAAAGCCATCTGATATCAAACAGTGGTCGGACCAGCTAAAAATCAGTGCTCTCTGTCCTAAAACCTTGATCCAGATACAGTGGGGACTCACCTTTAGTTCAAAAGCCCCTCTCGGCCTTGTGAGGGCCGCACCAGCCCGACCAGGTCGACTACTCAGAGTGAGGAGGATTTGCAGGAAGATCAAGGACAGGGACTCCCTTGTTGGAATTTCCCACTCTGGAAGCTCAACAGAGACTTGGTGCAGCATTCCAGGGTAATATGGCCAGTGAATAAGGCAGAGCCGCCTACTGAAGGCCACAAGTAGGTTCCAACGGGTCATCCTGCTTGCAGCACCAAAGTTTCAAAGGACAGCAGTAGGTTTATGCTGTGTGGATTATCTTAACTCTAAATACTAGCAAATGACATAAACCACCACTTACTTTTAATCCTTGAGGGCCAGGGAGACCAGGTCGACCCTGAAGAACGAGATCAAAAAATTAATGGTTTTCTGAGGAAAACAATAAACAGTAAAGAGACAGACATCATATAACCCTCTGACAAACCCCTAAATGTTCAATATTAACGCCAGGATCTTTGAGTAAAGACCATGACGGAATTATCCAGCCATTCACGCCGCCGGGATCCTCTGCGTCCACTGACAACGCACCCATTGCCGCGAGTTTCCAGGCGGTGAACGGTGGCTTCAATGGGGACTCCCATCGACAGTGGCGGGACCAGAGATCCCACCACCAGCGAATAGCACGCCACCAAGACAAACGTTGAGGGGAGGCCAAAGAATCTCGCTCTACGACTCCACCAGCAGCGGACATCGGTGCAGGACAGAGAGGGGGAGGGAAAAAGGGAAAATTTGGAGAGTGGATAACAGTCAAATTTTGCTGACCTGCCTCCTGTGTACGCCCACCATTGGTGAAGCCTGAATTCCCCACCCTTGGGTCTGGTTCTATAAGTTGCAGATTTCCCAAGTGGTCATGACTCATGCATCAGACTCAACTGTGAGAAGAACCATGAGTTCAACCTCCATACAATATTCGCACATACAGGCTTATCGTAGGGGCTGTAGCATATGATCTGAAGTAAGAACCCTGGCTGACTTTCTCTTCAAGAGGTGTTAAGATCAGTTAAAATCTCCTTTTGTTGCTGCCTTGGCTAGTGCGAGCTTACCTTTCATAGAATAGGGAGTGAGTCCAGAATGTACCCTGTTGGCCTGTCTCTGACATAGGGAGACACAGGTCATTCTGTATGTCTGAGAGCTCCTCACTAGCCCAATGACACAAAGGTTAATATTAGTGCTCCGAATTGCACAGGGAACCAGGGTCAATGCTGAGATCTTCCCAGTCTATTGCCGGTTCCCTTCCAATGTTTCCCTGACAAATATCTTTACCACTCAGGTTTAACTTCTTAAACTATTGTCCAATTCAGGCAACTTGGAACACTACTATCGCATGCAAATGAACTGCCAACTGTCCAGTGGGCCTGGCTGATGGTACCTGAAAATTTAACACCTACACCAATAACAGTTTAAACATTCAACCTCGTCCAGTCTTTGAGAGGAGCAATTTTTAAAAATTCATTTGTGGGACGTGTTCGTCGCTGGCATTTATTGCCCATCCCTCATTACCCTTGAACTGAGTGGCTGGCTAAATCATTTCAGAGGACGGTTGAGAGTCAACCACATTGCTGTGGCTCTGGCGTCACATGTAGGCCAGACCAGGTAAGGATGGCAGATTTCCTTCCCTAAAGGACATTAGTGAACCAGATGGGTTTTTCCAACATTGAATTCAAATTCCATCATCTGCCCTGGCAGGATTCGAACCTGGGTCCCTAGAATATTGGCTAAGTTTCTGGATTAATAGCCTAGCGATAATACCATTAGGCCATTGCCTCCCCCTGTAAAATATTACAATTGATTTTGGTATCTGTGTTCACCATCCAGTGCAGGGGAATTGTCAGCCCTACATAAACCTCATCCTGGTGACTATTCAGATGGGCGAAGTAAAACACAGGGTGGTTCTCTTCAGAATACATACTGGAATGCCCGGCTGCCCTCTGGGACCCAGGGGGCCATAAGGACCAGGAAAACCCTTCAGACCCTGCAAGAGAAAAAGGAAGAGACAATTGAGTCCATTTATCCACGTACCAGATTAAAGCTGAACTCAGGGCCAACCTGTCACTGAATACTTAAACAACAATGGCATCTCACTTAGACATAGGTTGTTGAAGGCTCAGGCCGGCGCTCCTCGCAGTATTCAGAATGTGGTGTAGAGTGAGCCTTTCAGTCAAAATAAATTCTCTCTCTTCTTCAAATAACTCACAACTTTGTTACCTGGGACTAGGTGCTTCGCATTTGATGGAAAAAGTGCAGCAAGAGCACTGACATCTCCTTCCTCGCTCAGAGATCTTGTGTCAGGCAGAGCAACATTTACCAAATGAGTTAACATGAAAATTTCCTGCTTGTGAATTCCATTTTATTAGTTATATCAGTAAATGGAGCAATTTTACCTGCATACGCATTGATCAACAGCACGCAACAGAATTCAGAGTCCATGATTGTTTGTGTTCTCACACATGGGAAAACACAGAAATTCCTGGGGATATTTGATTACAGACAGCACGGTGGCACAGTGGTTAGCACCACTGCCTCACAGCTCCAGAGACCCGGGTTCAATTCCAGCCTTGGGTCACTGTGCAGAATCTGCACGCTATCCTGTGTCTGCGTGGGTTTCCTCCGGGAGCTCTGGTTTCCTCCCGCAGTCCGAAAGATGTGCTGGTTAGGTGGATTGGCCATGCTAAATTGCCCCTTAATGTCCCAAGATGTGTAGGTTAGGGGGAAAGAGTGGGGTAAGTATGTGGGGTTACGGGGATGGGGTCTGAGTGGGATACTCTTTCGGAGGGTCGGTGCAGACTGGATGGGCTGAATGGCCTGCTTCTGCAATGTCGGGACTCTGATTCGTGATAGCTAATCTGTAAAATGTAATTTATAATTTGTTCATCCAGCTTTTGAGAATCTGAATTTAAGGATGTCAGGTTTTATGGTAATTATAGAGCTGAACATTATAGACCATTGGCTGGAAAGCAGGTAGGTGCTTAACAACTACATACAGCTCTGCACACTCGGTCTAGCCTGGGTTCAATAGTTAGAGGCTGATTACCTGACTATATGCCTGACTGATTAGATATACACACAGGCCGGAATTTTACCGGCACGCCCGCCTCCGGAACGGGAGAACGGCACTCTCCGTTGGCCTCGGGTGGGATCGTACGAACCTTGGGCAGACGTGATGGTAAAATTCCGCCCAAAGTCTTACTGATAGAGTGACAGGCGATAGAAAATATTTAACATGAAGGCTGCACCTTATATCCTCCTGCCTCACACAGGGCAATATCGTAGGTATGTCACTATGTGGCTTCTTAAAGCTACATGTCATTGTCGACATTGGCACACATACAACATCACAACAAACGCCCCCATAGTCAAAGCTACTTCCACTGTTCGACACACAAAATAGGAACAAAGGTGGGACTGCAACACAGCTTCAGTAAAATGCCTTTTTATAACCCTGCCACCCCAGGGAACATTTTCCACCCAGATACTTACAGGAGCTCCGTTCAAACCTGGTGGGCCTGGCTCACCTTGCTGGAGAGAGGGGAGAAAAAGAAATCACCTGAGAATACACTTTTCAACAATTGGAGCAGAGATTAAAACAAACCAAAAGAGGAGATCTTTAAAGCAGCAAGGGGAGTTCACGTTCACATCACTTTTGCCGAGGTACAGAAGATAACTAATGGCTCCGATGTGCTCTGGCCTTAACTCCAGCTATCATAAGCTGGGCCTCATTGCCAGGGCTGACATTGAGGTTTGTCTGTCCACGATGTTTGGATGAGGAAGCCCAAGATTACCCAGAAGGGAAATCAGGTCACTCCGGGGGCCATTCTGTCCTTACCCAGCAGCCCTGCCGGCAAGACTCGCCAAAAATAAAAAGCGGGAAATATCAGAAATTCTCAGCAGACCAGGCAGCATCTTTCCAGGGGGGACCTAAGATAATGGCGGGGCTGGAATTTAATCATCAAGGAGGGCAGCAGGAGTCGGGAAAATTCCTGGCTGGGCCCACTTCCATCGGAGAGATGGGTTTTCACCGGGGCGGTGGCGGGATGTGGGTGTGGGCAGCAGTCAGGCCAAACAGCCCTGGGCTGAGCTCAGAGGCAGCCACAGGGGTTGCCGGGCTGGGTAACAGGCCGGCCACAGTGCTGTGGGACTTTGTCCCAGTTATAATGAAAAATGTGAGGCCCTCACCCCTCACACACCCTCCCACCTAACACACTCTCCAAACCCCAGCCATCAAAACCTCCTGCCCACACCACACACCTTCCGATAGCCACCCATGCCGAGGTATGCCCCCTCCCCACCCATCCCTATGGCCCTCATGTCCATGCCAGTTGGCAGAAATGGTGGTAGACGACCCTTTGAACGCGGAGGCTGCCGTCGTGGAAGGTGAGGAGATGGGGAACCCTATCATGATTCTGGGAGGGAGGGGGACTGGATGAGAGCAGGAGCATGAGAAATAGGATGGTCTTGGCGACCATCATCAGGGAAATGCCTGATTGAGGAAGGAAGACATTTGAAAGTATGGACTGCAGCGTCGGAACGAATGCAACATTGATGGGGAACCATTTCCTGTTTCTGTTCCATAAATGCTGCCAGACCTACTGAGTATTTCCACCCACATCCTTGCTATAATTGAAGTGGAATGGGTAGGTCGGGCGGGGGAGGGGTCAGACTGCTCGCTAAATTTAATGAAACCCCTCTCCCCCTTCAGACCTGCTGGTGGAGAAGCATAAATTCCAATCCAAGATGCAACATGAACGCACATGGGCCTGGAGTGGTAAATAGTTTGGAGGAAAGCCTTAGATTACAGGATGATGTAGCTGGTCGGACAGGCAGAACAGTGGCAACTGGAATTTAACCCTGAAAGGTGTGAGGTGATGCAGTTTGGGAGGACTAACAAAGCAAAGAAATATTCATGAGGAGTACCGAGGATCAGAGGGACCTTGGGGTGCATGTCCATCGATCCCTGAAGGCAGCAGAACAAGTAGATAAGGTAGCTACGAAGGCATATGGGATCCATGCCTTTATCAGCCAAGGCAGGGAGGTTATGCCGAAGGTGTATAAAACATTTGTTAGGCCACAGCTAGAGTACCGTGTGCAATTCTAGTCGCTCTACTATAGGAAGGATGTAATTGCACTTGTGAGGGTGCAGAGGAGATTCACCAGGGTGTTTCCTGGGCTGGAGTGTTTCAGCTATGAAGAGAGGCTGCTTAGACTGGGGTTGTTTTCCTCAGAGCAGAGAAGGCTGAGGAGGGGACCCGACAGAGGTGTATAAAATTATGAGGGGCATAGACAGAGTGAATCGGGAACCTGCCTGCAGTCCCGGCAGCGTCCACTGCTGAGTTCTGGCGCTGCTGGAACTGCCCCGAGCTGCTGGCCAATCGGATTGACTGGAAGCTCTGGAGGGTGGAAGCCCCATTCTCACCTCGTTTACGCCACGGGCAGCACTGCGGGGGCGGGGAGGCGGGTCGGGGGGGGGGGGGGGGCGACCATCAGCTAGACAGGCCCGAAACCCCCAAATTTCCCTTCTGTTGGCTGGAGGGGGGGAGGGGATGAGCAATGCTTCTACCATTCACGCCCACCACCCCCCCCACCCGCTCCCACCCCCCCCCCCCTCCAATCGCCTGCATAAAGTTCAGCCCATAGTGTAAACTAGGAAAATAAATGATGTATTAAGGTTCCCTACTTGCTGTTACATGCCACTGTCTCATGGGTCAAGCACTTGGTTAAGGCGCCTGCTTGATGTTTATTGGGAGGCTGAGGCTGCGAAAGAGCCAGATTAACACCGATAGGCTGACAGCCACTGATACAAATTGGCAGCTTCAGCTTAGAGCAGATGTAAAGGGAAGAGCCACTGAACCCCGCAATGGAAAGAAGCTGGATTCTAATCACAGTCAGCTCTGACCAAGTGCCATCCAGACTCGAAATCTGGTTAGGCTGGCCTTGATAAATTGCCCCTTAGTGTCAGGGCGACTAGTTGGGGTAAATGCATGAGGTTACGGGGATAGGGCCTGGGTGGGATTGTTGTCAGTGCAGACTCGATGGGCCGAATGGCCTCTTTCTGCACTGTAGGGAATCTACGGTTTCTATAGAAACATTGACTCTATCCTCTGTCCACAGATGCTGTTAGGCCTGCTGAGATTTTCTAGCATTTTCCTGTTTTTGGTTCGAGATGTCAGCGTGGCTCACACTGTTGCTTTGCGGCGTCTTGCTGTGTACAAATCGCGTTTCCTACATTACACCAATGACTACCCTTCAATGTACTCCGCCGGAGCTCAACGCTCTCCTTTAAAACGGAGATGGGGAGGAATTTCTCCAGCCAGAGGGCGGTGAATCTGTGGAACTCACTGCCAGAGGGCTGTGGAGACCAGGACATTGAGTGTCTTTAAGACAGAGATAAATAGATTCTTGATCAATAAGGGGGCCAAAGGTTCCGAGGAGAAGGCAGGAGAATGGGGATGAGAATCATATCAGCCATGATTGAATGGCGGAGCAGACTCGATGGGCTGAATGGCCTAATTCTGCTCTTATACCTTACGGTCTAATGTGACAGGTACTATATAAAAATAAGTCTTCCTTCTGTCATTCCTTCCTTCCTTCTGCGGCACGGTGCCACAGTGGTTAGCACTGCTGCTTCACAGCTCCAGGGACCTGGGTTCGATTCCCGGCTTGGGTCACTATCTGTGTGGAGTTTGCACATTCTCCTCGTGTCTGCGTGGGTTTCCTCCGGGTGCTCCGGTTTCCTCCCACAGTCCAAAGATGTGCGGGTTAGGTTGATTGACCATGCTAAAATTGCCCCTTAGTGTCCTGAGATGCGTAGGTTAGAGGGATTAGCGGGTAAATATGTAGGGATATGAGGGTAGGGCCTGGGTGGGATTGTGGTCGGTGCAGACTCGATGGGCCAAATGGCCTCTTTCTGCACTGCAGGGTTCCTATGATTCTGTGGTCATGATTAGATGCAAGGACTTAACACAATTGTAGAACATTCCTGTGCACGTAAATGAAGTGTTAACCCATCAAATATAAATGCAAAATGGACATCATATGGACATGAGACGCAACCACAATTTCTGGGATAAGGACTAGACCTCCACTTTCAGCTGCTTCTCTCAGTTCAACTCCCTGAATCTAATCCTTCCTCTCGAAAACTTCAGATCAAAGCTACAGTATCCCCTTCTTACCCCCAGTCCAGCACGGACTCCGGAGATATAGGCCGGTTCTCCTTTAGCTCCTTTTTGTCCAGTCTCACCCTAGAGGCCAGGAGAGAGAAATCAGAAGTTAGTACAGGCCCAACATCCAAATTCCGGCACCCTCGGGACCGAGACCAGGCCGGAATTCCCATTTTCCTCAATTTTGGATTACCCACCATTAGATTGGAGGGACGGACGGATGTTTTCTGTTGTCACGCAGTGAGGACTGAGACCTGGTGGGGAATCCACAAGGCAGAATGGACGGAGGTTCATCCTGGCCCAGTAGAGCCTCAGGCCCAATCCTGTTTTCCCTTCCCTGGGATGCAGTGAAAAGAAATAGAGGGAATTCCCAGTTTTGGTGGGAAGGAATGAATGGGGGGGCGGGGGGGTGTGTTGGGAGGTGCAGGTGGGGAAAGCAGATCTTAAAGTGCTGCAATGGACTTAGGTCTTGTGAGTGGAAAACTCTCGTTGATTCCGTCTTCTGGGATCAGCCTGAGAATGGCCATTCCATTCCCATATTTAGCCTGCTCCGAGAGTGGCACCCGGATCTCCGTGAGAGAAAAATGTTTGTTTCTCCGATAATTCTGATTGCCGGATGTTGTATAATGATCCTGGATAATCATGTCCAAAGATGTGTAGGGTTAGGTTGATTGGCCATGTTGAATTGACCCTAGTGTCAGGGGGATTAGCAGGGTAAATGTGTGGGGTTATGGGAATAGGGCTTGGTGGGATTGTGGGTGGTGCAGACTCGATGGGCCGAATGGCTTCCTTCTGCGCTGTAAGATTCGATGATCCTACTTAGCGGCGTTGAGAGAGTTCTTCAGAATTGCTGCAGTGCTAAATGAAATTATCCCAAAGAGGGATTTAACCTCACGCTCTAACAGTAATCAGTAAATGCTATAAAAACATGCTTTTTTTAAAAAAAAGACATTTTTAGCCCGTATTAGCTTTTCTAAGACAAGAAAATGAAATGGAAAATGATCGAGGAATCCAGTGCTTGACTGTTTGCAGTGACCATGACTGAAAGGTAGTTGATGAGATCGAGGACAGGTTTGACCTCAACTGTGCTATCCTTTTAAAATGAACAGTCTAATGAACTGATTATTCACAGTCTGTGGGAAAACAACCTTCAGGCACTGGTGAGCACTCCTACATCACAGCGCTAGGGACCTAGGTTCGATTCCCGGCTTGGGTCACTGTGCACAGTCTACACATTCTTCCCGTGTTTGTGTGGGTTTCCTCCGAGTGCTCCAGTTTCCTCCCACAGTCGGAAGGACGTGCTGGTTAGGTGCATTGGCCATGCTAAATTCTCCCTCAGTGTACCCGAACAGGTGCCAGAGTGTGGCGACTAGGGGATTGTCAATGTAACTTCATTGCAGTGTTAACGTAAGCCTACTTGTGACACGAATAAATAAACTTCAACCTCAATGCCAGTTCATTAGTCTCTAAACTACCTTTCGCCCCAGTTATGATCTGTCAGGTTGGGGCTCCGTTAGAGGCACTCTTGCCTCACGAGGTTCCCGTTTCAAACCTCACTCCTGGGTTTGAGCACAAAAATCAAGGCTGGCACTTGTGAGCGGTGCTGAGGGAGTGCTGACGTGTTGGAGGTGTTGTCTTTTGGATAAGATGCTCAACCAAAACCCCACTTTGGGTGGATATAAAAGATCCCATTGCACTATGGTTATCCCCGATGTCCTGTCTATATTTATCCCTCAATTAACATCACAAGAAGCAAATTATCGGGTGGTGATTACGTTGCTGTTTGTGGGAGCTGAGTACAAATTGGCTGTCACAATTCCGACATTACAACGATGACCACATGTAAATCTTTCTTTAATTGAATAAATTTGCTTTATAAAAACCCAACTTTGAAAGTAGCTATTTACTCCCCCCCCAGATTTTTCCTTTGGAAAATCCGTCACAAATCCTTAATTGTGCCAGTTACTTACCTGGAATCCTGGAGATCCTGGATAACCAAAACCGCCCGGTAAACCCGACTCTCCGATGGTACCGTTGCACCCATCTAGACCAGCACGACCTCTTGGACCTTGTTGACCTGGGTGACCCTTTGAAAAAAAAAAGTTTGGTGAGAATTTTTTATTCATTCGTGGGACATGGGCATCGCTGGCTGGCCAGCATTTACTGCCCATCCCTAGTTGTCCTTGAACTGAGTGATTTGCTCGGCCATTTCAGAGGGCAGTTGAGAGCCAACCTCATTGCTTGGCTCTGGAGTCACATATAGGTCAGATCAGGTAAGGATGGCAGATTTCCTTCCCTAAAGGACATTAGTGGACCAGATGGGTTTTCCCGACAATCGACACAGTTTCATGGTCATCAGTAGATTCTTAATTCCAGATATTTTTATTGGATTTAAATTCCACCACCTGCCGTGGCGGGATTCGAACCCGGGTCCCCAGGACGTTGGCTGAGTTTCTGGATTAATAGCCTCCCCTGAAATACTTCCAATGCCTAATAAACAAAAATCAAACCTTTTAATTGTTCTTCTTTATGCTTAAGGATAGGAGTATGGGTCACTTTCCCTATTCTGGGCATGGTCAGTATCAAGAGCTGGTGAGCCTGGCACAGCAGAGCCAGCTGCAGGGCAAAGATGTTCTTCTCACGCCATTACAACGTCACGTTAACGCGAGCAGGCCTTGGTCCACAGGACCTGGACGACCAGTGGCTACTCTGGAGAAAATTTTGTCTGCTCTTTCCAATGGCGATCTGTGGCAAATCTGCTGAACTGCTTCACGGAAAAGCGTGAGGTGATATGGGAGACGGTCTCAGTGGGGTGATTGGAAACACCACCCCACTGAAGCAATGGAAATCTTGAAGCCCAGACAAGAAAACAAAGGTTAAAAAAAAATGGAGGCAAGGGAAAGAACTTTGAAAAACTTGCTGATGCCAGAGGGCTCAACTGTGGTGTTTGTACTTTTTGATGTATTTCCATTACTTTGCTTGGATTATGTTTTTAATCTCATGTGAGGGGGGAAGATGGTGGTGTAGTGGTAATGCCACTTGATAAGAAATACAGAGACCTGAGCTAATGTGTTGGGAAATTTGGCATTTCAGCTACAACTCTCACTAATTTCTACAGATGCACCATAGAAAGCATTCTTTCTGGTTGTATCACAGCTTGGTATGGCTCCTGCTCTGCCCAAGATCGCAAGAAGCTACAGAGGATCGTGAACGAAGCCCAGTCCATCACGCAAACCAGTCTCCCATCCATTGACTCTGTCTACACTTCCCGCTGCCTCGGAAAAGCAGCCAGCATAACCAACGACCCCACGCACCCCGGACATTCTCTCTTCCACTTTCTGCCATCGGGAAAAAGATACAAAAGTCTGGGATCATGTCCCAAACGACTCAAGGACAGCTTCTTCCCTTCTGCCATCAGACTTCTGAATGGACCTATCTCGCATTAGGTTGAACTTTCTCTGCACCCGAGCTGTGACTGTAACACTAAATTCTGCACTCTCTCCTTTCCTTCTCTATGAACGGTATGCTTTGTCTGTATAGTGCACAAGAAACAATACTTTTCACTGTATACTAATACATGACAATAAATCAAATCAAATCAAATCAAAAACTCAGCCCAATATTTCCCTCACAGTTGAGTTTCTGTTGTTCCTCCAGCCCCAGCCACCTGTTATTTGGGGCGACAGGCTTGTAAGGTTAACACCTGAAACGTCACACTGTCTTTTCATTTACAGTCGCCCCCTGGCCTGCTGTGTATTTGTCGCCTTTTTTGTTCAAACAGCAAGATTTTCTTGGCTGTTGTACTAGAGTCTAGCTTCCAGCAGAGGGTGGTATTGCCCTATATAAATATTGACAGTGCAGGACAGGGCGCACTGGAGGATTCTGATAAGAATTACTGGGAGAGGAGCTCTTTCCGCTGGCAGCAGAGCGGGTGACCAGTGGGCACAGAATTAGGATAACTGGCAAAAAAAAAAGCGCCGGAGGAACTGGAAACAACTTTCTTTCCACTCAGCGAGTTGGAGTGCAGTGTCGGAAAGGGAGATGGAAGCAGATTCAATACTAACTTCTTCAAGGAAATTGGATCACTATTTTAAAGGGAAACGCTTGTTAGGATATGGGGGAAGAACAGGGGAGTGGCAGTAATTAGATCGATCTTTCAGAGAGCTGCTAGAGGCATGATGAGTTGAATGGCCCCCTCCTGTCCTGTCTGATTTCTGCGAACTATCCGCTGTTTAGTCACTGCTGTTCATGCTGAGAATACAGCCACGCGATGTCGGGGGTGGGTACAGGGTCGGGTTTGCATGTTCAACCCAAAACAAGTGCAGTTAAATGGAGCTGGTCACATATTGTCGCTGGACTAATAATCCAGAGCGCCTGGCAAAGTTCTGGGGGACACGGGTTCGAATCTCACCAGATGGTGAAATTTAAATTCAATAAAAAATCTGGAGTTAAAAATCTATTGATGGCCGTGAACCGAATGTCAGAAAAACCCCAGCTGGTTCTCTAATGTCCTTTCGGGAAGGAAATCTGCCGTCCTTACCCAGTCTGGCCTACATGTGACTCCAGAGCCACAGCAATGTGGTTGACTCTTAAATGTCCTCTGAAATGGCCCAGCAAACCACTCAGTTCAAGGGGCAATTGGGGATGGGCAATAAACGCTGGCCTTGCCAGCGACGCCCACATCCCGTGAAAGAATAAAAAATAAATAATTATATTGACAACTGAGTCTTATCTGTCTCCCAGAAGGACAGCGGTGTGGCTTGCGTGGAGGGGTTGGAACTGCGGTAGGTGGCCGACTCTCCAGCTGACCCGCAACTGGAAAAGAGTTGTCCTCTTTTCAAGCAGCTGTTTGTTTTAAATTTAGGCCTTTACTCTCTGGAATTTAGGAGAATGAGGGGAGGACAAATTGAGGTATTCAAGATGATAAAAGGTCTGGATAAAGTAGACGTGGAGCGGATGTTTCCTCTTGCGGGACATTCTAGGACGAGAGGTCATAGTCTTAGGATAAGAGGCAGCAAATTTAAAACAGAGTTGAGGAGAAACTACTTCTCCCAAAGGGTTGTGAATCTGTGGAATTCGCTTCCCCAAAGAGCGGTGGATGCTGGGACAGTGAGTAAATTTAAGGAGGAATTAAGACAGATTTTTAATTGGTAATGGGTTGAAGGGTTATGGGAGAGTCAGCCATGCTGGATGGGCCGAATGGCCTAATTCTGTCCATCATTTATGATGTTCAGACCCTTCTCCATTTCTCAGTTCACTTCCCTGCTGCATCTGATTGAGTGGAACATCTTCAATCTCTCCCAAGCCGAATAAAAAAAGCTGGATTCATTATCCGCGTTAGAGCGCAGGTATTTTTTCCACAACTCTTGCTCCATGTCATGCTACATCAGATGGAGGTAGAGTCTACAGCTGACACGCAGGCTGTGGGGAAGGGGCTGAGGAGTGGGCCTAATTGCACAACCCTTTCAAAGGGCTAGCCTGGCCACAATGGGCTGAACTGGCTTCTTTGGAGCAGTTAGATCCTTCGATTTTTCACGAATGGTCCCTTCGATAGGTGATTCCCACAAAGAGGATTGTGCGTAACCCGCAGATTGTGCTTACCGGGATCCCGTTCACCCCAACAAATCCTGGAACACCGATTGGACCCTGTAACAACAGACAACAATCAGCCACATCGCAGCAGATATTACAGCAGCAACACCGCTTGATCATCACAGCGGACAAAATGAGTAAGGTGAACACAACCACATCTGGCTGGACAAGTGGCGGAAGCAGATATGATAGGACTGGCTGTGAGAGAGCGTTCAAATAGATCCCGGTGTAACAGGGCTATCAGTGACCGGGGATTAAACATACTCCAATAGCTCAGGACTGAGAGGGGATTCAGTGTGACAAGACCAATTGCAAGTGGAGGTTAAACAGACCCTCACATGAAAGGTGTTAAATAGTCCCCAGTATTATAGGTATGAGATATTGTATGAGTCGGTCCCACAGCCCGCTGTTATAGACACGGGTGAGCTGTGTCAGTGGGGGCCTGCTGGAGGCCAGTGTAATACATGGTCAAGATAGGAAAAATAAACCAGGGGCAAACCTTTTTAAGATCAGTTTAGACCAAAGAGCTGAGGGCACAGGATGGAAAAAAAGCAAATGTGGGGCAGGCATCAGACACACTCACAGAAAACCCTCACAGTGCCCAGCGAGAGAGTCAGCATCTGCTTCATGTCATCGAATCATTGAATCCACACAGAAAGAGGCTATTTGGCCCATCGAGTCTGCACCAACTCTCCGATAGGGCATCTTACCAAGGCCCTCTGCCCCTCCCTACCCCCACACCCCTGTACATTTACCATTGCCAATTCCCCCGAACCGACACGTCTTTGGAAACTATGGGGCAATTTAGCACGACCAATCCACCTAACCCGCACATCATTGGGAGTGTGGGAGGAAACCGGAGCACCCAGAGGGAACCCACGCAGACACGGGGAGAATGTGCAGACTCCACACAGACAGTCACCCAAGGCCGGAATCGAACCCGGGTCCCTGGCGTTGTGAGGCAGCAGTGCTAACCACTGTGCCACCGTGCTGACCAAACTGATTGGTTCATGGGTTCTGAAGTACACAGACCTTTTCTCTTTGCAGATACTGACTGACCTGCTGTGTATCTGTTGCATTTGCTGTTTCTATTTTTATTCACCAGACTCCTGGAAGAAAAGCGATGAATAGTTGAGGTGGGATGAGACTATGGTCATAATAAGTGCCGAGAGGGAAGTGTTGGAGTGAAGGGAATGAGCTGAACTGTGGCCCCTTTCAATCTCCTGCATCTCCAGGTAGAATTCTTGATGGCTCAAGAGTCATAGAGATTTACAGCATGGAAACAGGCCCTTCGGCCTAACTTCTCCATGCCGCCCAGACTTTACCACTAAGCTCGTCCCATTTGCCCACATTTGGCCCATATCCCTCTATCCCCATCTTACCCATGTAACAACAACAGCTTTTGCTGTGGTTTAACCCTAGGCAGGGCAAGGGGGGGAAGGCTTCAAGCCTATCTCTGCTGGTATAGCATTCAATGCCCACACAGTCTTGATTGTGAACCATAGAGTCAAAATGCCAACTGGGTTAATCACATCCCCTTGCCCCCTGTCCCCAGCCACGTCCCTTCAGTTAAAACAAGCACCAATGACATTTGGGGGGCTGGTCTTGTACCCACCTTCTCTCCTTTCATGCCACCAGCTCCTGGGTTACCGGAGTTCCCCTTTTCACCTTTTGGTCCTCTGACCCCCTCTGGTCCAGGAAACCCTGGGGGCCCGCTACGCCCTTGCGGCCCAAGCAGTCCTGGCTGACCCTAAATTTAAAATAAAAACATATTAGCGGGAACAAATTCATTTCAAAAATCACAAACACGTTTCTTTTCCCCAGTCATTGTAAAAACAGTCCCATTTTCCCAACATTCTTCCCATCGAGTGAGTGCCTTCCACAACCTGAGTTGAGTGGTTCATCCCTCGTGCGGACGGCATGTGCCAGTGGACTATTTGGCCAGGAGAAGCATCGCAGCCTCTCCTGCACTCGCCCAGTGGCTGCAGAATTGCACTTTGAGAACAGGGACCAGTCGGAAGCTGCAACGCTGGAGGATTTATCCGCTTCCTGGCGCAGATCAAATAACGGGCAGGATTTTCCGGCTGTTCCCACCGGCGGGATTATCCGGTTCCGCCGACGGTGACCACCCCCCCCCCCCCCCCGCCCCCCCCCCTCCCCCAACCATGAGGATTCCCGACAGTGGAGAGCGCGAACAACCATTGACAGCAACGAGACCCAAATATCCAGCTGAATTGGGGCGGCACGGTAGCACAGTGGTTAGCACTGCTGCTTCACAGCTCCAGGGTCCCGGGTTCGATTCCCGGCTCGGGTCACTGTCTGTGTGGAGTTTGCACATTCTCCTCGTGTCTGAGTGGGTTTCCTCCGGGTGCTCCGGTTTCCTCCCACAGTCCAAAGATGTGCGGGTTAGGTTGATTGGCCAGGTTAAAAAAAAAAAAATTGCCCCTTAGAGTCCTGGGATGCGTAGGTTAGAGGGATTAGCGGGTAAAATATGTGGGGGTAGGGCCTGGGTGGGATTGTGGTCGGTGCAGACTCGATAGGCCGAATGGCCTCCTTCTGCACTGTAGGGATTCTATGGTTTTCTATGGTTTGGTTTATGGCCACCTCCGCAAAACACGTTGTGGGGGAGGGGGAGATGGGGTAACCCGCCCACTGTCTGCCTCAGAACATCTAACTCAGCATCAACTGAACTTCAAACCTTTTGATTGGTGTAATTTCGGCGCCATGCCCAGAGGAGAGGTTGCTCAAGAACATAATGAAATCAATCATATTTTGGAGTGCACCAGGATACAGACTATCACAGGAGAGAACTTGTGCTGCAGCTTGTAATCAACACAGAACATTTCCAGCAGCATGTGTTGAGTCTCACACTGTGATTTATAGTTTGTGGCTTTGAAATTCCCTGTTTACCAGATTGCTGAGTCAATCCCATTCTGCCACACTGATTCAATTAAATTCCACACGTATCAATATTAACATGCAACAATCCAACAATTGTCCTTGTGGTTAACTTTAAATCCTCCCATAAAAATCCACTGGCGGGATTTTCCCCGCGTGTCCACCCCGAGATTGGAAATTCGTACTCGTGTCAACGGACCTTTCAACGGTCCATCAAATTTTCCCGTCCCGCCTGCGATGATTCCCGCCAAGGGCAGGGGGAAAATTTACCCCTAGATCGCCCATGTCAAAGTCTTGTCTCCCAGCTGATGAGGATAGGTTGGACAGGCTGACTGGTGCCCACCTGCGTTGAGAAGAGTGAGGGGGTGACTTGATTCACGTACGTGGGATCCTGAAAGGTCTTGACAAGGTGGATGTGGAAAAGATCTTTCCTCTTATGAGTGAGTCAAGAACTAGCGGGCACGGGTTTGAAATTCAGGGTCACCCTTAGAGGACAGAAAGGAGGGGAAAAAATGTTCCCTCAAGAATTTTGTGCCACTTTGGAACTCTCTGCTTCAGAAGACAGTGGAAGCAGGGTCACTGAATATTTTTAAGGCAGAGGTAGGTAGATCCTTGTTAGGCAATTGAATCAAATTTGATTGGGATAGATGGAAGTGTGAAATTTGATCAGCCATGATCTTATTGAATGGCGGAGCAGGCTCGAGGGACCTACTTCTGCTCCTATCTTGTATGTTCGTATGTATCCACAAGTCCCATATAAAATTCACATCCCCCAGATAAATCCTTGGAACACAAATAGTTGACTTTGCAATCGATATAATTGCTAAGGTCTGATTTTACCCAGTGCATCAGCGATAGGTAATTTGGCTTGGGTCAAGTTTAAAACAGGCAACATCGCTTCAGTGCATGTTTAAGTTTATTTATTAGTGACACAAGTAGACTGACATTAACACTGCAATGAAGTTACTGCGAAAATCCCCTCGTCGCCACACTCCGGCACCTGTTTGGCTACACTGAGGGAGAATTTAGCATGGCCAATGCACCTAACCAGCAAGTCTTTCCGAGTGTGGGAGGAAACCGGAGCACCCAGAGGAAACCCACGCAGACATGGGGAGAATGTGCAAACTCCACACAGTGACCCAAGCTGGGAATTGAACCCGGGTCTCTGGCGTTGTGAGGCAGCAGTGCTCACCACTGTGCCACCGAGCCGCCCACATGAGACGAATGAATTTTATGTGAATATAAAGAGCAGCTGAATGGATATCACCAGCGTTAACGCTATCATCCGCTGGCTAATAGCTCAAGGACAGGACAGCGACTTTGCATGCAGTTTGTTTAGACACAGGGGCAGGTAAATCAATCTCAAGCGATTACACAAATAAAACATCCTGGACAGCCTGGACTGTGTAGGTTGAATGTTTATATCACATCTTGCACTGCTGCATTTAATTACTTCAAGAATGTTATTTGTGATGGCACGGTAATATTAATGTTTTCCTTAGCATCTCAATCCATGACCTGCGACTGAACTTCTTCAGCCCACTGTTTTTACACTAGGAGGCTCAGAAGTAAATCAAACGCATATTGAACAAGAGAGTATCCTCTCAGACAGCAGATGATTGCCTGAACGTGGTGGACAATTGGATAATGGAAGAGCGGGCAGTTTATTCAGTTAGCAGGGAAGTCATCGCCTGCCCTTTGAAGTCCGTGCAGCCTCAGCACGGAATCAGACAGCGATCGACAAGCCTCTCTAATCCAACGAGCGGCACCCTGGACACACAAACCACCATTCCTCGTGGATGAACAGAGGATTTGGGCGGTGGCCGGAATTCCAGCTGTACCAGTGAGGCATGGCATCGCAGATAGAAAGACGTGGAGCAGGCGTCAGACAGCCATCGTTCTGGCAGCCATCTGGATAGGGTCAAAAAAAGAAATAGTCACCCAGAACACTGCACGCCCACCACACCCCGAATTTCGTCCTCTTGGTTGATGAAGGGGCAGTGCTCCAAAAGCTCGTTATTCCAAATAAACTTGTTGGACTTTAACCCGGTGTTGTGAGATTTCTCCCTGTGACGGTTTGAGTCTATTGGTCTGCAGGATTACCCTGAAGAGAATGCTATTTACATTCACTTTGAGCTCCCCCATCCAGTTCAGCCAAACATAGAGCAAAGCTCCCTCGCAAGAACGGAATAAGCACCTCATATCGCAACAGTCTAACATCCTCTATTTGCCACATCGGGTGACAGGTCAGGGGTTTGACTTTGCGTGAAAGTGTCAAATGATTTGTTTTCCAGCTCTCCATGGTATCCACCATACTGACCTGTGTAACCTTCTCCAGCTCTCCATGGTATCCACCATACTGACCTGTGTAACCCCCCTCCAGCTCTCCATGGTATCCACCATACTGACCTGTGTAACCCCCTCCAGCTCTCCATGGTATCCACCATACTGACCTGTGTAACCCCCTCCAGCTCTCCATGGTATCCACCATACTGACCTGTGTAACCCCCTCCAGCTCTCCATGGTATCCACCATACTGACCTGTGTAACCCCCCCCCAGCTCTCCATGGTATCCACCATACTGACCTGTGTAACCCCCTCCAGCTCTCCATGGTATCCACCATACTGACCTGTGTAACCCCCCTCCAGCTCTCCATGGTATCCACCATACTGACCTGTGTAACCCCCTCCAGCTCTCCATGGTATCCACCATACTGACCTGTGTAACCCCCCTCCAGCTCTCCATGGTATCCACCATACTGACCTGTGTAACCCCCCTCCAGCTCTCCATGGTATCCACCATACTGACCTGTGTAACCTTCTCCAGCTCTCCATGGTATCCACCATACTGACCTGTGTAACCCCCTCCAGGATACCCACACTTTGGGAATTCCATCACTTCACCATTGGTGGCCATGCCTTCAGCAGTTTGGGTCCCAACTCTGCAATCCCCTCCCTAGGGCGGCACGGTAGCACAGTGGTTAGCACTGCTGCTTCACAGCTCCAGGGTCCCGGGTTCGATTCCCGGCTGGGGTCACTGTCTGTGTGGAGTTTGCACATTCTCCTCGTGTCTGCATGGGTTTCCTCCCACAATCCAAAGATGTGCGGGTTAGGTTGATTGGCCAGGTTAAAAAAAAAAAAATTGCCCCTTAGAGTCCTGAGATGTGTAGGTTAGAGGGATTAGTGGGTAAATATGTGGGGGTAGGTTAGAGGGATTGTGGTCGGTGCAGACTCGATGGGCCGAATGGTCTCCTTCTGCACTGTAGGGTTTCTATGGTTCTATGATTAACTCTCTCCCCCTTTACATCACTCCTGAATACAAATTCCTTTCACCAAGTTTTTGGTCACATGCTTGCAATACTCCTGTGAAGTGTTTATGATTTTTTTTTGCTATGTTAGCGGTGCCATATAAATGCAAATTGTTGTTACAGTTAATAAATGTCCCCACTGATTTTATTCTAATCCAAGGACCAATCCTTAAATTGCGATTGGGTCAGGGACCAATACGTTTTGTTTAAAGGAGACAAAGTCAATAGTCAATGAATTAATTTTGGATTTCAGGCACTGCTGCTTTGAAGGTGCCTACGGCAGTCAATTTGCACGCAGGAAGATCCCTCAAACAACAATAAGATAAGCACACCGGAAGATCAGAGGCTGAAGATCAAGGTGCAGGAACAGACTGGGATATTCAAAAAATCACACAGGGGATCGAAGGACTGAATACGTTTTTTATAAATGCATATATTTAACAGGCATCTGGATGGGTAATGAATAGGGAGGGAATGGAGGGATAGAGGCCGAGAAAGGGCAGAAAGTTTTTTTTTAGTTTAGTTAGGGCATCATGATCAGCACAGGCTTGGAGGGCCGAAGGGCCTGTTCCTGTGCTGTACTTCTCTTTGTTTTTTCTTTATAAAGAACATCAGAATAGTTAAGGAAAGAATGGGGCCAATTGGAGACCAGAAAGGTCACCTGTGTGTGGATGCATTACACAAAAGCGAGGGACGTCACAAACATGGTGGTTGAGCACAAAATATTGGATGGGATGAACACAGTGATGAAGGAAATGGATAAATCACCAGGTCCACATGAACTGCACCAGGGGAGGCGATGGCCTAGTGGTATTATTACTCGACTATTAATTCAGAAACTCGGCTCATACTCTGGGGAGCGGAGTTCGAATCCCACCACGGCAAATGGTGGAATTTGAATTCAATTAAAAAAAATCTGGAATTAAGAATCTACTGATGACCATGAAACCATTGTCGATCGTCAAGAAAAAAAACATCTGGTTCACTATTGTCCTTTAGGGAAGGAAATCTGTCGTCCTTACCTGATCTGGCCTACAAGTGACTCCAAAGCCACAGCAATGTGGTTGACTCTCAACTGCCCTCCAAGAGCAACTAGGGATGGGCAACAAATGCTGGCCCAGCCAGCGACGCCCATGTCCCACGGATGAAAACAAAAAAAAATCCCAGGTTGCCGGGAAGAGCAAGAGAAGAATAGTGAAAGCTTTGACCATAATTTTTCAATCTTTTCTGGCAATTGACGTGATGTCAGAGGATAGGAGGACAACCAACTGTTGCACTGTTGTTTAAAAACGTACGACGGATTGCCCGAGTCACTACTTGCCAGACAACCTAACCTGAATTATTTTTTAAAATCCTGAGGGGAGATATAAATTGTCATATGGAGAGGCACTAAGTAATGATGAAGAATCAGCATAGATTTGCTGAGGGAATGTCAAGCCTGACTAACTTGACTGGGTTTTTTGAGAGAACAAAGAACAGTAGAGCACAGGAACAGGCCTTTTGGCTCTCCAAGCCCATGTCAATCATAATGCCCGAACTAAACTGAAAAAAAACTTTCTGCCTTTACTCGGTCTGTATCCCTGTCTTCCCTCCCTATTCATGGACCCATCCAAATGCCTCTTAAATGTCGCTGATGTGCCTGTTTCCACCACCTCCTCTCGCAGCACGTTCCAGGCACCCAACACTCTGCGTGAAAAACATCCCCCGCAAGCTTTCCCCCTCTCACTTTGAACCTGTGTCCCCTTGTAATTGACACTTCCACCCTGGGAAAAAGCCTCTAACCATCCACCCTGTCCATGCCTGTCATAATTTTGTAGACCTCTATCGGGTCTCCCCTCAGCCTCCGTCTTTCCAGTGAAAACAAGCCTAGTTTATTCAACCTCTCCTGACAGCCAACAAGGTAACAAGAGGTAACAAGAGAGGTAACAGGAATGGTTGAGGAGGACCGATGTGGCCTGCGTTGATTTTAGCAGGGCTCGTGACGAGATCCGCATGGCAAACTCATCATGAAATTAAAAGCCCATTGGATCCAAGAATAGGTGACAAGTTGGCTCCAACTTTGGCACAGGAACTAAAGGGTTATGATGCACAGGTATTGGGGATCCAGCAGGTCTCAGTACTGGATCGCTTGCTGTTCGTGCTATATATCAATGACTTAGACTTAAACGTAGGGAGCATGATAAAGAAGCCGGCAGCTGATTGGAAAGTAGCTGTGTGATTGATAGCCATTAGTCATGAGTGTTTGGATAACCGCTTACCGCAGAATTATTGATCAATGCACCAGAAAACTACACAAATATTAACCCATCCAAACAATAGTGCGCATATTTCAACATTTGTTGACAACAATATATCCAAAAGAATGCAATTAATGTAATAACCATTACTCTGTCTACACTTCCCGCTGCCTCAGCAAAGCAGCCAGCATAATTAAATACCTCTCTTTCTCTCTTCCACCTTCTTTCGTCAGGAAAAAGATACAAAAGTCTGAGGTCACGTACCAACCGACTCAAGAACAGCTTCTTCCCTGCTGCCGTCAGACTTTTGATTGGACCTACTTCGCACTAAGTTGATCTTTCTCTACACCCTAGCTATGACAGTAACACTACATTCTGCACTCTCTCCTTTCCTTCTCTATGAATGGTATGCCTTGTCTGCATAGCGCGCAAGAAACAATACTTTTCACTGTACACTAATACATGTGACAATAATAAATCAAATCAAATCAAAACTTATTTTCAGAGTAATGCGTAAAAGGGTCACTGAGGCAGCTTCACCAACACAGTGGCTGGGATTTTCCGGTCCCGCCCACTGCGGGACTGGAAATTTCTGCCCCAAGTCAATGGACCTTTGGCTGGGTCAGTCAAATTTTCCATCCCATCTGTAAGGGGGGTTGACCAGAAAATCACGGCCAATGTCTTGTGTAATAAGTCTTCGGAAGCAGAATCCCTTCACCAAAATCCCTTTATTTACAATTCCAACAGCAGTACACAGAGTGCTATCAGTCCGCAGTCTACCTCTGGGGGTGTCAGAGGAACTGACACTCCCAATTAAATACAAGGCAAAGAGTCCCTGATTGGCCCATCGATTGGAATCAGGGAGTTCATACTCCAATAGGCCAACCTCAATTATCACTACATCTTGACAAGTCGATTCAACTTTGAAAAGGCTGATTGAGTTTGCATGATGGTCTATGATGTTAATGTATGTGCACTTAACTGTGTCTAAAATTCTTCGCTGCTATTTACTGGAGTGTCAAACCCCTGTCATTTTAAATGGGTGAATGCCCATGTTAAAATAGGGAGAGGAATATCAAACTATTCTGCAAAGTATCGCTAGATTAATGAATTCCAAAGCCGCTGGGTGGAATTTAATGCACGCAGCTGTGGGCCTATCCACTGGTGGGAGAGCTGGGGCAATCCTGCCATAGCCTATTCCAGCAGTCCCATTAGGACTAGGTCCAAATTAGGTTACTGTGGCATTCCCGGCTCCACTCAGGGCAAATTCCCACCGACCTCCTTGTGTGGGCTGGATATCCAGTTT
Source organism: Mustelus asterias (assembly GCF_964213995.1). NCBI lineage: Eukaryota > Metazoa > Chordata > Chondrichthyes > Carcharhiniformes > Triakidae > Mustelus > Mustelus asterias. The sequence continues at coordinate 144,223,311 of NC_135804.1, forward strand.
GCAAGAGCTGCCAGCCAACCTTGCCCTCGGACCAAGATTAATGGGGCAGGATCGCCACGGCTACTTGGGGAGGGGGGGTAGTTGGAGGGAAAAGAGGGAAAAAGGTGGGTTTGGTTTCTTAAGGGTCCCTCTATTTCTGCTGGGGCTCCCTGTTGGGCTCAGGATGCCCAAGGAAGAGGGAGCACCATCTTGGCTCGTCGGCGAACATCAAGCGTGAGTCAAGTCAAAGATGGGGTGCAATGCCTTATCTTGTCAGTTTTGATCTTTTTTCTCGCTCTGCGGGGACCATGAATTGGATTCAATTGGATTTTGAATTTGGATTCTGGAGCAAGGAAAGGAATGATTTTGGGTTTGCCTGCTCCATTCTGAGCATTGGCTTTGTAAATTTAAGGACAGGGTAAAAAAAAGTTTTAAAAAGTAGGAGGGAGCACCACTCCACACTATCCCCCACTCTCAACATCTACCAGGCCAAAAGGCCAGGAATTACCTAGCAAAGTTTAAAGTTTATTTATTATTAGTCACAAGTAAGGCTTACATTAACACTGCAATGGAAATTCCCCTAGTCGCCACAGTCCGGCTCCTGTTTGCCAATGCACCTAACCAGCACATCTTTCAGACTGTGGGAGGAAACCAGAGCAGCCCCACACAGACATAGAGAGAATGTGCAAACTCTATACAAACAGTGACCCAAGCCGGGAATCAAACCCGGGTCCTTGGTGCTGTGAAGCAGCAGTGCTAACCATTGTGCTACCATGCCATCTTATAGCCAACACAGTTGCGAACATAGCATGATCCCTTCTGATAGAATACTTAGAGGCCACGCAAGGGCCTTGAGGCCTTGACTAGCCTCCAACCAGGAAGGCCTTCCTCCACCCTTCCTGTCCTGGACCTAATTGGGGAGGGCCAGGGGCGGGGTGGTGGAAGGAGTCATAAAGGTGAGGGGGATCTCCTCCCTTCACCTGGCTGACCCATTATATGCCAACCCCTGCCCTCCTCTGCTGAACTGGCAAGGTCTTTTCCAGGCGTCTCATAGTGCTGTAAAACAGCAGCTTACTAACTTGGGTTTTACAACCTTTTGAGCCTAAGCTTCGGGAGGCACTGCACTGCCCAGATCAGATCTCACCTGTTCTGAGGTGGAAGGTCGAGTGAGGTAGGATCGGCTGGATTTTCGGGTAACAGCGTTCGAATGGAGTGGCAATCCAACTCCATTTCCACTCCACCATAAGTTATGGCCCTTTGTTGTCCATGTTATCACCCAACATGAAAAAATATCCCATAGTATCTCCGACTCGCATTCTTTTTGTGCCAGTGTGTTAAAATCTGATTATCTGATCTTTCCTTCGTTGCTATGGGACTGGCCTTTCTCTGACATTTCTTAAAATGAAAGCTACAAGCATTCAGACAGGATAATGTTTCTTAAAAAAAAAGGACCTTTAAGATACAAACGAGTAAAATTCCACAATACAAAAATGTAAGTCGAAAGGACGTAGGCTGGTTTGTGAGACCCGTGCATAACATCTTGGGTGGTTTTTCTCTCCATCTTTTGCACATTTTCTTTTTGGTTTACTCCAGTGGCGGCACTGCCCAGCTGACATCTGAAACATCCTCATGGTGTAACTCTATCACTGGGTTTATTCAGAGTATCTAAAATAAGCCACCTCAAAATAATGGTGACGTCATTAGAACATGATCCATCACCAACTGAACAAGTACCGTATCTGAAATAGCCAACCTGGTGCAAGCAGCAATGTCTGCTATTTAAACGTGACCCAGAGAAAAAGGCTAACTTTTCCTTTGCCCCTTTGACTTTCCAAAGGGGCATCAAATCAGCTAAAGATCTCCGCAGAAAGACTGGTATCGCATGCAAAGCGTTAGATTAAAAGAAATAGAACAGTACAGCACAGTACAGGCCCTTCGGCCCTCAATGTTGTGCCGAGCTTTGTCCGAAACCAAGATCAAGTTATCCCACTCCCTATCATCCCGGGGTGCTCCATGTGCCTATCCAATAACCGCTTGAAAGTTCCTAAAGTGTGCGACTCCACTATCACAGCAGGCAGTCCATTCCACACCCCAACCACTCTCTGAGTAAAGAACCTACCTCGGACATCCCTCCTATATCTCCCGCCATGAACCTTATAGTTATGCCCCCTAGTAACAGCTACATCCACCCGAGGAAATAATCTCTGAACGTCCACTCTATCTATCTCCCTCATCATCTTATAAACCTCTTTTAAGTCGCCTCTCATCCTTCTCCGCTCTAAAGAGAAAAGCTCCAGCTCCCTCAACCTTTTCTCATAAGACCTACCCTCCAAACCAGGCAGCATCCTGATAAATCTCCTCTGCACTCTCTCCAATGCTTCCACATCCTTTTTATAGTGAGGTGACCAGAACTGCACACAATATTCCAAATGTGGTCTCACCAAGGTCCTGTACAGTTGCAGCATAACCCCACGGCTCTTAAACTCAAATCCCCTGTTAATAAACGCTAACACACTATCGGCCTTCTTCACGGCTCTATCCACTTGAGTGGCAACCTTCAGAGATCTGTGGATATGAACTCCAAGATCTCTCTGTTCCTCCACATTCCTCAGAACCCTGCCGTTGACCCTGCAATCCGCATTCAAATTTGTCCTACCAAAATGAATCACCTCGCACTCATCAGGGTTAAACTCCATCTGCCATTTTTCGGCCCAGCTCTGCATCCTATCAATGTCTGTTTGCAGCCTACAACAGCCCTCCACCTCATCCACTACTCCACCAATCTTGGTGTCATCAGCAAATTTACTGATCCACCCTTCAGCCCCCTCCTCCAAGTCATTGATAAAAATCACAAATAGCAGAGGACCCAGCCCTGATCCCTGTGGTACACCGCTAGTAACTGGTCTCCAGTCTGAAAATTTTCCATCCACCACCACCCTCTGTCTTCTATGAGATAGCCAGTTACTTATCCAATCGGCCAAATTTCCCTCTATCCCACACCTCCTTACTTTCTTCATGAGCCTACCATGGGGAACCTTATCAAATGCCTTACTAAAATCCATGTATACGACATCAACTGTTCTACCTTCATCTACACACTTAGTTACCTCCTCAAAGAATTCAATCAAATTTGTTAGGCAAGACTTACCCTTCACGAATCCGTGTTGACTATCCTGGATTAAGCTGCATCTTTCCAAATGGTCATAAATCCTATCCCTCAGGACCTTTTCCATTAACTTAGCAACCACTGAAGTAAAACTAACCGGCCTATAATTACCAGGGTCATTTCTATTTCCTTTCTTGAACAGAGGAACAACATTCGCCACTCGTCAGTCCTCTGGCACTCTTCCCGTGAAGAGTGAGGACCCAAAGATCAAAGCCAAAGGCTCTGCAATCTCATCCCTTGCCTCCCAAAGAATCCTAGGATATATCCCATCTGGCCCAGGGGACTTATTGACCCTCAGGTTTTTCAAAATTGCTAATACATCTTCCCTCAGAACATCCACCTCCTCAGGCCTATCAGCCTGTATCACACTCTCATCCTCAAAAACATGGCCCCTCTCCTTGGCGAACACTGAAGAAATGTATTCATTCATCGCCTCTCCTATCTCTTCTGACTCCATGCACAAGTTCCCACTACTATCCTTGACTGGCCCCAACCTCACCCTGGTCATTCTTTTATTCCTCACATAAGAGTAAAAAGCCTTGGGGTTTTCTTTGATCCGACCCGCCAAGGACTTCTCATGCCCCCTCCTAGCTCTCCTAAGCCCTTTTTTTTAGCTCATTCCTTGCTACCTTGTAACCCTCAAGCAACCCAACTGAACCTTGTTTTCTCATCCTTACATACGCTTCCTTTTTCCTCTTGACAAGACATTCAACCTCTTTTGTGAACCATGGTTCCCTCCCTCGGCCATTTCCTCTCTGCCTGACAGGGACATACTCTCAAGGACACGCAGTATTTGTTCCTTGAACAAGCTCCACTTTTCATTTGTGCCTTTCCCTGACAGTTTCTGTTCCCATCTTATGCTCCCTAATTCTTGCCTAATCGCATCATAATTACCCCTCCCCCAATTATAAACCTTGCCCTGCCGTATGGCCCTATCCCTCTCCATTGCAATAATGAAAGACACCGAATTGTGGTCACTATCTCCTAAGTACTCTCCCACAAACAAATCTAACACTTGGCCCGGTTCATTACCCAGTACCAAGTCCAATGTGGCCCCACCTCTTGTCGGCCTATCCACATATTGTGTCAGGAAACCCTCCTGCACACGCTGTACAAAAACTGCCCCATCCGTACTATTCGACCTATAAAGGTTCCAAACAATATTTGGAAAGTTAAAGTCACCCATGACAACTACCCTGTGACCTCCACACCTATCCATAATCTGCTTTGCAATTTCTTCCTCCACATCTCTATTACTATTTGGGGGTCTATAGAAAACTCGACCGTGACCGCTCCTTTCCTATTTCTAACTTCAGCCCATATTACCTCAGTATGCAGATCCCCCTCGACCTGCCTTTCTGCAGCCGTTAAACTATCCTTGATTAACAATGCTACTCCTCCACCTCTTTTACCACCTTCCCTACTCTTACTGAAACATCTATACCCCGGAACTTCCAACAACCATTCCTGTCCCTGTTCTAACCATGTCTCCGTAATGGCCACAACATCGTAGTCCCAAGTACCAATCCACGCTCCAAGTTCACCTACCTTATTCCAGATGCTCCTTGCATTGAAGTAGACACACTTCAACCCACCTTCCTGTCTACCGGTACACTCCTGCGACCTTGATACCCTCCTCAGTCCCTCACTACACTGGCTTCTGGACTACAGCTCGTTTTCCCATCCGCCTGACAAATTAGTTTAAACCCCTCCAAAGAGCCGTAGCAAATTTCCCTCCCAGGATATTGGTGCCCCCCTGGTTCAGGTGCAAACCGTCCTGTTTGTACAGGTCCCACCCTCCCCAGAATGTGCTCCAATTATCCATGTAACTGAAACCCTCCCTCCTACACCATCCCTGCAGCCACGTGGTTATCTGCACTCTCTCCCTGTTCCTCAACTCCTAGCACGTGGCACCGGCAACAAACCAGAGATGACAATATGGTTTGTCCTGGCTCTCAGCTTCCATCCTAGCTCCCTAAATTCCTGTTTTAAATGTTTACATTGTGGTAAACCACTGTTAGCTTATTGCCTGTGTGTGTGACATGCCTGCCCGGGACTCTTCCCCCCCTGGTCCAGGTATAAAGGTGACTGCTCCCCACCCCCTGCCTCAGTCTCTGGACCAGTTCATCGACATGGGTGTGCTCCAAGTCTTTTGCTAATAAAAACCTATTTGTTCTTGCATACAAACTGGTCTTTGCTTGATTGATACTGCATCATACATATCATCTTATCACATCTCAGGGTGCCTTATGGATTATTTTGAATTGGATTTCCTGTTATGTTGGTAAATGTTGCAACACATTTGCTTGCAAAAAGGAGTGTCCCACAAAAAGTAATTGAATAAATGACCAGAGAACCGGTTCTTTATATTTTGTGGAAAAAAAGCTGGTCAGCAAAGCTACCTGCATCTGTTTAAAGATACTATATAAACTGGCAGGTTGAACTTCCCATTAGTCATTCCCTGAGCTCCACACTGGTGCCTTGGTATAGCTCAAACCCCCACCCTTTGGAATGTGCCTTTGCAAAGAAGGTCTGGAGAGGGATTAACTGGTTTTTGTCAAAGTTCATCCCGAGTAGCTCAGTGGCACAATGGTTAGCATCTCGACCTCACAGCGTCAGAGACCCGGGTTCGACTCCCGGCTTGGGTCTGCACGTTTTCCCCGTGTCGGCATGGGTTTCCTCCGGGTGCTCCGGTTTCCTCACACATTCTGAAACATGCACTGCTTAGGTGTATTGGCCAGGCTAAATTCTCCCTCAGTGTACCCGAACAGATGCCAGTGTGGTGACTAAGGGATTTTCACAGTAACTTCATTGCAGTGTTAATGTAAGCCTACTTGTGACACCAATAAATAAACTTAAAACTTCGACTCTGTGCTCTACCAGCTGTTCCCAGGGGCGCACTCCAAGGCAAACGTCAGATGTTGCTGGAGGATCATCAACTCAGTGAAAGTCGTTCTTTAGTCTGCCCAAAACTTGTTGGTCTCCCATTGCAAGGAATTGTCCCTGACTGAGTGTTGCAGACTGGCACATTCCAAAGCCAGGACTATGTGCTGAGGGATGCACTGAAGCTTGAGGCGACTGCCGCAGATGTGCAATGGGGAAGGTCACTGTCTCAGACATTTCAACCACAGTGAACTGAGGGGAGCGGGAAGCCCTTGGGCCAAGAGACTCACTGAATGTATAGAGTGGATATTACAAGTATCTCAGTTGTACTGAAGCACCTCAGAGTGCAGCTTTTTCTATGTGGACAACCTTTAAAGTAACTGCAACATTTGTAAGACCGTTGTAAACTGTCTGAAATGTTTCCTTGACTGTATTGAAGCATCTCAGAGTGTTACTTAATGTATGTAAAGAACCTGAATGTTATTTTTTGTGTGATGGTCATTTTGGAATGTTTGTAATGTTCTCACAGATGTATGAATGAAATTTATTCTTGGAAAAACCCATATCCTTTGAACTGAAAGAGAAAAGATCTACCAATCAAGTCAAAATGATGCTTCCAAGCTGTCTATTTTGAAACAGAGATTTAGCGGGTTTGACACTCAGTCTGCTGTATCTGGAGTGGCAATTGGGTGACTCAGCTTGCTTCCATACCTCTGAGCAATGGAAGGTAAATCAAATCAGCTGAGGTCTCCATACCTAATTACTATGCAAGTCATCCCCATTCAAAAGTGTGTGGGCAGAATATAGGATCAGATAAAATTAGGATCATTGATAACTCTTCTGGATGAAGAGGTCTTGTTGCCCACTGCTGTTCCATCTGAATGCTGCTGAAAAGTAGCACAGCGGGCATTGTCATGATCTCCCAGGTGAAATAGCCTCCTGATCGGTAGTCTCAGTGGCACAGTGGTTATAGCACCGCTGCCTCACAGCACCAGGGACCCGGGTTCCATTCCCAGCTTTGGTCACTGTCTGTGTGAAGTTTGTACGTTCTCCCCGTGCATGTGTGGGATTCTTCCGGGTGCTCCAGTTTCCTTCCACACTCCAAAGATACGCGGGTTATGTTGATTGGCCATGCTAAATTGACCCTAGTTTCAGGGACATTAACAGGGTAAATATGTGGGATTACGGGGATAGGGTGGGATTGATGTCGGTGCAGTCTCGATGGGCCGAATGGCCTCCTTCTGTACTGTAGGGCCGCTATGATACACCAGTCTTTGTTAATAAATAAATAATGGATAATTAGAGAAGAAACTGGAATCCATGAGGCTGCATCTCAGCAAATGGGAGTCCCTTGTGATGGGGACAATGACTATCCAAGGCAGCAATATAAAAGTCACCTCGCTGGCCTGTCTGATACCCACTGCGTATTGGTCTTGCTCACAGGCAGAAAGAAATGGCTGCTTGTAGCTGTCTCTACTATTCACATGTCATGAAGATGTGTTACATTTTACTTCATAATATCATCAAGGGGACATTTATTTATTCGCTCAGGGAATGTGGGCATCGCTGGCTGGGCCAGCACTTATTGTCCATCCCTGGGGATACTTAAGAGTCCACCACATTGCTGTGGATCTGGAGTCATATGTAGGCCAGACCAGGTAAGGACGGCACATTTCCTTCCCTAAAGGACATTAGTGTAGCAGTGTTTTTTACGACAATCGACCATGGTTTCAGGGACATCAGAAGATTCTTAATTCCAGATTTTTAAAAATTGAGTTCAAGCTTCACCATCTGCGGTGGTGGGATTCGAACCCATCGTTCCCTGGGCATTACAATGGGTCTCTGGATTACTAGTTGTAAAGATGCTCTTCTTCACTGATTTGGGGAAAACGCAACTCGTTTATTTAGAGGGTAAAATTATACAGAGGCTTGCAGCCTCGTGGCTGCAATCAGCTCCCGAGATCACTCTGAGTTCCTACAGGGTCATTTCCCACCCTGCTCCCGGATTGATTCTCTGGGTCATGTGACCCTTAGTCTGCAGATTGCTCCTTAAAGGGACCATACCACTTCCCTCCCCCACTAAGTCATTTTATACCAATGTCAATACTCAGTTTACACAGTCGCAGACAATTAAACATTTAGAATGTGAATTTAGTCAATTATAAACTAAGTCTTTCAGGGGGTTTCCCGAATCCTTGTGGAGTGGCGTAACCCCTCTGTCTGGGGCAATTCCATAGGACTGCTGTCAGCTGAAATAACAATGACAGGCGCCTCTTCAGGCACGGGCCGTTCAGTGTGATCTGTTTCCATGGAAACATTGGTTGTGCTGCCACAGGACGGTCAGGTACTTCAATTCTAAAACTATCGGCAAAATTTCCTGATGGCAATATCCTCCCTGATGGCAAAATTGCCTGCTAGGGCATCTCTCTTTGCTCAAATGGTCTATGTGTTTTTGGATGATCCTTCCTTCTAAATCCACTTGATATGACAGGAGTCCAGTTTGAATACAACGACTCCAGGGACCCAACTCAACCCATTACCAAAATTCCTCACCTACACAGTGTCATCCACTAAAAATGACCGTGTTGACTGTCATGAATCATGACTTGCCTTCTGCCTGCTTTGGTTGGCCTCTAGTCTCCTCACCAAATTTGGAAACACAAGACACAGTCTCATTCTGAGACAACAGTCCATTAACAACTCTGCTGATAGGACTCCCGTTGTTCTATGTGGAGAGGTCCAGTAGCGAAGTAGGAAGCATGAGATTCTGGTCTCCAGGGTATCTCCTCACGGCTTCATTAGGCCCAGATATAAAGGTTTGGATGGCTCACTCAACTAGTTTGTTGGTCGTTGGATGGTAAGGCGCAGTTCTAATACGCTTTATAACATTTAGTGTGGTGAACCTTTGAAACTCAGCACATGTGAATACTGCCCCATTGTCAAACACTATAACCTCAGGTATTCCGTGGGTAGAAACCTTGATGTAATCCTTCAATAATAGCTTGTGATGTAGGTGACGTCACCTCAAAAACATCCATCTAGTTATAGTGTGCATCAACAATGAGCAGAAACATTGTGCCCATAAATGAGCCAACATAATCAATATGCCAGGGTGCCTGGTGGGCAGTGCCAGGTTGGGAGTGCTCGGGTGCCAGGCTGGTACTGCCCACGGGACACAGCACAGCTCTGCCCCCAACCACCCGAGGGGCTTCAATGGCCTCTGGTCCCACCGGTGAGACCATCACGTTTGATCCCCATTGGTGAGGATCTTGAACAACGAGCAGATAAGTGCAAGTGAGCATGGACGAAAGCGTCCAGAACTCACCAGTTGTATTTAAATTACATAATAAATATTGAAACCGGCTTTGGGCCCTTTTCGCTGGCAAATCAGTGCCAGTGACATGGCGAGAGGCGAGAAATTGGACGCCTCTTACCCGATCTTATCGGTTCGCCACGCCAATTGACTTACATGACAAGCTGGTAAGATCGCCCCCAGCGATCTGACCCAGCATAGTTGGGCATAACCGAATTTGAATTTGAACTAACAGTCAGAGTGACTGGGACAGGGACAACAGCCTTCACCCATCTTTTTCTCTAAAACACCTTACATCAAAGCTGAGCTCTTTGTGAGTTGAAAACCCACCAGAGGACCTCATGGCTGCAAACCAAAGAGTTCTTGAAGAAAGATTCTGAATCAACACAACTGTCTCCAAGAGAGAAGAGGATCGACCAGCCGTGACTGCAGACTGACTGCTGTGATGAGAAATTCCAGGACTGTGGAAACTGACCCTTCAACTGGAAACAAAAATCTGGACATTCCGTGAATTTTTTTTGTTGCTGACTTTACTTTTTGCTCAGCCAAGTTTTAAGACCTGATACATTGCAGATTTTTAGCGTGCCTGGTGGAGTTGTGTGCGTGTTGATTTTGCATGAGTGGGTAACTGTTCATGTTAAACCTTCTGTTAATAATTTCTGCATCCTTTCCCAAATGAGTTTCAGCAATAAAACTAATTATTTACTTGTTAACTCAAGGAACCTGGATGCCTTATTTCCTACGCTGAGCTACACACAGTTAAGTGTCTATATTGAAGTGGCAACATCATCTCCTTTATAAATTCAAACGCAGTGATCATGAATCCAGGAGTGGGGCAAAGAGAGGAGTTCATTCTTTTCTACGACTCTCACCAACATTTACAGATGCACCACAGAAAACATCCTTTCTGGTTGTATCACAGCTTGGTATGGGCTCCTGTTCTGCCCAAGACCGCAAGAAGCTACAAAGGGTCGTGAATGAAGCCCAGTCCATCACACAAACCAGCCTCCCATCCATTGACTCTGTCTACACTTCTTGCTGCCTCGGCAAAGCAGCCAGCATAATCAAGGACATTCTCTCTTCCGCCTTCTTCCATCGGGGAAAAGATACAAAAGTCTGAGGTTACGTACCAACCGACAAAAGAACTTTTTTCCTGCTGCCATCAGACTTTTGAATGGACCTACCATATATTAAGTTGATCTTTTTCTACACCCTAGCTATGACTGTAACACTACATTCTGCATTCTCTCCAGGTACTCTACGAATGGCATATTTGGTCTGAATAGCATGCAAGAAACAGTACTTTTTACTGTATGCTAACACATGTGACAATAATAAATCAATTCAATTCAATAAGGGGAACTCTTAATGGAATCATGCTTGTGGTAAGGTTTGCACACAGGATAAGCACCAGTTGATTTGTCTCTACACCCTAGCTATGACTGTAACACTATATTCTGTACTCTCTCCTTTCCTTCTCCCCTATGTACTCAATGGGCGGGATTTTCCAGCTGCGCTTGGCCCAAAACTGAAAAATCCTGCCCGAGGTCAACGGACCTTTTCATGGTCCGGTTCCCTGCCTGCTACGATTCCCGTGGTGGGCGGGACAGAAAAATTCCCCCTATGAATGGTATGTTTTGTCTGTATAATGCACAAGAAACAATACTTTTCACTGTACCCCAATACACGTGACAATAATAAATCAAATCAAACCAAATCAAATCACTCTTCCTAATCTGTGTATAACAATCTCTTGTCAGCACTGGCATTCTGCTGCTGTTGGTGTGTGGATAAAGCCATCTATTAACTGGCACTCCATCCCCCCGGACAGAACAGTACCACCTTGTGTGTACTATTGTACTGCAACCAAGCCATTAGTAATGACGGTAGCATGTGCTGCTTGAGGAGATGGATTGTACTATTGTGAGCCGGTAGAAAAGCCAAACCCCAACATGCAGGACCCCCCTCAGTACGAAAAGGAAAGGCCACATATTAAATTGGGAAGCAGTGATTAGGACACGCCATGTTCCCAAATCTTGTAGCCAGCACAAAGGAGGGGAAAGGAAATTGATCATAAAGCAGATTACAACCAGCTCCCTCATCCAACATTCACTTCCAGTACCGCACAGCAATCAGGGGCAGGGACACTTCCAAATTTATAGAATCATAAAAACTTACAGCACAGAAGAACACCACTCAGTTTGTCATGACCTTGAAAAGTCGTATTTGCTCCCACATCCCTGCTGTTTGCACATAAACTTGTAAATTCCTCAACCTCAGGTCCCGGCTCAACTCCATCTTAAAATTTATTTTCAGCTGGGGTGACCCAGATCCCGACAACTTTCTCAATGAAGAAATCTCTCCTCGTCTCCCCTCTAGACCTTTTGTAAATGATTTTCAATATCCGACCTCTGGCTATTTCCCCACTCTTCACTCTTTCTATTAAAACCTTTTATTCATTCATGGGACATTGGCATCATTGGCTCACCAGCATTTATTGCCCATCCCTAGTTGCCTGAGGGTAGTTGAGAGTCAACCACATTGCTGTGGCTCTGGAGTCACATGTAGGCCAGACCAGGTAAGGACGTCAGATTTCCTTCCCTAAAGGACATTAGTCATATTATTTATCTCCTTCTCACTCTTTGCAGCTCTATAAAAAACTGCCAACAGGGACTTGGGTTCAATTCTGGCTTTGGGGGTGGTGTTTTCACATTCTCCTTCTGTCTGCGTGGGTTTCCCCCGGGTGCTCCAGCCTCCTCCCCCAGTACAAAGACGTGCAGGATAGGTGGACTGGCCAATGCTAAATTGCCCCTTCATGTCCCAGGATGCTTAGGTTATGACGATTAGTGGAGTAAATTCATGGGGTGACATGGATAGGGTGGGGATTGGGCCTGGGTAGGATGCTGTCAGAAGGTCAGTGCAGACTCGATGGGCCGAATGGCCACCTTCTGCACCGTAGGGATTCTATGTTCTATATTGTGTGAAAATTCCTCTTCCTTTTCATAACTCAAGCCCTGCTTCAGTTCTGGAACCATCCAGTACATCCTTTCTATTTAGAAGCGTAACATCATCGTTAGACAATCCTGCCCTCCTCATCCTTCCCTATCTGATTACATGGTGGTCAGGAATATGAAGAACCCATTCCTGCCCTTGCTTGAGCCATGTCTCTGTTAATGCAACCACGCCCTAATCCCATGTAACAACTTGTCCCGGCAGATCACCAACTTTATTAGATACATTCTGGATATTAATTTACTTTTTTATTAGTGTCACAAGTCGACTTACATTAACACTGCAATGAATTTACTGTGAGAATCCCCTAGTCATCACACTCCCGTATACTCGCCTATTCGGGTACACTGAGGGAGAATTTAGCATGGTCAATGCACCTAACCAGCACGTCTTTCAGACTGTGGGAGGAAACCGGAGCCCCCGGAGGAAACCCACGCAGACACGGGGAGAACATGCAAACTCCACACGGACAGTGACCCAAGATGGGAATGGAACCCGGGTCCCTGGCGCTCTGATGCAGCAGTGCTAACCACTGTGCCACCGTGCTGCCCATTATGCCTGCATTGACTTTCATTCATAAGACCATAAGATGTAGGAGCAGAATTAGGCCATTCAGCCCATTGAGTCTGCTCCGCCATTCAATCATGGCTTATATGATTCTCATCCCCATTCTCCTGCCTTCTCCCCATAACCCCTGATCCCCTCATTGATCAAGACCCTATCTACCTCTGTCTTAAAGACACTCAATGACCTGGCCTCCACAGCTCTCTGTGGCAATGAGTTCCACCCTCTGGCTGATTCACACCCCTGCCATGCTCCTGATTGCAAGTGGCTACTCCAACGGGTAAAGATTTGCAGCCATTGAGAGCTACACATAGGATTTTATTTTGAAGGGCTGATGGAATGATAAATATCCTAGCCGGAGTCTTTCCCAGCAGCACATTCCTCAGTGAACCAGTATTATGTCAAGTCTCCCACACAAAACAATGGACTAACACTGAATTCCTTTCGTCATTTGTGAGTGGTAGCCAATTCTGAGCGAAACCCTTAGCTTGATAGCACAATTACCATCATAAAAGGCTTTGCGATCACAAGCGCATTTCATGCATATTTTCCTCCTGCTGTTAGATGTAAACCTGAGGACACTTCAAAAGCACTGGGGAGATTCAAAGTATTCAAGCAATTGTGCAATGTGTAAACAATATTACAATAGATTATCACTGGCTGATAATGGAATGATGTGGAGATGCCGGCGTTGGACTGGGGTAAACACAGTAAGAAGTTTAACAACACCAGGTTAAAGTCCAACAGGTTTATTTGGTAGCAAAAGCCACACAAGCTTTCGAGGCTCTGAGCCCCTTCTTCAGGTGAGTGGGAATTCTGTTCACAAACAGAACTTATAAGACACAGACTCAATTTACATGAATAATGGTGGGGCAATGAGCAGCAATGAGGGGGATGAGAGGTCACGCGACACCAGGTTATAGTCCAACCTCACCTCTCACCTGGACTATAACCTGGTGTCGTGTGACCTCTCATCTTGTCCACCCCAGTTCAACACCAGCATCTCCACATAATGAAGGGGATGTTTAATCAGCCCTTCCTGTGCTTCTGATGGTGAGACTGCATGAGAATGGTCATTTTATCCCTTTACACAAGATACATTATCTACTCTCCCCCTCACCTTGACTTGTATTTGTAGCTCTGTGATTTTGGTTGTGTGCACAGGCTGATTTAAATCTGAACTGAACCAACTAGGGTAACGATGACCCCACCAGTTTTCTCCTCTGCCTTTACTACAGATGTTGGTTCAAATTGAGGAGCAGTTTTTCATGAACCGAAGCAGCAAATGTCAAAACTTCAAACATCGGAGTTATCAGACCTGACCTGACCCTCACTGCATGTCCATAATAAGCATCTTTCTCTTCACCCTATCAGTAACTTCAACGCTATATTTTGCACTCTTTTGACTCCGTCTACACTTCAGCTGCCTCAGAAAAGCAGCCATCATAATCAAGGACCCCACACACTCCGGACACACTCACTGGAATTTTACCGGCATGCCCGCTCCGGAATCGGGGCGAGCGACGCTCGCTGAACGGAATTCTCCGTTGGCCTCGGATGAGATTTTACAAGCCTCGCTTGAGCGAGATCATAAAATGCCGGCCATTGTCTTTCACCTTCTTCTGTCAGGAAAAAGATACAAAAGTCTGAGGTCACGTACCAACCAACTCAAGAACAGCTTCTTCCCTGCTGCTGTCAGACTTTTGAATGGACCTACCTTGCATTAAGCTGATCTTTCTCTACACCCGAGCTATGACTGTAACACTACATTCTGCATCCTCTCCTTTCCTTCTCCCCTATGTACTCAATGAATGGTATGCTTTGTCCGCATAGCGCGCAAGAAACAATACTTTTCACTGTATTCTAATACATGCGACAAGAATAAATCAATTCAATTCAATAAAGGGAACTTTTAATGGGATCATGCTTGTGGAAAGGTTCGCACACAGGATATGTACCTGATGGGCCTTAAAAGCCACAAACAGTCAGTGTCAATGCAATGCAAACAATCCCAGCAAGATATTGGCTGGGATTTTCCAGCCCTTCCAAACATTGGGATTTTCTGGTCTGGCTTAAGGTGATCCCTCACCCTGTGACGGGACAGGCGAGCCACGCAAAACATGTGGTTATCGGCATGCCCGGAAGATTCCGCTGGCAGCCAATGGGAGCTGCCTCCGCCCCCGGAAAACATGCTGCAGAGGTGGATGGGCAGAGGGGATGGAAATTCCCACCTATCACTAACAACAGCTGTAAACACGGTGGGTGGGATTCTCCCAAAAAAATTCTAAGTGTCGACTTTGCATAAAAACTGGAGTAAATGAAGCTGTTTTTTTCAGTGGGATTTTCAAAATGAATTTCCCAGACTCTGTGCACTGCAGAGTGCACTAGCTTTAATCATGTGAAAAATCAGTGGGAAGGGTGTATTCCCACTGGAGAGGCTGGCAGCATACCGCTGAGCGGGCCACTGTGCATGCGCCAGTCTGTCAATGCCGAGGTTGGCGCTTGCGCAGTAACTCTCCACTGCCGGCCTGCTGATTGATGGCCAGCTCAATCGCTAGCTAGCCCCGCGGCCCCCACATCGCTGCCCCTCCAACCCCCCCCAATGACCCCGTATCGCTGCCCCCCCAACCCCCCCAATGACCCCGTATCGCTGCCCCCCCAACCCCCCCAATGACCCCGTATCGCTGCCCCCCCAACCCCCATGCGACCCCGCATCGCTGGCCCCCAGGACATGTTCAGGCCAGCCCCAACCACCACCTCTCTCCATGCCAGCTATCGAGATGGCCAGCCCCACGACTCCTCATCACTGGCCCTCCAACTCCCCCATGGCCCGATTGCTGGCCCCCCCGAACATGTCCAGCCTCAACCCCCCACCCCCTCCCGCCACGTTCTCCCCCCCACACAACGCCCCTGCAGCCCGGATCTCCTGACCCCCCCCCCCCCACGACCGACAACCTCCTCCCCCCGCAGTTCTGACACCCTCCCGTCGTCCCGACACACCCCTCCCCCCACAGTTCCAACACCCAACCCCCACGGCAGGCCAACCCTCCCCGCAATCCCGATACCCAGCCCCAATCGCTGGCCTCCCTTCCTCAGCTTGCGATCCCAAGTGCAGAGTGTCAGCGAGAACCCCCCCCACCCCCAATGATCTGCCCCCAGAAGCCCTTCCCCATTCGGCCCCATCACCATTAGGCCGCACACCCTGCACTGCCCCTTGGGCAGTGCCAGGGGGCCAGGCTAGCACTGCCAAGGTGGCAATGCCCGGGGGCACCACCATCCTATCCCCGACTCTCTGGGGGGCCTCGATGGCCCCTTGTCACTCTAGTGGGATTGGGCGGCCAGCTCCCCACAAATGGAGAACTATTGCAAACCCCGCTGGAGTGAAACACTCCTGGCAGGGGGCGGGAGACTCTCGTGGGCCTAGCAGCACGGTAGCACAGTGGTTAGCACTGCTGCCTCACAGCGCCAGGGACCTGGTTTCAATTCCCGGCTTGGGTCACTGACTGTGTGGAGTTTGCACATTCTCCCCGTGTCTGCGTGGGTTTCCTCCGGGTACTTCGGTTTCCTCCCACACTCCAAAGATGTGCTGATTAGGCGGATTGGCCGTGCTAAATTGCCCCTTAGTGTCCCGGGATGCGTAGGCTAGAGGGCCAGGAGACTTCAGTCCCGGGCCCGCTAGTCATATGTTAAACATATTAAAATGAAAATTTACATAACTTCTATAGCTTATCGCTTATCTATATATGTTACAGAGCTGACGGTGCCAGAAATCCAGCTGTCGGAAACTCACAGTGCCCAGCAGGGAGCCCACTAAATGGTCTCCGCTTGAGTCTCCCTGCTGTGGGCTGGCAGAATCATCCCCGGGTTTTTACGCCGGAACCAACACTGTCATATTTTGGTAAGATTTTCCTCAGTGTTCGTTTACCCAAATTGGTGTATTTAAGTTGATGGAATGTGCTTTTTCATTATTCCATACCACTCGTGTGTACTGGCACTTTGATGTGATTCAGACAGAATCAAAAAAATGTATTTCCAGTTGTAGCGATGGCCGTGGCCCTGAACAAACTGAGGACACAGAACATGACAGGTTGGCTAATAAGACTAAGGAAATTTTGCATGTCAGCTACGACTCTCACCAACTTTTACAGATGCACCATAGAAAGCATTCTTTCTGGTTGTATCACAGCTTGGTATGGCTCCTGCTCTGCCCAAGACCGCAAGGAACTACAAAAGGTCGTGAATGTAGCCCAATCCATCACACAAACCAGCCGCCCATCCATTGACTCTGTCTACACTTCCCGCTGCCTCGGCAAAGCAGCCAGCGTAATTAAGGACCCCACGCACCCCGGACATTTTCTCTTCCATCTTCTTCTGTGGGGAAAGAGATACAAAAGTCTGAGGTCACGTACCAACCGACTCAAGAACAGCTTCTTCCCTGTTGCTGTCAGACTTTTGAATGGACCTACCTTGCATTAAGTTGATCTTTCTCTACACCCTAGCTATGACTGTAACACTACATTCTGCACTCTCTTGTTTCCTTCTCTATGAATAGTAAGTAGTCTCACAACACCTGTTGCAGGCTTCTCTATGAATGGTATGCTTTATCTGTGTAGCGCGCAAGAAACACTACTTTTCGCTGTGTTAATACATGTGACAATAATAAATCAAATCAAATAAAAATAAAAATTATAAATGAAGCATTGGAGACACAGACACCTTTATAACATAGAGAAAAAAAACCTAAACTATGTTGTTAGATATACAGGAAACCCAGACTGCAAAGGTTTGGAAATGTTCATCTAAACAGAAAATGAAAAGCTTGCAAGGAAAGGAAACTCTTAATGGAATTTGTTTAATGTTTGGAGAGTTTTGCAGACAGGGTAAGTTCCTGAAATGCCTGGCAGATATTAATCCCCAATCCCTGCTCATCGACAATGTCTGTAGGCTGGTGGGCTACCTCAATAGGATGATTTTAAGCCAATTTTGCTCACCAGGAACATGTTAACTGGACTTTTATTCCAAGGTGCTTGGTGAACACTCGTGGGAGCCCCATGCAAAGTTGGGTCCTCTGACATCAGCTGGAATTTTACCGGAATGCCCACCTGAGGCTTATAAGATCCCACCCGAGTCCAACGGAGAATACTATTCTATGAGCTTCACCCCGCCCCCCCGCCGATTCTGGGGCAGGTGTGCCGGTAAAATTCCGGCCATCATTCCTGATGACCATGATGATGTTTAAGCCACAAGTGAAATGGCCTCACAAGAAAAGATGTGCTTCTGCTGTTACAGGCTTCTCCTCCCTTCCCATATGTAGGATCACCATCCAGCCATGCCAACTTATAGCATCATAGAATAGAATGTCTACAGTGCAGAAGAAGGCCATTTGGCCCATCGAGTCTGCACTGACTCTCCAAAAGAGCATTTCACCCAGGTCCATCCCCACCCCATCCCCATAACCCCACGCGTTTACCCCACAAATCCCCTAACATAAGCATCTTGGGACAGTAAGGGGCAATTCAGCATGGCCAATCCACCTAACCTGCATATCTTTGGACTGTGGAAGTCCAATCAAGATTATAAAATTATAAATGAACAGACAACTCTTAGAAATCAGTAGATTAGGTATAAGAATCATGAGTTGCTAGTTTTTCAAGCATGAATCAATATAGATTGATATAGATAGGTTTATAAAACATTTTGGCATGTCCACTATGACTCTCACCAACTTTTACAGATGCACCATAGAAAGCATTCTTTCTGGTTGCAGCACAGCTTGGTATGGCTCCTGCTCTGCCCAAGACTGCAGAAAACTACAAAGGGTCATGAATGAACCCCAGTCCATCGCTTAAACCAGCCTCCTATCCACTGGCACTCTCTACATTTCCCACCACCTCGGAAAAGCAGCGAGCATAATCAAGGACATTCTGGATATTCTCTCTTCCACCTTCTTCCATCAGGAAAAAGATACAAAAGTCTGAAGACAAGTACCAACCGACTAAAGAACAGCTCCTTCCCTGCTGCCATCAGACTTTTGAATGGACCTATCTTATATTAAGTTGATCTTTCTCTACACCCTAGCTATGACTGTAACACTGCATTTTGCACTCTCTCCTTTCCTTCTCTATGAACGGTATACTTTGTATAAGTGCGCAAGAAACAATACTTTTCACGATATACCAATATATGTGACAATAATAAATCAAATCAAGTAATGGCCCACTTAGGGTGGGATTCTCCGGTCCCGCCTGTACCCACCCTGCTGCCAGTGAGAATGGAGAATTTGGTGCTCAGCCAAAACTTCATTCACTGCAGCAGCACCGGAGAATCCTAGTCACAGACAAGGTCAGAGGTTTTCGGCGTTAATCTTCAACGGGTCAGAATTCCTTACAAAATCTATCTTCCAGCGTCTCAAAATGCTTTATAAAATCTTTTTCAAAGAACAAAGAAAGTTACTGCACAGGAATAGGCCCTTCGGCCCTCCAAGCCTGCACCGACCATGCTGCCCGACTGAACTAAAACCCCCTCCCCTTCCGGGGACCGTACCCCTCTATTCCCATCCTCTTCATGTATTTGTCAAGACGCCCCTTAAAGGTCACTACCGTATCTGCTTCCACTACCTCCCCCGGCAATGAGTTCCAGGCACCCACCACCCTCTGTGTAAAAAATCTGTGTAAAAAATTCAATAGTGGAGAAGTGAAAAACAGTAAGGAGCTTGAAGTTACAGGAGCAGAGGGGGTATGCAGGAATCTGAAAACTAGGCCAACATTTTAAGTTAATCCCATAGGGTTCCCATACTGGTCCAGCTGGACAGGTGTGAGGAAGTAAGAGATCAGAGCCTTGCAGAGTCTACTCTCTGGCTGTTTACAAACCACTATCAGCAGATTAGAGAGTCAGCGACCTGGTCCGACCCCAGCTGCCCTGACACGTGTCAGCCACAGAACAATCCTGAGATTTAAATTCTTTTGAGCTTGAATTTGAGAGCGAAATCATGTATGTCGTGACAAGAGTTGACATGAATACCAACAAGCTAACTCAGCACCAGTGGGCAGCCTGAATCGTTGCCAACAGATGGGCAGTCAACTTTTCACATCCATCTTGAGCGTGCAATGGGTTGGAAGAATATAAATGAGCTCCGGAAATTAAAATAATCCAGGCCTCAAATTCAGGATTGGGGAGGGAGTGTTTGACACCTCCCACCTGCCAAGAATCTATTCCCAATTAAAATTCCCCACAATATGTCACCATGTCAAGGAGTTTGCACTTCCATCTCCCCAACAACAGTTACTTCCAGTTTTAAGGTTGAATCATATTTGGGGCACATAGCTCATCTCTCTCCCACCACATACTATCAATGGGCTAAACGGGCAGAGTGGAACTCAGGCTCCTCAGACGGAGGAGGTCCCATCCCTGAGAGCAACCAGCCAACTGGGTTACCCGGCAGCTTTGGCAGTTCCATGAGGAAGAGTGATGGCATCTCGAATGAGGTGAGCCACAGATTCACAGACGTTTGCAGCGCAGAAGGAGGCCATTAAGCCCCTTGTGCCCACGCTGGTCATCAAAGATCTGACTATACTGATCCCATTTTCCAATGCTTGGTCCATAGCCCTGGAGGTTAAGGCAGTGCAAGTGAAGATCTAAATATTTCTAAAGTGTTACGAGAGCTTCGAACTCAACCACTCTTACAGGCAATGAGTTCCAGACTTCCACTATCCTCTGAACAAAAAAGTTACTCCTCAACTCCCCTCTTACCCTTCTACTTCTTACTTTAAATCTATGCCCCCTGGTTATTGACCCTCCTACCAATGGAAAAAGTCCCTTCCTAATTATCTGGGTCAATTGACATGATAACAAGCTTAATTGGTCCTTTAATTACTTACGTACAAATGGTAAATGGGCTCCCTATTTTGGTGCCCACCCTACATCTATATTATGGGGAGGGCAGCTCAGCAGTGGGCAGAAGGTGGTGAGTTTGCCACCCTTTGTATTTTATGTGCCCCCCCCCCCAACCTCACCGATAATATGACCCGAAGACCATATAATCCAGCCCATGGTTTCAGACTGGATAGTTTAGTTTAGCTCGGTCCTGTCCAGAAATTTCCAAAATGTGAACACGAGACCAAAAGTCTTTTTAAAACAAAACCTATTTCTCCATTTCTGTGCTGTGATGTGGAAACATTAAAAGTTTTTCAATGAATCCTCTTCAAAAGGAGAAAGAAAACAACTGCGCAAGTGACCCGCTTTTTCCACCCGATCTTGGTTCCATTAAGCTTTGGACTCATGAAAAGATAGCAAGAGCGGTGCAGTCAGCCAGACAGTTGAAAAAACAGAAAATGCTGGAATGACTCAGTGGGTCTGACAGCATCTACAGAGAGAGGAAAAACAGAGACTATTCCAAGTCAATAACCTTTCATCAGAGCTAACGGAAGGTAGTCAAATATGAGCTTCTCAGAGGAATTAGGAAGACACAATGCATGGAGCTAAAGACAAACCTGGAAGTGAGTGAGATTGAGCTTCGATGTTGGATGGGAGCAGACCACATAAAGAATGGCCTTCAGCAATGTTGCCAACCACTCAAAGTCCAGAATGTCAAATCGATAAAGAGTTAATCACAGGACATATCTGGTTAGAATCCCAAATAATTGGAATTTTTTATGTAGCAATCGCTCTATTCTGAAGAAAACTAATTGAGCGGAACAGTTTGAAATATTTTAACAGTGAGACACTGTTTTATATAAAGGCAAATGTACATTTCTCATGTCGGCCTTGACTCAGTGGGTAAGACTCTCACCTGAATCGGAAGATTATGGGTTCGAGTCTCACTCATAGAAACATAGAAGAAAGGAGCAAGAGGAGGCCATTTGGCCCTGCTTTGCCATTCATCCCGATCATGGCTGATCATCGAACTCAATAGCCTAATTCTGCTTTCTCCCCATAACCTTTGATCCCATTCGCCCCCAAGTGCTATATCCAGCCGCCTCTTGAATACATTCAATGTTTTGGCATCAACTACTTCCTGTGGTAATGAATTCCACAGGCTCACCACTCTTTGGGTGAAGAAATGTCTCCTCACCTCTGTCCTGAATGGTCTACCCCGAATTCTCAGACTGTGACCCCTGATTCTGGACAGTCCTACCATCGGGAATATCCTCCCTGCATCTATCATGTCTAGTCCTGTTGGAATTTTATAAGTCTCTATGAGATCCCCCCTCATTCGTCTGAACTCCAGTGAAAACAATCGTGACCTAGTCAATTTCTCCTCATACATCAGTCCCGCCATCCCTGGAATCATTCCAGGGCCTTGAGACGAAATGTGGGCACCCCTATTTCTAAAGCCCAGAATACTATGTGCTTTATTAACTGCTCTCTACCTGTCCTACTACCTTCAGTGATCTATGCACACATACACCCAGGTCCTGCTCCTGCGCCTCCTTAAGAATTTTACCCCTTATTTTATGCTATCTCGCCATGTTCTTCCAACTGAAATGCATTAGCTCGCACATTTCCGCATTGAATTTCATCTTCCACCAACTCGTCCATTGATTTCTTGAAAGATCAACAATCCATCTATCTCAGCCTTGAATTTGCCCAATGTTGATCCACGGCCCTCTGCGGTAGAGAGTTACAAGGATTCATAGCCCTCTGAATGAAGAAATTTCTCTTCATCTCAGTCTCAAATGATCGGCCACTTATCTTGAGGCTTCTCCCTCATGTTCTAGATTCTCCAGCTTTGGGAAACAATGTCCCGTACGTCTAGCCTGTCAAGATCTTTCCAACTCTGTTTTAGGGATAAAATTTGGTCAGGAGAGCTCTCATGCTTTCTTCAAGTAGTGACGGGAAATCTTACATGTTCACCTGAGAGGTCTCACTTAAATATTCCATACTGGGAGTTCCTTCACTGAAGTTTCAATCGAGATTTTATGCTCATTTCTCAGGCTTAGGACTTGAACCCTCAACCTTTGGACTTTGATACAAAAATTTGACCACTGAGCCAAGGCTGACTCACTAATTTACACCAGCATCAACGGATAACCCGTAATTACAGAAAATGGTCCTTGTCATGACATGTATATGCGTCGTTGAATAAATTATCTGTCTGATTACTCCAATCTGTATACATTGATCTAAGCAAAAAAACCAATAAAAAGTGTTGGTTTACAGTAAGCAGCTGTGGAAGGTACATTTGTTGTGAATGGGTGAATGAGAGCAAACTTCCTACTACAGAATTTGTAAACACTGCTATGATGTCCTTGGACTTCTAAACCCAGCAAATAAATTTCCCACCAAGTATCAAAACCAGCGGTGAATCAAGGGATTCTTCCTCTCCATCCCCTCCTCAATCATCCCAACCCACATGCACACACATAAACGCACACACACATACACAGACACATGCACACCCATACACGCATACACACACTTGCACAGGCACACACATACATATACGCACATGCACATACAAATGTATACATACACATGCACACACATCCATGCGCACACACAGACACACATGCACACACAAGCACACATACAAAATGCACACACATATACACAGACACATACAAACATACACAGCACATATACAAACACACACATATGCACACATATACACACACATGCATACACACACAAACTCATACACGCAAATACACACACACGTACACATGCATACACACACACACCAACAAATGTGGGGGTGGGGGGGGGGCTTAGGGAACTCTAGCACTTTGGGCTTTGATGGCTGAAAGCTGAATGCTTGACATCTCCGAATGTCTGTACTCAGTTTAGCACTTTCCAGCAAGGGCCACTGGACAACAGTCAGAAGTGGGATCACTAGCTCTGTGGAGCCAATAGGGCCATGCACGTGCTCTCGTTTTTGTGCAGGCTGAGAGTAGGCAAATCAGCATAGTGCATTGACTGAAATAGTTTGTGTGTCTGGCTTCCTGCCAACCTTTAACAAGAAAATTCCTCTCACTGGACTTGGAGTTCTTCCTTTTCGAGAGTGCCCTGGACCTCACCGCGCACTCTCCACTGCTGAGGAGCCACTCGGGAACAGAACAGGTGTCAGAGTCATTTATCAGTTCAGGATGTTTCTGCTTCCAGAACATTTCTTCGTGGTAGATTGTATTTACACAGGAAGTGCGTTCAGGTTTCTGTTCTCAACTGCAGTTTTAATTTTCAGGGAAAATGAACTTACCAAGCCGTTAATGACCTGGACTGGAGCAAACAAGGCAGTTTTTCAAAGACAGAAGGTGAGACAAAATGAAAACAATGAGGAGGACAGTAACAGACATCTCGAGGACACTGACAAACTGGTGAATGGGCAGGTACACTGCAGATGACCCCTAATGCCGACAAGTTTGAAGTGACATATTTTGAAAGAAAGAATGGAAACTAAATGGTACAGCTTAAAAAGCAGGCCAACCAAACACTATTGTGAGAAGGAAAGAATCGGAGTACTGGATTACTGTGTGCACCTTTGGTCCCATTACCTTCAGAAATATATTACTGACGTAGAAGGAGTGTAATGAAGGTTCACCAGACTTGTCCCTGGGATGGCAGGACTGTCTCATGAAGAGAGATTGGGGAAACTGGGCTGGCATTCTCTTGAATTTAAAATTTATCTATTAGTGCCTATAAATAGGCTTAAATTGACACCGCAATGAAGTTACTGTGAAAAATCCCCTCGTCGCCACACTCTGTGCCTGTTCGGGTACACTGAGGGAGAATTTTGCATAGCCAATGCATCTAACCAGACTGTGGGAGGAAATCGGAGCACCCGGAGGAAGCCCACGCAGACACGGGGGGAAGGTGCAGACTCCGCACAGGCAGTGACCCAAGCCGGGAATTGAACCCGGGTCCCTGGCGCTATGAGGCAGCAGTGCTAATCATTGTGCCACCAAAGAATGAGGGGATCTCATTGAAACCTACCAAATACTTAAACGGATGGACAGGGTAGATGGATGATGTGGAGATGCCAGCGTTGGACTGAGGTGGGCACAGTAAGAAGTCTCTCAACACCAGGTTAAAGTCCAACAGTGATTCCAAATAAATCTGTTGGACTTTAACCTGGTGTTGTGAGGCTTCTTACTAGGGTAGATGGAGGTAAAGATGTTTCCCCTGGGTGGCGAGTTTAGAACCAGGGGACAGAATTTCAAATTAAGGGGCAAGCCACTTAAGAACGAGATTAGGGGGATTCAATAGTGAATTCAATAGTGAGGAAAAGCTGTGACAACAAGATGATATATCTCATTAAAATTCAAGGGGAGAAGGGAGATTTCTACATCCAACCCAACAGCCAAATATCAGGGAAGGACAAGAGATTGTTGCTTTAAAAAATGTTTGGACCTCAAGACAACTTAATTGAAAGATACCCCTGCACTAACAATGGAAGAGTTACGGTATTGAATGGTCAATTTTAACTTGTAGCATGAGACGTGTGGGAAGATGCTGAAGTGGAGGAGAAACCATTTGGCTTGAGGCCTGGTCAGTGCTGGGCCTCCCTACATTGGATCTTTAATAGAATTATTCATCAAAAACATCACTATCAAACCATAAATGCGTGGGTATACTTTATCAGGAAAGGATTGACAGAGTGGGTCTCTTTCCTCTTGTAAAAAGAAGGTTGAGGGGTGACCCAATGGAGCGATTTAAAATCATGAAAGGCTTTGATCAAGTGGATACAGAGAAAACGTTTCTTCTTGTGGGGGAAGAGCATGGCCAGAGGCCAGCAATACAAGATAGTCACCAAGAAATCCAATTCAGAAGAAACTTCCCCATCAAAGAGTGGCGAGAATGTGGAACTCGCTACTTCGAATTTCAAGTGAATAGTTTAAATGCATTTAAGGGGAAACTGGACAAGCATACGGGGGAAGAAAGGATTAGATGGTTACCACGATAGATGAGGAAAGATGGGAGGAAGTTGAAGTGCAGCATAAACACCAACATGGACTGGATGCGATGAATGGCCCATTTCTGTGCCATAGATCCTTTGTAATGTAAACTTTGCACATGCAATAGATAACTTACACTACAACACATGGAGAGACACTCAAATCGGGAGGAAGATATCAGGAGAAAAATTAGTTCCATTCAGCCCACTCCAGATAATTCCTCTCATAAAAGCTTTGCACAAGTTGGATTATGGTTGCATGGGAGCCAACAGCCTTCGGATGTTTCGCTTTAACAATTATTCAACTAATGATGGTAAAGCCTAGCTAAATTTGGGGTTTTCTCAGCCTAGTTGCCTTATACTGCACAAGGCCTTCAAGTGGATGCTGCTCAATAACAGAATTACGAGCGGAATAGCCAACAGTTTACATTTCAGTATTCCAGATGAATTGATTCCGGATACCACACGTCTGGCTCATGCCCAGTCCACAGTACCATTGACTGGTATCAAACAATTTTAAATGACAGATAAAGTGCATAAATCACATTTTATTCCTCTAACACTCAGAGACAGAGAAGGAGTGTTCTTTCATTCTTGGCAATTGTATTCAATCCTTTAAACTAAATTTTGTTGTCATGATCTGGAATCCAGCAGTTGAAAGGGTGATGGAAGAAGATTCATTATAAGTTTTCAAAAGGGAAGTGGAGATACGTTTTTAAAAATGTGCAGGGCTCCAGGGAAAGTGCAGGGAAGTGAGACTAATTGAATAGCTTTTTCAAAGATCCAGCGCAGTCATGATGGACCAAATAGCCTCCTTCTGTACTGTATCATATTATGATTCTAACTTGGTGACCTTCTCTGTCAATAAAACTTGACCAAGAGAAGTGTCTCCTCAGACCTAGAAAAAGAAGCCACATAATGGAGAGATACTGCATTAAATATCAACTTTATTATCACAGAATCTTAATGTGACAGAAGGTTACTCATCTAGTCTGCTCTCACCTCTAGGACAAACAGCTGAATGATTGTCACCCCAACTGCTCCCTTAAACATTAACTCCCTCCACTGACACAATGGCAACAGCATGAACCACCTGGGGAAACCTGCCAGAGCTCTTTCGATCCAAACACGCAACCTCTACCCCCTAGAATTAAGGACAAGGGCAGCAGACTCATGGGAACAAGAGTTCCCCTCCAAGTCAGATACCATCTTGACTTGGAAGAATATTGCCATTCGTTCATCGTTGCTGGGTCAAAATCCTGTCACTCACTAACAGCGCTGTGGGCGTACCTACATCGTGAGGACAACTGCAGTTTAAGAAGGAACCTCGCCACCACCTTCTCAAGGTCAGGTAGGGATGGACAATAAATGCTCGCCTAGCCAGCGATGCCCACATCCCATGAATAAATTAAAAAAACATAGCGTGGCTCGGGCAGCGTGTTGTTATTACGTTCTTGGCACTAACTGCAAATGTGGGACTATAATGAAAGAGTATTAGATGATCATGTTCACATCGCTGATCATCAGAAGCCAGCATTTGTGATCTAGACTAGGAATGCTTCCTTCTAAACACCCATCAGTCCCTGATGAACACACTGTGTGACAAGAAAAGTCTTCCCTCAGACCGCAGACAGTTCCAGACAAAGAGTTCCCGCAAATCCCAGCCTAATGTCTAATTTGGGAATCTGCCTGGTAATGACATTCTGAAGCGGGCAAGCAGGAAGTGAACCAAATTCAGGGCAACAGCAACAGGGCTCTAAAGCCTGGCTGTCTTCCCCCTTTTGTACGGGGGGATTTGAGTGACAAAAAGGGTCAGTCTGAACCAGATTACACAGACTGGAAATATATTGCGTACTGAAAAATTAATGAGGCTTACTTAATGCTTGCAATTTGACAAATGGCTGATGGAATCAATGTTCAGTTTATAGAATGATGACAAACCATTTTGGAAAGTTACTGGCATAGCACCATCTATTTTTTGATTTACAAGGAGGGAAATAGGCATGAATAAGTTGATATAAATAAAGATACCTGATCTCTTTATTCTGCATGTGCAACTCAGCTCTGATGGAGCAGGGCTCACTTCCAAGACCAGATAGATGTTCATCTGCATCACTAGACCGAGAATTAAGCATCTGTATGATGTCAACTGTGATTTGATTGGTTGTAACCTGGGCTCTGGGTCAGAAGGAGCTGGGTTCGAGACCCATTTCAGATGATTTGAGCACATAATCTAGGCTGACTCTCCAATGCAATATCGAGAGAGTGCCACGCTGTCAAGAGGTGCTGTTTTTTTGGGTGAGATGTTGAACCATGACCCTGTCTTTCCTCTCAGAGGACGTAGAAGACTCCATGTGAGGATTATGGTGTCATGAGCTGGCCTCTCAACCAGCATCACGAAAAATTGATCATCTGGTCACTTCTCAAAGTCCTGTTAGTGTGAGCTTGCCACTTTTCCCACAATGTAACAGCGCCTACACTTTGAAAATACGTCACTGGATGAAAAATGCCTTTGGATATCCTAAGATTGTGAAAGGTGTTATACAAATGCTTCTTTTCTTTTCCTGATAGATGTGATGAGCTGCTATATTGACGCAAACATTTCTTTTTAAAGCACGATTGCAGTACAGCATCTGGTTGAAAATACATTGAAAAACGCAGGACATTAAATCCCGGCTTCAATACACTCCAGTAAAGTTTACTTATCAGTGTCACAAGTAAGGCTTACATTAACACTGCAATGAAGTTACTGTGAAAATCCCCAAGTTGCCACACTCCGGTGCCTGTTCGGGTACACTGAGGGAGAATTTAGCATGGCCAATGCACCGAACCACTGTGCCACTTGTAGTAAATTGGTCCACAAAGATCCCAAATCTGTTGTGCTCGGAAAAGCCTTGAGCAATCTGAAAGTGAGATGGGCCGTACAGGACAGCTCCTCACAGCTGCTTTCAGAGGAACACTACACGGTGGCACAGTGGTTAGCACCGCTGCCTCACAGCGCCAGGAACCCAGGTTCAATTCCCGGCTTGGGTCACTGTGTGTGCGGAGTCTGCACGTTCTCCCCGTGTCTGCGTGGGTTTCCTCCGGGTGCTCCAGTTTCCTCCCACAGTCCGAAAGACATGCCGGTTTGGAGCATTGGCCATGCTAAATTCTCCCTCTGTGTGCCCGAACAAGCGCCGGAGTGTGGCAACTTGGGGGATTTTCACAGTAACTTCATTGCAGCGTTAATGTAAGCCTACTTGTGACAATAATTAAAAAAAACTTAATAATATTAGAAACCAGGAGGATGTCGCAGCTGGCTTGTGTGAGCTAGAGGCTAAGAAACAGCAGAGGAAGAAACTCGGACAAAATAGAGACCTGTAGTTTAGGAGCAGTCTCCAATTCAAGATGCCATCTGAGTTTCCCCAAAGAACCTTGGCGATAAGCTTGGTCCAGAGTATGCACTAAACGTTTTCTTTGTAAAGAACTTCCAGGAACAGCCAGTCACCACGTATAAATTAAAAACAGAGAGAAAAGGCCTAGCTTGATCCTGGAACAATAAGCACTTCCTCTATGAATTCACACACTGTTCAGTAAACCTTGGAAGTCACGATCTGAACAGAATAAACACAAACCTGGCCAAACCATTTGAGCAGGACCCAAGCACATACTCCCCAGACAGCATTACAAAGTTACATAAGTACTACAGCAAGGCTGACATCGCCATCCCTTCATTTCTAGAAAGAGTCAATGTCTTCCAGTGTAACAGGACAGGTACAAAGCAGATTACAAACCTTATTAAGTGGCAGGCAAGTGGTTTTCACAATTGTACACTCCAAGCTTCTTGTATTTGTCCTTAGGATTTGAGTGGCACTGGCAGGGCCAGCATTTATTGCCCATCCCTAATTACCCCTGAGAAGGTGTTGATAAGCAGTCTTCTTTCAATCATTGCTGTCCATGTGGTGTAGGTAAACCCACGGTGCTGTTAGGGAGGGGGTTCCAGGGTTTTGACCCAGCGACAGTGAAGGAATGGCAATATATTTCCAAGTCAGGATGGTGAGTGACTTGGAGGGGAACTTCCATGCGGTGCATGTTCCCATGTGTCTGCTGCCCTTAGAATCATAGAATCCCACAGTGCAGAAGGAGGCCACCCGGCCCACCGAGCCCAGACCAGTCCCACCCAAACCCCAGGACTGCAACCCCATGCATTCACCCCGCTAATCCAACTGACACCAATTTAGCATGGCCAATCCACCTACCTCGCACACTTTGGACTGTGGGAGGAAACCAGAGCACCCGGAGGAAACCCACGCAGACACAGGGAAAATATGGAAAACCCACACAGTCACCTGATGGTGGAATCGAACCCGGGTCTCTGGCGCTGGAGGCATCAGTGCCACTGTGCCATCGTCCCACCCCTTTTGTTAAATGGTCATAGAATCATAGAATCCCACTTGTCATTCTCCATGTGATAGAGGCCACCATCTTGGTAGGAGGCTGGTAATATGCTGATGATTTACCAGCCTTACAAAAATAACAATAGTCACGCGTTGTGTGGCTTAAATTAATAATAAAATGAAACTCCATAGAATCCCTACAGTGCAGAAGGAGGCCATTTGGCCCATCGTGTCTGCACCGACCACAATCCAATCCAGACCCTATCCCCTTAACCCCATGCATTTACCCTAGCTAGTCCCCCTGACACTCAGGGGCAATTTAGCACGGCCAATCCACCTAACCCGCACAACTTTGGACTGTGGGAGGAAACCGGAGCAGCCGGAGGAAACCCACGTAGACTAGCGAGGCTAACTGTCTTTAATTGCTAGCTGTGGCTCAATTAGTAGCAGGCTTCCTACTGAGTCAGCAGTCTATGATCCATGCTACAGTATGAACTTGAATTTCTAGTATTAGGTTGACACATCAGTGCAGCATTTAGGGGACAGCACATTTTCCGAGGTGAGTGTGTCAGGGGCACCTGCTTCAAGCAGGCTTCACATTCATCAGAGGCCTAACACTTGTTTCAAGATCCCATTGGCAAAGATGGCAGAAGCTGAGCAGACCATGTGTACTTTCTGCCCTGCATAGGCTCACCAGGTTTGTGACAACCTCAGCAGAGGTCATTAAAGGGACGCTGCCAAAATAGTTTCCCTGTTTGCTTGCCTAAACATGGAGCCAGGAAGACTGTTCTTTCTGGCTCTGCTGGAGTATGGTGCATTGCTGCCAGTCTGCTCTTCTTCCCCTCTCCTCCCCCTCAACAAAACCTACCTGGAGACTAGTTTAATCTGGCCAATTTTCTGGTCAGCAATTCCAGCAATTTGGAAAACACACACCCAATTGGGTAAAGGGCGGCACGGTGGCACAGTGGTTAGCAATGCTGCCTCACAGTGCCAGGAACCCAGGTTCGGTTGCCGGCTTGAGTCACAGTCTGTGTAGAATCTGTACATTCTTCCTTTGTCTGTGTGGGTTTCCTCCGGGTGCTCTGGTTTCTTCCCACATTCCAAAGACGTGCATGTAAGGTGGATTGGCCATGCTAAATTCTCCCTCAGTGTACCCGAACAGGCACCGGAATGTGGCAACTAGGGGATTTTCACAATAACTTCATTGCAGCATTAATGTAAGCCTACTTGTGACATTAATAAATGAACTTAACCTGAACGATGCTTGTCTGTCAACCAGTCTTTTTTAAATCTTATTTCCAATAGTTTTCTGACTAATAAATGTTCAAAGGAAATGAACAAGGAACAATATTTTTAATGTCCTTAAGATTGTTCTTCTGGGTCACTCATAGCAGCGTCCTGGAGATGAATGTTCAATTCCTGCAGATGCCAAGATTTTCCTGGATGATTGGCAATGCTACAACAGCAGAGGTAGACAGAGACAACAGTTGCTCAGAGAATTATTGCAGCTTCCCATACCAATCCTTATCAGCTTGCATTATTGAAACAACTCATGGGTATCTAATACAAACACTAAAATCATTGAAAACACACAAGGCTGGAATCCAAACTTCCGATTTGCTCAAATACTGCAGATTGGCAACTCACTGTGTAGCTTTGTAATCCACCTTCCAAATCTATGTTCGGTGTCTGCGCTTCACTTTGTAAAATGATTGAGTGAAGTTCTTGCTGTGTCAGCTTGGCGCGGCTCTGAATGTGTTGGCTTCAGACACCACTGCTGGCACTCCAGGATCTGAGCCACACATTCTTGGCTGTAATTTGTGCGCACGCAATGCTGCACTGAAACGTTGTCTGTTGGATGAAAGGTGGGCGATCGGGTTGATGCTGAGAACATCATGGTGCTATCTAAAGAACAGCAGGATGTTCCTCGATTTCCCAATGCCTCCCTGCACCAACACCCCATCAAATTCTGATCACTTACCTCTGTGTCTTTGGTCCTTTCCACACTGTGTTCACATGTGTAGCAATATTGGTGACACTTCGAAGCGACTTGCTGCTTTGAGACGTGATGAGTGAGGCACTGTATTGTTGGGCACGTTACACTGAATTTTTTAGCCTTTATAAGTCTGACTTATAAAGCAGGAAAAACCAATGCAACTTTGTTGATTCTTATATGGATGTCAATCTCTACATCACTCTCCCCTGAGATGTTGTATCCTAACTGGGGACAGGGGTCAACACCCTTGATGTTCTGTGGCCCAATGTTAATGGGAGGGTCATGTTGCCCTCAAGTCATCATTGTCAAGGTCGTTGCGCACCTGACGTGTACACCAACCTTGGCACCGCTGCTGCCAAGGCCAGTGGTCATGTCGAGGAGTGCGTTATTCTTTGGCCAATAGGGAAATGTCACCTGCCAAAAGCCCGATCCATCAGCTGGTGGTGTTTGTTACCATGGGATGCCAAATTCTGCACTCATTGTTGCCTTCCTCATGATGAAATCAATAGCCAAGAGGGAAAAGAATGGGGAGAGTATGCAGCCGTGCCATACTCCTGTAATGATACATGCGGACAAAGAGCAGGAGTAGACCATTCAGCCCCTCAAGCCTGCTCCACCATTTATTAAGATCATGGCTGATTTCTGATAGTAACCTCAAATTTGCATTCCACCCACCCCCGATAACCTATTGCCCATTTGCTTGGCAAGAATCTATCCACCTCTGCCTTGAAAATATTCAAAGATTCTTCTTCCATCACCTTTTCAGGAAGAGACTTCCAAAGACCCTCAGAGAAAAAAACTCATTTGATCTCCATTTTAAATGGATGACCCCTTATTTTTATACAGTGACTCCTAGTTTGAGATTCTCCCACAAGAGGAAACATCCTCTCCACATCCATCCTGTCAAGACTCCTCGTGATATTTTATGTTTCAATAATCAAGTCGTCTCTTAATCTTCTAAACTCCAGCAGACAGAAGTCCAACCTGTCCAACCTTTCCTCATCAGATAATCCATGCATTCCAGGCACCACTTTAGTAAACCTTCTCTGAATTGCTTCCAATGCATTTACATCCTTCCTTAAATAAAGAGACCGATACTGTACACAACTCCAGGTATGGTCTCAAGTGCTCTGTATAAATGAAGCATATCTTCCTTCCTCTTGTGATCAATTCGCCTCACATTAAATGATAACATTCTATTAACTTTCCTCGTTGCTTGCTGTACCTGCATACTAACCTTTTGTGATTCATGCACTACAAGGCAGAGTTTTACAGTCTCTCACCATTTATATAATATACTTCTTTTCTATTTATTCTTCCCGCCAAAATGGACAATTTCACATTTCCCAAATTACATACCATTTGCCAAATCTTTTCCCACTCGCTTAACCTATCTATGTATATTTGCGTGGCGTCCTTATGTCCGCTTCACAACTTATTTTCTCACCAATGTTTGTGTCATCAGCAAATTTGGCAATGATTTCTTCAATCCCTCCAACCAAGTTATTTATATAAATTGGAATTGTCTCTGGAATTTAAAAAAATGAGGGGAGATCAGATTGACATATATAAGACAATAAAAGGTATGGATAAAGTAGATGTGGAGCTTCCTCTTATGTGGCATCCTAGGGCAAGAGGTCTTAGGATAAAGGAAGAAAATTTAAAACAGTTGAGGAGAAACTATTTCTCCCAAAGTGTTGCGAATCTTTGGAATTCACTGCCCCAAAGTGCAGCAGATGCTGGGACAGTGAGTAAATTTAAGGAGGAGTTAGATTTTTAATTGGTAATGGGTTGAAAGGTTATGGGGAGAAGGCAGGAAAATGGGGATGAGGAGCTTATCAGCCAGGATCGAATGGTGGAGCAGACTCGATGGGCTGAATGGCCTAATTCTGCTCATATATCTTATGAACTATTGTACGCATTCCCAGCAATGATTTCTGGTACAGCACTCATTACATCTTTCCAACCTGAAAACACCCATTTATGCCTACTCTTTGCTTCCTGATATTGAAGGAGTCTGTGCTGGCCTTGATGTGACAACTGAAGTTGCAGTCGGCTTTGAAGATGTTATTATACTGTTCTGGACTGTAATGCTGTCTTACAATGTATTAGACAATGGACGCTATCGAAAACTCTCTTGAAATCGAAAAAGTTAATAACAAGTGGTTTCTGATACTCTCGGCTCTGCTCTTCGATGTTCCTGAGAATAAAGATCTGCTCATTGCCGGTTTGTGAGTTCTGTTGCAACGGTGTTCTTGCCATGCCTGATCAGCTCATTGATCCCAGGTACCTTACTGTTCTTCAGGCTCTTAGAACAACAAAGAACAATACAGCACAGGAACAGGCCCTTCGGCCCTCCAAGCCCGCGCCGCTCCCCGGTCCAGGATTGAATCCTGAATCCAGGATCCCCGCCCAATTTTCCAGCCTATCTACATACTAATATCCTATCCACCGAGCTGTCCCTCACAGCTACGATGCTTTGTTCATCACAACCTATTAACTCACCCCCACCCTCCCATTCCAGACCATGTGATCTCCAGGGAGAGGCGAAAACCCAGAGTGAAAAACCCCAGGGCCAATATGGGGAAAAAAAATCTGGGAAATTCCTCTCCGACCCCCTGAGGCGATCGAAACGAGTCCAGGAGATCACACTGGCCCTGATCGGAAAATGCTTCCCAACCCTATTCATTTCCACTTCCACGAACACCATATGAATTCCCTGCCCCCGAGACAGGTTCCCAACTATCCGCAGTCTCGCTCTGTACTGGCACCAGCAAGATGATCATAGAATGATCCGCAGTCTCGCTCTGTACTGGCACCAGCAAGATGATCATAGAATGGACTCTTAATGGCATTTTGGATCTCTGATCTGTCAATTTCTGCCAAGGTGACGTTCAGCTGCTGAGGTGTTTAAAGTTCATTTATTATTTGTTGGTGACACCAGTTGGCTTACATTAACACTGCAATGAAGTTACTGTGAACATCCTTACAACAATCTTTACACTCTCTTTTTACACCAATTTGAGGTCCCTATCTGCTTCAAGAAGACGACCATCATCCTGGTACCAAAGGAAAGCCAGGCAGCGTGCCTTAGTGACTATCACCTGGTGGCTCTGACATCCATCATTATGAAAAGATCAGGATTCATGTGGACAAGCTTGACATAGACTTTATGGCAGATTTTTTGGGTCAGAGTCGCCCCAAAGCCGGAAAACCCCGCCCAAGATCAACAGACCTTTGCATGGTCCACTCCTTGCCTGCTACGATTCCCGTGGCGGGCGGGACAGGGAAATTCCGCCACATGATTCCATATCTACCACTATCTGTCAAAAGGCACACACCAGGGTTCAGAAACTGGCCATTTGACACAGTGAAGACTATGTTTTTGAGAGTCTGGCCAGAGCCTTCAAATGGTTCCCATTGTCAGACACACATTTTTTTACACTGGAGTGTTTACAAGTTGAATTTGAAGATGTGCTGGAATTGCATGGAAACCTTTGCTCTAGTTAACAGTAGCCATGCTCAGAACTGTAGAAACTTGTTCCAGTTGCGAACAGGCAGATTGGGAGTGGCAGGCAGCCTCCGGTTCAAAACTCCCAACCATCTGCTTAAGTCAGTGCTGTAGCCTCGAGCAACTGGGCCTGTTCAGTGCTTGCATGTTTTGAACATAGTTTCACAAGCAATGAACCTGAAGGCATGCGATTTGATTGGGGGAGGTTCATTAAGAGGCTAACTGAAGTGTATCACTTTTGATTGGGTAAACTATGGCAAAGGTGAGGAGCGCACCATAGAGGTAGAACTGAGCGCAGATCAGAGTGTGGTGGGGTGAGGGAGGCACTGCCATTGACTTGCATCCATCCTGATTTTCATGGTGATTGATTGGGAAAATTGGGGATGCCACAGATTCGGTTCAGTGATGGCCATGTTCCTGTAGAACAAGGATCCAGATCTCAATTCCTTTCTTATTGGGACTATCTGGTGTGGCACTTAGAGCAGAACAGTCCCAAATGGGATATCTCTCTATGCTGAGATAGCTGATCTCATTCAGTGGAAATCAGGTGGTCTTGGTACAGGGAATATCCAGCCAGATTAAAATGGGCATCAGATGCCAAAGTGCCAAATGAAGTTGGCAGGGCAATACAGGACACAGCTTTCACCCCATATTGCTAACTATTACCGACCACAATACCACCTAGGCCCTATTTCCATAACTCCTCATATTTACCCTGCTAACCTCCCTGACACTAGGGTTAATTTAGAATGGCCAATCCACCTAACAAGCACATCTTTGGACTGTGGGAGGAAACCGGAGCACCCGGTGGAAACCCACGCAGACACGGGGAGAACGTGCAAACTCCACACAGACAGTGACCCGAGGCCGGAATTGAACCTGGGTTCCTGGCTCTGTGAGGCAGCAGTGTTAACCACTTTGCCATCTGTGCCACCGTGCTGTGCCATCAGCCTAGGATGGTCTCCCTCATCTGTCGTGACTTTGCAACCTGGTGGTCAAAACTCTAAGTGGGCAAGGACCACAGCACAAATCTGCACAAAATAAACAACTAGATTTTTCAATTAATTTATGGGATGTGGGTGTCGCTGGCTTGTTGCTCATCCGTAGTTGTCCTTTAGAAGGCGGTGGTGAGCTGCCTTCTTGAACTGCTGCAGTCACTGAGGTGTAGGTTCTTCCACAGTGCTGTTAGGGAGAAAATTCCAGGATCTTGACCCAGTGACGGTGAAGAAACAAGAATATATTTCCAAGCCAGAATGGTGAGTGACTTGGAGGGGAACCTCCAGGTGATGGTGTTCCCAGGTATCTGCTGTTCTTGTCCTAGTCATGGGTTTGGAAGATGCTGCCTAAGGAACTGTCTGCAGCATACCTTGTAGATGGTACACACGGCTGCCACTGTTCGTCGGTGATAGAGGGATTGAATGTTTGAGGAAAGGGTGTCAATCAAGTGGGGTTTCTCTTGAATGTTGTTAGAGCTACACTTATCCAGGCAAGTGAGGAGTATTCCATCACACTCCTGACTTATGTCTTGCAGATAGTGGACAGGCTTTGGGGAGTCAGGAGGAAAATTACTTCCCACAAAATTCCTAGCCTTTGATCTGTTCTGGTAGCCACAGGGCCCATCCAGTTCAGTTGCGGTTCAATGGTAACCCCAAGGTGTTGATAATGGGGCATGTTTCAAGGGCAGGAAAGGCAGCTGATTGTGAACACAGACTCGGGCACCACAAATGCTTTTGTGTGCCTGAAGCTACAGCTTCCATGAGAAGAATGGAGGGAACTTTACCCTGCATCTAACTCGTGCTCTTCAAGATCTGGAAAGCTTGATGGTGCCTGAACATGCAATCCTAACCATCATCTCTTTTCAAAAGCACACAAAAAAAATCACCTTCTAAAAAATAAACAAGACTGAGCTTCCAAAGGAACCTGGCCCCAACAAACAGAACACAATCTCAGCTGAGCTTTCAGTAAATACTTGACTGCAAAGATTGACTACCTGGCAGGTGAATGGTTCAGTTACAATGGTTACACTTTGCCTGAACCACAGAGTGGACCTGTCCAGGCACTCACTAAATACGTCAATGTCAAGTGCTGCATGCCTCCAACATTTCCTTTGTAGTGAATGCTGATAGGAACAAAACCAAACCTTCCTCTCACGCACCCCACACATTCCCCCACACCCAAATGAAGTAACTCAACTGTAATAATCACTTTGAGCATTTGCAATTGTTGACAGTTTTCTTTGAGGACCAGCTAAATGTTGCCTCGTCTGTCGAAGAATGTCTATTCCATTCCAGCCTTGAGAAACAGGACGGACCGGATAGTCTGTTCTTGTGATTTTGATTTGCACCACCAGGGATATTTCCCAGACAAGCATTTCAATTTGAATTGTGCTGCTCCAAAAGTTGCTACTCCAAAATGACTGCATTAATAGACACACTCCCCAAAATATAGAAAAACAGCCCGAATTCATGTTCCTGATAGATATCCAATGACAGCTACCTTTGTTCTATCCTGTTACACAAGTATCATATGCCCATGAATTTATGATGAAAACGGCCATTTTTGCTTCCAAAAAGCAGCTTGGAATATGGACATATTATCTTGACAAGATGGCCTCCATGGAGTTAGATGACCTTATTTTATGTTTTCTGCATAGATAAGGACTGATCCATGTTTGGCAACTCTCTAGGTAGTCACTTAAAATTCAAACGATCTTTTTCAGGTGCTGATGACTTTCCCTCTACAATTCAATTAAAGTATCTGGAATAACAATACCTGATAAGACTTGCCGACCTCATGGAGGAGATGAAAATATTCAAAGTCTATCCATAATTTGGAAAGTTGATGGGGACAGTAAACACTCTCCATTGTCTGACAATTACTTAGCCCATAACACTGTGGTCACATGACAGAAACTGGCTTGTAATTGGAAACCCCGTTTAATTCACAAGGACAGCCCAGGGCAGCAAGTCTGGGAAAAGGCCACAGCAGGAATGGATCTCACGCAGCAAAAGGAAGACGCCGGCCTAGAAACTCATTCACAGGCAGGGAAGTGGGGTTCCTGGAGAATTGCATGTTCGAATGCAACTGTGGCTGGAAAAGCCAAACACCTGCTATTGCTTAGAACAAGTCACTTTGAGTTCATTGCCAGAAATCTTCCAACCTTCATTGTCTTCAGTGAGCCGAGAGAGAATTCTTAGGCCTACAATATTTCCAACTACCGTCTTGGGAACGAATGATAGAGGTGGCCTTTTTTTTCCTCTCTTGGAGAAATTTAAGTGTATGTTTCATCTCTTGAAGTGGAGATGCCGGCGTTGGACTGGGGTAAGCACAGTAAGAAGTCTCACAACACCAGGTTAAAGTCCAACAGGTTTATTTGGTAGCAAATACCATAAGCTTTCGGAGCTTGCTGCTCCTTCATCAGATGGAGTGGTCTCTGTTCTGTGTCTGATTTCTGTGTCTGTGCACTGTTGGAGAACTGTTGAAGTTAATGAAAATAAACATTGGGCAAGGTGCAGAATGGGCCTCCACCCGTTTTACATTGCCGCATAAAAAAGGATCGGAATTTTCCTTCTCTTCACGCCAGCAGAATGTTCTTGTCCCAACAACGGCACGTCCTCACCATAGTTTCCCAGCAACGTGGGGTGGATTCGATGGGAAATTCCATTGCCAGCGGTGGGACCAGAAGATCCTGCCACTGGCGAATGGTGCCAGAAACCATGGCGGGGAAGCCAGAAAATCCCCCCCAAGGTCTACACATTGGATAGAACATAGAACATAGAACATTACAGCGCAGAACAGGCCCTTCGGCCCACGATGTTGCACCGACCAGTTAAAAAAAAACTGTGACCCTCCAACCTAAACCAATTTCTTTTCGTCCATGAACCTATCTACGGATCTCTTAAACGCCCCCAAACTAGGCGCATTTACTACTGATGCTGGCAGGGCATTCCAATCCCTCACCACCCTCTGGGTAAAGAACCTACCCCTGACATCGGTTCTATAACTACCCCCCCTCAATTTAAAGCCATGCCCCCTCGTGCTGGATTTCTCCATCAGAGGAAAAAGGCTATCACTATCCACCCTATCTAAACCTCTAATCATCTTATATGTTTCAATAAGATCCCCTCTTAGCCGCCGCCTTTCCAGCGAAAACAATCCCAAATCCCTCAGCCTCTCCTCATAGGATCTCCCCTCCATACCAGGCAACATCCTGGTAAACCTCCTCTGCACCCTCTCCAAAGCCTCCACATCCTTCCTGTAATGTGGGGACCAGAACTGCACACAGTACTCCAAGTGCGGCCGCACCAGAGTTGTGTACAGTTGCAACATAACGCTACGACTCCTAAATTCAATCCCCCTACCAATAAACGCCAAGACACCATATGCCTTCTTAACAACCTTATCTACTTGATTCCCAACTTTCAGGGATCTATGCACACATACACCTAGATCCCTCTGCTCCTCCACACTATTCAAAGTCCTCCCGTTAGCCCTATACTCAACACATCTGTTATTCCTACCAAAGTGAATTACCTCACACTTCTCCGCATTAAACTCCATCCGCCACCTCTCGGCCCAACTTTGCAACCTGTCTAAGTCTTCCTGCAAACTACGACACCCTTCCTCACTGTCTACCACACCACCGACTTTGGTGTCATCAGCAAATTTGCTAATCCACCCAACTATACCCTCATCCAGATCATTAATAAATATTACAAACAGCAGTGGCCCCAAAACAGATCCCTGAGGTACACCACTTGTAACCGTACTCCATGATGAATATTTACTATCAACCACCACCCTCTGTTTCCTATCCGCTAGCCAATTCCTGATCCAATTTCCTAGATCACCCCCAATCCCATACATCTGCATTTTCTGCAGAAGCCTACCATGGTGAACCTTATCAAACGCCTTACTAAAATCCATATATACCACGTCCACTGCCTTGCCCCCATCCACCTCCTTGGTCACTTTCTCAAAAAACTCAATAAGGTTAGTAAGGCACGACCTACCTGCCACAAAACCATGCTGACTATCACCTATCAATTCATTACTCTCCAAATAACTATAAATCCTATCCCTTATAATTTTTTCCAACATCTTGCCGACAACAGAAGTGAGACTCACCGGTCTATAATTCCCGGGGAAGTCTCTGTTCCCCTTCTTAAACAATGGGACAACATTCGCTAACCTCCAATCTTCTGGTACTATACCAGGGGTAGGGGCAGGGTCAGTCTTGGCTTTAGCCCTCAACACTTTGACAACTTATTGACCAGGGTAACACATTGGTGATAAGCGCCTGGGAAAGTCGGATGTGTTGTGAGGTCAGTCTCAGAAATTAAAACCTTGTGGTGAAAAGTTGTACATGAGGAAAACTACTTGAAACTGGGGATTGTTGGCTTCCATGGAATGTACCCCAGCACACAACAGTATCGTTTGGAGAGAAGTGAAAAAGGGAGGGAACAAATTATATTTCTGGGGCAAATGTTTGAACTTGGAATAGGTAAGACCCACAATTAGATTCCTTCCATAGATACTTGTGACACAAGTGTTACTGGTGTCAAAGTAAATAGCTTCCAATTCAATTACATGTGGCCTAAAAGTATATTAACTTGTGCAAAACTGCATCAAATGTGGGGCTTCTGATAACTACTGATTTCAACCCAGTTAGAACATGACCTGAAATATTTTAAGTTCAAAATGGAAATTTAATTGCATTTCTTACTGACTCAAATGATATGTTTCTCTTGCATAAGGAACTCAAATGATTGTTGGGTTGATTTTGAAATTATTTCCACCAAATTTGTTGCAACCAGCCTGACCTTTAATGTGAGAATTTTTGGTATTTCCACTAACATGCATGGGCTCTACTGTTAAACCTCTGTTGTGCAATAATAGTTCAGTAAGAATTGTGCAACCTGTCAGAAGAAAGTCCACTTTATAATTGCAGGAATTAAAATTTGGATG
The DNA here is from genome assembly GCF_964213995.1 of Mustelus asterias. NCBI lineage: Eukaryota > Metazoa > Chordata > Chondrichthyes > Carcharhiniformes > Triakidae > Mustelus > Mustelus asterias. The sequence continues at coordinate 144,264,967 of NC_135804.1, forward strand.
AATGCAAGTGGCAACGAGCTTGTCTTACTTGGAATGTCACACAGTTCTGGTCTTCATGTTATTACAAAAAAGAAATCTGGAATTAAGAATCTACTGATGGCCATGAAACCATTGTCAATTGTCAGAAAAACCCATCTGGTTCACGAATGCCCTTTAGGGAAGGAAATCTGCCATCGTTACCCAGTCTGACCTACGTGTGACTCCAGAGCCACAGCAACGTGTGGTTGACTCTTAAATGCCCTCAGGGATGGGCAATAAATTCTAGCCACATCCTATGAACGAACAAAAATATAAACACTGCCAAAGATCCGTTAGGCTGAATGGTCTGTTTCTGTTCTGTAAATACTGTGTCATTATATTTATGGCAATTCTGAAAACTAGTAATTGGGCTGCCCAGTGTGGGCCACAAGGAAAATCTCAACTTTGATTATCAATTTCTACTTGATTCATTGCTACCAGTTGGGACCCTGCTAGGTAAACGGCAAATTGCCCCAGCTTAGTCAGGAAGGAAGAAACAACCCACCCGCTTTTCTGAAATCCATTATCCAGAAATCCTGACCGAATAGGGTGTGCTTTAGGGCGTCAAGTATGGACAGGAATGGGCCTAGTTCTATACTGCCTGTCAGAGTCGCACCTGAAGAACAGCTGTTTCAGTGTGTGCCACTGGAAAATGGCCAGTTCGCATGCAACTGTATTCAAGCATAAATCAACACCTTCAAAAAGACGAAGGCAGAAAACTGCTCAATAAAATGGGAAAAAGAAATCCTTCCCCTTCCATTTCGTTCTGATGTTACAGTTGGCATCGATCTCATTACTGGCAGCAAGCAGGAATAGGAAAAGTAACGGAACCTTCAACTGGCATTGACAATGTAAACTCATCCAAATTAAACGTCGTTCCATATTTATTTATCCAGCTTGGGTTGAGGGGGGCCAGGGCAGATGTTGATGTCCGCCTTTCTTGTTGGTAATCTAAAGGTGAGGTTTATTAGTAGAACACTGGACAGACTTGGCTCATTCAGAGCCTGTTCAGTGCATGCTTATACCTATGGTGCTGGCATCAGTTAAGTTCAAGAACACATCCAGGATTGCATTCTGTTCTCTCATAAGAATCATAAGTTCACATGAACTAGGGGCATGATTAGGCCATTCAGTCCATCAAGCCTGCCATTCCCCTAGTTAGAACATAGAACATAGAACAGTACAGCACAGAACAGACCCTTCGGCCCATGATGTTGTGCTGAGCTTTATCTGAAAGCAAGATCAAGCTATCCCACTCCCTATCATCCTGGTGTGCTCCATGTGCCTATCCAATAACCGCTTAAATGTTCCTAAAGTGTCTGACTCCACTATCACTGCAGGCAGTCCATTCCACACCCCAACCGCTCTCTGAACTAGATATTCTCTTGGAGGAAAACATCCTCTCAGCATCTACCTTGTCAAGAGCCCTCAGAATCCAATGTTTCACACCTCTGAATATTCTGAACTCCAGTGTGCATGTATAGTCTTCACCTGATCAACCTTTCCACATAACACAAACCTTTCATCTCAGAAAACAGCCTACTAAATGTTGTATGAATTGTTTCCAATGCAAACATAGCTCTCCTTAAGTAAGGAGAAGATAAAGGGGTGAAGTAGAAATGGTGGAGAGCTTCAAGGTTTTAGGTGTCCTGATCACCAATAACCTGTCCTAGTCCCTCCACGCCAACCTTATAGCTAATAAAGCCCCCCAATGCCTCTACTTTCTCAGCAGGCTAAGGAAATTCAGCATGTCCATTACGACTCTCACCAATTTTTACAGATGCACCATTTGCTCCTGCTCTGACCAAGAAATTAAAAAGGGTTGTGAACGTAGCCCAATCCATCACGCAAACCAGCCTCCCATCCATCGACTCTGTCTGCATTTCCCGCTGCCTTGGAAAAGCAGCCAGCATAATCAAGGACCCCACGCAGCCCGGACATACTCTCTTCCACAGCGTACCAACTGACTCAAGAACAGCTTCTTCCCTGCTGCCATCAGGCTTTTGAATGGACCTACTTTATAGTTGATCTTCGCTGCACCCTCCCTATGACTGTACCCCCTGTATTCTGCACTCTCTCCTTTCCTTCTCCCCTATGCACTCTATGAACGGTATGCTTTGTCTGTATAGCGGGCGAGAAGCAATACTTTTCACTGTATACTAATGCATGTGATAATAACAAATCAAATCAAATCAAGAGACTAAAACTGTGCACAGTATTCTAGGTATGGTTTCTAGGAGGCGCTCTAGCAGGACTTTCCTACTTTCCTCCTCCATCCGCCTTGCAATAAGGGCCATCATTCCATTTGTCTTTCTAATTACTTGGTCGACTTGAAGGCTAACCTTTTGTGATTCAGGCACAAGGATGCCCAGATCCCTCTTTCCTGCATCATTCTACAGTTTCTCTCCATTTAGAAAAATATTCTGCTTTTCTATTCTTCCTGCCAAAGTGGACAACCTCACACACACTCAATCAGCCAATATTTTTGCCTGCTCACTTTATCTATCTATGCCCTTTTGTAGCTTATTGCATTTACCTTACAGCTTGCTTTCCTACCTATCCTTGTATTATCTATGAATGTGGCTGCAATACAGTGGGTCCCTTTATCCAAGTCATTCATGTGGATTGTAAATAGTTGAGACACCAGCACTGATCCCTCAGGTGCTTTACTCGTTACAGTTACTGTGAGCTTATTTCGGGATTTGTTGGCTTCTTCTGCGAGAAGAGATCTTGCTGGAGGTAATGCTCTTTTGTTCAAAGACAATTACTTCTGTGTTAACTATTTACAGAGGTTAAAGAAGAGCAAGACACAGCTGGAGCTACTCTCTGAGATGCTTCATACTCATCTTCTCTCCGTGAGTGAGATCACTGTGACATAGCCCCTCACGCACATGTGCAATCGTTACCATTGGAGTTAATCCTTTACTCTACGTTTCCCTCCAAGTCTCTGGGTGGGGTTTTACGGCCTCGCTCGACCCATGATCGGAAAATCCCACCAGAGGTCAACGGACATTTCCATTGTCCGCCCCTCGCCCGCTCCGATTCTGTGGCGGGCAGGGCAGTACCACCATTCTATTATAGACACATTCTCATACACCTTCCCCTCACAGCCTCTTGGTCCAATGGCATCAATCTCTGACTGTGCTCTCAGCCCACTTTGAGGATGATTGCTCTCCAAAGCCTTCTCCTGAGCAGGTGCCACTGTATAGACACTATGAACAGAGCTTTTCCTTTTCTCCTCTTTTCTTTTCCCTTCTTCGTGGTATTTTGGGAAAAGTTTAAACTGCTGACTTCTCCTGCATGAAATAATGAATCGTGTTCAGCCCCTGTGAGTGTGTACAAACATCTTCAAAGGGAATAAACACACTCATTTCATATTGCTTACGCTTAAGAAACATAAAAGTGCAGATCAAAGACAGAGAATGAGTGGGTTTTATACACAGAAGAGGTTGGATGAGTTAAGTGTCCTTTTGTTGTTGAATCTTGTTATGACTGGGATGGGAGCAGCGCCCATTTTCACTCGTTCCACTACTCCACAGATCACACCATTAGTTTAAAAGTTTGATTCACTCACCAAAATGGCCAACTGTTTACTTTTGCTATTGTTACCCAGAATAAAAGAGACTTTAACCAGGTTTTCATTCAGTGAACACACACACACATACACATGCATGTACACACACATACACATACACACAACACATAACACACACACACTGCACATACACTACACACATGCATCACACACACATGACATGCACACACACACACTCACATCACGCACACACTCACATCACGCACACACTCACATCACGCACACACTCACATCACGCACACACTCACATCACGCACACACTCACATCACGCACACACACTCACATGATGCACACACACATACACATTGCACACACACACTACATGCGCACACACACACTACATGCGCACACACACACACTACATGCGCACCCACACACACTACATGCGCACACACACACTACATGCGCACACACACACTACATGCGCACACACACACTACATGCGCACACACACACTACATGCGCACACACACACTACATGCGCACACACACACTACATGCGCACACACACTACATGCGCACACACACTACATGCGCACACACACTACATGCGCACACACTACCACACACTACATGCGCACACACACTACATGCGCACACACACTACATGCGCACACACACTACATGCGCACACACTACCACACACTACATGCGCACACACACTACATGCGCACACACTACCACACACTACATGCGCACACACACACTACATGCGCACACACACACTACATGCGCACACACACACTACATGCGCACACACACACTACATGCGCACACACACACTACATGCGCACACACACACTACATGCGCACACACACACTACATGCGCACACACACACTACATGCGCACACACACACTACATGCGCACACACACACTACATGCGCACACACACTACATGCGCACACACACTACATGCGCACACACACTACATGCGCACACACACTACATGCGCACACACACACTACATGCGCACACACACACTACATGCGCACACACACACTACATGCGCACACACACACTACATGCGCACACACACACACTACATACGCACACACACTACATGTGCACACACACTACATGTGCGCACACACACACTACATGCGCACACACACACTACATGCGCACACACACACTACATGCGCACACACACTACATGCGCACACACACTACATGCGCACACACACTACATGCGCACACACACTACATGCACACACACACACGACATACACACACGACATACACACACACACTCTACATGCACACACACACTACATGCACACACACACTACATGCACACACACTACATGCACACACACACTACATGCACACACACACTACATGCACACACACACTACATGCACACACACACTACACACACACAGACACACACACACAACATGCATGCACACACACACATCACACACACACCCGACATGCACACACACCCGACATGCACACACACCCGACATGCACACACACACACATGACATGCACACACACACACATGACATGCACACACACACATCACACAGACACAGACACACACACGACATGCACACACACACAGACACGTAACTTTCATTTCTCAATCATTGATTAAAGTCTATCACAAGATCGAGTGGAATTAAAGCAGACAGATTGAGCTGGATTTTTCATCAATTTTCCATGGGAATTTTTCTTCTCCCAAAACCCAGGGCTGCTGAGGCGAATTGTGATGCCCTACGTCACTGACCTGGATGAGATCCCTGCACCAAGTGAACACTGGGCAGCATCCTGGCACAGTGGTTAGCGCTGCTGCCTCACGACACCAGGGACCCGGGTTCGATTCCTGGCTTGGGTCGCTGTCTGTGTGGAGTCTGCATGTTCTCCCCATGTCTGTGTGGGTTTCCTCCCACAGTTTCAAAGATGTGCCGGTTAGGTGCATTGACCCGAACAGGCACCGGAGCGTGGCGATTAGGGGAATTTCACAGTAACTTCATTGCAGTGTTAACGTAAGCCTTACTTGTGACTAACAAAATAAACTTTAACTGAAGTTACAAAATATAACTTTACAAAGAGGATGATTAAAAAGTGGAATTTTCTGTCACAATTCATTGTTGAAGCAGAGTCCACCAATGGTTTTAAAAGAGAACATGATAGCTGCTTCAGAAAGTGTGATATCAAAGCACACGGAAGGGAGCAAAAAACTGTATTGGACTGGAGATGGCATGTTAGGCTTTTAAAAACTGAACATTTGATGGAGTTAATGGCTGGGTTCTCACCTGCACGTTCAAGGATTCTAACTTGGGATCTAACTTGGGTTCTTCCCAAGGTCTATGGCTCATCTACATACACAGCGACTGAATCATTATGGGGAGCTATTTACACAGAGAATAAGTTAAAAATGTTTATTTATTAGTAGGCTTACATTAACACTGCAAAGAGGTTGTGCTGGAATCTTTGAATGGCATCAAGATAGATAAGTCGCCGGGTCCAGATGGGATGTACCCCAGGTTCCTGTGGGAGGTGAGGGAAGAGATTGCAGAGCCTCTGGCGATGATCTTTGCATCGTCGATGGAGACGGGAGAGGTGCCGGAGGATTGGAGGATTGCAGATGTGGTTCCTATTTTCAAGAAGGGGAATAGGGATAGCCCAGGAAATTACCGACCGGTGAGGCTAACCTCAGTGGTTGGGAAGCTGATGGAGAAGATCCTGAGGGACAAGATTTAGAGAGGTTTAGTATGCTCAAGAATACTCAGCATGGCTTTGTCAAAGGCAGATCGTGCCTTACGAGCCTGGTGGAGTTCTTCGAAAATGTGTCTAAACACATTGACGAAGGGAAAGCGGTAGATGTGGTTTATATGGATTTTAGCTGCTGCCCTGTGGATCCAGAACTGGCTTGACCAAAGGAGACAGAGAGTGGGTATAGATGGATCTTTTTCTAAATGGAGGTCGGTCACCAGTGGTGTGCCCCAGGGATCTGTTCTGGGACCCTTGCTGTTTGTCATTTTCATAAATGACCTGGATGAGGAAGCGGAGGGATGGGTTGGTAAGTTTGCTGACGACATGAAGGTTGGTGGGGTTGTGGATAGTCTGGAGGGATGTCAGAAGTTGCAGAGGGACATAGATAGGATGCAAGACTGGGCGGAGAAGTGGCAGATGGACTTCAACCCAGATAAATGCATAGTGGTCCATTTTGGCAGGTCAAATGGGATGAAGGAGTACAATATAAAGGGAAAGACTCTTAGTACTGTAGAGGATCAGAAGGACCTTGGGGTCCGGGTCCATAGGACTCTAAAATCGGCCCCGCAGGTGGAGGAGGTGGTTAAGAAGGCGTATGGTGTGCTGGCCTTTATCAATCGAGGGATTGAGTTTAGGAGTCCGGGGATAATGATGCAGCTAAACAAGACCCTCGTCAGATCCCACTTGGAGTACTGTGCTCAGTTCTGGTCGCCTCATTACAGGAAGGATGTGGAAAAGATTGAAAAGGTGCAGAGGAGATTTACAAGGATGTTGCCTGGATTGAGTGGCATGCCTTATGAGGATAGGCTGAGGGAGCTCGGTCTTTTCTCCTTGGAGAGATGTAGGATGAGAGGAGACCTAATAGAAGTATATAAGATGTTGAGAGGCATAGATCGGGTGGACTCTCAGATGCTTTTTCCCAGGGTGGAAATGGCTGCTACGAGAGGACACAGGTTTAAGGTGTTGGGGGGTAGGTACAGGGGAAATGTTAGGGGGAAGTTTTTCACACAGAGGGTGGTGGGCGAGTGGAATCAGCTGCTGTCAGTGGTGGTGGAGGCAAACTCAATAGGGTCTTTTAAGAGACTCCTGGATGAGTACATGGGACTTAATAGGATGGAGGGTTATAGGTAGGCCGAAAAGGTAGGGATATGTTCGGCACAACTTGTGGGGCCAAAGGGCCTGTTTTGTGCTGTAGTTTTTCTATGTTTTTATGTTTCTAAGTTACTGTGAGAATCATCTAGTCGCCACACTCCGGTGCCTGTTCGGGTACACCGAGGGAGAATTTAGCAATGCCAATGCACCTAACCAGCATGTCTTTCAGACTGTGGGAGGAAACCGGAGCACCCGGAGGAAACCCCCGCAGACATGGGGAGAACGTACAAACTCCACACAGACAGTGACTCAAGCCAGAAATCAAACCCGTGTCCCTGGTGCTGTGAGGCAGCAGTGCCACCGTGTCACCCTGTCAATTAAAGTCAAATCTTGGGGAGTTCTAGTTCATAAAAGTTCTTCTTGAATTTAGAAAGTTAACACTGCATGTTCCCCAGGCAAATACAAAGAAATTATTGATGCTCCACTCCTTGTGGTTAAGTTTTCTCAGGCTATCTATAAAATGTACGAGGCATGCTCTCACATCTAACGTCTCAGGCTTTGACTCCAGGTATCATTCCTTCCCATTGAGTTGACAGCCATCTATTACCGTAACAATGGGTCTTTGGCAGCAGCCAAATAATCATGGGAATGGACCAGTTGAAGCTAGCACTTTAACTGCACTGTCAAACTGGAGACCTTTTATGGCAAGGCTTTCCTGTCTGAAAAACCTACATAATGTTGCCAAAAACCCTCAGCAAAGGAGTTACTGAAGATAAAACGAGACTGCATTCCAGGCACGGCATCTTTTAAATAGAGAACGTTCCCAACTTAATCCCACTTAGAATCTCCTTCTTTGTGGGGCCAGGGGGGTTGGTGGGGATGCGGGGGGGCCGTTATGTTAACACTCTCTGAGTGGTAACTTCACCTTCACTGCCTGGGGCAGATCAGATCAGCCGCCTTTCATACAGAGCCCACCCAGTTCTCAATCCCACCGGGATTTCAATTGCTCTGAAAATTGGGATGGTGGGTGATCCCATTCTACTGCCTTACTGCTCAAGGTACAATTTCTCCCTCCATTTTCTTTTCCACCAAACAAGACATTTCAGATTGCAGGAAAAACCCAGAATCTTAGGAAATGATTAAAAAATCATGACCAAAGTAATGCAAACAATCAGCACTTGTTTAATTCTACTAGTACATCTAGATTTATTTGGTCTTTTGCTTAGTTCAACCTATGACCTTCTTGATTCTTCCTTCTTGAAATAAAACCTGCCAATGGGGAGTGCAATTTTAAAAAAATTCATTCAGGGGACGTGGCTAACGTTTATTGCCCATCTCTAATTGCCTTTGAACTGAGTGGGTGGTCGGCATTTGGAGGGTCTGGAGTCACATGTAGGCCGGGGTAAGAATGACAGATTTCCTTCCCTAAAGGACATTAGTAAAGCAAATGGGTTTTTACAAAAATGGCTGCATGGTCATCATTAGACTTTTAATTCCAGACTTTCACTGAATTCAAATTTCACCGTCTGCGGTAGTGGGACTCGAACCCAAGTTTCCAGAGGATTAGCCTGGGTCTCTGGTTTCCTAGTCCAGTGACAATATCACTACTCCACTGCCTCCCCTGTATATCAGAATCTCAAGCAGTCAGTCCCTCATTTATTGCCCATTATAAATGGCCAAAAAATGATGGGCTTTGGTCGCTGAAATTGCTAATGTGCATTTCTGTTGGGAGCAACTATGTCAGGAACATAATTCCGTACAATTAAAAGAGGGAGGAAGACTCTAGTCTCTGGCAGCATGGTGACACAGTGGTTAGCACTGCAGGCTCACAGCGCCAGGGACCCGGTTCAATTCCAGCCTTGGGGTGATTGTCTGTGTGGAATTTGCACATTCTACGCGTGTCTGCATGGGCTTCCTCCAGTTTTCCCATAGTCCAAAGATGTGCAGGTTAGGTGGATTGGCCATCATAAATTGGCCCTCAGTATCAGGGGGATTAGCAGGGTAAACACATTGGGTTACCGGAATAGGATTTGGGTGAGATTGTTGTCAGTGCAGGCCTGATGGGCCGAATGGCTTCCTTCTGGAGGGGACGGAGTGTAGGGTAACGAAGTTTGCAGACGACACAAAGATAAGTGGAAAAGTGAATCGTGTGGAGGACGGAGAAGATCTGCAGAGAGATTTGGACAGGCTGAGTGAGTGGGCGAGGATATGGCAAATGGAGTATAACGTTGATAAATGCAAGGTTATACACTTTGGAGGAAATAATAACAAATGGGATTACTATCTCAATGGAAACAAATTAAAACATGCTACCGTGCAAAGGGATCTGGGGGTCCTTGTGCATGAGACGCAAAAGCCCAGTCTGCAGGTACAACAGGTGATCAAGAAGGCAAATGGGATGTTGGCCTATATTGCGAGGGGGATAGAATATAAAAGCAGGGATGTCTTGATGCACCTGTACAGGGCATTGGTGAGGCCGCAGCTGGAATACTGTGTGCAGTATTGGTCCCCTTATATGAGGAAGGATATATTGGCATTGGAGGGAGTGCAGAGAAGGTTCACCAGGTTGATACCGGAGATGAGGGGTTTGGATTATGAGGAGAGGCTGAGGAGATTGGGTTTGTACTCATTGGAGTTTAGAAGGATGAGGGGGGATCTTATGGAGACTTATAAGATAATGCGGGGGCTGGATAGGGTGGAGGCGGAGAGATTCTTTCCACTTAGTAAGGAAGTTAAAACTAGAGGACACAGCCTCAAAATAAAGGGGGGGTCGGTTTAGGACAGAGTTGAGGAGGAACTTCTTCTCCCAGAGGGTGGTGAATCTCTGGAATTCTCTGCCCACTGAGGTGGTGGAGGCTACCTCGCTGAATATGTTTAAAGCGCGGATGGATGGATTCCTGATCGGTAAGGGAATTAAGGGTTATGGGGATCAGGCGGGTAAGTGGTACTGATCCACGTCAGATCAGCCATGATCTTATTGAATGGCGGGGCAGGCTCGAGGGGCTAGATGGCCTACTCCTGCTCCTATTTCTTATGTTCTTATGTTCTTATGTTCTGCACTGTGGGGATTCTATTTAAAAAATTCTTGCCATCTCCCTAATTCCCCAAGGTAGGTCGATATCGCCCATTGTCTTATTACTCAATGAGGTCCGACTTGTGGTATCCACCAATCCTGTCTCCCTATCACTGCACTTTATTACCTTTATCTATTACAACGATTCTCTTCAAGGACACCGGCTATGAACTGCAGAGTGGCTGGGCTGCACAGAACTGGATGGTAACATACCATCAGGGTAAGCCATCTACCTGCCATTCTCACCCCAGCTGATATTATAATGACACAAAGTGCAGCAGTATTAATTAAAGGAGAAATGAGGAAAACGTGAGAAAATAGGAATGTATTTTCCCCACTGTTCCGAAACATGGACTCGATAACATCCTTCGCTAAAATACAAAATACAACTCCTGTCAGTGGCATGTGACGTCACTACAGCACACAGCTCTGTCGCTCCCAAAACAAGGGAGCAGTTTTCCTTCTTCCTTTTCAGCTGCTTGTGAGGATAAGCTCCCTCTTTTCCCTCCATTGCTTTTGTCCTCAGATTCTGCACCAAATGCAGGAGAGTTAGATAAAGAAAATCGGAAGGGCAACACAAAGTCCTCTGCAACAATAACTTACCTTTCCATAGCACCTTTAATGTGCTTAGACATTCCAAGCTGCTTCACAGAGGCATGTTAAAACAAAATATAGCACTGAGTTACATGAGATGACATTTGAGCAGATGACCAAAAGCTTAGTCAAAGACGAATGGACTTTTAAGGAGTGACTTTAAGGAAAGTAGGGTAGAGAGTTGCACGGGGTTATGGAGAGAAGTTCCAATGCCCAGGGAGTTGAAGGCATGGTCACTAACCATGGAATAAATAAAACCAGGGATGCCCAAGAAGCCAGAATTGGAGGAAGATTGTACTTTGGAGGGCTAAGCTCTCGGGAATGATAGAAATAGGGGGGGGTCAAGCCATGGAGGAATCTCCCCTCCCTGACACCCAGGAGGGAAGCAGTCTAACATCCGTGCTGCCCAATTGTAGGCCTGGACCCTTAAAGTCCCACCTCCCAGGGGGCGCCCACCAAGGCCTTCTCAGGCAAAAGGCCATGGAGGTCCGCAGGCCAACTCAACCTCAGCTGTGGATCCTGGAGAGACACCTCGACTAGTGGGAGGGTCAGAAAGATTAAGAAACCGTAGGCACTTAATGGGCACGGGTGAATATAGGCGCTAGTGTGGATAAGTCACCATTCTGTTTTGAATGTTTGTCAATAAATTTCACTTTGTTCACCCACAGAGCCTGCATCCTGTCTGATCATGCCCCCCAAGCTCGGGGAAAGCACTGCGCTCACCCTGTGCCTCATCCCTGTGGAGTGTGAGCAACGCTCTGAAAGCTTGTGCTACCAAGTAAACCTGTTGGACTTTAACCTGGTGTTGTGAGACTTCTTAGAGTGTGAGAATGGCAGTGCTATGTCCCTCCCAGCCCACTAAGGAAAGGCACCCCCTCAGCTGTGATATGGACAGGAACCCAGGAAGGAGGACACTGGAAGTGCTGCCTACATACCAGCTTTCACAACCCCTTTAAACAAGGGTCACTCTAACATGAATGCCTGCCCTCCTAAGCCCCTCCCCGAAATGGCAATCGTGGGACACCCCCCCACCCCTGGCCCCAAGTGTCACCTATCTGTGTCTCCCGAGTCCTCTCCGATACCCCCTGAGCAGTGCACCCCTAGGAGGTGAAGGTGCCAAGTTCACCCTTACATAGAGCTGTTGTAAATGGCACCAATGTGATATCACACCAGCAGCCGCTGAATCTCTCGTGAGTGGGGGTGGCCCGGAGAGCGTGCTCACTAATGACATGCTAATGTATTAAACTGAGCTTTCTGCGGTGTGTTTGACGCCACTCCGCCGGTGAGGGGCCAGGAAGATCACAACCCAGAAACGCGCCAGCATGAATCGCGCTTTCCAGATTGAGCACGGGCCGCTATTCCCGCAGACAGAGAGTGCGGGCTCAAAATCCCCCACTGTCCATATTTTATTTGCTCCTCTCCTGATAACACTGCCTTACACCGTGGTATGTTTCCATATATGCCGGGCACTTTCTGGTATCTTAACAACTAGCCACAGGGCTCTTCAACCAAAGGACATTTCAGTTGAGCTAAGCGATGGTCCCCACAGACATCACTGTCCCCCATATCCACCCCGCGCACTACCCACACACATCACTGTCCCCCTTATCCCCCACTACCCACACACCTCACTGTCCCCCTTATCCCCCACTACCCACACACCTCACTGTCCCCCTTATCCCCCACTACCCACACACCTCACTGTCCCCCTTATCCACCCCCCCCCCACTACCCACACACCTCACTGTCCCCCTTATCCACCCCCCCCCCACTACCCACACACCTCACTGTCCCCCTTATCCACCCCCCCACTACCCACACACCTCACTGTCCCCCTTATCCACCCCCCCACTACCCACACACATCACTGTCCCCCTTATCCACTCCCCCACTACCCACACACATCACTGTTCTCTTATCAACCCCCCCACTACCCACACACATCACTGTCCCCCTTATCCACCCCCCCACTACCCACACACATCACTGTTCTCTTATCAACCCCCCCACTACCCACACACATCACTGTCCCCCTTATCCACCCCCCCACTACCCACACACCTCACTGTCCCCCTTATCCACCCCCCCACTACCCACACACATCACTGTCCCCCTTATCCACTCCCCCACTACCCACACACATCACTGTTCTCTTATCAACCCCCCCACTACCCACACACATCACTGTTCCCCATTATCCACTCCCCCCACTACCCACACACATTACTGTCCCCCATACCCACCCCCCCACTATCCACACACATCACTGTCCCCCTTATCCACCCATCCCACTACCCACACACATCACTGTCCCCCTTATCCACACCCCCCCACTACCCACACACATCACTGTCCCCCTTACCCACTCCCCACGACCCACACACATCACTGTCCCCCTTATCCACACCCCCCCCCACTACCCACACACATCACTGTTCCCCTTATCCACCCATCCCACTACCCACACACATCACTGTTCTCTTATCAACCCCCCCACTACTCACACACATCACTGTCCCGCTTTTCAACCCCCCCACTACCCACACACATCACTGTCCCCCTTATCCACCCCCCCCCACTACCCAGACCGATCGCCACCCCTGCCCCCCTCCCCACCGATCACCCGCAGAGTGGCAGTGGACCCCCCCAGCCTCCCCACCAGTGATCCATCTGCCGCCCCCCCCCCCCCCCCCACCAGTGAGTGATCAGGCCTCCCCCCCCCCACCGGAGATACATCTTACCCTCCTCCCCCCCCCCCCGCAGACAACGGTCTGGCCTCACTCCTCCCCCCCCAGAGAATGGTCTGGCCTCACCCACCCGCCCCCCCACCCAACCATACAACGATCTGGCCTCACTCCCCCCCCCCCCCCCCCCCCGACAACGAACTGGCTTCATTACCCCCCCCTCCACCCCTCCCAGAGAATGGTTTGGCCTCACTTCCCCTCCCCTCCAGAGGAACATCTGACCCGCCTCCTCCTCCCTCCCTACCACACAACGGTCAGCCCTCCCCCCCACCACACAACGATCAGCCCGCCCCCCCACCACCAGACAACGGTCGGCCCTCTCGCTCCCTCCCCCCAGAGATACATCTGACCCGCCTCTTCCTCCTCCCCCCCTTAACCAGACAATGATCTGGCCTCACTCCCCTCCTCCCCCCCCAAACCAGAGAATGATCTGACCCGCCTCCCTCCTCCCCCCCCCCACCACTGATCTGAGTCAGAGAGCCATTGAAAACACTGAACGCTCTCTTCAGAAGCTGGTGCATCCGTTTCAGACTTTTATTTAGCAGGTCTATTATGGCGCGGTTCCGGATCGGCAAACGTGGTGGTAAAGGAGGAAATGCTGATAAAGCTGGGCGGGCGGTTCATTAATTCAATTTAAATGCATGCAAATGCATTTAAATCGTCGTTGTGCCCGTTTTGGGCGCAAATTGAATCGCTGCCATTCCCGGGTTTCGGTAAAGTGGCGATCTGCGCGGACGCGGGTGTAGATCGCGTTAATGGCCTCACACCCGACTTTACCATGTTTTCGCGCCTGTTTTCGGGCGCGAGGCAATGGTAAAATAGGGCCCATAGCCACACACACACTCACATACACACATACACACGCACACTCATACACATACACACGTGCACACACACATGCACACACACATGCACACACACATGCACACACACACACGTGCACACACACACACGTGCACACACACACACACGTGCACACACACACACGTGCACACACACACACGTGCACACACACACACGTGCACACACACACACGTGCACACACACACGTGCACACACACACACACATGCACACACATGCACACACACACACATGCACACACACACACACGTGCACACACACACACACACGTGCACACACACACACATGCGCACACACACAGATACACACACACACGCGCACACACACACACAGATACACACACACATGCGCACACACACACACAGATACACACACACACGCGCACACACACACACAGATACACACACACATGCACACACATGCACACACACACACGTGCACACACACAGATACACACACACGCGCACACACACACACAGATACACACACACATGCGCACACACACACACTCACACATAGTCACACACTCACACTCACACATCTTCCAGCAGGTGTCACTGGATTACGATCAGGAGCAGGAACCCTGGCTGATTTTCCCTCTTGAAGCAAGATAGCAGTAATGAATAAACATTAGGATTTTTAAGGAGCCAGTATATAAATTCTGAGCACAAAAGCAACCAAAATGCTGGCAAAGAAACAGAGGACTGTTGTGGAAACTGCTCAATGCCAAGACTGAACCACGATGCCTGCTCAATGTTTCCCAAACAGAGCAACCCTATCCGAATCTGCCTGCACAAAGCTCACTTACATCGACTTCTCCTTTTCATGTTTCACAAGGTTTTCAAATTTTGACTGCAAAGATTTTTTTATCTTCCAATTCTTTTCTGACAATCCTGAAGAGGTTGACTCCTCGTGGGAAACATTTCCACAATCATCAGTCACCCCAATGCCTTTTCCAAGTGGTTCTGTACATCAGCAAGCACAGGGACAGCGATGGGGATCCTTCTGGCTGTTTGAAAGAGCTAAGTATCTTTTAAATATTTGTCAGTCTGTATAAAGGGAGAATAGAAGCGACGTGAAACAAGGTAAGGGTGGACAAATCCAATGCTGAGACGTGAAGCCCAGTCTGTGGACAAGTGGTGGGCAAGTGGTGTTTCTGGTCTTCTGTTCTATGGCAGTGTTATGGGTGCTCTCCTGCACAAGTCGGATGGTTTCACACTTCCTGTATCTTCCTCACAAAATGACAAAGTCTCATGCATCACATGGGATACAGAGTAATTTGGAACCTTCCCCCATCAATGCTATGGGAGCACCTTTGCCACATGGCCTGCTACCCTCAAGATCACCATCATTTTTCAAGTGGCAATAGATGGACGCGACATACAGGCCTTTCCAACTAAAAGTTTTAAGGTTTATTTAATAGTCACAAGTAAGGCTTACATTAACACTGCAATGAAGTTACTGTGAAATTCCCCTAGTTGCCACACTCCAGTGTCTGTTCGGGTCAATGCAATTAACCAGCACGGCTTTCAGACTGTGGGAGGAAACAGGAGAACCCGGAGGAAACCCACGCAGACACAGGGAGAATGTGCAAACTCTGCACAGACACTGACCCAAGCCGGGAATCGAACCCGGGTCCCTGGAGCTGTGAGGCAGCAGGGCTAGCCACTGTGCCGCCCATTAGCCCCATATCAAATGAATTAATTTAAAAGAACGCTGATATTGAGAAGTTAAGTCATGTTAGCCAAAGAGAACACAGATGTAAGTGTTGTCTATGTTGAACAATACACCAAATAACTGTCTGATACATGTGTGAATAGTATATTTGGTGATGTAGATCTTGCTATAAATAGGCCATTGACAGTAATGACATTGTTAACAGAGCTGTCCTTATGTTGTAACTTGAGTGCAGGTGTCCATGTGCATATGGTTCTTGCACATTGAGCAAGATGCAGCAGCTATCCCTGGTTATTGGCAGATATGGTCCGATCCTTTCCTCTTACAGTTCCTCAATAATTAAATATTGTATTGAATACCAGAATGGGCAAATTTGCAGAATTAGGCAGCACAGCGGCACAGTGGTTAGCACTGCTGCCTCACAGCGCCAGGGACCCGGGTTCGATTCCCGCCTTAGGTCACTGTCTGTGCGGAGTCTGCACATTCTCCCCCTGGCTGCGTGGGTTTCCTCCGGGTGCTCTGGTTTCCTCCCACAGTCCGAAAGACGTGCTGGTTGGGTGCATTGGCCGTGCTAAATTCTCCCTCAGTGTACCCGAACAGGCGCTGAAGTGTGGCGACTTGGGGATTTCCACAGTAACTTCATTGCAGTGTTAATGTAAGCTGACTTGTGACACTAATAAATAAACTTTAAACAAAAGAATGGCTCTAAAATATTTCTCTCACAGAAATATTAATAAGAATTTTCAAACTATTTTAAAACATCTAATAGAAAAGTGGCATTAAAAAGCTAGCTTAAATCGTGCAAAATGAAAACTATAAAAGGTCTGTTGTGTTATTTTGTGTTTTTTTGTGTTTTCCCCCGGGATATTGCAGAGTAGGGCTTGATTAGGTTGATTGACAGGTAAGGTCATATGACTGGGTACAGCTAGGCTTACACAGAAAACTCGAGCTCAGTTGTTTTTTGGGGGGAAGAAGTGCCTCTTTTTTGCCTTCTCTGAGATCTGGGGACTGGTGACTGCTAGGAAATAAAAAATTTCTGAGATTCAGCTGTTTGGGGGTAGAGCTTTCTCTGAAGTTAGCTGCATGAGAATTAGAATTACTCTTCCTGGATCACTCTCCAGAGGTTTTAGAAGGCCAGAAATCTAGTACCCATGTAAGCATCTTTGGTTTCTATGCTAACTGGTTTTAAAGAAGGGATTTATATCTATGTGGAGCATACTGCTAAACTGGAACAACAGAGATAGCTAGCTGTTAAGAATTATACTTTGCCATGTTTAAGTATTTTAATTGGTAAAGGTTATGCTAATTGTTTTTGTTATATTCTTATGTTCTTAAATTAAGTTTGTTTTGATAAAAGCTTCCTAGTGGGTCACTTGAATCACACCTGGACTTAAACACATTATGCTCACCCTAATGCCAAAATCAAATGTAAAAATAGGCTAACTTTGTGGTGCACGTGGGAGATCCTGATTTGGTCCTCAACAATAGAACCTCCCTGATCTGTCCACCTCATGCAGGGCAATACATGAACCTATGGCACAATCAAGTGGAAGTGAACCAGTCAATTTTGGAGAGGGCCAAACACAACAGGTGAGATTCTCCAGACTCCCAGCCGCGTGTTTCCCATCGGTGGGGGGGGGGGTGGCACGTTGTTTGATAGCTGCAGGATTCTCTGGTCCTGCCGCTGCCAATGGGAATTTCCATTGATGTCACACCATGCCGGCAGGAAACCCATGGGCGGGGGAGGGTTCTTTGCCGGCAGGACTGGAGAATCCCGCCGGCGTGAACGGCCGGTGAATTTCGGCCAACATCCCTGCCCGGCCTATCTGAAACAGGGCAGCCTCAAAGCCTACGAAGAAATCTTCGTCCTTTGATTAGCTGAACAAACAAGGAAAACAATGCGGAAGGAGAAAAGGCCTTCTGCACTGTCGCAGGGTGCCTGATTTTTAAAGTGCTTGACTTTCACCGGAGTGGATAAAGCGATTCCATGAGGCAAATTCCTTAAATCTTCAGTTGAAGGGAGTTTAAATTGGGCCTTCCTGCCAACACAAACCTTTAAGAGTGAATGAATAAACAGCTATAGTTACATATTTGCTCACTCGTTCAAACTACTGGATAATAATTGATGAGATAGTCAAACAGAAAGACCACCCACAGAGCACACCTGCATGGGGGGCGGTGAAGAAAACATATCCAGCCATACAGACTAATCCATCAGAAGTTGCTCCTCTTCATTTACATTCGAACAGGAAGGTTTGAGAAAATGGCAGAAGGAAAATGATGAAAGAAAAGGGAATGCGGGGATATGGCAGCAGCGTGAGTAAAGGTCATTCGGATTATTTCCCGTGCGGAGGGTAAGTGCTGGCACAGGCTGGGTAAGCCAAACAGCTTGCTTCTTTGTTGTATGGTTTACGATGATTCATACCTCCTGCTCACTTTCCCACTAAACGAGAGAAAAAAAAAACACATTTGGGATTTAGGAATCTAGCTGTCCAGTTTTTGGTCCCCGAGGTGGAAATTTCCTGTCCTGCCTGCCATGGGAATCGTAGTGGATGGACACAGATCATGCAAAGTTCCGTTGACCTCAGGCGGGATTTTATGGTCTTGGGGCAAGCGCAGCCAGAAAATCCCGCCCTTGTGGCGAGAAGGAGAACGGGGCTTGAGGAATCAGGGCACTCTTCAGGGTGAACTGGGGCGGCACAGTGGCACAGTGGTTAGCATTGCTGCCTCATAGCGCCAGAGACCCAAGTTCAATTCCGGCCTTGGGTGACTGTCTGTTTGGAGTTTGGACGTTCTCCCTGTGTCTGCGTGGGTTTCCTCTGGGTGCTCCGGTTTCCTCCCACACTCCAAAATTTTGCAGATTAGGTGGATTGGCTGTGCTAAATTGCTCCTTAGTGTGGGTTAGGGGGATTAGTGGAGTAAATACAAAGAACAAAGAAAATTACAGCACAGGAACAGGCCCTTCGGCCCTCCAAGCCTGCACCGACCATGCTGCCCGACTGAACTAAAACCCCCTACCCTTCCAGGTACCATATCCCTCTATTCACATCGTATTCATGTATTTGTCAAGACGCCCTTAAAAGTCACTATCATATCTGCTTCCACTACCTCCCCCGGCAGCGAGTTCCACCACCCTCTGTGTAAAAAACTTGTCTCGTACATCTCCTTTAAACCTTGCCCCTCGCATCTTAAACCTGTGCCCCCTAGTAATTGACTCTTCCACCCTGGGAAAAAGCTTCTGACTATCCACTCTGTCCATGCCTCTCATAATCTTGTAGACTTCTATCAGGTCTCCCCTCAACCTCTGTCGTTCCAGTGAAAACAACCAAGTTTCTCCAACCTCTCCTCATAGCTAATGCCCTCCATACCAGGCAACATCCTGATAAATCTTTTCTGTACCATCTCTAAAGCCTCCATGTGGGTTTCCTCCGGGTGCTCCGGTTTCCTCCCACAGTCCAAAGATGAGCGGGTTAGGTTGATTGGCCAGGTTAAAAATTGCCCCTTAGAGTCCTAAGATGTGTAGGTTAGTGGGATTAGCGGGTAAATATGTGGGGGTAGGGCCTGGGTGGGATTGTGGTCGGTGCAGACTCGATGGGCCGAATGGCCTCCTTCTGCACTGCAGGGTTTCTATGGTTTCTATGACATCCTTCTGGTAGTGTAGTGACCAGAATTAAACACTATATTCCAAGTGCAGCCTAACTAACTATAAAGCTGCAAAGTAACTTGCCAATCTTTAAACTCAATGCCCCGGCCGATGAAGGCAAAGATGCCATATGCCTTCTTGACTACCTTCTCCAACTGCGTTGCCACTTTCAGTGACCTGTGCATCTGTACACCCAGACCCCTCTGCCTATCAATACTCGTAAGGGTTCTGCCATTTACTGTATATTTCCCATCTGTATTAGACCTTCCAAAATGCATTACCTCACACTTGTCTGGAATAAAATCCATCTGCCATCTCTCCACCCAAGTCTCCAACTGATCTATATTCTGCTATATCCTCTGACGGTCCTCATTGCTATCCACAATTCCACCAACCTTCGTGTTGTCTGAAAACTTACGAATCAAACCAGAAACATTTTCCTCCAAATCATTTATTTTATATTACAAACAGCAAAGGGTTTTTACAAACAAAATACATGGGGTTACGAGGATAAGGCCTGGGTGGGATGCTCTGTCAGAGGGTTGGTGCAGACTTGATGGGCTGAATGGCCTCCTTCTGCACTGTAGGGATTCAATGATTATAACTGAGTTTCTATCGCCAGCTGTAATTCTGTATCATATAACATCACCTGAGACAGGCTGCACTGACACACCACTGAGTACCACAGTGGTTAACACATTGTCCTTACCCTTGCCACTGTTGGAGCTAATATTGGAGTCAACATTAGGGAAGTGTTTAGAATGTCAATCATAATCAGCAAAAGAGCCAAATATTGCAAGATCACTCACTAACATTTCATAAAGGAACACTTAACTCTCACTTTGTGCTTCCTGTAAATATCTCATCCCCAGAATCATCTCAGAGCTAACACTGAAGATCCAGATCCAAATGTCCATAGAGACTGATTCCTGGGATGGCAGGATTGTCATACGAGGAGAATTTTACTGCCCCACCCACAATGGGAATTGGAGTGGGTGAGGGAAGGAACATGGAAAGGTCCGTTGATCTCGGGCAGGATTTTACAGTTTTGGGACAAGCGAAGCCGTAAAATCCCACCCATCGAGTCGACTGGGTATATGTTCACTGGAATTTGGAAGAATGAGAAGGGATCTCATTGAAAAGTTCAAAATTCCGTCAGGGCTGGACAGACTCGATGAAGGGATGCTGTTTCCCTGGCTGGGGGCTCTAGAACAAGGGGTCACAGTCTCAGGATATGAGGTGGACCATTTACAATTGAAATGAGGAGAAATTTCTTCACTTAGAGAGTGGCGGCATGACGGCACAGTGGTCAGCACTGCTGCCTCACAGTACTGGGGATCCGGGTTCGATTCCCTTCTTGGGTCGCCATCTGTCTGAAGTCTGCATGTTCTCCCCATGTCTGCGTGGGCTTCCTCCCGCATTCTGAAAGACGTGCTGGTTCGGTGCATTGACCCAAACAGGCGCCGGACTATGGCGACGAGGGGAGTTTCTACCACAAAAGGCTGTCGTGGCCCAGTCACTGAATATAGTTAAGAAGGAAATAGATTGATTTCTTGACTATAAAGGCATCAAGGAGTATGGGGAGAGAGCAGAGTATGATACTGAGATGGAGGAGGGAGTATGACACTGAGATGGAGATTCAGCCATGATTACATTGAATCGTTCAACAGGCTCGAAGGGCCAAATGGCCTACTCCTACTTCTATTTTCTATGTTTCTATGAGAAAACTGTCTGCTGGGATCATAAATTGAGGGAACGTGGATCCCCCGTAGCTGTAAGGGTGATACATTTTGAGTAACACTGCTCTTCCACACTGAGCCCACTATTGCCAAAGTCCCTACAGGGAGGTTCAGAAAGCGATGATGAGGACATAGAGAATAGTTAGAGGCCTGGTCATGCTTAGAATCATATCGGTGAAAGTTATGACAGCAATTTGCCTACCTTCTCACCCCAACGCTGTATACCTGGTGTGGGCCGTGGGTATGAAAGGAAGAGAAGATGGGTACATTCAAACATAATTTAACAACTTGACTCAGATGTGACTAACGATACAATGGAATAAAGACCACCTGCACAGACCACTTACAAAAGAAGAGAACAGGACACCATCTGTATAGGGAATTTTCAATGTAGATGGTACTATCATTACCAGAATACAATAAAGGATTAGACTGGTAAAGTTGGCACTGGTCCATCAGAATAAACCAATTTTCCCGCTTCGACAAATAACATAATCCCCTTTATCTTCAACACAGGTAACAGATAGTCTATTTTATTCAACACACAGAAGCACCACACACATACATATCCAAGTGGGTGGCATATCCAATTTAATTCTCAAATACTTATCAGAACAGTTTGTCTAGTCAAATGAAGGGCAAACAGATGTGGTACTGTGAGTACAGCAAACTACACGCAGCAGTTTTCTTTTTGGTCTACCTCTTGTTGGCTGTAAACTATCCTGACAACATAAATGAATTAGTTTACAAGAAGCCGCTACAGCCATCACAAAATGCAACACTGATTGAAACCATGTGCTGCCCTGCGGTTTGCCTTTTTAACAGACCAGGCAGCCAAAGTACCGAATGAACAAATCCTCAAGGTTTCTGAACATACTGAAGACTTCCAGAACACCCCTTTTTTTGACAAGAAAGCCAACAAGAGGTAACAGTGGCATGTTGGGAGAAATGATAATGTCGTAGTAATGTTACCAGACTAAAGTTTAAATGTATATTCATCAGTGTCACAAACAGGCTTACATTAACACTGCAGTGAAGTTACTATGAAAATCCCCTTGTTGCCACACTCCGGCACATGTTCGGGTATACTGAGGGAGAATTTAGCATGGCCAACGTACCCTAACCTGCACGTCTTTCGGAAACCGGAGCATCCGGAGGGAACCCACGCAGATACGGGGAGAACATGCAGATTCCGCACAGCTGGTGATCCAAAGCCAGGAATCGAACCCGCGTCCCTGGCACTGTGAAGCAGCAGTGCTAACCACTATGCCACCCCAGTAATCAGAGGTCTAGGCTAATGCTCTGGGCAGCTGGTGGAGTTTAAATTTAATTAACAAAATCTGCAATTGAAAGCTGGTCTCCGTAATGGTGACCATGACAACCATCAACAATTGTGGTTCATTAATATTCTTTAAGGAAATATGCTGTCCTTACCTGGCCTGACCTACATGTGACTCCAGAGCCACATCCACTGCACTGTGGTTGTTTTTTAAGTGGTCTAACACACCACTTGGTTCAAGGGCAATTAAGGATGGCCATGAAGTGCAGGCTTTGCCCACATCCCATGAAAGAATAAAATAAAGTATATTCTTAAATGCCAACCCTTTCCGCTTCTGAGTGATTTCTGAGTTGGACCTCACAAATTCTAACCTTTTCAGTACATTGCAGACCTTACCCTCACCCACACAAAAACCTGCACTCCCTCTGAGTTGCTAACCCTCCTTCTTCAAACACTTCCATCCTACCAAGGGAGGCACTTGAGTCACACATCCCAACAAACACTCCATTCAGATTTTCCTGCACCCACACGTGTCATACACTCCATTCATACGTCCCCATACACTCTTCTTTCATACATTTCCACATGTGCTTTATTCATACATCCCCACACACACTCCATTCATACATCCCCACTCTACTCACTCTATTCACATATCTCATTCACATATCCGCACACAGATTCCATTCATACATGTGCTTTAAAACAGTGGTTCTCAGATTGTGTTCTTCAAACCAATACGAGTCCATGACACGGAATGGCACAGAAAAGGAGCTGAGGTCAGCACAGATCAGCCATGATCATATTGAATGATGGGGCAGGCTTGAAGGACCTGGTAGTCTACACCTGCTTCTATTTCTTGTATTCTTGGATAGAGACTTTCCAGAGGGTCTGTGAAGTAATGTAAAATTGCCCCCAAGAGCAACCAGGGACAAGCTTGATGTGAGCTGGGGTGGTGGATGCAGAGTTTAGCTGCCGTATGTATGGCACAGCGTAAGCTGACTGACTCACCTAGGAGAGAAGCATACATCCTATATCTGTAAAAACACTTTACATGCAGCATTTTCATATTAAGAGTATGAAGTTTAAAGTTTATTTATTAGTGTCACAAGTAGGCTTACATTAAAACTGTAATGAAGTTACTGTGAAAAGGCCCTAGTTGCCACACTCCGGTGCCTGTTGGGGTACACTGAGGGAGAATTTAGCATGACCAATGCCCCAAACCAGCACGTCTTTCGGAATGTGGGAGGTAACCGTGTGATTTTTAATCCATTTGGAAAGGGCTTCTCCAGACAAAAAGTTTGGGAATCACTTCTTTAAGGTTTCTACCTGGATGTGAGCAGCAGCGCAGAAATGTAAATTGCTCAGGTTTGTGTCAGTAGTTTTGAATACTATCCTGTTACATGCTATCAGCAACACAAGAGGACACTGTCTCTGAACTTGCCTCTCTAAGGCAGCAGGAGGAGTGCTACAATTGGCTTCCATACCAGGTGCACGGTGCCAGCTTTGATAGTTTGCCTGGTAAAGCAGCCTGCTGGTATTCATGTCCAGATTTACTCAGAGAGATTGAGAGTCATAGAGTCATAGAGGTTTACAGCATGGAAACAGGCCCTTTGGCCCAACTTGTCCATGCCGCCCTTTTTTGAAACCCCTAAGATAGTCCCAATTGCCCGCATTTGGCCTATATCTCTCTATACCCATGTTACCCATGTAACTGTCTAAACACTTTTTAAAAGACAAAACCCTCAGGGCGGGATTTTCCAGCTGCACTCGCCCCGAAATCGGAAAATCCCACCAAAGATCAACGGACATTTCCATGGTCCGCTCCTCGCCCGCTACGATTCCCGCGACAGGTGAAACGGGAAAATTCGCCCCTCAGAGTGAGGTTTTCCAGCTCCCACTGTGGTGTGTTTCCCAGCGGCAGAGGCAGCCCGCCATTGGCCACCAGCAGGATCTTCCGATCCCGTTGATGTATACGGTGTTTTGCATGGCTCGTCTGTCCCGCCGTTATGGAACCCGCCATGAGGGGGGGGGGGTCAATTTCGGTGGGACCAGAAGATCCCACCAGAGGGAAGAACTGGAAAACCCCACCCTAGTCATTAGCTGAGGAATGGGAAGGTTAATGGCGTATCGAGGGGAGATGACAAGAAGTATTCTTATGCAGAGCTTCATCACTCCTGAATGCATGACTTGAAAGAGTGGCGGAAGCAAGGGAACAGGACAAGGAAGAATTTGCAATCACGACTGGGGAAAGAACAGAGGAGTGAGGTTAATAATCGGTTAACTCTTTCAATGAGCTATCACTGGCATGACGGGCAGAGTGACCTCTTTCTATAACCTGGGATTGCAACACCTCCCTCCCCAACAAGGGTTATCAGGGAGGGGAACATGAAGTTTTAGAACGAGATTGTAATAAACTTCTGTTTAGACACTGTCCACAAGCTATTTAGCCAAGTGTCAAACTCTGCTGACAGCAGAGAGTTATTAGGTTTTCCAGCTACATGTACACAGGAGATACCAGGAAATTCCAGAAATTGTTGACACTTGCTGTGAGGTGTTCGAAATGTCAACAAGCCTTTTGACCACATAAATGTTGCATAAAAGTCACTGGAGTGCAAGACTGAATCTTATTGTGGATTCGACCTGAATTGGGTCAATGGCATTCTCGTAATGAGAGTTGAAAATGTCCTTAATGATTATATTGATAATTTTCCCCTCAGTATATTTTAAATCCCCTTTACCGCTCTTCCTTTTCCCTTCACCACGATAATCTCTACACTGAGGATTGTATCAAGCTGTATTTCCCTGGTGCTGTGTATTATCAGGGATCGTGGTAGTTTCTTCCCTACTGCCATCAGACTTTTGAAGTCGCATTAAGTTGATCTTTCACTGTAGCTATGACTGTAACATTACATTCTGCACTCCTTTGCTTCTCTATGAACGGTATGCTTTGTCCGTATCGTGCGCAAGAAACAATACTTTTCACTGTATACCAATATATGTGACAATAATAAATCAAATCAAATTACTGCACATTTCTTCAGCAATATCTCTCAAACCTGCGACCTCGACCACCTAGAAGCAAAAGGGTACCAAGTGCATGGGGACTCCAAGTTCCCCTTTCTGGCCACACATTGTCCTCATTTGGACAAGATCACCATTCCTTCACCATTGCTGGACATGGAAGCTCTCAATATCAATCACAAGTGGGAAATTCTAGCTGATGACCGATTCTAATAGTGAGACCGGCTGTGGCAGGTGTTTGTTGCCACAATGATATATGGTTTCAGGCCTCAGACGCCAGCCCCGCAAACAAGACGTCAGCTGAGATCATCCACTCCATCGACAAGGGACGACTTCATGCGTGACACTTACGGCAGAGTTCAGAATTGGCTTGTTCAGATACCAAAAGAAGTGCAGCAGATGATCCTGTCTGACCTCGCCAAATTCTGAGGCTACATTCCCATCGTCCCTTGCAGATGGGAGGATGTCAATCAATGAAACACAGATGCAGATAAGTCCATTTGAAGAACAGTTGTCCTGCACCTCTCTCTATCGCCCCCGCTGGCCTCGCCACCACCCAAACAGTGGTGCAGCCACTGGGCATTTAATCATTGATATTGTTGATGGGTCAAGCACATAGAAGACATTTATATACTGTACTCAAGTCAGAAACCTTTGGATCAAAACTCTAATCACCAATTCCAGATTGAATTTAAGCATGGGACTGAGATTTATACTGAAGATTTTGAGGGCATGTAATAAATGATTTGCAGGTTGAGATTTGCAGGACATTAGAGCTCATCATTTTAACTTTCAGCTTTACTTATTGTACTTTCACCCAACTGGTGAGGTTACTTTAGTAGTTCCAGGGCAGGCAAAGGCAATATTTCCATCTCTCTGACCCCAAATCCATCTGTCCTATCTTTACAAGGACAGAGCAATTCGAATTGAAATTGAAAAAGAGCAATTGTTTCAAAACAGTGGGTGACGAGAGTATGAAAGATGCTCAGGTCAAACTCCTTTGTGGTCTCGTCATAGGAAGTGTCCATCTTCTGAAGACAGGTTTAAAAGTTTACTTTCTTATTAAGTAAAGATAAAGTCACCAGAAGATCATGGAGTTGCTTTTCATTTTGAGGGGGAGAGCTGACTCGTGGTGATTTAACCTGAGGGCCACCACACCTCAGGCAAGGGGCAAGGTTGGAAAGGCATGCCTTCATGAATAATCTGTATTGGGCGGCACTGTGACACAGTCGTTAGCACTGCTGCCTCACAGTTCCAGGGACCTGGGTTTGATTCCTGGCTTGGGTCACTGTCTGTGTGGAGTCTGCATGTCCTCCCCGTGTCCGCATGGGTTTCCTCCGGGTGCTCCGGTTTCCTCCCACAGTCCAAAAGACGTACTGATTAGGTGCATTGGCCGTGCTAAATTCTCCCTCAGTGTACCCAAACAGGTGCTGGAGTGTGGCAACTAGGGGATTTCCACAGTAACTTCACTGCAGTGTTAATGTAAGCCTACTTATGACACTCACAAAATAAACTTAAAACGTTAACCTTAGCAGGTACAGAAATTGAACCCACACTGTTAGCATTGCTCTGCATCATGAAGCAGCCGTCCCAGCCAGTTGAGTTAAGCGATGAAGGAGATAAAAGGTAAATAGAAATAAAAACTGCTATGTGCCCATATAAGTTCATTCATTTCTTGCAGGATTATGAGGCAAGCAATTGGAACAATACAGGTTCCCCCAAACAACATTAAGAGCATTCAAATGGTTATTGGATAAACATATGGATGAGATTGGAATAGTGTAGATTAGAGGGGCTTTAGATTGGTTCCACTGGTCGGCGCAACATCGAGGGCCGAAGGGCCTGTACTGCGCTGTAATGTTCTATGTTCTCTGTTCTAATAAACTCCAAGATATTGGAAAGTTGGAGATTTAAGTGATTGATTTCTGGAGGTGTAAAGTATTTGACTGTCTTCAATGCTTCTCAGGTGTTTCATATTTTACACTATTCCAAGATGGCGCCGGAGTGAGGTGACTTCTTGCAAGCTGTGCCCAGCATACCTTCTAACTCCATCTTTTACTCTCGTTCTATACTTCTAAAACTTCATTCCAACTCTTTTACATTCTGCATTCTCTCATTTCCTTCTCTATGAATGGTATGCTTTGTCTGTTTAGCGCGTAAGAAACAATACTTTTCACTGTATGTTAATACACATGACAATAATAAATCAAATCAAATCAAATTAAAGAAAACAGCTAAACCATCTTTGTTCACCCTCATAATCAAAGGCAGTTTCCCACAATATCACCTTGTCTCATATCAGGTAAAGATTATACCTCCATAGTTTCCTCCGTTTGAACACAGTACTATTCCTTATGGTTTCATTTTGGGCCTCAGGCATGGCCTGGTTTCTATCTTTCTATCCCTGGACTCTATAAGCTCTGTTTATACACCCTCCTATATTCTCCCATTGAAGATGTCCAGAAATCGATTGTAATCGTAATAAGTTGTTCTGCTTCCTAATAGCTCAATTGGCAAGTGCAGTGCCCAATGTGGAACGGAGAAAGATGGTCACAGGTTTGACTCCCAATTTGTGCTGCATTATCTGACCTGATGTGGAGATGCTGGCGTTGGACTTGGGTAAACACAGTAAGGAGTCTCACAACACCAGGTTAAAGTCCAACAGGTTTATTTGGTAGCAAACGCCACTAGCTTTCGGAGCGCTGCTCCTTCATCAGGTGAGTGGGAGATCTGCTCATACACAGCAAACAGGGCATATAAAGACACAAACTCAATTTACAGAATAATGAATAATGATTGGAATGCGAGTCTTTACAGCTAATCAAGTCTTAAAGGTACAGATAATGTGAGTGGAGAGAGCATTAGCACAGGTTAAAGAGATGTGTATTGTCTCCAGACAGGACAGCCAGTGAGACTTTGCAAGTCCAGGCAAGCTGTGGGGGTTACAGATAGTGTGACATGAACCCAAGATCCCGGTTGAGGCCGTCCTCATGTGTGCGGAACTTGGCTATCAGTTTCTGCTCAGCGACTCTGCGCTGTCGTGTGTTGTGAAGGCCGCCTTGGAGAACGCTTACCCGAATATCAGAGGCCGAATGCCCGTGACCGCTAAAGTGCTCCCCAACAGGAAGAGAACAGTCTTGCCTGGTGATTGTCGAGCTGTTCATTCATCCATTGTCGTAGTGTCTGCATGGTTTCCCCAATGTACCATGCCTCGAGACATCTTTTCCTGCAGCTTTCCTGTACCTTTAAGACTTGATTAGCTGTAAAGACTCGCATTCCAATCATTATTCATTATTCTGTAAATTGAGTTTGTGTCTTTATATGCCCTGTTTGCTGTTTATGAGCAGATCTCCCACTCACCTGATGAAGGAGCAGCGCTCCGAAAGCTAGTGGCGTTTGCTACCAAATAAACCTGTTGGGACTTTAACCTGGTGTTGTTAGACTCCTTACTGTGTCTATCTGACCTGACCAGTGGTGGCAGTACAGGCAATTCAGAAGGGTCCCAGCACACTGGAGGAGGGAGCAGAAAGAATCAGCTCGGATTCCCACCCCTGTTGACAATTCAATGGCAGAATTGAAAACGTACATAATCTGATTGCACTTTTGGCCTTTCTCTTGGGCATTAAAAAGTCAAGGGGGGGTTACTGTCTGTGTGGGGTCAGTTGGCTGGAACGCTGATGCAGAATGATGCCAACAGCGCGGGTTCAATTGCCGTACCAGCTGCTATTATTCATGGAGGCCTGTCTTCCCAATCCTGTCCCTCACCTGAGGTGTGGTGATCCTTGGGTTAAGTCACTACCAGTCAGCTCTCTCCCTGAAAGCGGAGAGCAACCTATGGTCATGTGGCTGTGGTGACTTTACTTGTTAAGACGTCGATGTTAATCTTGCAGGGGCGATGCAGGCAGCAAGTTGAAATGGAGGCCATTGTATTTCCACCCCCTTAACTTCTGGGGCTGCGGAAGAGACCTCAGAGATATTTAAAAGTGGTGGGGAGTGGGGAGAGGGAGAGGGGCTGGGATTGACATTCAAGCATGACTTTAATTTGTACTCCAAGCTTCTCAGCAAAATCTGGAGACAATAAACATGGTCCAGAAGAGGTCCAGGTTAAGTGTCATTGTTTTAATTCTTCAGGCAGTTTCTGAGACTGGCCTTCAATGCCCAGCAAGAAACCTTGGGTCTGTTCCCCTCAGGGCACACTCTGCCTGGAGGCAGCCTCCATACATGCACCAGGCCCGACCACTTGCAGTGCTGAGGACCCCGTTTCTTACTCCCTAGTAGCACCCACCCATTAGTCTCCATGTTTATCCCTATCGGTGCCACCTACATTTCCAATTTCTACCATTGGTTAAAGTCAAGGTTCCTGTCTCCAAGTATTCTCCTCAAGGTTTCCACTCTTCCATTTTCGTCTCCATTGCTCTGTCTTTTAGGCACTACTGTTTTCCTACTGTTCTCTGTCAGACTCGG
This sequence comes from Mustelus asterias, assembly GCF_964213995.1. NCBI lineage: Eukaryota > Metazoa > Chordata > Chondrichthyes > Carcharhiniformes > Triakidae > Mustelus > Mustelus asterias. The sequence continues at coordinate 144,295,496 of NC_135804.1, forward strand.
GGCAGCATGGTGGCACAGTGGTCAACATTGCTGCCTCACAGCGCCAGGGATCCGGATTCAATTCTGGCCTTGGGTGACTGTTTGCAATCTGCACGTTCTCCCCATGTCTGTGTGGGTTTCCTCCAGGTGCTCCGGTTTCCTCCCACAGTCCAAAGATGTGTAGGTTAGGTGGATTGGCCATTCTAAATAATGTCCCAAGATGTGTAGGTTAGGAGGATTAGTGGGGTAAATACATGGGGCTATGGTGATAAGACCTGGGTGGGATAATCTGTTGGGAGAGTCGATGCAGACTCAATGGACCGAATGGCCTCCTTCTGCACTTTAGGGATTCTATGACTCCCTTTCTTGCACTCCTTACCTAAGGTAACCCATGGAGGACAGTATGCAACAAAATAAAAATACCCCCTCATTGAGGAGCCACAGTGATTGATGGGGTTTCTTATATATATATTGCTCTTTTATATTGGCTTGTTGGAAAGTAGGGAGTTGTTCTAAACATGGATTGGTTTATTTGTGAGTAAACACTGAATTACAATGTAAATATAGATTTACGGACATTGAAGGAAATATTTCATAACCCTCAGCCAAGATACATTCCAGAAAGAAAGATAAGAAGGATGCACCATCTGTGGCTAACTAAAAAAAATTAAGGATAGTATCAAACTGAAAGAAAGAGCGTGCAATTCTGCAAAGGTTTAGTGGACAGAAAATTAGACAGAATTTTAAAAATAGCTAATAATTAGGAGTGGCACAGTGGTGAGCACTGCTGCCTCACAGTGCCAGGGACCCGGGTTCGATTCCCGGCTTGGGTCACTGTCTGTGCCGAGTCTGCATGTTCTCCCCATGTTTGCGTGGGTTTTCTCCGGGTGCTCCGGTTTCCTCCCACAGTCCAAAAGACATGCTGGTTAGGTGCATTGGACTGCTAAATTCTCCCTCAGTGTACCCGAACAGGGGCTGGAATGTGGCGACTAGGGGATTTTCACAGTAACTTCATTGCAGTGTTAATGTAAGCCTACTTGTGACGGTAATGAATAAGCTTAAAACGTTACTAAAAAATAACGAGGGAGAAATTAGAGCATGAGGGTAAACTAGCTAGAAATATAACAGATGGTAGGAGTTTCTATAGGTATTTGAATAGGAAAAGAGTAACAGAAGGGACTTTTGGTGCTGTGTCATTTAATATTTTTAATGTAGAGATAGATAGATTCTTGATCGACAAGGAGGTAACAGAGTATAAAAGGTAGGCAGAAAAGTAGGATTGAGGTCACAATCAGACCAGTCATGATCTTACCAAAGAGTGGAGCAGGCTCGAGGGGCCAAATGATCTATATCTGCTCCTAATTCATATGTTCATATATACTTCTGAAAAAGAATTCATGGTGTGATAACTGAATGGATCTGAGTCACAAAATGTTGTATCATTGGACCATTGCTAAGGGGGGGGGGGGGGGGGGCAGAGATCCTAGCTGGTGTGTCAGAATGAAAGGGAACAAAAAAAAACCCACCATGATATCTTAGTCCCCTCTTTCAAACTCCTAAATTTCATTGAACAAAGAACAAAGAACAAAGAAAATTACGGCACAGGAACAGGCCCTTCGGCCCTCTAAGCCTGCACCGACCATGCTGCCCGACTGAACTAAAACCCCCTACCCTTCCGGGGACCATATCCCTCTATTCCCATCCTATTCATGTACTTGTCAAGACGCCCCATAAAAGTCACTACCGTATCCGCTTCCACTACCTCCCCCGGCAACGAATTCCAGGCAGCCACTACTCTCTGTGTAAAAAATCTGCCTTGTATATCTCCTTTAAACCTTGCCCCTCACACCTTAAACCTATGCCCCCTATCATTGCTAGGAGTCCTTCTTACGATGCAGAAAGGGAAAATAACCGCTGACAAAGTTGGGATGCAGTCTTTCTTGTATGGTTCCAGGTTATGTTCTGCAGCCTTGACTAATGGTCGCAACTGTGTGTGTGACCAGGAGAAACCTCTCCAATCCTGAAGGCATTGTTCTTGCTCAATATGCTTTCATGGAAATTCATAGCTCCATTGAATCCCTCAACCAACACAGAAACATAGAAGATAGGAGCAGGAGGAGGCCGTTCGGCCCTTCGAGCCTGCTCCGTCATTCATCGCGATCATGGCTGATCATCCAACTCAATAGCCTAATCCTGCTCTTTCCCCCATAACCTTTGATCTCATTTGCCCCCAGGTGGATTTGGACCCCAGCAAGACTAACTGCAGGCCGGGAGTGGGGTCGGGGGGAGCTGGTGGCGAAAAGGGGCAACATGGAAAAAAAATGGTTATGACTATATGTGCAAATAAATTGCAATACTGCGGCCAAGTTCTGGGGAATGCATATTTCAGAGTGTGACCTTTTACACAGAAAAAGAATATAAACAATTCTTGGAAACGGGACAAGGAAACGTGACTACATAAGATTGGAATTTGACTCCCCTTTACCTGCCTGTACCAGAACGCTTTTCGTTGCATGTCACTTCTTTTCCCAGATTGAATGCATTCCAATGTTGAAAGGACAGGACGAGCCCTTCGAGCTGAAGTAAAATTCTTTCTGCAGGTGAAGCAACCGAATCTGCTGGGGTCTGCCTTGATACCTTAATAAAAGGCTAATTTCTTACCAACTGGATTGGAATCCTTTCAGGTAATTTACGAGGTACCAACAATGAGGCTGGCACTGAATACTTAAGATCTTTTTGAACACTGCACTTCTCAAACAAAACCCGTCGGTAATCTTGGCCAGGCCTCGGTGTCATAGGTCACAGGTGTTAGCATGGAAATTCATCTCTGCAAAACGTTTTCATCAACACAACACAATACGTAATGAAAATCTCTACGCAAAAACCCTAAAATAGCATTATCCTTAGCCCTTTGTCTGAAAAAGTTAGCTGCATTGTGTGGCATTTTACAGAAACCTGTGGAACACTGAGTCAGTGAATTGAAATAAATTAACTTTTCAGTGGGAAAAAAAAGGGTTCTCTCGGAAGCTTTAATTTAAATGTGGTGCTGGACTGGGGAATTTCATAGTAACTTCATTGCAGTGTTAATGTAAGCCTTTCTTGTGACTAATAAATAAACTTTACTTTTACTTTCGGAGTATGGAGCGTCTTGTCAGCTTGGACCTGAAATGTCTCTCATGTGGGGACTCTGTTTGGGCCAAATTGGATTTTTGATTGGAAATGAAGTACCAGAAGGTTAAAACAAAATTCCATCCAAATGACAGAGCTTCGTGACAGGGTAATGATTAAACTTATTAAGCACACATTGGCCTTTGCCCATTCCCCTCACAGGTGAAACAAATGATCTCCTGTCCAAAACAGACAATCGAAGATTGAAAAGCAGCTCTTTGCTCCTTTTTCTTGTTCCTCTAATTCTCATTCTTCTTACTGAAAATGTGACGATCGGAAGATCAGTCAGTGAGGTTTGCATATGAATTCCTCACCTGTTGGTGGGTGTGTGCATGGCAACTACTTGTCAAGGGTTTCCACGAGGTAGTAGAAGTGGGGAGATGAGAAGGCTTTTTGCTTTAGGCTCGGGTGAGTTATTAGGATCTGGCCAGTGGAAGCAGATTGAATGGGTCTGAAAGGGAGTTGGTTAAATCCTTGAAGAGGAAACAATCCTTGAAGAGGAAACAAAAGGGCAGCACAGTGGCATGGTAGTTAGCACGGCTGCATCACAGAGCCAGGGACCCAGGTTCGATTCCCGGCTTGGGTCACTGCTTTGTGTGGAGTCTGCACGTTCTCCCTGTGTCAGCGTGGGCTTCCTCCGGTGATCAGGTTTCCTCCCACAGTCCGAAAGATGTGCTGGTTAGGTGAATTTGCCATGCTAAATTCTCCCTCAGTGTACCCGAACAGACACCGGAGTGTGGTGACTAGGGGATTTTCAGTTACTTCATTGCAGTGTTAATGTAAACTGACTTGTGACACTAGTAAGTAAAGCAAACTAAAACTAAATTTGTAGTAGCTATTGGCGGGGCGGTGGTGGGGGCGGGGGGGGGGGGAGGCGGGGTGCAGTGAGAATAAGGAGTTGAGTGGGGTTCATGAGATAGGTCTTAATAAGAGGAGCACAAGTAAAATGGAATGATGACCTCCTTCTATGCTGCTGCACCTGAGTTTCTGGATAGTACTCGCAGTGAAAATCCTGCCGAGTCTTTCCCTCTCAAAAGCCAACAATAAAGCAAATACTGCATCAAAATGAAGACCTTCTTGGTTGTGTGCAACTTCGTAACACAATAGGTAACTCGATAATTGGAAAACTATCCAGCCAGTAAATAATAGCTAAAATATTTGGCGTAGGAGCCATAGGCTAAAAAGAGAGCAAAGAGTCTAAGAATAAATTCAGAAATTATGAGCTGTCAAAGAAAGGATAACCAGAACAAAGAGCGATATTTTAAAAAATTCTCAACATTGTTACTGGAAATGGGAAAGAAAATAATAGCGCAGCACAGGGGGACGTTAAGCTAAAAATAAAAACCCTTAGACATGCTTTCAGTAAACTGTCTCCAATACTTCTCACTCACTATCCCATTGCTCAGGTTCATAACAGTAGGTTGTGCAAACAATACATGTATTAGAATTGCAGAGAATGACTAAACAAAGGCTGAAAGTGGGGTCCTGTCCCCTTAGGGACCTGGTGGGTGAGTGTGACATGGAAATTGCATAAGGGTTCTCTTGCATTCATACAGACTGGTACAACTCCTTGTGAAATGGTGCAGCATGTTGCAATGGAGTCAACACTGGAGTTGTCACTCCTCAGTGACTGCAGCAATCCATGTCTAAACACAGTAAGACCTAGACAATACCCATGCTTGGACTGACACGAGGCAAGTAACAGGCAACAACCATCTCCAACAAAAGAGCTCACCAATGCTCCTTCGGTAGCACCTTCCAAACCCACGATCACTATCATCCAGAAGGGCAAGAGCAGCAGATACCTGGGAACACTACCCCCTGAAGCTCCCCCTCCAATCACTCATCATCCTGACTTTGAAATATATTGCTGTTCCTTCACTGTCACTAAGTCAAAATCCTGAAATTCCCTAACAGCACTGTGGGTGTACCTACAGCTCAGGGACTGCAGTGGTTCAAGAAGGCAGCTCACCACCACCTTCTAAAGGGCAACGAGCGATGGGCAATAAATGCTGGTCCAACTAGCGATGCCCACATCCTGTAAATGAAATTTTAAATACAGCCATTTTGCACTCTTTCTCTGCGGAGTTACAGTGAATCAACAGGCCACCTATCCCAGGTCCAGTAACACGGGGCCAGTTGTAGACTGTGTGAGAGATGCTTCAGCATGAATCGAACATCTTCGCCGCGATGAATTGAACATAAATGTGCACATCTTTATTTTTAAAAATTGTATTGCAAAATCTAAAGGATTTACTCCATGGTAACAAAAGTACCCATTTGCCTCAACGTGTCCAAACAACAGAAAAAAGGTTAATGCTACTTTGAATGCTTGCATGTTATGACCCGATGTAAATTTTTTAGGGCCAAAAGCAATACATTTATCCATTGCAACATGTTAGTAATCATCTGTGAAAAGACATCTTGGCAGCTGCTTTTTTTTTCCCATGCGCCTTTCTGGTGGAAGCCCTGACTTTAATATCACTGTGAGGTAAATTATGTGTCACTAACATGGCCAAAGCAACAAAGGTTATCACATGAAGTCCTCCCTGTGCCAATAAAGGCGGCATCACCAGATGGGCGATATAATTGGTTGCCTCTGTCGGACTGCCCTCTCTTTGTGTTTGAAAATGGGCAGATTCTGCAGCACCAGAACATTTGCTGAGTTTCTGGATTAATCGTCTAGCAATAACACCCACTAGGCCATCGCCCCTACTGCACCTGGTATTCTTAGGCAGTTTCCCATCCAAGTACAAACCAGGCCTGAGTCTGCTTAGCTTCCAAGATTAGACACAATTGGGCACTTTCAGACTAGTATGCCAATAGGTACCACAGCACCAGAAATGACATCACATTCAATTCTTGTGTTTGTTGTTCTACCCACAGGCACTACCCTAAGAAGAAGATGACTCGCTGATAAATTAACCCAATTTGCATGTCTGGACCCAGAAGGGAAATCTCTGTAAGGCTGACCCTTATCTCGCTTTCATCCAATAACAACTTGGCTTCAACACAATAAAACATCCCAAGGCGCTTCACAGGAACATTAGCAAACACTTGACACCGTGCCATTAAAGGAGGTGCTGTAGTCTCATTAGGACAGTTAACTAAAAGCTTGATTAAAGCAATAGGTAAGTCTGTAGTCACACACTTAGCAGCAGAATTCAGTGGATTCTAATTAGAATCAAGACCTTTGACTAACTTATCACCTCCCTGGGATATGAAGGCCAACTGTCACTTCCCTATTCCTGCCTTGGGTTCAAATCTGATTGGAAGTTACTGAAGTTGAAAGTTAGTGCCTAGCAATATATAGAGTGATCGATTTGGCATCTCCAGTTGACTTAACATTGGAAGGGACCATGAATCTGATAAAAGGGCCTTATTAAATTTGGACAGCAGCCCAAATAACTATTTGTTCCAATGTAAAGTAGGTGAACCGGGTTTTCATGCTGCTATTTACTATAAAATGTTTTGTAGACTCATGGAACGATACATGGATGGTTTCTGGCATGTCTTATCTGTTCATGTGCACCACTTGCAAATAAACCACTTGCTTGCATTTGGTGATGATTTAACATTATAGAGAAAGAACTGAGGTGGGGACGTAAGAGAAAAGACTGCTTCTCCAGGAACTTGCGGCAGATGTGTGAGGTGCATAATCACTTTAAAAAGAAAACCCAATGCTGACAAGATGCTGGTTTTGATTCCCAATCGGGGATCATTCCACTGATCCCGGCCAGTGGAACAATGTGGGCAACGACCACGGGAGATACTTTCCAAAATAACTTCCAATATGACAAGTCATGGGCATCACTCCCAATGTTCAACAGCATTCCTTCTTTCCTGCTTAGTCAGCTGACAATTTAAGATAAGTTATGAGCAAGAGATATGTTATGATGAAAGATCGTCAACCTGAAACATTGGCCGGAATGAATCATAGAATCCTACAGTGCAGAAAGAGGCCATTCGACCCATCAAGTCTGCATCGACAGCAATCCTAGGCCCTATCCTCGTAGCCCCACATATTTACCCCGCTAATCCCTCTAACCCACACATCCCAGGACACCAAGGGGAAATTTAGCATGGCCAATGCACCTAACCCACACAGACATGGGAAGAATGTACAGACTCAACACAGACAGTGACCCAAGCCAGGAATTGAACCCAGATCCCTAGAGCTGTGAGGCAGCATTGCTAACCATTGTGCCACCGTTTGTAGCAGGAATTGTGTGTGTGCATGTGTCGAGGGTGTGGCGGGGGGGGGGGGGGGCAGGAGGGATCATGGAGGCATTTAATTTGGCGGGAGGTTAAAAAAAACTGTTTCCCGATGGTGAGATAAACTCATTGATACAGAAGGAGGCCATTCGTCCCATCGAGCCTGCACCGACCACAATCCCACCCAGGCCCTATCCCCATAACCCCATGCATTTACCCTAGGTATTCCCCCTGACACTAAGGGTCAATTTAGCATAGCCAATCCACCTAACCCGCAGATTTTTGGACTGTGGGAGGAAACCAGAGCACCCGGAGGAAGCCCACGCAGACATGGGGAGAATGTGCAAACTCCACACAGACAGTGACCCAAGCCAGAAATCAAACCCAGGTCCCTGGCACTGTGAGGCAGCAGTGCTAAACACTGTGCCATCGTCCCAGATGTTGGAATGTTGGAACTGTTGGAATTTTGTTCTCCCTGCTTTCAAGGTGAGTCAAGCTTCCTGACGAACAATGTCGGCAACCCCATTTGCATGCATTAGCATCTCATGCATACTCATTAAAAGGCTACCTTGCTAGAATTCAGGTCCGCCCCCAAATTATCCCCGCCAGTGAGAATTTAGAATGGTTAGTTTTACCGATGTATATGCGCGGCTTGCACCTGGCAAGCTTCACCTCTTCCATCACTTTGAAGTCAGTCGATGTTGCTTTCGCCTTCTTAGGGATCTCGCAAATTTTCACTCTTATTGCTGGTGGCAAAAGTTGCTCCAAGCCTAGACACGGAAGCAGGTGAGGCTGGAAAGGGTGTGAGGTAGGGGGGGAAGAATGGAGCAAAGGATGGACAGGGGTGGTAGGCTTTCCAGGGGAAGGGTAGAAATGTGTCTGAGTAAGGTAGGGTTGGTGGAGTGGGGAGGACAGGACAGGGGAAGGGGATGACAGAGAAAGAGGGTATGGGGAATACGGGGAAAATGAGTGTCCTATGGAAAGGAGGGGGGTATGGTGTTATCTTATCACGCAAACCATCCTCCCATCCATTGACTCTGTCTACACTTCCCACTGCACCCTGGACATTTTCACTTCCACCTTCTTCCGTCAGGAAAAAGGTACAAAAGTCTCAGGTCACGTACCAACCGACTCAAGAACAGCTTCTTCCCTGCAGCCATCAGACTTTTGAATGGACCTACCTCGCATTAAGCTGATCTCTCTCTACACCCGAGCTATGACTGTGACACTTCATTCTGCACTCTCTCCTTTCCTCATCTATGAACAGTATGCTTTGTCTGCAGAGCGTGCAGGAAACAATACTTTTCACCGTATACTAATATATGTGACAATAATAAATCAAATCAAATCAATGGGTTCGGTTGGTGACATTGATGATGGGGTGCTTTGGGGTGAACTCTGGTGATAGGAGGGCACAGTCAGAGTCAGAGGGAGGAGTGGGATGTGGAAGGGTGGCACGTCCAGTGAGAGAGTCTGGCAAGTCAAGGCCTCGTGGGAGCAGATACGGAGGGAGACTAGACAGATCGCTCACATGGTAGGAGCAGGATGGGCATAGGGATGGTAGTGGGCTTCAGTTCTGAGGAAGGGAAGGCCCATGGAGGTGAACTGTGATAGGGTCCAGCAGGGGATCACACGTGGTCAGCGGCAATCACGTCAACTTTGCCACCTGTCACTGAACGTAGTCTCCTGAAAAGGAGATTCCACCTTTGGTTTCCCCAAAAATGCTGCCAGACCTGCTGAGTATTTTCCGCATTTTCTGATTTTGTTGGCAATTTTAAGTGATTAGTTTTATCTTGCTGTTGCCTCCAATATGGAGTACTCACTCCGTTCACACAGTCTAGGTGAACAGTGAACCTTAACGCTCTGCTCATTGTCACATTGCTGTTCGAGGGGATCTTGCTGTATGAAAATTGGATGCCATGTTTCCAACATTATCATGGCAACGACACTTCAAAAATACCTCACTGGTCACAAAGCAGTTTGGAACATCCTCCGTTTGTAAGAGGTGCTACTTCATTGCAAGGTCTCCCTGAATACCAAATTCTGCACGATGCTTCATAGGAACCTTGGCTGATCTTTCCCTGCTAGCCCAATGATACGGAGGGCAGCTTCAGAGCCCCATCGCTGTTCCAGCTAAGACTGAAGGTTTAGCGATGGACCAGCTATCAAACATGTGCCTCAGTTCCACACTGTGTGATGCAATAATCTTTCTGCTTTAACAGTAATTACACAAACTGCTAATTGATTCTCATCTACACCACGGGATCAATCATCGGTCCAGCAAACAAGCACCACATCAAGATTTTTAAATATATTTGGCCAACACAGATCCAAATTGCTTTAAGATCAACTCCCCGAAAAGGAACAGTTGTCATATTTGGCGCAAAATGAAAGTGCGTTATTTGTATTGGAAAAAACCATCTTTTATACCAGCACCCATTAGCAACATTTGCCCTCCCCATATATTTACATATATTGTCCAATCAATCCAAAGATGTGCGGGTTAGGTTGATTGGCCATGCTAAAATTGCCCTTAGTGTCCTGAGATGCGTAAATTAGAGGGATTAGCGGGTAAAATATGTAGGGATATGGGGGTAGGGCCTGGGTGGGATTGTGGTCGGTGCAGACTCGATGGGCCGAATGGCCTCTTTCTGTACTGTAGGGTATCTATCTATCTATCTAATTCCCATCTGATCCCAGCCCCACCTTCCTCTAGGGCAGCTGGAATTAAAATGTTTTAAAGAATTGTGTGACATTGGTGTCACTTGGAAGGTCAGAATTTATTGCTCGTCCCTTGAGAATGTGTTGATGCCTTATTGAGCCTTATTGAGGCTCCCACAGTGCTGTGAGAATTGATGAAGTTTTGACAGCCTAAATAGCTGCTGAACAGTGGCCCAAGCAAGGAAACTGCAACAGTTCCAGAGTTTGGAATGGCAGCTTATTTGTTTGATTGTACATGCCACTGTTAATAGAAACCTTTTAAACAGGGGCAGTGGCACAGTGGTTAGCACTGTTGCCTCACAGCACTTAGGGTTCGGGTTCGATTCCCGGCTTGGGTCACTCTCTGTGTGGAGTTTGCGCATTCTCCTCGTGTCTGTGCAGGTTTTCTCCGGATGCTCCGATTTCCTCCCACAGTCCAAAGATGTGCAGGTTAGGTGGATTGGCCATGCTAAATTGACCCTTATTGTCAGAGGGACTAGTAGGGTAAATAGGTGGGACTACAGGATAGGGCCAGGGTGGGATTGTGGTCAGTGCAGGCACGATGGGCCAAATAGCCTCCTTCTGCACTGTAGGGATTCTATGATTTTTTTCTTTTGCCAAAGAATGGTTAAGTAATGCATCCAGATCTGAAACCCCTCCAAGCACCTTTGGAAGCACGATAACATCATATAGCAGATTCCACAGGTGGTACATTTGGCAGGGAGGTAGGGAATATAGGGGGAGATGCAAAGTTGGATAGCACTGAGCTGTTTCAGGCTATCCGGTGAACCCAGACGTCAGATGACCAGGTTGCAATCACTTCAACCATTCCAGATTAATTGGCAATGCTCAATTGCCCCTTCGTGTCAGGGAGATTAGCAGTAAATACGTTGGGTTACAGGGATAGGGCCTGGGTGGAATTGTGGCCGGTGCAGACTCGATGGGCCAAATGGCCTCTCTCTGCACTGTAGGGATTCTATGATTCGGGAGCTGATTTCATTAGGAGAGCGGGTGCCCGCTGTAACATTCGTCGAAAAACCTTAGAAACTCTGGGAAAAATGGCAAGAACACGGAGACTTGTCCCATTCTCTATTGGGTTAGGAATTTTGAGGGATTGACTGGTAGCTCTGAGCAAAATAATGATGTTGATTGAGGTCACTGGGTTGAGAAGAATTTAAAACAATGGTGACAACAGGATTGCTGAGGATTTCTCGAGTAGTAAACCACAAGTTCATGGCAGGAAACAACATAATCAGAAAATTATATATTTTCAAACCGACAGCTTAATAATAATAATAAGGGGAGCACTTGTGATTGTACAAATTACACAAATTAAGTCATTTTGCTCCTTAAAGATACCATATCGTTATTATCATCTAACTAGGGCTTGCTAAAATAAAGGTTTTAGCTGGAACCCACAAGCACACATCAGGCTCCACCTTTCCAGCAACAGTTTATCTAAAAGCTTTCTCACATTCCCGAGGGCACTACGAACCCATGCCACGCTCTCGAGAGTTCATCTCAGTTGCTTTGCTCTTTGCATGGGCTCTGATCCTAGAATCATAGAATCCCTACAATGCAGAAGGAAGCCATTCGGCCCATTGAGTCTGCACTGACTACAATCCCACCCAGGCCCTATACCCGTAACCCCACATGTTTACCCTAGCTGATCCCCCTGACACTAAGGGTCAATTTATCATGGCCAATCCCCACCTAACCCACACATCTTTGGACTGTGGAAGGAAACCGGAGCACCCAGAGGAAACCCACGCAGACGCGGGGGGAACGTGCAGACTCCACACAGCCAGTGACCCAAGGCTGGAATTAAACCCGGGTCTCTGGCGCTGTGTGGCAGCTGTGCTAAACACTGTGCCACCGTGATAAATATTGCTAGGCTATTCATCAATGGTGGTGGAGAGAAGGAGGATAGAGATGGCAGGGGGTGGGGAAGGGGGGGTTGTGCAGGGGGTGGCATCACGGCTGAAACTGATGCACAGGCCAACATGAATTAAGGATGGGGAGCCCTGGCGATTTTTATTTCACTGTTGTTTCTCTCGCCCAGCCCTCACTCAGCAGTTGACCCGGCAGAGATCAATAACCAACAAAGACTTTTTAAAACATTCTTTCATGGAATGTGAGCGTCATTGGCAATATTTGTTACCCATTCCTATTTGTCCTTGAGTTTAGAAGAGTGAGGGGTGACCTTATTCAAACATGTAAAATCCTGAGGGAACTTGACAGGGTGGATGGTGGGATGTTTTCACTCCTGGGAGAGTCGAGAAAGGGAACATAGCGACAAGGTAAAGGGCCGGTTATTGAAACCTGAGGTGCGTAGAAATTCCTTCTCTCAGAGAGTGGTGAATCTCTGGAATTCTCTGCCCCATAGAGTGGTGGAGGCTGCATCATTAGAAGTATTTAAAAGTGGAGGTGGATAAATATCTGATAGATCGAGGAATAGAGGGCGACGGGGAAATGGCACAGAAAAGGAGTTGAGACCGGCTTAGATCAGCCATAATCATGCTGAATGGCAGAGCAGACCTGAAGGGCCTGGTGGCCTACTCCTGCTTCTATTTCTTGTGTTTTTGCACTGTATCCTTGAGGTGGTGGTGATAGGGTTGGGACCAACAAGAGACCGGCACGGTAGCACAGTGGTTAGCACTGCCGCTTCACAGCTCCAGGGTCCCGGGTTCGATTCCCGGCTCGGGTCACTGTCTGTGTGGAGTTTGCACATTCTCCTCGTGTCTGCGTGGGTTTCCTCCGGGTGCTCCGGTTTCCTCCCACAGTCCAAAGATGTGCGGGTTAGGTTGATTGGCCAGGTTAAAAATTGCCCCTTAGAGTCCTGAGATGCGTAGGTTAAGAGGGATTAGCAGGTAAATATGTGGGGGTAGGACCTGGGTGGGATTGTGGTCGGTGCAGACTCGATGGGCCGAATGGCCTCCTCCTGCACTGTATGATTTCTATGACCCTCCCCCTTGTTTTAAGGAGGGAAAAACTGAAATCACGGTTCCCACTTCGAACCCTTTCAAAAGAGGGGACTTGAAAATGTATACGTGTGCCTATAGGGGGGTGGGCTCTGCTGTGATTCTCTGTATCTTGAATAGCCTACGCAGATTCACTTGTCAAGGCTGGTGGGATCATCTGTGGGATTGTACTGTAGCATAAATCAAGTGCATAACAAAAAGAGGGCAGAAAGGAGGTAAATAGTCATTGCTGCTGTTAGAGAGATTGAGAGGTGAAATTTCAAAGCCTGCCATAACGTTGCTGGGAAGAGGCATAAATTCATAAATCAGGAGCTCACATCTGGTGACATTTAATGCAACAGTTTAAATAGCAACAAGCAATTAATTAGATACAAAACAGCCTCATGCAGGAATTAAGCTCCACTTACTTTCTACGGAAAGCGTTGTGACGACTGGGCTTTATTCCAGCATAAACCAATCAGAGCTTCAAAATAGTTTGTATCACCTCCTGGACTATTATGGAAGTCTCCAAAGCTCATCAGCATTTTTGGCATAAATAATTCCAACTTGTAACTACAATAGAGCGATGTAATCGTCAAGTGCGCAGAAACTTCAGTGACATTGTGGTAGAGCTGGGTTTGCCTCCGGACAATATCAGCCCACACCAGCTTCATAAAGCCAAGGTGGGTGCAATTGGGCATTGGCAGGGATGAGTGGAATTGCGTGGGTCGCCTGTTATATGCTCCGCCCCCATATCCCGTCTGTTGTTTTCTGCGGAGCTGAGTATCAGCCATGTTGTGTAATGGGTGGTGAATGTAACTCCCTCTCTTTGTTGCCCTCCTGCCCCACAGTGTTAGAATGAGCTTGGCTGAGGACCTCACACATCTCTCAGTGCAATGAGTTCTGCTCAAAGTGGTGAAATTCCTCTTCTTGAAACCCAGTTTCGGACTCATTTAGGCTTCTTGTGCTGAAATTGTCAGCAGGAAGAATTTCACTCCAACATTCACTGCCAACGTGGCAATGACAACTTGACAACTCTTCAAAGATCCAGAAAAGTCTTTTGGAACCAATGCATGGCAACACAGTTCAGTGGGGGGAAATAGGCAATTGGAGAATGGTCTTACTTGGGCATATCCAGGTTGTTGACTCCAATTGCCATTGATCTGGGCAGGTTATCAACCCACCTTCCCATGGTCCTTGTCTAGCCAAGATGAAGCCAAGATGATTTGACACTAAATTCACCATCTGATGTCTTAACAGCTCTGGAGGAACACACATTCCGGATGCCCTAGAGTGGTAGGACATTACTGGCCAAAAATGCTTGGCATCACGTCTTCCTGTCAGTAATGTATGATTTGAATATACGCCCTCTCATCGCCGTTTGCAGTGGGAAATCCCGGTTACTGTGACAACTGCTGAGAAGTAGAGTTCGCCAGCTCGAATCCTGCCAGCGTCTGGATTCAGGCTACGGTCATGAGCATGGCACAGCAATCTGAATGATGTACCTATACATGCTAGCAAAAGCAATACTTCTAGGAAATTCTGGAGGCTTGAGGAGAGGGATCTGAAATGCGTGTTTGAACAAATGGAGCTTTAGGTACTGTAATCCTCATCTCTAACTCAATGTAGTGCCAACATCTTTGATAATATCTTTGCTTCCCATGCAAAGCTGGAATTACATACAAGTCCAGGCTTGGTCAGCATTGGAAATCTTTGAGTTAAGACAAACAATTCTACTGAGCTGCTTTTAGCTAATTGGCAGACAAGCAAAGGTACATTCTGTACATTTTGGATGGTGAGGAATCCTGCATTTCACAAGAGTAAATTGTACCCGTTGGAGCTGCCTAACATGCGTATGCCTGAGGATTAAGGCTAGAAACTGACTTCCGATAAAATGTAGAAAACAAATTGTCCTTCGACCCTTTGAGTGCTGGCGCAATTAACAGAAAATGCTTCATAACACCGCACTGCAAGCACAGTAAGCAGACTCTTCAGGTTTGAGGAACTGAAGGACGTGAAGTGCACCCGTCGATGTGAATGAAGAGTAACCTGCACACATGGGCAGTGGTGGATCAGTCACCTGTCATACTCGCCCGCCCAGTTTTTCTTTCCAACTGGCACTTTTGAAAAAAAACCCCTCAGCTGACATCACCAAAAAAAAGCTTAATTAGTCATTGATTACACAGCTAATTAATTAGTTAATTACTGCTTGTGGGACGTAGCTGTAGACAAACTGGCTGCTACATTTGTCTATGAGTCAACAGTGACCACACTTCAAAAGTAAGTCATTAGTAGTAAAACACAAGTTCTTTTTTTCCTCGCAGGGCTAACCTAGTCACACAATTTCATGATTACACCAGGTAAAATTTGCACTAAAGAGAGCAGTTGTTACCTTAAAAAAGTTCTGGTATGCAGGCTGCTTAAGTTGAAGCAACCTGCTGACTTCCGCGCCTTTTTCTTTGAGATGACCTGGGTGGGTGTCTCCCAGAGGGGCTGGGACCTTGACGGTCCAGGCCTGCTTTCCAGCAGCACAGATGTTTGACTGCTTCCCTCCTTGGTGGCGGTGTGTCGCTCACAGAGAGGGGGTGGGGGTGGGGGTGGGGTGCCAGGTGGGCTGGAGATGCCCAGACATCCCCTGGCTGGAGGAACCCATGCTGTACTCCTGCCGATCGTCTTCCCTTCAGATTCCCAGGGACCCCTGTGCTCCTCCATGGAATGGACGGGCAGCTGAAGGGAGATCCAGCAGCCCCACCATCGCCAGGCGCTGACACTCGTTGATTCTCACCAGTGCCTGCACCATGCAGTCGAAGCCCTGCACCATGGAACTCACAGACTGAGCCATGGTGTGGACATCTCCTGCCATGGAGTGCCCGTCCTGTACCAAGGTCTCCACTGCAGCATTGGCCTTGGTGCGCTGCAGTGACAGCATCTTCTCCTCGGACAGAATGCAATGGGACTCCTCCAAACAGCCTTGCACTCCGAGGAGGGATGCTGTCATCCCTTCCTGATACTCGCGACTCTGCCTTTGCAGCTCCAGTAGCTGTGGGATGACTGGGCCCAGGGTCACATCATCAGCAAGGGGCTCAGCAGAGTCCTGGGCTCTGGCATCCCTCCGAGTGCCAGTTCCCATGGACGTCCCAGGCTCTGCCTGCTGTGGATCATCAGCTGTGAGGTGCTCACCAGCTCACCAGAAGCCTGCCTACTTAGTGATCCCACTGAGGTGTGAGTATCTGCACTGGTACCGGGTGTGAGTGACAGCTGTGACGCCTTTTCAATGGTGGGGATGGAGAAGTCCCTCTCTGAGTTGCTGGAGTCTGGTGGGTCTAGGGGGCGCGAGGGTGGTGCGGCCTATTGTGGTGGTTGGCCTGCAAGAGAAGGGACATGACATCAGTGCATTACAGGGGATATGGAGGGAACATTGATAACTCACTTGACACTTGAGGAATGACAGCACATGTGTTGTGGATTCTCAAATTTCTTTGCTGCCCCCACATCACCAACAATGGAGGCACGTTCTTCCTCGTCCCCAACCAGGTCAAGTGTGAGGGTTCTCAGCTCAGGCATGCTCCAGCTGGCCTGTGCCTACTCATACCTGTTGTGATTGAGTTTGTCCTGCATTGACACAGAGAGGAAGAGTATAGATGGGAGTGTTGACATGTATGATGGTGATGAGGTGTGGCAGGCATGGGGCTTGGCTGAGAGTTGGAGTGTAAAGAGCATAGCAGCTACTGGGGGAAGATGGTGATTGTGGGAGGGAGGAGGGTAATCTGGTGCCTGGTGTTGGCAAAGGCCATGGTGGCTGAGTTAGAGAAAGGGTTCAGGGGTCAGTGAGGGGGTCCAGTGAGAGACTGGAGTGGTTCACTTACCCTGGCTGAATGAAAAAGATCATTCATTTTCTTCTGACACTGCTGCCCCGTCCTCTTCTGGAGTGCACTCGTGCTGCCCAGGGCTGCCACTGCACCCCAGTCGGAGGGAGGTGACCCTGCTGGGACGCTGTCTCCTGGCGCAGGGGTAGAGGGTGTCCCGTCTCTGCTCCCCTCCCTCCAGCATCCTGATGAGGGCCCCCTCCGAAAAGCGTGGTGCTGCCTTCTTGCTTGTCGTCCCCTGCAGTCGTTGTGGAACGAGTGCTGGGAAGCTGCTATTATGGAGTTCCCCAGTGCTTGTAGCAGCTCAGTCATTGCGGGGTGGGCGAATCAGAGGAAACGCGCCACAGGGAGTGGCATGATCCTCATGGGCCTAAAAATTGTTACTAATGAGTATAAGATTCAGCCCGAAAGCACGCTGGCACTGTCAGCGGGAATCACTGTTTTTTACCTTGGAACCAACACTCTGCCATTTTGTGGTAAGCTTTCACCATCGGGTCCTTGTTTTTCTAAAAAGTAGAGTTACGTATGAAAGCAAAGAGGCTAAACTAATTACTGGCTCAACTACAGTTAAAATATTGCCTCTAATTTTGACACCTGACTTTAGGAAGGAATACAAAATAGAAACAGTGCAAAAGAAATTCAGTTACACCATCCCAGGATTGGGAGGCAACGAGAAGAGACTAGAGAAACTCTCTCGATTAGAACAGAGAACTTATCCGATAGAACTATGCATAAAGTTCGGGAAGGCAAATGAGAGAAAAATCATTTCTTCTGGAGGGTGATTGAGAGTAACTGGAAGGTATAAATTTCAGATTATTACCAAAATAATTAAAGGAGAAGTTAGGGTTTTTTTTTTGTCAAGTGGGTTGAAGGACACGGCTCTGTCAGAAAGTGATTGGGACAGAATCCATAGACGCCTTTAAAGGAATGCAGAAAAAGAAAACTTTGAAAGGACAAGGCGCAGACAGGGAAATGGAAACAGAATACAAAGGGTGGGATTTACAGGGGGTCACCTTCAGCTGGACCAGAAGATCCCCCTGGCCGTAAGGGCTGGAAAGTCTCACCTGAAGAGTTTTCAGAGGGCTACGGGATTGGAAAGAGCGGAGGAACAATTCTAATTTCACAGCTCTTTCACAGAACCATGGACACAGCGGGCTGTAAACTTCATCGGGTTAATTTTCACTGTGGGCACAGGTGGAAAGACAGTGGTTCTAGATCAGTCACATGTCGTACACCCCACCCAGATTCCCTTTCACTGACTTCAAATGAATTATGTTACACAGCCTCACTGTGATTTGATAGCCAACCTGATAGTGCTCGTAGTCTTTTGCAGGTTTGTAATCTGCTGCATAATCTGGAACAAAATGACATTTCATTGACTTGCTATGTTGTCACTACTGCTCTGTATGTCAACAATAAATCGAGGAGGTTCTTTTTGTTAAAAATAGATGGCATTGAGTAATTCCCCTCAGTCCTTCTGGATGTTTAAGGTGGAGTCACTGAAGATGTTAACTAATCACCCAAACATTGGCCTTTACAATTGCTAGCAAATGCTCACAGTGCTATTTGATTGAATTTGCTATGATCAGCTTGAAGCCAGCATTTTGTATTTGCATTCAATCAATGGAACTGCCTGCAACAGACTCAATGTAGCAGGCTTGGCCTGTCTCAGAGAAATGTTCCTGCTTTTCACATCCTCGGCTCCCTACTCCTGTCCCAGCAGATTTTCATCAACACGCACCCACACACTCCCAACTGCCTGTCCTAAAAGTCACTCACTCTTCACCAAGTCCAAATTGCCATCATACTGGATACAATTCAGTCATTCAAATCACCCCCCCCCTCCGCCCGCACCCACCCCCGCCCTTACACCCCAATCCATGTACTGCACGCAGTAAAAAAGGTCCCCTCTAATAATGCAATATCATTGACAATGTGTCCCTGTCCAGTCCTGCCCTTGGTTTATGACATGAACTACTCCCTGACCATTCACCCCATCCAGCCCCTCCTTGGTGTACCATAACACAAGGTTGCATAGCCCATCCCCAATATGCATCTGATACACTGGGATCCATTATAATCGAAGTGCGCTGGTTGACTGCCCACTCTGACAGTGGAGAGGCAACCACCATTCTGAGGATCCAGGCGAATTGGGGTGTGCCAAGAAAGTGTGCCGGTGCAGCTCTCCTGCTTTGCCAAGGCCCACCACAAAAATACTTTGACACTTCCCATTAGTTGGCCTCTCTAGTTGCAAGTCCCTCACAGCTGCCAACTGGTACTGACTTAGAAATCAAGGTCTCATTATTACCATTTAACCCCAATTTCTATCTTAAGAGGGAGTCCATAACGCAAAAAGGGCGGATGCTTTGGACACCCACAGATCCCCCCCCCCCCCCGCTGTCAAAACTGAGACACTGCATTACCAGTGTTAACAGGATAGTGAGAACACTAAGCTTACATGAGCTTATCACTGCTTCTAACATCAGTAAACAGTGGTTAAAATTAACTCCAATATGTTTGGCCAAGCTGCCCCCCCCCCTCCCCCCCACCCATATATGTATCCTATGGTTTTCCCCATAACAGCTCAATATATATGATGTACATAATCATTCGGCAACAAACAATATAGGTTTAGATCCATATCCCCATTCTTTTTTTCTCTCACCCAATCCATTAGGCAACGGATGGGTCCACAGATCTAGGCGTATAACTTAAGGCTTGCTGCATTAAGGTTAATACGATATTAATCTAAACATTAACCATCAAATTGATGCACAATGTGAGGGTGGCATTTTGCCATAACTCTAGTGAATACATCTTTCATCTCTGACTCTGAGGTTTCTTCTCAAGAGCTTGCTGAGTTAGTGCTGCAGTCTGGCAGTTAGTATTTGGGTCTGGTCCAATTAAACAGATGTCACTGACCACTGAGACACTCCAGCAGCAAGTCCTACTTGGCACAAAACAAAAATAAATTCTACATTCAAGACACTTGTTTGGTGTAGTTCACATAATCATTTAAAGTGATGCACTGACCTATAATTAAGATGGTACTCCAAACGTTCCACTTTGAATACAAGCCTTAATGGTCTACTCCTTTTCTTTGTTCTATATCCTTTTTATCTTGTTTGATATACCTTTTCACTCTCTGAACGTTGAAGCCTCGAGATGTCTACAGGAACTAGCCACCCTCCATTAAACTATTCAAGTGGCGTTGCTTTCTGTGCAAGTCAAGACAAGTGTCATGAAACTAGTTTATCATGGTAAAGAGTGTTGGGCATTACTGTTAAGTATTTTCCCAATCTGATTTAATAATTGCTTATCCATACATTGTAACTGAGAATCATTGATTAGTGACAAGAAACAGGAAGAATCATAGAATCCCTACAGTGCAGAAGAAAGCCATTCAGCCCATCGAGCCTGCACCGACAACAATCCCACCCCAGCCCTATCCCCATAACCCCACATATTTACTTTGCTAATCCCTCTGACACTAAGGGGCAATTGAGCATGGCCAATCAACCTAAGCCACACACCTTTGGACTGTGGGAGGAACCTGGAGCACCCGGAGGAAACCCACGCAGACATGGGGAGAACGTGCAAACTCCATACAGATAGTCGGCCAAGTCTGGAATTGAGCCTGCGTCGCTGGCGCTGTGAGGCAGCAGTGCTAACCATTGTGACACAGTGCCACCACTTGGCTGTGCCGTAACCCAGAGAAGCTGTGAGTGACTTTGATGTCAACCCTTGGGAAACTCACAATTCTTCAACAAATCATTGCGGGTCTCCTCAGAGCCTGTTAAAAAGCAGTATATTGAGCTCATGAGCTGTAACTGAAATCCATCTGCACAGAGGGTCTTAAAGCTTGCAGTGTCCTTCATACATGTAGATGAGAAATGGGGGGAACAAGGATAGATCCTTGGAGAAAGGCAGACTGATGGCCTGGTGGTATTATCACTAGATAGTTAATGCAGAAACTCAGCTAATGGACCCGGGTTCGAATCCCGCCATGGCAGATGGTGGAATTTGAATTCAATAAAAAATATCTGGAATTAAGAATCTACCGATGACCATGAAACCATTGTCAGTTGTCTGGTTCACTAATGTCCTTAGGGAAGGAAATCTGCCATCCTTATCTGGTCTGGCCTCTCTGTGACTCCAGAGCCGCAGCAATGTGGTTGACTCTCAACTGCCTTCTGAAATGGCCTGGCAAGACATTCAGTTCAAGGGCAACTAGGGATGGGCAATAAATGCCGGCCCAGCCAGCGACGCCCATGTCCCACAATTGAATTTTTAAAAAGTTGACCTTGTAGGGAGTGGGAAAAGAAACCAGTGCCGGTATTCCCGGTCTAGATTCTGACTGGCGAGGTAAGAATGGAAACAGGCAAGGGCAGAGTCCCATTGAGGCGGATTGAATCATAGAAACCCGACAGTACAGGAGGCCATTTGGGCCATCAATTCTGTACCAACCATAATCCTATCCTACCCTATTCCCGTAACCCCACACATTTACCCTGCTAATCCACCTGACACCAGGATCAATTAAGCATGGCCAATCCACCTAACCCGCACATTTTTGGACTGTGGGATGGAACCAGGGCACCCAGAGGAAACCTACGGAGACACAGGGAGAAAGTGAAAACTCCACACAGAGAGTGACCCGAAGCCGGGAATTGAACCTGGATCCCTGGCGCTGTGAGGCAGCAGTGCCTCACCATGTCAGATTATGGTGAAGAGATGCTGAAGGAGGATGGTGTTGCCAACTGCATCAAAGGCTGCGGACAGGTTGAACAGGATGAGGAGGGACCTTTGTCACAGTCACACAGGGTGTCATTTTTGACTTTACTAAGAGGCATTTTGGTGCTGTGACAGGGGCAGAAACTGGGTGAACGGACTCAAGCACAAGAGATCAGGGAAAGACAGCACATGGTTATGTGAAACAACAGCACTGTTAGGGGCTTGGAGGGGAAACGGAGGTTGGAGATGGGATAGTAAATTGCAACAACTGCAAATATCAATCACCCCAAAATAATAGCAGAACCATCTGGAAGTGGCCATCCTTGCCCCTGCTGTCACCAAACTGTTCAATTTTTTTTGCTGCAACCTCGCTCCGTTTTTTTCACTTCTGGCAGAGTTGTGCTTTTGTAAATGAACCCAATTACTTTCACATTCTGATCTGCTCAGTGAGTCTCTGCGTGGCTTTCTTGTCCACACTTGCTTAATTAATCCTCCGTACACATTGAACTGGGAGCTTTTTGAAATGAATGCGATTCCCTGTCCCCACGCACTCCACACCCACATCCCCTCCCCTTCCCCAGATTAAATCTCCAGTCATTTCTCGGAGCTCAAATTCCACTTTGTCACATGCTGCATTGTGGTGTATCAGCATCATTAATTCCCCAAAGGTACTTTAACCCATTTTTTAAAAAAAGCGAATCAATAGAAAGGTTGTATTATAATGTGGTACGGTGGAGGGGGTGGGGGGGGGGGAACCAGGTACAACAGTCAGATAAATTATGGGTAAGGCTAGTAATTTGTCACTGCAGTAAATCCCAGGCCCATCCTTCTAAAAAAAATCCAGTGGATTTTCTTCTCTATCACTTCGAGCAGGATATTGCCATTTCATTGTGAGATTTTTAAATGTTAGCACAGAGATTTTGTGGTGCCCCAGTGCAAGCAGGAGATAGACATCAACGGACCCAATATGGCAAGAGCCATGCGCACGTTGATTCTGAGCCAAAAGAGTGCAGTCCACCATATTGGTAAAGGCTCTTGCATCAGTACCAATGGGAGGCACGGTGGCACAGTGGTTAGCACTGCTGCCTCACATCGCCAGCGATTCGGGTTCGATTCCCGGCTTGGGTCACTGTCTCTGTGGAGTTTGCACATTCTCCCCTGTGTCTCCGGGTGCTCCTCCCGTTTTCTTCTGCAGTCCAAAAGACATGCTGGATAGGTGCATTGGTATGCTAAATTGCCCCTTAGTGTCGGGGGACTAGCTAGGGTAAATGCATGGGGTTATGGGGATAGGGCCTGGGTGGGGTTGTAGTCAGTGCAGACTCAATGGGCCCAATGGCCACCTTCTGCACTGCAGGATTTTTTGATTCTATGATTCTATACCTGGTCAAGACACTAGGCTCTTTGAATAAATGAGTTAATGCCTGTTTCAATTCCCCTTACAAAATGTGTAAGCGATTTAGGGCAGCATGTGCATGTCAGCATTATCAGGCACTTGGTAACCCCGTTACCTCCAAAGTGGGGCTGCCAGCCTCAACATAATCCCTACTGTGCAGAAGGAGGCCATTCAGCCCATCGAGTCTGCACCCACCCTTCAACAGAGCACCTTAGCCAGGACCACCCTCTCCCTATCCCTGTAACCCCTCACATTTACCCCACGATTCCCCTAACCTACACATCTTGGGACACCAAGGGGCTATGGCTCAATTGGTAGCACTTTACTTCAGAAATAGAAGGTTGTAGGTTCATGCACCACTCCACATGAGGTAGGTTAACACAGACCATTCGGAATACTGAATTCTTTTCCTAGCCATTGAACCCAGAAATAGCAACAAATGCATCATTCAGCTCCTGCTATGTCAGAAGGACAATATGCCAACATCCCAATCTCAGTAGAATATCAGCCCTCCTTTAAATGATCTACACAAACATCACAGAAGTACAATTGCCATATTTAGTACTAGTTCGTTATGAGTCAGATCACCCACGAACTCTTGTTATCTTAAACCTGAGAGCAATTTATATGCTTTGGACTAATGCCCTCTGGTAACGGGACAGAGAATCTTACATCTTGCAGAAAATGACACAGTTGAGCAGAAACAGAGAACATAGAACAGTACAGCACAGTACAGGCCCTTCGGCCCTTGATGTTGTGCCAAGCTTTGTCCGAAACCAAGATCAAGCTATCCCACTCCCTATCATCCTGGTGTGCTCCATGTGCCTATCCAATAACCGCTTAAATGTCCCTAAAGTGTCCGACTCCACTATCACTGCAGGCAGTCCATTCCACACCCCAACCACTCTCTGAGTAAAGAACCTACCTCGGACATCCCTCCTATATCTCCCACCATGGACCTTATAGTTACTGCTGAAAGCCAATGTGTGTGTGTGTCGGCACAATGTTATTTTCGAAACAAAAAGGCTGCTGAATGGTTCTGAAGATACAAGTATCTTCGAAGTTACCAAAATCATTAGCAAACATACAACACATTTTACACAACGTTCAAGTGGATACCTGTTCCAGCTGGATTTGCCGAGGCAGGATAACCTCAAAGGCACAGTCAGACAGTTTGAGGGCATGAGTAGAGACATCCACCCCATTTATCATTTCCATAGACTAGGCCACATCCTGGAACTAAATTAATTGAAACCGCACTGAAGCATCGACTTCCCACCAACAGACCTTATTACAAACGATATTTTTGATCATATTTTGTTCAGTCTAATTTACCTCCCCCCTTCCCCTCCCGCCAGACTCTTTGGGCAAACTAAATTACATTGGTCCTTCAATGATTCAGTAATTACAGGCATTGTCTAATGTGGCTCTGAGGTACAGAAAGAGGGGGGGAGGGGTCCCAGATTTGATCCCGTTGAATCGGTTCCAACCTTGGCAACAACGAGGCAGAGTTAATGCCACAGATGGCCTCAGGTTCCAGGTAGAAAAGGGAGAATTAGCCAAGCTCCTGATTTCTGTTAAGTCGTCGCACACACACAGCCTCTCCCCGTGTCTGCATATGGGCTTCCTCCGGGTGCTCCAGTTTCCTCCCACAGTCTGAAAGACGTGCTGGTTAGGTGCATTGGCCGTGCTAAATTCTCCCTCAGTGTACCCGAACAGGCGCCGGAGAGTGGCAACTAGAGGATTTTCATTGCCATGTTAATACTTGTGACACTAATAATAAATAAAACTTTAACACACTCACCCACACATGCATGCACACACGCACAGAGCCAATTAACTTTTAATAAAAGAATAAAACATTTATCAACTTGACCCTCCATTTTCATCAGACCAGCCTCCAATGGGATTCCCAATCTGCTATGTGGCCTGCAGCATTGGAAGATCCCACAGCAATTTCACACCGCTATGAAACTGATTTTGGGCCTCCCACCGAATTCTCCCCCCCACCTGCCATTCGTCTTGTCAGTGGGGCATGGGAGAATTCCACCTAAAGAGTGCATTTTAAAAAGGGGTGCAGGAACAGAGAGACCCCGAGGGGTATATGTGCACAGATTGTTACAGGTTGAAAAGTGGTTAACAGTGCAGATGACGTCTTGGGGTTTATAAACAGGGACAGAGTACAAAAGGAAGGAAATTACGGTAAATCTTTGGAAAGCATTGCCTCACTTTTAACTGAAGTATGGGGCTGAATTTTTACCATTCCGACTGGAAGCAGGGAGGGGGGGTGGGAGGTTAATAGAATTGCAGGGAGCCGTGCTGGGTAAGCTCCCCAACTATGTCCTGCCATCAGGGAATTTTACAGACAGCGGGACTGGAACCAGACAAAGGAGGGAAGCAATCAATTCACCAGTGCAGGGGCCCTATTATGAGCCATTATATGGTGCCATTGGCGTTTTACTGACAGCAGATTGACTTCCATACCATGTGAGCAGGTCGCCTGCTAAATGGAAGCAGCATCTCAGCAGCGAAGGAGGTGCTATGGGCGGGGAGGCAGTCCCCATAGCCCGAGCCATTCCCTCAGAGGGTTATCTTCTAGCACTTGGCCCTTCAATTTTCTGAAAGATTATTTTCCATGCCTTCTGAAGACTGCACGGGCCCTACTCTCCTCAACAGTGCCCACCACTCCCATTACAGTCATAGGCAGAATTTTCCCACCCCGTCCTCCACGGGAATCATAGCGGGTGGGGGCAGATCATGCAAAGGTCTGTTGACCTCGGGCGGGAATTTCCAGCCTTGGGAGCGAGCGCGGCCGGAAAATCCCACCCATAGAGTCATACTGAACAGAAATAGGCCCTTCAGCCCAAGTCTATTGTCACAGCTTAGGCTGCTGAGCTTCCAGCTTTCTGATTGGGCGGACAGCTCATGAGGGTGATTGGCCATCCTGGATCCTGAACATCTTGACTCACCTGAGGAAGGAGCAGTGCCCTG
Source organism: Mustelus asterias (assembly GCF_964213995.1). Lineage (NCBI taxonomy): Eukaryota > Metazoa > Chordata > Chondrichthyes > Carcharhiniformes > Triakidae > Mustelus > Mustelus asterias. The sequence goes on from NC_135804.1 coordinate 144,321,502, forward strand.
AAAGCTCGTGATTCCAAATAAACCTGTTGGACTTTAATCTGGTGTTGTGAGACTCTTACTGTGCCCACCCCAGTCCAACGCCGGCATCTCCACATCATCCTGAACTGGGCAGCTGTCCCAGAGCAGCCACTTAATTGGCTGCTGCCAGTAAAATTCAGGGGGACATACATTTCCTCCCCATGTTGGCGGGCCTCCAACCAATCGGTAAAATTCTGCCAAGTGTGACCAGTTCAGGCTACCACACTTCAAGAAGGACGTAAAAGCTTTAGAGAAGGTGCAGAGAAGAGTTAAATGAATGCTTCCAGGGATGAGTGATTTCACTCATGTAGGTAGATAGGAGAAACTGGGGTTGTGCTTCTTAGAACAGAGAAGAGAGTTGACAGAGGTGCTCAAAATCATTAACAGTCTGTGCAGAATAGACAGGGGAAAACCTGTTCCCGTAAAAATATTGACAACCACAGGACAGCTAAATAAGGTAATTGGCAATAGAACGAACACTGACATGAGGATATCATGTTTACACAACGAGTGGTTCAGATCTGGAATGCACTGTCTGACGGTGTGATCACAGTAAGAAGTCTCACAACACCAGGTTAAAGTCCAACAGGTTTATTTGGTAGCAAATACCATAAGCTTTCGGAGCACAGCTCCTTCGTCAGATGGAGTGGTTATAACCACTCCATCTGACGAAGGAGCTGCGCTCCGAAAGCTTATGGTATTTGCTACCAAATAAACCTGTTGGACTTTAACCTGGTGTTGTGAGACTTCTTGCTGTGCTTACCCCAGTCCAACGCCGGCATCTCCACATCATGACGGTGTGATCGAGATAGATCAAATCCGGAATTTCAAAAGGGAATCGGTTAAGCACCTGAAGAGAAAGATCTGTCAAGCCTTGTGGGGAAAGGCTGAGTTGCTCTTGTGAAGAGCCAGCAGGGACAAAAGGGACTGAATGGCATCCTTCTGTGCTGTAACTACTCAATGATTCTATAGGGACAGTCTTACGTTCACACAATAAGTATGTCCATTTGGTTAAGAGATTGGACAGCATCTGGTGCTTTTGATATTGCACCCAGTTTGCCTTGGGAGAAGGGGGGAGAATTAAAGGGTTAATAAGTACAAGGTAAGCTGCATGTAGGTAGTATCGACGATGGATGCTGTCTTAGCGTCACTCAGTCAAATGCATAGCTTCCTTGATAATCAAAGCCAAGGAAAGTTACCACAAGGCCCGAGTGCATCATGTGAGCAATTTGACAGCAATAATTCAGGCAAAGCTATTTTTAAGCCCATAAAGAAAACAAAATTGCACTGATATAGTGCTTCATCATGCATGTTTCTTAGAAACATTTCAAAGCATTTCATATACAATGAATTAATTTCAAATTGAGCGAGTGCTGTGCCGTGGTTCAAGGCGGCGGCTCACCACCAGCTTCACAGGGCAAATAGGGATGGGCAATAAATGTTGGCCTAGCCAGTGACACCCACACCCCATGAATGAATATAAGAAAATAACGTGGATTAAATGGCAGCTGATTTGAACACAGTGAGATCCCAGAAGCAGTATTGATATGACTGACAAGCTCTGAAGAGGAGTTATATAGGCTAGGAATATTATCTCTTTTCTCCGTGGCTCGGTGACACAATGGTTGGCACTGCTGCCTCACAGCGCCAGCAATCTGCGTTCAATTCCAGCCAAGGGTGACTGTCTGTCCGGAGTTTGCACATTTTCCCCGTGTCTGCATGAGTTTCCTCCAGATGCTCCGGTTCCCTCCTCCAGTCCAAAGATGTGTGGGTTAGGTGGATAGGCCATGCCCCTTAGTGTCCCAAGATGTGTAGGTTAGATGCATTAGCCATGGTAAATGTGTGGGGTTACAGTGATTAGGGTGGGGGAAGAGGGTCTAGGTAAGATACTCTGTCAGAGAGTCGGTGCAGACTCCATTGGCTGAATGGCCTCCTTCTGCACTGTAGGGATTCTATGATTCTCCCTCCACAGATGCTGCCAGATCTGCTGAGATTTTTCCAGCAGTATTTTTTTTAACAGCAGTACGACTGATCGTTTCATTCACTTTGGTGGCAGAGGGAACAATGTTGTCCTGCAAAGCAAATCTCCCTGCCTTGCCCCAATAGTATCACAGGATCTTCAGTATCCAATTGAGCAGACAGGATCCTGGTTTCATTCATCATCAGTAGAGAGGTACACCTGACAATGCACGAGTTTCAATTCGCTTTATAGTCACAGTGGCAAATTTTCCCGTTCCGCCCGCCATGAGAATCGGAGCGGGTGAGGGACAGACCCTGGAAAGGTCTGTTGACCTGGGGCAGGATTTTCCATTTTTGGGGGGGGCGCAGCTGGAAAATCCCACCCACAGTCTCTAAATTGTACCTTTAAGAAAGCAATCTGGACAAAATTGGGAATTCTAAATAGATAGGTAACTCGGACAGCTCCTGCCAATCAATGGTAAGGAGTATATATTAAAAATTCCACAGGCCGTCCCACAGAATTCCTTTAAAGTTTCCCAGCGCTTATCAACGAGCAATCTGTTTTTCCCTCCAGTTCCTTGAGTTCCACAGATGATGTACTCAAGGGTGAAATATATTATCGACTCCCCACCATTTCTGTGAGTTGAATGAGAAAACAGATTTGTGTTGGCTGTCCTTGCGTTTTGAAAAACTGCAAGCTGTACAATTTAACAAATAAATAACAGGATACAATTAGTCACCGTACCTGTTCAAGCACTTAGAAGCAGCTGATGGTGCACAGCTCAACAACAGGGCGGCACAGGGGCCCGAGTTCAATTCCTGGCTTGGGTCACTGCCTGTGCGGAGTCTGCATGTTCGCCCCGTGTCTGTGTGGGTTTCCTCCGGTTTCCTCCCACAGTCCAAAGGTTAGGTTGATTGGCCATGCTAAATTGACCCTTAGTTTCAGGAGGTCTAACAGGGTAAATAAGTGGAGTTATGGGGATAGGGCCTGGATGGGATTGTGGTCAGTGCAGACTTCCTGGACCAAATACCCTCTTTCTGCACTGTAGGGATTCTATGAACGTCAAATCTAATCATCAAATGATCATGCCTTTACAATAACCATTCCCTACCCTAACTCATTGGTTCTTCTCTGCTGTTTTGCTTCCCATGTTTGACTACCACTCGAGGAAGCCCACTGTTGTCTGTTGGAAAAGCCAGTGAGCCATAATTTCCTCCGGTGAAGCTTTGAAGAGACCCAAACCAACATCTTTGATCCCAGTCACAAGCTCCACACCCTTGTCTCCAAATCTATCTGTCTCTATCTTTGCCCCAGGTTAAAACAGTATGTTTACAAGCACAGCATTCTATTGGAACGGAGTTTCCAATCACATGCCCACTCCATCTCATAGTCTGCCATATTCCATCTCTGTACCTGCCTCGGTTCATCTGCTGCTGAAATTCTTATTCATGACTTTGTCGCCCCCAGATCCAATTATGTCAATGCAGGCCTCCAAACCTTCAACCCATTCAAAACTGCCCCACCCGTTCCCACATCAAGCCCCACTCACTTATCTCCTTTCTTAAATTGATTTCTCATTTCCTGTTCCTCCTTGAATGAGATTTAAACTTTCTATCCTGTCTGTAAGTTTGAAAGTCTGTAACTTTCTACATGACAACATCCGATTCATTCTGTGCTCCTACAATCATGGCCTGCGTATCCCAAAATTCCTTCACACAACCATTAAGGCAGTGCCTTCAGCTATTTAGACCATTAACTCAGGAATTCTGCCTAAATATCTCTGAAAATGCAGCTCCCTCACCTCCTTAAAAAGCCTCCTTAAAATCTGCTACATGAACCAAAGTCTTACTTGACTGCTTTAAACCTTCTTAGAATCATAGAATCCCTTAACAGTGCAGAAAAAGGCCATTTGGCCCATTGAGCCTGCAACATCAATCCCAACCAGGGCCTATCCCTGTAACCCCATGTATCTATCCTGCTCATTTCTCTGACACTAAGGGACAATGAGTATGTCAATCAACCTAACCCACACATCTTTGTGACTGTGGGAGGAAACCGGAGCACGCAGAGGAATCCCACGTGGACACAGGGAGAACGTGCAGACTCCGCACAGACAGTCACCGAGGTTCTTCTTTTGGTTGGTGTCAATCGTGGTCTAACAATGGGCATAATTCTCCCATTCCCTCGCTGGGCGGGTTCAATGGCGGCAAGGAGAGAATTCATCACGAGTCTAAAAATTGGTTTTATGGTGATGTAAAATTCGCTTGGGATCGTCCATTGGTGCCCGCCATAGCGGATTGGGAAACCCACAGGTTTCCAGTAATGGGATGCAGACGAAGGCCCGACCGGAGTCTTTCCCAGTCAAGCCCAATTCTCTGTAACACCAGTGAGAAAACGTTGCTGTATGTGTAGATAGCACATCTCATATTATGAAGTCAGAAGTGAGCAATATCAGCATCATAGAATCATAGAAACTAGAAGCAGGAGTAGGCCATTCGACCCTTTGAGCCTGTTCCACCATTCATTTTGATCATGGCTGATCATCAAATTCAATATCCTGACCCCCCTTTTCTCCCATATCCCTTGGTCCCTTTAGCCCCAAGAGCTATATCTAATTTCTTCTTGAAATCAGACAATGTTTTGGCCTCAAAACGTTCCACCATCTTGGTGTTACTGAAGTTGGTTTATAACCTGGAGGGTGTCATATTGAGAATTAATTTTACTTCCAATGACTCAGGTTGGATACCCTCGGTCAACAGAAAGCTGACCATTTGCATTTTCAATGGGATGGTGCGATGGCACAGTGGTTAGCACTACTGTCTCACAGTGCCAGGGACGTGGGTTCAATTCCCGGCTTGGGTCACTGTCTGTGTGGAGTTTGAAAGTTCTCCCCATGTCTGCGTGGGTTTCCTCCGAGTGCCTCTCACAGTCTGAAAGACGTGCTGGTTAGGTGCATTGACCCGAACAGGCGCCTGAATGTGGCGACCAGGGGAATTTCACAGAAACTTCATTGCAATGTTAATGTAAGCCTTACTTGTGACACTAATAAATAAATAAAAAGTTTTTTCTCAATCTGTCTCCATTCCTAAAGGAGTTTAATTTTTCTTGGCTGTAATTCTACCGACGTCCGGTGTCATTTCGCTTCCAAATGGCCATTGTTTATTTGTAAGCTAAGTCAGGAAGGCTCTGACCAGGAGCATGTAACAGTTATGTCTGACATTGTCCTCAGCTGTCCACACACTCTCACCTTTCAGCAGCAATCACAAGTGATGAACTAGAAGCCTCAGGCACGGAGGTGCTGTGCCTATTATCACCCTGGCTGAAATCAGGTCACTTTTCATACAGTGGTTTTGACAAAGTAGATAAGGGAGAAACTGTTTGCACTGGGAGCAGGGTCAATAGCCAGAGGTCGCAAATTCAAAATAATTGGCAAACGAACCAAGTAGGATGTGGCTGGGAAAAATGTGTACAGCAATTGTTATGGTCCAGAATGCACTACCTGGAGTTGAAACCAGATTCAATAGCAACTTTCAAAAGGAAATTAGATATGCCCAGTACTTAAAAGAGGGATTTCAGGGCTGTGGGGAAAAGGCATGGGAGTACGATTAATTGGAAAGCTCTTCCAAAGAACACAATAGGTCAAATGGTCTCCTTCAATGCTGTAAGATTCTTTGCACTCTACTCAGATCAGGAATCCAACTTTATTGGACGGTGGTTAACAGTGAGGCGGAGTGTCTTGGGCTACAAGAAGATCTAGACAGAATGGTCAAATGGGCAGATAAGTGGCAGATGGAATTTAACTCTGAAAAGTGTGAGGTGATACACTTCGGAAGGAGTAATTTGACAAGAAAGTACTCAATGAATGGTAGGACACTAGCAAGTTCTGTGGAACAAAGGGACCTTGGCGTGTTTGTCTATACATCTCTGAAAGCGGAAGGGCATGTTAGTAATGTGGTGGAAAAGGGATATGGGACACTTGCCTTTATCAATCGAGGCATAGATTACAAAAGTAGGGAAGTCATGTTGGAGTTGTATAGAACTTTGGTGAGGCCACAGCTGGAGTACTGTGTATAGGAAGGGTGTGATTGCATGGCAGGGAGTGCAGAGGAGATTCACCAGGATGCTGTCTGAGATGGAACATTTAAGTTATGAAGAGCAATTGCGTAGGCTTGGGTTATTTTCATTGGAGCAGAGAAGACTGAGGGGCGCCCTGATTGGGGTATACAAGATTATGAGGGACATGGGCAGAGTGGATAAGGAGCAGCTTTTCCCCTTAGTTGAAGGGCCAGTCACAAGGGGATGTAGGTTCAAGGTGAGGGCCAGGAGGTTTAGGGGGGATGTGAGGAAAAACCTTCCTCGCCAGAGGGTGGTGATGGTCTGGAATGCGCTGCCTGGGAGGGTGGTGGCGGGTTGCCTCACATCCTTTAAAAAGTATCTGGATGAGCACTTGGCATGTCATAACATTGAGGGCTATGGACCAAGTGCTGACAGATGGGATTAGATGGGAGTTCAGATGTTTCTAAGTGTGGACTCAATGGGCTGAAGGGCTTCTTCTGCGCTGTATGATTCCATGATCTAGATGTTCTCTTTCATCACTGCAATTTCTTATTGATTTTCTGTTGTTTCTCAGTAAGCCTTTGTATGTTCCTCCACATGGGGGCCACCCCCTGGCTTTAGGTGAGAAGGTTACCTGTCCTTTTGTGTTAACTCATCAGAAGGAATTCTCCTGTCATTCATGCCCCACTGCCGCTGCCAGCAAGAACTGAGAATTTAGTGCTCAGCCAAATTTCCATTCATTGCACCGGGACTGGAGAATCCCAGCTGCGGGCAAGGTCAGAGAATCCATCCATCATGTTCATTAATCAATAATTGGGAAACTCTTTAAGAAACAAAGCCAATGGCGTTCCTCATTAAGATGCATTTGACCTTAGCTTAGCATTCCCTCTGTGAATCATATTTAAGATCTGAATATATGCATGAAGAGTAGGTCAGTGTATTACTAAATCAGGTATGTCTTAATATTAATTCTCCTCAGTATTTATCGAGGAAATTCACTTAAATTTGATTGATCCAATCTAACAAAGCCTCTCCCTGATGGGTTCATTAAAACATAGCTGGTTTTCTCGCATCAATGGTGAACATTGCTGAAATCCCAACAACATAAAGTTAGCACTGGAACTAAAAGTTTAAGGTAATAATCCCTAAACTAATATATTGGCAAATGGGAAATATAGGACGCTGGCCAAAACTCAATGTGTCACTTCAGGTCACGTATTAGTAGGATTCCTCCTGTTTTAGACATCAGTGGTAAATTCTGACAACACCCTTTCAAGAAAGGTTTCTGCTTATCTGTTTTCACTCGGGAAGTCTGTCACTCCCACTTCCTCTTGTTGAGGCTACTGGTCCCAACTGTTTTATCTATCAGTGCCTGAAGTGAACAATTGTTAAGCTATAAGGGGAAGCACACTGTTTGCCAAAGGCATCAGCTTTCAGTGTGACTGCTCTGACTGTTTGACCGGTACCTTTCGTTTGTAAAGGATTGTTTACAGGGGCACCCGGATAGTTCAGTGAGGAAAGTAAGACAACCAGTACATTGCTTGGCAGTACAAAAAGCTTACAGATTCAATCCTTGATTTGCACTGAAATTAAGAGACCTCAGTCAGGACAGATCTCAATATCACTATCGCAAAAAATCCATCAAGACCCATACTCATACATCAGCACTTTGGAGATCTCTGGTATAAAGTGAGGTTCATGTTTGAGGAATCCATATGTTCAGAAGCACACTACTGATAGCACTAAAATAGCTTATTTTTTAATTCATTCATGGGGCCTGGGCATCACTGGCTGGGCAGCATACATTGCCCATCCCTAGTTGCCCGAGGGCAGTTGAGAGTCAACCACATTGCTGTAGCTCTGAAGACATTAGCCCAGACCAGGTAAGGACAGCAGATTTCCTTCCCTAAAGGACATTTGTGAACCAGATGGGTTTTTCCGACAATCAACAGCGGTTTCATGGTCACCTTTAGATTCTTAATTCCAGATATTAAATTCAGATTCCACCATCTTCCGTGGCGGGATTCGAACCCAGCTCCCCAGATTATTAGCTGAGTTTCTGGAATAATAGTCCAGCGATAATACCACTATGCAATCGCCTTCCAGCTTATCAGGAAGGCTCCTATCTCTTGCAGACGGGTATGTTGGCTTCTACTCATCCCCTTCCCATGCACAGCACAAATGTTTTTAAAATCATCTCTGTCCATTGCATTTCCTCCACCAACTATTGACCTTTCAATTTGTCCATCAAGGCATCAGCTAACAAAAACAGAAAATGCTGGAAAATCTCAGCAGGTCTGATAACGTCTGTCAAGCGAGAATAGAGCCAATGTTTCAAGTCAGGATGGCATTTCATCACAAAATCCTTTATTCTCTTTCCACGGATGCTTCCAGACCTGCTGATATTTTTATTATTCATTCGTTGTACATAGGCGTCACTTGTTGGTCAGCATTTATTCCCCATCCCTAATTGTCCTTGGAGGGCAGTTACAAGTCAACCACATTGCTGTGGCTCTGTAGGCCAGACCAGGTAAGGCCGGCAGATTTCCTTCCCTAAAGGATGTTGTGAACCAGATGAGTTTTTCCAACAATCGACAATGGTTTTATGGTAATCAGTAGATTCTTAATTCCAGATGTTGTTTATTGAATTCAAATTCCACCATCTGCCATGGCAGGATTCGAACCCAGGTCCCCAGAACATTAGCTGAGATGAGCCACTAGGCCATCACCTCTCTCTATTTTCCAGCATTTTCTACTTTTGTTTCAGCATCCTCAGTATTTTGCTTTTATCATAAGGTATCAGTGAAGCTATCTTTTCATTGGCATCTGCCAAAAGCCAAAAGGAGGCATGCAACAACTAATTGGCTAATTCTCCTCTGCTTTGCACTTCCTGTGGTGACCTGTGTTCCATGACTCAGTCAACATCTAAACCACAGTGGTCTGGAACACTGAAGGAAGCCACAGCCAATATTGTTATGGAAAGAGCAACCTAAACTGAATCCCACTGCCCCACTCTCTCCCCAGAGTACTGTATTTTCTTTAACTTCAAACTTGAATCCGTTTTTCTCTTGTCTTTACCTCAAATACACAGTGTGCTAAAATATCCCATGTTCTGTGTAAAGAAATTCTTCCCAAACACACTCATCAAAATAATTGTGACAATTCTAAATTGATTATCTCTATAATGACTTCAATCAGGCCATTGAGGTTGGCCTATTGGAGTGTGAACTCCTTGATTAAGGATTCAATTGTGGGGTCAATCATGGAGTCTTTGCCTTGTATTTAACTGGAAGTGTCAGTTCCTCTGACACCCCCAGGGGTAGACTGCTAACTGCTAGCACTCTGTGTACTCCTCTTCGAGTTGTAAATAAAGGGATTTTGGTGAAGGGACTTTTACCTCCACAGACTTATTACACTCCCCAAGATACAGCAAGTTGTCTTTCCTGTTCAACCCATCAGAACCTTTGATAATTTCAAAAACCTCTACTAAATTTTCCTTTTAGCTTTCTCTGTTCCAGTGAAAATACAGCCAGTATCTCAAGTAGTTCCACATAACGATGGTTTCTATTATCCAGGAATGTATTCTGATGTTTTTAATGTTCTACAGGGCAACCACAACATTTAAAAACTATAGAGCCTGGTACTAATTTGTAATGCTTTGGTTATTCCTGTATTCCATGCCTCCTTCTTAAAATAATTATCCTTAATATCCATGCCTAACAAAAATCTATTAATTTCAGTTTAGACATTTTCAATTGCTTTATGGGGAAAAAAGGTACCAGATTTCCACTGCCCACTTTCTGAGGATGAACTTCCTGGCATCGTCTTTGAATGGCCTGGTTCTGATTTTAAGTGTATGCTCCCTTCTTGCAATCTATTATCTCACACTTATCTGCATTAGATTGCATCTTACACCTATCTACCCATTTGATTAATCCTCTGAAATCTGTAGCAATCTCCTTGTTCCTCCTTCTTTGCCAAAATCCTTACTTATGATGTCAGCATATTCAATATTATGCCCCTCTTGAGATGTGTCCAAGGCGAAATGAGAATTTTGGCACCATGGTGACATTTCTCAAAGGAATGGTATACTCTTAACCAACGCTTGTGTTTTATAATTAGTGTCCTAAAGTTTTAACCAGGTGTCAGGAACCAGACCAGGGGGCTTCGTTCCAGGCTCCGACCCCGTATGATATGTGATTTTGGAAGTTTCAGCCAATTAAGCTTCAGGGAGCAGGCTCGCTGTCCAGTCAGGGACAGTAGGTGGGTCCCTGGCACTGGACGGCCAATGGGAGGCCCTCCAGGGTTCAGAGGTTAATAGCTCCACCGGTTGAGGCGGGAGTTGCCTTTGGAAGGATGCAGATGGTGATGGACAAGGGAAAGTAAATTTATTTTTTAGAATGCCCCAGCTGCATTGCCATGATCGTGGGGGGAAGCCACTCCAGAGGGAGACCAGTAGCCCGCAGCCGCCATTATTCCCTCACTTGTTCCATTGGGCTCGACCACAAGCCCTCTGCCCATTGGGCATGGTCCACACCAAAGTGGGCTGTTCACAATGCTGATTGGGAATCCCGAGTCGACACGGGAATGGGGTATGATCCGACTCTGAACCAGAGTCTCCCAAAATGGCTTGTGGGTAGAAGCATGGCTGTGGACCAGCACGGAAACAGCCAATGCCAAGCTCCAGATCCGCCTGCCTCTAAAATACACTCTGACCTCTTTTAAAAACTCAGTCCATTGAGGTACTGAGCCAGAATGTACTATTATCGACTCTAAGAATCTCAATAAAAATGGCACAATTCGGAGTTTCAAATTAGACTGTCGCACAGCCCAGCGACGTAGCAAAGATTCACCACCAGGCTTTGTGACGTTGTGGATATGCCACTTGTGAGGCCACTGTATTCCAATATCCACAGAGAAGCAAACATCAATACAATTCTTTTAAATCGATAAAGAAGAATATGACTTTCTCAGTCACTTTGAAGCAGTAGGGTTTTATTCAGGCTGGTTTTTCGTTGCTGCTTTTGGAGGTGTAAGTTTTTACCGGGGCAGCGCCATCTGTCCATCAACTTTTCAAAGTCTTCCACCTTTACATGCATGCTTAGTGTGGAACACAGGAACAAAGGTTCTTTATCACAGCAGAAAAGCAACAATTTACCATCTGACACTGAGGCCCCATTGAGCTGAAGTCAGGGCTCTTACCTGGCTAGCCGTGCATGCTTAAATCTCGTTCCTAAACAGCTTTTATTCTGATCTGGCTGAAGTCTGACTTTGCTGCGGTAAGACTGAAAACGTCAGTGATCTCTTGGTCAAATAGACATTGTGGAGCACTCAACCCAATCTGGACATTCCTTAGAACAGAAACAAAAAAAACTGATTGTTTCTCACTCACCCTTGCCCCTTTCTCTGGCAAACATTTGCAACCCGCGCTGCAGTCTCGACCATCACACGGCCCGTTGTAGGCATTCTTTGCTCCCTGTAAAAGCAAAACGAGATATCTATCAACATTTAGATTGTGAAATAAACCTTTTTCAATTCATGTTGCAATTTCTAAGATGGGTCCTGAGGGTTCAGTTGGCAAACGCACTGCATGTTATGGTAATGAACTATATATATACATGAAGGTTGACATGGGTTTGTGCTGAGTTAGCTAATCGAGCTGCATTGCCAATTACAACTGGCACAGACACAGATAGTGCTCCAAGCCAGGAATCGAATCCGGGCCCCTGGTGCTGTGAGGCTGCAGTGCTAACCACTGTGCCGCCCTTAACCAGCTGGGTCCAGTAACACTTGATAGAAAGATCTACGGTGTCTTCAATTTATACTTGTAGTTATATTTGGGTGGCACGGTGGCTAGCACTGCTGCCTCACAGAGTCAGGTTCCCTGGTTTGATTCCCAGCTTGAGTCACTGTCAGGGCAGTATCTGCACGTTCTCCCAGTGTCTGTGTGGGTTTCCTCCGGGTGCTCCGGTTTCCTCCCACAGTCTGAACAATGTGCTGGTTAGATGCATTGGCCGTGCTAAATTCTCCCTCAGTGTACCCGAACAGGCGTTGGATTGTGGTGACTAGGGGAATTTCACAGTAACTTCATTGCAGTGTTAATGTAAGCCTACTTGTGACATTAATAAATAAACTTTAAACTTTAACTTTAAACACAGAGATATGGATGGTCTGTTAGTGACCTAGGATGTGTCGGTTAGAGGGATTAGCGGGGTAAATGTGTGCAATTGCGGGGATAGGGCCTGGGTGGGATTGTGGTCGGTGCAGACTCGATGGGCCGAATGGCCTCCTGTTGTGCTATATGGATTCTATTGGCTCCTCCACAAAGCTGAACTGAGAGCCTAAGTTTCACGATGGTGGGGAGGCAACACAAAAACTTTAAAACTAATGGAAATCGTAACTCTTCCAGGAATTTGATCCAGTAAGTACCCCTAGTTAGGCTGCTCAGCCCTCAGTACCACCGGGCAGGGCTCTGTGTAAATGGCATCTTTGACTACTCACAACTCAAGAGTTTCAGCACCAAAGGAGCAATTTAAGGAAGATGGTTGGTATAAGAAATGGAAATATGTAATAAAGAGATATCTTTAATCTGTCTCCGAAAGCTCAATGCCGACTTTATGTGCAACATAGCAGAAAAATACGACACTTACAAGGAAATATCTCCCCTTTCTACTGTGCAAAAAGTTTTCTGTAAAAATGATTGCCTATCGAATGAGCCTGCTATTTCTGTTCTGAACTGTGTCGGGTCAGAAGGTCCCAGCTGCAGTTCCTGGTTCGTGCAGAGTTAGTTCATTTTTCATCCTCAGTAAAATAATAAAACAAATTGTCGTCCTGAAGTTCTCTGTGTCAATTATAACATGATGTGGAGATGCCGGCGTTGGACTGGGGTAAACACAGTAAGAAGTTTAACAACACCAGGTTAAAGTCCAACAGGTTTATTTGGTATAACACTCAAACACAGTCTACTTGTTCCTAAACACAACCTGGAACATCTGCTGTTATTGAAGATGACACCAACACATTAACAAATGAGATAAGGTAGATAAGGATAAACGCAGCCCATTAGCTGATGGAACAAGGATTAAAGAACACAGATTCGAGGCCCCGGGCATGAGATGCAGGGGAACTGAATGGAAGTACGTTTTTAAACAGAGTGGTAATGATCTGGATCCGGCTGCTCACGGGGGTAGTGGAAGCAGAAACAATCAATGAACTCAAAAGGAAATTTGATGTGCACTTGAAGGAAATAAACCTGCAGGACCATGGGGATCGAATGGGGACTGACTGTGTTGCCCCAGAGAGAGCCAACATGGACTCAATGGGTCAAATGGCCTCCTTTAGTGCTGTGAATAACTGGGCAGAATTTTACATTCCCCCACCACCCCCCTCCCCCCACCGCCTCGGTGGCTTGCCAGGCAGGGAGGGGCCTGTAAAGTTCCTTGGCTGGTCTTCCTACCACCCACTCCAACCTCTTAGAGCCACCTCTTTACAGCATGGAAACAGGCCCTTGAGCCCAACTTGTCCACGCTGCCCAGTTTTGACCGCTAAACTAGTCCCAATTACCCGCATTTGGCCATATCCCTCTATACCCATCTTACCCATGTAACTGTCTAAATGCTTTTTTAAAGACAAAATTGTACCCGTCCCAACTACTGCCTCTGGCAGCTCGTTCCAGACACTCACCACCTTCTTCACAATGTTACAGTAGGGCAGGCTGGGTCTAAGCCGGCCCATCAGCCCTGGCCCCAGTTGAGGCCTTGGCTGCCAATTAGTGACTACATGAGGGCAATTTCCCACCCAGCCCCCAATCAATTAATGCTCATTAGGGCATTAATTGGCTGTGGGGAAGCACGACCCTTCAGATGGGGGAAAGGGAAATCCTGGCATCTGAAAACTCCTGGCCCATGTCGCGATGAAGAGAATGGGCGGGAGAATCAGGTAACAGCAAGCTGGAAAAATAGTCAGAATTGGGGATTGGAGTAACAACGAGGAATCCATTTCATCCAAACATCTTAAAGCAGGGACTCTGTGGCATACAAACACAACTTTGGGATCTCACCATTTTGCCCTCTGATTATCTCCCCCTTTTTCCGATCGTCTCATGATGGGGCATGTCATGTGCCCCAAATGTTCTCAGGTGCCCAATTTATTGTTTATTGTTGAAGTGTGAATGTGGACATAAGTCAAGTTAGCTTCATCGGTGGTGGAGGGAGAGGAGGGAGTAATTGTTTAAGATGGTGGGTGAGATGCCAAATAAGCTGTTTTCTGCTAGGTGATGTTAAGCTTCACAGTGCTGTTGGATCTGCAGTCATCCAGGCGAGTGGAGTGTATTCCATCACACTCCTGACTTGTGCCTTGTAGAGAATGGACAGGCTTTGGGGAATCAGGAGATGAGTTACTCTCTGCAGAATTCCTAGCCTCTGACCTGTGCTTCTGGCCGCAGTATTTATATGGCTAGTCCAGTTGTTTTGGTCAATGACAATCACCAGGATTTTGGTAGTAGGTGATTCCGCAATGGTAATACCATTGAATGTCAATGGGCAATGGTTAGATCCTCTCTTGTTGGAGATGGTCATTGCCTGGCACTTGTGTGGCATGAATATTGTCCAGGCCTTACTGCATTTGGACGTGGAGTTCTTTGGTAGTTCTGAATGTTGCTGAACTTTGTGCAATCATCCCTACTTTTGACCTTATGATGGAAGGTAATTGATCAAGCAGCTGAATTTGGTTAGGCATAGGATACCACCCTGAAGATTGTCTGCAGCGATGTCTCAGGACTAAGATGGCTGACCTCCAACAACAGCAACCATCTTCCTTCGTGACAGTTACGACTCCAACCAGTGGAGAGTTTTCCTCCTGATCCCCACTAACTCCAGTTTTGCTAGGGCTCCTTGATGCCACACCTGGACAAGTGCTGCCTTGACACCAAGCGCAGTCACCTCACCACTGAGTCAGATGTTTGTCGACTTAAGCTCCACTACGTATTATAAGTTCTGATGGAATGTTGTCTTTAGTGTTGTTCGGATGGGTTTAATATGCCAACATCTGATGGACCTCATGATGTCCTCGTCAATGTTTCTCTTTCAACCTAAACAGATTATCTAATGGTTCATTAATTTACTATCTGTGACTATCATGTTTGCCTACAAAATAAGAGACATCAAACAGACCTATCCATCCAGGAAACTGTACCGAAGTGTTGGTCAATGTCTTCAGAAGCAGAACAGACGCAAACTCAAACACTGCCTATCTGCCATCACAATATACCTGCCAGAGCCAGGATATCATATCTGGTAACTAGATGCCTGGTCTCAAAATTTACAGATGTTTAACCAAATGTGAACTTATTTTCACCCAGTTAGGATGTTGCATTTAAATTCCAGTTTGTTTTTCCCCAAAAGATGCACAAGAATGCAGCATGAAACATGAACATGACACCATTGCCAAATACTCTTGCATCGCTAAGCATGTCGACCAGGAATCATATTCGTCCTACTGGAGGCCTGTTCTAATGTTCGATTCGGGATCAAATTGGGCTTCTGAAAGGCTCAGGCCCCTGTGGAAGTGCAGGGTTGCACTGTCCTCACATGGTGACACAGCTTGCAAGACACCTACGAACAAGTCTAAAGATGTGCGGGTTAGGTGGATTGGCCCCATGATAAATTGCCCCTTAGTGTCAGGGGGCTAGTTAGGGTAAATGCATGGGTTAATGGGGATAGAGACTGGGTGGGATTGCGATTGGTGCAGACTCGATGGGCCGAATGGCCTCCTTCTGCACTGCAGGGATTCGATGCCATCAGGTTTGTAAGTGGAGCTGGCAAACTGGAGATGACAGCAAGAGGGCTCTCGTGTACCAGCTGTAGATTCAGTGACACCTTGGTAAGAAGAAGGTGTTACTACGTGTTTCCTGAGAATGCTGGCTCAGTTCCCTGTGGATTATTTTATCTGCAATTCTGCCAACTAACACCCACCCCTCTGTGTCTAGTTCCTAATCTACTGTTGCTGCATGTAACCTTTAACAAGAAAATACTTGCTGCAAATGAACAAATTCACATCTGTTTAGAAAGTGGATGAGTTTTAGCCAGGTATCTGACCCACATTGGAGGAGCAAACTCCACCCTGATAAAACTGGGAAGAAAAACTTGAAATTACTTGGCCTGGCCATTGTAAAGTCTGAGATCATGTACCACCGACTCAAGAACAGCTTCTTCCCTGCTGCCATCAGACTTTTGAATGAACCTACCATATATTATGATGTGGAGATGCTGGCATTGGACTGGGGTGGGCACAGTAAAAAGTCTCACAACACCAGGTTAAGGTCCAACAGGTTTATCTGGTATCACGGGCTTTTGGAGTGCCGCTCCTTCACCAGGTGAGTGATGAAGGAGCAGCACTTCGAAAGCTCGTGATACCAAATAAATCTGTTGGACTTTAACCTGGTGTTGAAACTTCTTACTGTACCTACATATATTAAGTTGATCTTTCTCTACACCCAGCTATGACTGTAACACTACATTCTGCACTCTCTCCTTTCCCTCTCTATGAACGGTATGCTTTATCTGTATAATGCGCAAGAAACAATACTTTTTACTGCATCCCCAATACGTGACAATAATAAATCAAATCAAAATCAAAAAAATTATTCCGATGGACTCGTTAATCACTCAGTAATCCTGGGATGAGGGGGCATGGGATCAATCCAAAGCAGTTTTCAAAGATAACAATGCGCTCTGACCTCAGGTCCACTTCAGGCTGTTTAATCAACTCTGAGTGGCTGATGACATATGCCCCTACGTAAAGCTTGGCAGCAGAGAGGAAATGCGATCCGGAGGAAGTGGATACAGCCCATTTGTCAGTGGGACAGCATTCAACAAATCAAGCTTGGTTACAGCACTCTTCCTTAAACTGCAGCAGAGTTGGGATAGGCGAGTGGGCGTGGGATAGACCAGCATTTGAACCCTCCAGGGCCCTGACTGCCACAGTGTACTGTTAATGTATTAAATAAGAGCATCTTGACCCTCCACTGCTTCCTCTATCACCTGGATGTGCTGATTTATGGGTAAACAGGTGCTGGCTATCCTCCAGGAGTTCTTTCAGTTCTCATTCTTTGAGTGTATAAACACAGACAGTGGAGTTTAGAGCGGCACAGTGGCTAGCACCCCTGCCTCACAGCGCCAGAGACCTTGGTTCAATTCCGGCCTTGGGTGACTGTCTGTGTGAAGTTTGCACATTCTCCCCATGTCTGCATGGGTTTCCTCTGGGCGCTCCAGTTTCCTCCCACACTCCAAAGATGTGTGGGTTAGGTTGATTGGCCATGCTGAATTGACCGTAGTGTCAGGGGTTTAGCAGGGTAAATATGGGATTACGGAAATAGTGCCTGGGTGGGATTGTGGTCGTTGCAGACTCAATGGGCCGAATGGCCTCCTTCTGCACTGTAGGGCTTCTATGAGTCAAAGTATTCTGGCGTGTTTCAGTTGCTTTTTCCAGTAATCCCTGTATCGGTGAGTGTGGAAAATCAATCGAGTGCCTGGTTTGTGTCCAACCTGCTTCCATTCTGAATTTTGAACTTTGAGCTGGAAGTAAAGGTCGATGCCAGAATGGCCTCCCCAAGTATGAATACCTGCATTCTAACAGGGCAGTAACAACCGCGATGCCAGCTTTTAGGTTTCCTGTCAGTGCTGCCATGGTAACACTAGACATTCGGAGCATCGGTATATGACTGGCATCCAGTGTTGCCGGGGAAGAATAAACAGCCTCAAGCAAGAAGCATCAATGAAATGAGCAACAGTTGATTGGCAGTTTTAAATTGGTTGGAAATCACAGGTCTTCAGAGCCAAAAGAAGCTCTTAAAATCTTTCGGTGGCACCTGCCTTTATAAACTGTCACAGGTGCCCAAATTGTGCCCTGTTTGCCACTTGCCCACTAAAATGTAAATAGGAATATAGGAACATAGAAACTAGAAGCAGGACTAGGCTATTCAGCCCTTCAAGCTGCCCTGCCATTCACTATAATCATGGCTGATCGTCAAAATCAATATCCTGATCCCCATTTCCCCCCATATCTCTTGATCCCTTTAGCCCCAAGAGCTATATCTAATTTCTTCTTGAAATCAAACAATGCTTTGGCCTCAACTACTTTCTGTGGTCATGAATTCCACACATCCACCACCCTCTGGGTGAAGAGAATTCTCCTCACCTCTACAAGGTTTACCCCTTATCCTCAAACTATGATCCCTAGTTCTGGACTCCCCCACCGTCGGGAACATTCTTTCTGAATCTACCCTATCTAATCCTGTTAGAATTTTATAAGTTTCTATGAGATCCCCGCCTCACTCTTCTAAACACCAAGGAATATAATCCTAACCGACTTAGTCTCTCCTCATGTGACAGACCTGCCATCCCAGGAATCAGCCTGCTAAACCTTCGCTAAACTCCCTCTATTTGCTAAATTACAGCAAACCCTGGAAATGTCACCAAGTGCTTCGGTGCAAGAAGTAATCCTGCCCCCAGCAGCCCCTCACCCAAATTTATGTCAGCAATTGTTCCGAAGTAGAAAGCCTCGAGGGTGTTTGACAAGTCCAACAGTGATCCACTTCCTCCTCATCCAATGTGTACACTCAAGTACTCTTTGTGACAGGGGTCGCTGGACATTGATCAGAAACCCCCCCACCTCAGGAGTACTGGCACCTCACTAGCCACCCTGCTCGGGAATAGTGTTTGGATCTTGTTAATACAAGTATTGGGAGAACAAATTTCCCCGTCAATCTACACCTTCAGCATAAGAGAGAGGTTAGCTTGCTCCCAGGTGTGCGTTTAATCATTATCAAAGACCTCCCCACCTGTAAAGATAAATCACTTGGATACGACAGAATCTCTCTTTACTACCACAAGGGAAGGAAAATGAGAGGGAATTGTACTGATTTCCCAAGTGCACATGACTGCTTGGGAATGGTAAATAATCAGTCCCTAAATGTTCATACAAGTTAGAAGAGGATTTTTTCTAATGATTTCTCTGAACAGGTTAAAACCACGTGGATAACCAGAGTTGCAAAAAGTTGCACGTTCCCAATGAATAGAATCCCTACATTGCAGAAGGAGGCCATTCGGCCCATTCTCCCTCAGTGTACCCGAACAGGAGCCAGAGTGTGGCGAATAGGGGATTTTCAAAGCAACTTTATTGCAGTGTTAACGAAAGCCTACTTGAGACACTAATAAAAATAAATAATAAATAAACTTGAGTTCGCACTAACTGTCGGACAGAGCAGCTTACCCACTACCTATCCCCAGAACACCACATATTTACCCTGCTAATCTCCCTAACCTATAATCTTTTGACACTAAGGGGCAATGTAGTGTATCCAATCCACCTAACCTACACATCTTTGTCTGTGGCAGGAAACTGGAGTACCCTGAGGAAATCTACACAGACACGGTGAGAACGTGCAAACCCCACACAGACGGAGAATGTGCAAACTCCATACAGACAGTCACCCGAGACCGGAATTGAACCTGGATCCCTGGCGCTGTGAGGCAGCCGTGCTAACCACTATTATTCCACTATAATCACCAGTGACTACAAAAGCGAATAAAATCAAGTAAGATGCAAAATTAACATTGCACCCAATCCCGCAGACAGGTGAAAATTGCCCCCAGTATTGTTTTAGTAATTTTGCTGTTTCGCAGCGGATGTTTGCGATCCACCCCTCTCAGATTTCCCTTTCTGCAGGCTGCACCCACTATCCCCATGTGCCCACTATGCCCATAACCCATTACACTATTGCCTGATGACAAGCAGTAAGACTGGGAGAGTCTCCTGGTCAGCCATACTGGCATAAGGCAATGGCAAACCACTGCTGTACTTTTCCACACATTATCATGGACCAATCCACTGGAAGTTCACGGTTGCCAGTGTCCTCTGAGGGTATGGTAGGTACCTGAAGGAGAAGGAATACCTCTCTGGGCAGATGCTGGCTTTGATTTGGTTTATTATTGTCACATGTATTAGTATACAGTGAAAAGTATTGTTCCTTGCGCGCTATACAAACAAAGTATACCGTTCATTGAGAAGGAAAGCAGAGAGTGCAGAATGTAGTGTCACAGTCATAGCTAGGGTGTAGAGAAAGATCAACTTAATGCAAGGCAAGTCCATTCAAAATTCAAAAGCTGGCTTGGAGACTGTGTGCAACTCAAACAGCTCCAAGCTAAATTGGTGCTGGGGTCTGCATTACAGCACGTGACTCCAATATTTCAATGGCTGGGAGGCCGCTGTAGTTCCAGGACTCAACATGCTAGGGTTGGAGTGACTGGAGGGGGAGGTGGGGAGGGGGGCTGCTCGGGTTGGAATGACTGGAGGGGGAGGTGGGGGGGGGGGGGGGGGGGGAGGTGATGGTGAGATGAAGATAAACATAGAAACATTGAGGTCATTCGGCCCTTCGAGTCTGCTTCACCATTCATCATGATCATGGCTGATCATCCAACTCAATAGCTAATCCTGCTTTCTCCCCATAACCTTTGATCCCATTTGCCCCAAGTGCTATATCCAGCCGCCTCTTGAGTACATCCAATGTTTTGGCATCAACTACTTCCTGTGGTAATGAATTCCACAGACTCACCACTCTTTGAGTGAAGAAATGTCTCTGAAGAAGGCAGCGGCTTTCACCCGACCCCCATTTTGACCTCTTGCGCACACTGTTCCCATTGGGCAGGAGGGAATAAGGTTGACCCTTCTGTTTATCCTATCGCCCTTGAGAACTTCTTTTCAGTTTTTTTTTATCACTTCCTCCCTTAGGAATGACGGTAGTCAAGGAGGAAAACAATTGGAATTCTTAGATATATTTGATTGAAGAGATAATGTAAAATTGTGCATGGCCTAAACCGGAATAGTCACTACTTACATTGCAGCAAGAGATTATCTTCAGGGTGATCACACCCAAAAGGCTGATCCAATTTAATACTTTGAACAAAATCGACTCTCCTTTAAAACATTTGCTCTCTACTGCCGTGGAGCAATCTAAAATTAGATTTTCATGGTGGTGGTGATGTGTGGCCTATAAGTAAAGGCACCAAAATAAATGACGAGGGAGTACTTTTTCTGCAACCAACCGTGACACCTGTCTCCCAAAAACAGAACAAAGTAACCTTTACACCCATGCCCTTTGACCACATTGCTGACCTTTGACTCCAAATGCTTAACGCATGCACTTTCACTGCAACCCAAGACCTGAACAAAATAAAAAGAAACGCTTCAGATACTAGCTTTAAAACTGACATTAAAAAGGGCATCTTAAATTTGAAATTATGGTTTTGTTTCCTTGACTCCTCATTAATGCGTCGTTCTGTAGCCATAACGGTTGTGTTCTGCCAAGAATGCTCACAAGGGTTTTACATTGAAATGATTTTTTGTCGATATTACTGAGGGGCGAAACAAGATCCCTACTGCCATGGTGTCCACTGCTTCCTACTTCTTATTGGTAATGCACTTAGCAATTCACTGTTGACATCTTTCAGACCGAAATAGCCTGGTCTACGGATGCCCAGAAATGACTGCAGTTCTGGCTCGCTCTGATGCTCCTCAGCTCTCAGGTTCAAATTCTTGAAGGCCAAATATAGCAGCTCCTCCCAGGCCCATCCCCCAACTGCTGTAAACAGAAATGCAGGCTTGTGGGGGAGGCATTGCAGCTTGGGCTGGAGCTAAAAGGGTTCGACAGCTAAAAGCATTTCTTTTTAGGTAAAGCCAACAGAACAAAAGGCAATAAAGGAACTGCAAGAACAGTATGTTGAAAAGGAAAGATTTGGAATGCTAAATTACGATTAGAAAATCTGGGAAATGCATAGCAGGTTGATCTGCAAGCAATAGATTCACATCTCATCTGCACTAGTTGGCATGGGATCACTAACATCCTTCCTTATAAAGTCACCACTTTTCATTCATGAATCTAGATAGGTGACCAATATAACCTGCATCAGCCGTGGCTCAGTTGGTAGCCTCAGAATCAGAAAATTATGGATTACACTGGATATATGGCACAGAATCAGGCCATTCACCCCATCCAGTCCCTGCTATTGTTTGCTCTCCACTTGAATCTCTTCCCGTCTTTCTTCACCTCAGCCTATCGCTGTAAGTCTCTGTTCCCTTTCTCTCCTATCTCTACCTAGTTTCCACTTAAAAGCATTGTACATTTCACTTCAGCCACTCCCTTTGCGTGAAAAGTTTCTTCCAAATTCCCTTTCTTGGTGAGTTTGAGTCCCAGCCCAGAACGCACTTAATTTATCAGTGCTCCAGCAAAGAGAATGCCACATTGCCAGAGGTACCACCTTTAAGTTGGAAGTCAAACCTTGTCCATGGGCGAGATTTTCTCGCCGTTCCTGCCAGTAGGATCTTCCATTCCTGCAATGCACCTAACCAGCACATCTTTTGGACTGTGGGAGGAAACTGGAGCACCCAGAGGAAACCCACATAGACACAGGGAGAACATACAGATTCTGCACAGATAATGACCCAAGCCGGGAATCGAACCGGGTCCCTGGTGCCACCCATCCTGAAGGGCTTGACAGTCAATTAAACTGTATTCTCAAAGTGTAGTCACTGTATGTGTGAAAAGCAGCAGACAATTTGCACACAGCAAACCCCCACAACATTGAAATAAATGACTAGATCACCTGTGTTGGATAAGGGGTAAATATACTGGCCAGTTCACTGGGGAAAAATCCTTTAAATAGTGCTGTGGTTGCACCCCCATCCCGGTGGCGGAGAGCAAGAACAACGGGAAACCCCGTTGACAGGAAGGTCCCGCCCCTAGCCAATAGCGAGTCGCCTCCACAAGACTCATTGTGTGGGGATGTGGAAAATCCTGCCCAATGTCCTCTCCCTCGGAGGAATGTAAAAGAAACCACAGCACTATTCAAAGGATTTTTCCCCAGTGAACTGGCCAGTATATTTATCCCTTACCCAACACCGGTGATCTAGTCATTTATTTCAATGTTATGGGGGTTTGCTGTGTACAAATTGGCTGCTGCTTTTCAAGCATACAGTGACTACACTTTGAGAATACAGTTTAATTGACTGTCAAGTCCTTCAGGATGGGTGGTACCAGGGACCCGGTTCGATTCCCGGCTTGGGTCATTATCTGTGCAGAATCTGTATGTTCTCCCTGTGTTTATGTGGGTTTCCTCCGGGTGCTCCAGTTTCCTCCCACAGTCCAAAAGACGTGCTGGTTAGGTGCATTGGCCATGCTAAATTCTCCCTCAGTGTATCTGAACAGGCGCCGGAGTGTGGCGACCAGGGGATTTTCACAGTAACTTCATTGCAGTGTGAATGTAAGCCTACTTGTGACACTAATAAATAAACTTAAAAGATCTTGAGGTTGTGAAAGATGCACAACTTTTCTCCATAGACGGTTTTCAACTGTGGCCAATTAAAATGTCCCACTGCTGCATCAGGTGACCGGCTAACAATGTACAGCCAGCTATCTGACCCAGGATTATTTCTGGAGGCGGGAACTGTATTGAAAAAGAAAAGAAAAAACTGCAGCGCTCTAACACATTCCTTTGCTGTCATTCACTTCAGCGGCAGCGACTATATTAGTGTGTTGGGGCTGCACCCATGGAGTTAATTATCACAAGGCAATGTTTTCATGCCTTTAGCAGCAGTCTGCGCAATGTTGTAGACCAGTAGCCTTCCAGCTACTTAGATTCGATAAGCCTTTTGGTGTGTAGTCAGCACAAACTTCATAACCTGAAGGCGCAAATTCAACTTTGAGAAAATGAGTGTCTTGATTGCACACAAACCACAAAAATAAATAACCTTAGCTCTGCCTGAAGGAACTGTTTCAACAATCATCGGCAGCCAAGCCCAGCAGCTATTCAAAGCTAACACGCAGAGCTTAATAAAATAGTTTATTAAAGAGGTAATACTTCTTTTCACACCTCTGACATTTTGGGACTATTTTTTAACATAGAAACATAGACAATAGGTGCAGAGGAGGCCATTCAGCCCCTCGAGCCTGCACCACCATTCAATATGATCATGGTTGATCATGCACCTTCAGTATCACACTCCCGCTTTTGCTCCAAACCCCTTGATCCCCTTAAGTTTAAAGTTTTAAAGTTTATTTATTAGCCACAAGTAGGCTTACATTCACACTATAATGAAGTTACTGTGAAAATCCCCTAGTCGCCACACTCTGGCGCCTGTTCAGGTACACTGAGAGAGAATTTAGCATGGCCAATGCAACTAACCAGCACATCTTTGGACTGTGGGAGGAAACCGGAGCACCCGGAGGAAACCCACGCAGACTCGGGGAGAACGTGCAAACTCCACACAGACAGTGACCCAAGACGGGAATTGAACCCAGGTCCCTGGTGCTGTGAGGCAGCAGTGCTAACCACTGTGCCATCGTGCTGCCCCGCAAGGGCCATGTCCAGCTCCCTCGAGAACATATCTAATGAACTGGTCCCAATAGCTTTCTGTGGTAGAGAATTCCACAGGTTCACAAATCCCCGAGTGAAGATGATCTCACCTCTTATTCTTAAACTGTGACCTCTAGTTCTGCACCTCCCCAACATCGGGAACATTCTTGCCACGTCAAGCCTGTCCAGTCCCATCAGGATTTTATATGTTTCCATGAGATCCCCTCTCATTCTTCTAAATTCCAGTGAGTACAAGCCCAGTCGATCCAGTCTCTCGTCATATGTCAGTCCTGCCATTCCAAGAATCAGTCTGGTGAACCTTCGCTGGATTCCCTCAATAGCAAGAATGTCCTTCCTCAGGCTAGGTAACCAAAACTGCACACAATACTCAAGATGTGGCCTCACCAAGGCTGTGTATAACTGCAGCAAGACACCCCTACTCCTATACTTAAATCCTCTTGCTATGAAGGCCAGCACGCCACTAGTTTTCCTCACCGCCTGCTGCTACCAGTTTGGTGAAATCACCCATAATAACTGCCGTACCCTCACTGTACGCATCTCTAATTTCCTGTTTGATGCCACCCCCAACCTCACTACTACTGTTTGGTGGTCTGTACACAACTCCCATTATCGTTTTTTGTCCTTTGGTTTTTCACAGCTCCACCTATGCAGATTCCACATCATCCAGGCTAACATCCTTCCTTACTATTGCGGTAATCTTCTCTTTAACCAGCAATACTACCCCAGTGCCTTTCCTTTCTGTCTATCTTTCCTGAATACTGAATACCCTGGATGTCGAGTTCCCATCCTTGGTCATCCTGGAGTCAGGTCTCTGTGATCCCAATTACAAACCTTGACTGGTCTATATAAAATGTAAGTTGTGGCTGAGGCAATTTGCAACTCATTTTTTAACTGATCATTTTCTCACAGCTGATGCTGCTTCCATTTTCCCATGTGTTTTGGCACATGGGATCTACCTCGGAGGTGTGGTAATTGCTAAGCCCAGGACACTGTACAATGACCACTCCATTATATTAGGCAAGTTTGGAGACCCTCTTTGTCGATCTTGCTTGGTACACTTGGCAGATGTAGACTAGCTGGTATTGGTTGGTGGCCAGTTGAGGGTAATTGAAGCTATTGGCTCTTTGATAAGCTCTTAAGAAGGTGAATTAGTGCCCAGTGTTGATTTTTATAAATATATATCCATTCTTGGGATATGAGCATCACTGGCATTTTGCCCATCCCTAATTGCCCTCAACTGCATAGCTTGCAAGGTCATTTTAGAGGGCAGTTAAGAGTCAACCACATTGCTGTGGGTCTGGAGTCACCTGTAGGCCAGACCAAGTAAGGATGGCAGATTTCCTCCCTTGAAGGACAATACTGAACCCGATTGGTTTTTTTGTGACAATCCAGTAGATCATCCTTACTGAGAATAGTTTTTTATTTGAGATTTGTTACTTAGTGAATTTAAATTCCCCCAGCTGTCATGCTGGGATTTGGACTCATGTCTCCAGAACATTAGTCTGGGCCTCTGAGTCCCAATGGCCCATTTTCCCACTTAATCATTGGTTCATAATTATTGGTTCAAGATGGCGCTGATGCGTAGCGACTTCTTGCGAGCTGTCCCCAGCATACTCTCTAATTCTATCTTTTACTCTCGGTTCTGTGCTTTTAAAACTGTGTCTAATGCTCTTCTCGCTTCGGAAGCGCTCGGTTCTTCTGATCCAAGCTAAGGCCGAGTTTCCCCTGGCGACTAGCACCATCGGACCTGCAGTCAGGCAGCACCATGGCCTCTACCTCGGAACCCGCCTGTATCTACAGTACACTCATCCTGCACCACGACGAGGTCACCGTCACTGAAGACAAACTCAATGCTCTGATCAAAATAGCTGGTGGAAGTACTGAACCTTCCTGGCCCAGTCTGTTTGCCAAGGCATTGGCTAATATTGACATCAACAGTCTGATCTGCAAGATTGGTTTTGGTGGCAGTGCCCCAGCTGCTGCTGAAGAGAAATGGGAAGAGAAGAACCAGGAAGAATCTGAATAGTTGGACGATGATATGGGATTTGGTCTTTTTGATTAAATGTACCACGCAACAACTTGTTCTCATTTACAAATATAAAAATTGAATGTAAAAAAAAAACTGTCTAACTCTTTCAAATTCTCTAACAATGCTCCATTTAAATCTCTTAAAATAAGTTGATCTTTCTCTACTCTACAGTCTAGCTATTCTGCACCTTCTCTTTTCCTTCTCCCCTATGTACTCTATGAACGGTATGCTCTGTTAAAGTAAAGTTTATTTATTGGTCACAAGTAAGGCTTACATTTTAACACCACAATGAAGTGACTGAAATTCCCCTAGTCGCCACATTCCAGCGCTGTTTGGGTCAATGCACCTAACCAGCACGTCTTTCAGACTGTGAGGGGAAACTGGAGCAACCGGAGGAAACCCACGCAGACACGGGGAGGATGCGCAGACTCCACACAGACAGTGACCCAAGCCAGGAATCGAACTCGGGTCCCTGGCGCTGTGAGGCAGCAGTGTGAACCACTGTGCCACCCTGCCGCCCATGCTCTGGTATGCTTTGTTTGTATAGCGAGCAAGAAACAATACTTTTCACTGTATGCCCAGACATGTGACAACAATAAATGAAATGAAATCAAATACTCCTCCCTTTCTCTCAGACATTCATAACTCAAATTGGGAACAGAACCGAGTGGGGGAAAAAAATGACAGATTTGACTCTTCACACTGGCTGGCGCTGTTATCATGTTCAGTAACTTTGAACTTAGCCTAATTCAAGTAAGTTCTCATTTGTATCGAGAGCCATCCTTACCAAGTGGCTCATTGGATAAATACACTCTGTGGTTTGGCACAGAAAGAAGTCTCACAACACCAGGTTAAAGTCCAACAGGTTTATTTGGTAGCACAAGCCACTAGCTTTCGGAGCGCTGCCCCTTCGTCAGGTAAGTGGGAGTTCTGTTCACAAACAGGGCATATAAAGACACAAACTCAATTTACAAAATCTCCACAGTTTGGCACAGAGCCACACAGAGGATTGGCGTCAACAGTAAAGGAAACCCATCCCAGTTGCTAACATTGCAAACTTCGATGCGAATTTCAGAGCCTGACCCTTTGCCCATTGACCACCCCAGACTGGCAATCAATTTAATAAAAGATGACAGCCTGAGGTGCAATGAATTTTGATATGAACACAATGAGGCTACTGCCCACTCCAAGAGCATGTGCAATGTTGCTCTTGTGCAGACTTCATTTGAGGATATAAAAAGGACTTATTAATAAGAAAACAGCAGCCTCATGGCTGCACCTAGCTCCCACCATGTCTCCTTGACTTAGTGGGTGACTACCCAATCTGGAACCCAATTGGTCCCCCAAACCAAGTAACCCTTACTCTGCTATGTTGTCCTTAAAGGGACAGTCACCACTGAATGGCACAGGTGAATTACAATTATGGCAATTTTCCCCTTTTAAGGGTGTTGATGCAAGGTACCTATTTTCACTAATTTCCCTAATTTTTTTAAAAGGATCTCTTGCTATCATTTGCAGCAGGAGATGAGAAATGGACTTAAGCTCATCACCTCAGTGAATACAATGCCACTAGGATATGTTGGTCAGTTAAGCAGGTTAAAGATGTTGAATGTTTCAGACCAGATCCAACCAACCAATCAATGGCCCAAAGAGCAGGACTTACCAAACATGGTGTGAAGTTAGCCTGTTCATGCTCAGAAAATAAATCATTTGTCTTCTTTTGAAGGTTAGGAAACCAGCATCTTTTATCATTTGCAACATTATGGAAGAGGCAGAGGAATCATTCCAGCTGCAAAGTGTTTAGCTAACCAGACAGCAAATGTTTCCATCAAACTAAAGTGGTGATCAGGTTGATCCAAAAACAGTAAGGCAGTAAAAATAGGCAACTTGCTCCATATTAGTTAGACGTGTTTATCATCCCTTTGACAACATTTGTCTTAACCTTATATGCTCTGTTTAATTTATACTCCTGCAGCTGTCCTGTACTGCAGTCTCTTTCTCTCTCTGTGTAAAATGAATGCTGTGACAATGGTTTCTGCAATGGTTTATGACAGTTCTCCAGCATTTAGGATCCTGTCCCTACTTCAGCTAATGTCCAATCTCTCAAATGATGGTGCAGAAATCAAGTCCGGAATTTTACTGCCCTGTCCACCACAGGAATTGGAGTGGGCGAGTGGCAGAGCATGGGAAGGTCCATTGACCTCGAGTGAGATTTTACGGTTTCGGGATGAGCAAGACCATAAAATCCCACCCCATGACTGCCATGCTAGATGACCACAAATGCAGCAGAGTTTTACAGTGAGGAGTATGAGAGAGGAAAGAAATGCCATACTCCAGGCTTGCCCTGATGAGGGCACGACCCCTGAGGATTTGAACGTCAACGGCACAGACCAGTTGGATAGTTTTGGCTGAGCGCCAAATTCTTTGTTCTCACTGGCAGCAGTACGACATTGGGGAATTCCAGCCTACAAGTCAAATAGCACCTCTCTGACTCTCTCTCTTTCCCCACAAGCACGTACCATCCCCACTACAGTAGCAGTTATGCCTCACTTGGTCGCACTTTCACCTGTGTATCATGAGGACGTGGGTTCAGTTGCTACTCAAGCAGTTAAGCTCAAAAATGAAGGCTGGTACTCCAGTGCGGTACTGAGGAAGTAAATCGAGGCCTCATCTAGAATCCCAGGTGGATGTAAAAGATCCCACAGCTCTCTTGAATAAGGACAGGGGGGTTATCCCTGGAGTCCCTCAACTAACATTGCAAAAACAGATTATTTGATCATTATCACATTGCTGTTTATGATAGTTGCTGAACTTCCTAGAACAGTGACGACATTTCAGAAGTGCTTGATTAGCTGTAAGATGCTTTGGGGTGTCTGGTGATCATCAAAGTAGGGTATAAATGCCAGACATTCATTTTTTCATCGTTTTTGCACGCTCCTGATTTTATTTCCAGTATGGACTACTTTGTGAGCCAACTGACTTTAAATCTGGCAGCCCTGCAGCAATAATACACCTTAACCAGCTCAGCTTGCGACCTCTGACCCTCAGGGCAGATTCTGACTGGCCAGCAGCCCTTGCGGTCCCTGCAATGCCAGAATTCAGTAGTTGTAACTGCTAGAACTGCGAACATGGATACCGCACTCAGGGACGTGTGGGGTTTTTGGGTGGGGAGGGATTGGGCACCCTAGGGGGGTGGCAGGAGAAGGGTGGGGGTGTGGGTTTTTGGAGGCCAGGGGGTAGGCAAAAAAAGAGGGTACCATCTTGGATGGAGGTACCCTGATGCTTACAGATCACCCCCCCAAAGTAAATGCCCCCCCCCCCAACGGTTGGTGAAAACGCAGTTGCCCACTCTTCCACCACCAAACATATTGGACGGAATTTTCCCATCTTGCCTGCCACGAGAATCGTAGCAGGCGGAACACAGGCCATGCAAAGATCCACTGACTTCGGGCAGGATTTTCCAGTTTTGGGGCAAGTGCGGCCGAAAAATCCCGCCCATTGTGGCAGCAAAGGTGGAATTAGGCCCTTAATTGGGCAGTTCGAGGCCTCAAAGGCCGAAGGGCAGGTGGGCTGCTGAGTGCCTTACCCATCCACCGTATTGTGGGGAACAGGTTGGCGGTGAGCGGGAAGGCTGTGAACGAGCCCCGCCCACATCACATTTGATGTGCCCCTCCCCTAAAAACATTCCCGGCTTGTGATGCAAGAGTGTTGGGGCTGTAAAATCCAAACTTCTGTTTACGCCTATTATCCTTGACTTCTGGAGATCTTGGTTTGGAAGCAAGTCTTGCTTCCACTCAGACACTTCAGTGTGTCAAGCACCCATCTAGTAGGCCAGTCATTTTCAAAATTTCTTCAAATGGATTAATAATCATAGAACAACCCTTCCCTTCTCTAAATTATAATATTCTACAAAACTTATGATATCAAACTGCAGGATGCAATGAGTGTTTATCATGCTTTTAAGAAAACAGGTATTTACTGTTGTACAGCTAAGTATAAGTTTATTTATTGGTGTCTTTCTGGTTGTATCACAGCTTGGTATGGGGCTCCTGTTCTGCCCAAGACCGAAAGGAACTACAAAAGGTTCTGAATGTAACCCAATCCATCACGCAAACCAGCCTCCCATCCGTTGACTCTGTCTACACTTCCCACTGCCTCGGCACAGCAGCTAACATAATTAAGGGCCCCACACACCACGGACATTCGCTCTTCCACCTTCTTCCATCGGGAAAAAGATACAAAAGTCTGAGGTCACGTACCAACCGACTCAAGAACAGCTTCTTTCCTGTTACCATCAGACTTTTGAATGAACCTACCTTGCATTCAGTTGACCTTTCTCTACACCCTAGCTATGACTATAACACTACATTCTGCACTCTCTCGTTTCCTTCTCCATGAACGGTATGCTTTGTCTGTACAGCACGCAAGAAACAATACTTTTCACTGTATACTAATACATGTGACAGTAATAAATCAAATCAAATTTTAAAAAATTGTCACAAGCTTACATTAACTCTGCAATGAAGTTAGTGTGAAAATCCCCCAGTTGCCACACTCCGGGGCCTGTTCAGGTACACTGAGGGAGAATTTAGCATGGCCAATGTATCTAACCTCTCCCCCTAGGTGAGATAGTTAGTCCATTTAGCAATCGCACTCTACTACAACCTTCCAGGTCACACTGTAACATGACTTTGTGGTCCTCTTGGAAAGTCTGTACAGGACCAGAGTCCTGTGGACCCAGTTTGAGAAGTGGGAGAGACTTTGTTCCACATTCACAAATCAGTGTGTGTAATTTATACACACAGTTAATGGCGTTGCCCAGAGATCAATTAGAAATCTTTATTCCAGCATTTGGCTTGCTGGATGTGACACAAGCCCTCATGTGATCTCCTGGACTTTAGGAAATGCCAGAAGAAACACCATTAGACCGTGCTTTAGACTACCAACTACATGATGCATTTATTCAAAGGAAATCTTAAGTGGGAGCAGATACAACAACTCCACCTCCACTTCCTCTGTACAAAGTTAACATAATCCTTTGCTAATTCAGTATCAGCATCCAAAGTTTAGCTTTGAACTTTGTTTGGGCTCACAGGATCTCCATTCTTAACTCAACGGTTTCAGTGAATTGGCAAACTGGAGCAGGATTGTCCATATTAAACTGTTCTTTCTCTTTGAGGTTCAACCAGGAACACAGGAAGTTTAATGTGTAGCTCCACAGTCAAACACCCACAGGATTTTCCAATATAAAGGACACTTGCTGACAAGGGGATGCATCTTTGTAGTTGTCAAAGCAAAACACAGGATACAGGAAAGCTAGGGTTCTTCCCACAATGGGAACAAATTCATCAGCATGAGAGTTTTCCAGACCCTACAGATGTGAGATAACCATCCGTTTACATAAGTTAATGAAGCACTTTACCTTAGTTGGACATACTGCTGCAAAAAGCCAGCATTTGTTTCTAATTCCTGTGCAATTTAAGCTTATCTGTACAAGAATCCTGCTGACCACATTGTGTATTCTCTGCAGTCTAAGGAAACAGGCCAGCAGTGATCCAAATTAAATTAACTAGTTACATGTCACAGATGGATATTAAAGATGTAGAGAGGTCTTGATAAGTTTGAGTATGTCAAACTCCTGCTCTGTTGTGTGGTGTTTTATCAAAGGCTGTTTGGAAGTCAAGTTATACACATGGCTTCCTCTCATCATTAGGGATGTTATTTCCAAACAAGTCTTTTCAAGCAAAGTCTATTCTTTGTAACGTTGTGTTTTCCGTTCAGTTATTAGGTTATTTTGATATTCTTCTATTCTGCATCTGCAAATTGATTGAATTAGTTTCCTGATTGTCAAGGTCAGGCTGGTGGTCGCGTAGTGCTCGGAGATGGTTGTGTCACCTTTCTTCAATACGGGGAACTTCCATTTGCCTCTACACCTTTAACTAGACCCGGTGCTTCAGTGTTACGTGACACAGGAAATGGAAAAGGATAACAATGCCTGCATGTTGTGAAACGATTACAATGTCAGAAGTAAGCCCTATAATCCGCAATATCATTGCAGTCACAGTCCACAAATCAAAGAGTTGAAGAATAAGAGGAAATGGAGAGAAAGGTTAAGGTGCTTGGGAGTTTGCTGATTGCAGTGATCTTGTGGATAATAAATGTCTGCTCCTGAATGCAACTCAGCAGAAGAGACTGAGGAAGGGGTGAGGGACTAACTCGAGTTAGTGCTGTGGGAAGATATTAAGGAGCTGATAGGGAAGAGGTTGGCCAGAGGGGGTACTGATAAATGAGATAGGATTGAAAGGGGTGGGAAAGGTGTGAGAACAGCAGGGGCAAGACACAAGGGATTGTAATCTACAGCAAAGTCCAACCCTGAGCAACAACTGATCCTTGACAAAGAGTCATCTGGATTCAAAACATCAGCCTTTTTCTCTCCTTACAGATGATGCCAGACCTGCTGAGATTTTCCAGCATTTTCTCTTTTGGTTTCAGATTCCAGCATGAGTGGTAATTTGCTTTTATCCAACCCTAATGTGACTTCCATGGTCCATGGAGCAATGCTGAAGTTGCTTTCCGAGCTGGCAGCGAGGGTAAGCTTTGGCCTTGTGATGATGCTGTGATGAGGAAACCCAGAGGTTTCTGTGGGTCGTTGGACCAAACAGTCTTCAGCATTCGTGCTTCTTGGTGTGAAGCATCATATCATGCTGACGGTGACAGCTTGAACCCGCATGAGAGGTTGTAACTCAGTTCATTGTCCATCCAGTTACCCAAACGTGAGTGGTCACTGCTCAGACGAATCTGGAAAGGTCAGTCATATGGTCACGGCAGTTGCTACCTCTCCTGGGAAACTGCTGTTTGACAAACTCATCAACTCCCATCCCACCCAACATAATGGTTTCCGAATATTTTCTACCCCACAGACAATAGCTCATGCCAAGGAAGCTTATCAGAAGCTTCTTCCCAGGGTGGAAGAGTCAATTACTAGGGAGCATAGGTTTAAGGTGCAAGGGGCAAGGTTTAGAGGAGATGTACGAGGCAAGTTTTTTAAACAGAGGGTAGTGGGTGCCTGGAACTTGCTGCCGGGGGAGGTAGTGGAAGCAGATAGTGAGTTTTAAGGGGCGTCTTGACAAATACATGAATAGGATGGCAATGGAGGGATATGGTCCCCAGAAGGGGTAGGGAGCTTTAGTTCAGTCGGGCAGCATGTGGTCGGTGCAGGTTCGGATGGGC
Organism: Mustelus asterias; assembly: GCF_964213995.1. Classification (NCBI taxonomy): domain Eukaryota; kingdom Metazoa; phylum Chordata; class Chondrichthyes; order Carcharhiniformes; family Triakidae; genus Mustelus; species Mustelus asterias. The sequence continues at coordinate 144,355,223 of NC_135804.1, forward strand.
CGAAGGGCCTGTTCCTGTGCTGTAATTTTCTTTGTTCTTTGAAGGATACTCCTGATGCTAGCCCTTGTCCTTTGTACAAATGCAGATGAGGAGTATTGGCAGACTAGGCAACAAGGCCAAAGCTTACCCGATCCTACCCAGTGACCACTCACAGGGACTTTGTTCAGCAGAACGAACAAACAGCAATTAGTATTGGCTATTCTTGCTGTGCTGCTGCTTAGCTGAAATCCATCAGGGGCTCCAGGCCACAATGTTGCTGTCTGTGACACTCAGCACCAAAGCTGGAAGTGGATCTACACACTATCGTAACCAACACAGCACAAGGCTCCTTTGATCGCTTCGTGACTAAGATTTGATTTGATTTGATTTATTGTCATATGTATTAACATACAGTGAAAAGTATTGTTTCTTGCGCGCTATACAGACAAAGCATACCGTTCATGGAGAAGGAAACGAGAGAGAACATACTGTTACAGTCATAGCTCGGGTGTAGATCAACTTAATGTGAGATAAGCCCATTCAAAAGTCTGACAGCAGCAGGGAAGAAGCTGTTCTTGAGTCGGCTGGTACGTGACCTCAAAGCTTTGTATTTTTTTCCCAACGGAAGAAAGTGGAAGAGGGAATGTCCGCGGTGCCTAATTATGCTGGCTGCTTTTCCGAGGCAGCGGGAAGTGTAGACAGAGTCAATGGGTGGGAGGTTGGTTTGAATGATGGACTGGGCTTCGTTCACGACCCTTTATAGTTCCTTGTGGGCTTGGGCAGAGCAGGAGCCATACCAAGATGTGATACAACCAGAAAGAATGCTTTCTATGGTGCATCTGTAAAAGTTGGTAAGAGTGGTCGTGGATATACCAAATTTCCTTAATCTTCTGAGAAAGTAGAAATGTTGGTGGGCTTTCTTAACTATAGTGTCGGTATGGGGGGGCCAGGACAGGTTGTTGATGACCTGGCCACCTAAAATCTTGAAGCTCTTGACCATTTCTACTTCGTACCCATTGATGTAGACTACATCGGGTAGCACCTAGCTACAGAATATAGAAAGTCACCATTTTAATTCCCAGATAGCAGCTGGGCCTTGACTTTTGGCCATAGTACCTCAGATGGCAGGGATACAATGAGCCAGAGATCTCCATCCTGATCATTATCCAATGACTCATCTGTGCGTATTAGTTGGAATTTGCTATGATGGCCTTCACAGTGGAACAGCCTACTAGCTCTCATTGCCTAAGTTTACAAATGAAGATTGGAGAACGGAACAGTACCCCAGCAAGATTGAGTGCCATACACAACAGCAATTTGCATTTATGTGGCGCAGTTAATGTTGGAAGACATCTCAAGGCACTTCACAGAAGTGTGATTGGGTAAAAAAAGACACCAAGTCAAAAATAAGATATTTGGGGAGGTGATAGAAAGCCTGGCTAAAACAATACATCTTAAAGAGGCTCATAAAGGAACAGAGAAAGGTAGAATAGTTTAAGGAGAAAATTCCAAAGTTTGGGATTTGAGCATCTAAGATTATCACTGATTATGGACAGCACGGTGGCACAGTGGTTAGCACTGCTGCCTCACAGTGCCAGGGACCTGGGTTTAATTCAAGCCTTGGGTGACTGTCTGCGTTGGTTTCCTCCGGGTGTTCTGGTTTCCTCCCACACTCCAAAGATGTGCGGGTTCAGTAAGTTGGCCAAGTTTAATTGCTTCTTAGTGTCAGGGGGATTAGCAGGGTAAATATGTGGGGTTATGGGGATAGGGCCGGCGGTGGGCCTGGTTAAGCTACTCTGTTAGAGAGTTGTTGCAAGCTCAATGGGCCAAAAGGCCTCCTTCTGCACTGTAGGGATTCTATGGTATTGCAGTCAATGGTGGGGCAGAGGGGGTGGAGGATGTACAAAAGGAATGTCGAGCTCTGGGAGGCCTGTAATGCTGGAAGAAAGAATGGGGCGGGCGAGGCCATGGAGAGATTTTAAAACAGGATGAAAATTTTAACTCTTAGGGCAGTAGCGGAGAAGACTGGGGATGGGGGGTGGAATGCTGTCACTAGTTACTCTTTGCTGAAACAGATGGCATTGAAAATGTGATCCAAATGATAACAGAAAATTCATATCCCAGCCTTTCATCAAATTTAACAGCTTTAGCTGTTTAGTCACCCGCTCCCCTGTGCAACCAGCTGCCACTTCCAGATAATGCTACTGGATTTCTTTCAAGGCCAGCACCCAGGAAGACTTGTTTGATTATTTAAATGGGTCTTTCCGGCTGCCGTCTGGTCTCCCTGGAGCCAGTATGCACCTCGCCCTCACGAGTTGTGCCAGTAACATTGTGACACGCCATGACGGTGCTAGACGAAGTCTTTGGTCAAAATGTTGCTCCCATTCGGCAGGTCATCCCAATGGTGGGCTCAGAACTCTAGCTGGCTTCCAGGGAGTCTGGCTGTACATTGCGACAGGAAACGTGGGAGAGGAGAGCAGTTCATTCACCCCTCCAGACCTTGTCTACAATATTTTTTTTTTAAATGCATCCTTTCAGTCTCTGTGAACTTGTATTTGAGCATATGTGTAACATTTGGTGCCGGAGGCAATGTTCCTTAAATAAAATGCTGTTATATTTACAGTTCACTCTCCATATCACTCCCTGTGGGACCCAGAGAAAGACAATGTTCTAATAAGGAGCGTCGTTATATTAGCCAGGAAGCCATTAACATGTCATGGAATTTGTGTTTTGGGCATTGGGATTAACGGGGTCAAGATGACCCCACTTCCAAAAAGTCGGTTTGACAAACACACTGCCAAAGTTGCTGTCTCTTCATCCGTCGTTGAGATCTCATAATGGGTGTTGAAGCTATATTTACACTCAGATTTGTCCACCGCTGATATTCTCGATCAGGGACAGAACTTCAATTAAAAAAGCAGAAAATGCTGGAAAAATGCAGCCAACCACGCAGAGCGAAACACAACTCATGCGAGGCGATTCTCCCATCCCGCTGCGCTGCTTTTGTAGTGCAGCGGGCCAGGAGACTCTCGCGGGAGCCATTTAGCGGGCTCCCCGCTGGGCACCCAAACCGCCTCATTTTGGTATTTCCCCAGTTTTCTAATGTCAGTCAGGAATTAGTCCCATGGTTAGTAGCAGCCCTTAGGAATTCCAAAGTGGCTATGTGAAATAAGTTTAAAATACGGGCCCTCAAACATTATATTCAAACGAGTGAGCATTTTACAGTGAAACAGATTCAAATTCCCAGTTTGATTTTTTTCCCTCAAATGAAGGTCATGTGCAATGCCAGTTGGAGTAACAGTGGCCAGAATTTTCCAGATTTATGAGAAAACCCTCATGCGTCTGCGCCATTTCCAGGTCCTAATGTCTCAGTTCTCCTCCCCTCACTACACCCCAACTACCACTTTCCCTAGTGTAATGGAAGCTGGCCAATTAACAGGCTGATGCCAGGGGTACAGTCCAATTAGGGACGGTGGTTAGGTTCCAGAATTGGGAGATACGTTCAGTGCGGCCCGTGTGCCCACAGCTGAGGGACTAGCAACAGCAAAAGTGACACAACTGAGGTGCCTCCACTCAAGGGGAGCAGCTGCCATTGCATAAGGTGTAGTGGTAGTGGAGACATCAGTCCCCACGAACGGGCTGCGGTGGCATGTCTTCTGCTTGGGGGATACGTGACCATTGAAAATTACTACTGACAAATAATTAAATTGCTTCAATTGTTGCCTGGCTTGGATCACCCACCGCGAAGCTGCCTCCAATGCATTCCCGGGCTCCAGACTGAGTGGACGGCCCATGCGACACCCGGAAACCTGCCTCCCTCAATGAAAATGGCGGTTAATTGAAGCCTTAACTGATTTGACTGCCTGCCCACCTCTGATGAGTGGCTGATTCCACACACAGTCTGCTTTTGGGAAATTTGCCCAGAGGCAGAAACATATCAGGGCGCTGTGTTCTAAACTTTCACACACACACATACACACGCACACACACCCTCCATCCCCACCTTCAAAACTGCCTCCATGGGATTGGGAAAATTCCAGCCAGTGTTTGTTGTCACTCAGAGCTGCACCCAAAGTGGTCTAAACTCATATCTTTGTTTGGGAAGGGAGCGGGTGTGGACAGAAGAAGAAATAATTTCCATAATTTTCATTGATGCTCAAGTAATGTGGGAAGATAAATGCTATTTGGGGATTGGGAGTCGGTTAAAATTCAGCAAAGGAAGACCAAGGGATTGATTAAGAAGGGGAAACTAGAGAATGAAAGTAAGCAATCGGGGAACATAAAAGCTGACTGTAAAAGTTTCGACAGGTCTGTAAAGAAAAAAAGATTGACAAAAATGAATGTAGGCCCCTTACAGTCAGAAACAATAGAGTTCATAATGGGAACAAGGAAACAGCTGAGGAATTAAATTTGTACTTTGCTTTTGTCTTCACAAAGGAAGACATGAAAATGTACCAAAAGCTCTGAGAGAAACATGCTTTAGTGAAGAGCTGAAGGAAACCAGTATTAGTAGAAAAGTGGTTTTGGGAAAATTGATGGGATTGATGGCGGATAAATCTCCAGGGCCTTATAATCTTCATCTCAGAGTACTTACGAAAGCGGCCCTGGAAATAGTAGATCCATTGGTGGTTATTTTCCAAAATTGTTTGGACTTTGGGTTGGTTGATAAGCCCACTATTCAAAAAAGGAGATAGAGAGAAATCAGGGGGCTATAGACCAGTGAGCCTAATGTCAGTACTGGGGAAGTTGCGAGAGTCCATTATCAAGGATTTCATTGCCCAGCATTTGGAAAGCAATGGTATAATCAGACACAGTCAGCATGGATTTACAAAAGGGAAATCATGCTTGATAAATGTATTAGAATTCCTTGAGGATGTAACTAGTGAAGTTGAGCAAGGAGAACCGGTGGATGTGTTTTATTTAGACTTTCGACAAGATCTCACATAGTAGACTACTATGTAAAGTTAAAGCGCATAGGATTGCGGGTAGTGTCTTGAGATAGATAGAAAGCTCATAGCAGATAGGAAGCAAAGAGTTGGCATAAATGGGTATTTTTTCCAATTGGCGGGGATCTGTGTAGGACCCCAACTGTTCGCATTATATATTCATGATTTGGAAGAGGGAACTAAATGTATTTCTCCAAATTTATATATGATACATAGTTGGGTGGGAGGGTGAGCTGTGAGGAGGATGCAGAGATGCTTCAACGTGATTTGGACAGGCTGAATGTGTGAGATGGCAGATGCAGTATAATGTGGATAAATATGAGGTCATCCACTTCAGAAGCAGTAATAGGAAGGCAAATTATTATTTGAATGGGTGTAAATTGAGAGAGGTGCATATACTCAGCAAGACAGTTGTGTCCTCATCCATCAGTCACTGAATGTAAGTGCGCAAGTACAGCAGGCAGCAAATGGTATGTTGACCTTCATACCAAGAGGATTTGAGTACAGGAATAAAGATGTTTTACTGCAATTGTAAGGGCATTGGTGAGGCCACACCTGGAGTACTGTGTGCAGTTTTGGTGTCCTTATCTAAGGAAGGATGTCCTTGCTACAGAGGGAGTACAGCAAAGCTTTACCAGGCTGATTCTTGGGATGGCAGGTCTGCCATACAAGGAGAGACTAAGTTGGTTAGGATCATATTCATTGGAGTTTGGAAGAGTGAGAGGGTATCTGATAGAAACTTTAAAAATTCTAACAGGGTTCGACAGGGTAGATTCGGAAAGAATGTTCCTGATGGTGGGGGGAGTCCAGAACTAGGGGTCATAGTTGGAGGATAAGTGGTAAATTTGATGATCAGCCATGATCATAATGAATGGTGGAGCAGGCTCGAAGGGCTGAATGGCCTACCCCTGCTTCTAGTTTCTATGTTTCTATTTATATTAAATGATTGGCCTATTTTACAGATGATAAATCAATCATCAGCACCTTACAGTGAAGTATTAATCATTTGTACTGCGCAATTTCTGAAGTAAAATTTAACCGGATTGGTATGAAAGACTCGCTGAAATGTCAGTGGCTTCATATGGTTATTTTAAACAACCTACAATTTAATAGATGATTCAAGGCACGACACAGTATAACTTTGATTGCAAAGCCAAAACCATGCCAAAGATCGACTCACTCATCAAAAATAGCTCAAAATTACCTTGGGACCACAGGGTACAGAATATTAACGATGATTTTCTTTGGTTTTACTCCCAAATTTCTGCTCATTCATCCTGCAGCTCCTGACAGTTGTCAAAGTATTATGCTGACAGCAGCTATTCTGGAACCTGACCCAAGTTGACCCATTTTTCCAAGTGTGAGGCGAAGTGGTCTCACCGCCTTGTCTTCTCCTAAGCAGGCACAGTGTCCCGTTGGGATCACCAGAGGGTAACCAAGCTGGATTGTAATTTCCCCCTAGCCTGAAGAAGTGGTGGCCGACCATGCAACCCGTGGTGCTGCACTGACTAAAATCAGCAAATGGAACACACATCAGAAAACAAACATGGAATTTTATCTGCCTGCGGGAGCAGAATTTTATGCTCCCCCAAGGCACGTTCTGAGGTTGGGTGCGGAGATGGGTGGTGCATGGTGATGAAGAATAGATGAGATTTCACCCCGGGAACCCACCCATTCAAACCCAGGCACAATTTTATGCTTGGGTGGACAGGGCCGTGGGCAGGAAACCAACCATCTATCCAGGCCCTTAACTGGCCACCTAAGAGCCACCTAAGGGCCTTATGCTTCCCAGCCTCAATTTTTAGGCTGATGGGAGCGGGTGTGGGTAGGGTGGGAAAATAACAAAACCTTTCCCCATTTAGGCATCTCACTCTGAAGGACCCTCAGAGTTAGGGGGGCACTCCCCCCTCCTCCAGGTCATTGGAGTTCCGGGAACTCCAACAACCCCAACCTACCCCCAATGCTGCAATTGTCACCGCGCTCCCCCCCCCCCAACCCCATCGCCACCACCCGCACCCCATCCACCAACCTGCCCCAGGCCCCTACCCTCCAGCCATCCTTCCCCACCCCCGCACCCCCCTCCATGTCCCCCCTCCCCTTTGAGGAATCCCTGAGACTTTCCTTTTCAAAGGCCCTGGGACTTAGCTCCAGGCAGAACACTGCAGTACTGCTTCTGGCCACTTCAGCGCTGTGCCTGTCTAGGTTGAAGAGCTGTTGACCAATCGGATTGGCCGACAGCCCTCACAGATGGTACTTCCTTCCGAGGGCAGGCGTACGTCCAGCCCGCTGCCAAGCAAAACTCAGGTCAGTGTTAAATGGCAACGGGTAGAGAATCGGCAGCTGTGTGTTCGGCGCCGACTCTTGGGATGGCAAGTGCCGGTCGCTCACCCACCTTAAAATTCTATCCAGAATCTTAGTACCTGATGCCTTTTAACCAGTGAGTCTTTGGAAGCCTCATCCTTGTTTGTAACTCATACATTACAGGGCCAATCAGAACTTGTCCAAAATTGCACAACACTTCTAATTAGGATATTATTTTCTTTTCTCATTTATAGACCTATGCTATTTTGAATTTTTTTTCTTTTGCTTGTCGGAAGTATTCTGTTACTCAACGGCTGAGGTGAGCAGACACTAAAATAATCCTTTCACCTTTTTCCTGTCTTGGAGAAGATCATACGTCTTCATGGTCCACAGTTTGTGAGTAACTTGAGGCATGACAAGAGGTAAGGGGAGGTGACCGCCTAGTGGCATTATTACTGGACGATTAATCCAGAAACTCAGCTAATGTTCTGGAGGCCCGGGTTCGAATCCCACCACGGCAGATGGTGGAATTTGAATTCAATAAAAAATATCTGGAATTAAGAATCTACTGATGGTCATGAAACCATTGTTGATTGTCAGAAAACCCATCTGGTTCACTAATGTCCTTTAGAGAGGGAAATCTGCTCTCCTTACATGGCCTGGCCTACATGTGACTCCAGAGCCACAGCAATGTGGTTGACTCTCAACTGCTCTCAGGCAACTGGGGATGGGTAATAAATGCTGGCCCAGCCAGCGACGCCCATGTCCCATAAATGAATGTTTGGGAGGAAAAAGCTAACTTTGAACTGTGGTTTTCCTCGCGTCAATTCAGGGTCCATTCCAGATTAATGGATCAGGATTGACTGCCATAGTTAGTCAATGACTCCATTATCATCAACTACTGGCTGACAGAGGAAAACTAGATAGAATTTGGCCTTTTTTGCCTCTACTGATTTCCACGTCATATTAATTCAAATTCCTGTTTTCAAATGAATGTAGAATGATCTTGCATCACTGTCTGTGCTGAGTCTGCACGTTCTCCCCGTATCTGCATGGGTTTCCTCCAGGTGCTCCAGGTTTCTCCCACAGTCTGAAAGACGTGCTGGTTAGGTGCATTGGTTATGCTAAATTCTCCTTCAGTGTACCTGAACAGGCGCCGGAGTGTGGCGGCTGGGGGATTTTCACCTTAACTTCATTGCAGTGTGAATGTAAGCCGACTTGTGACAATAATAAATAAACTTAAAACTAAACTTAAAGCAGTCAGACAAAAGTGAATGGGAAGCTATGGTTAGACTCAAAGAGCAAATCTGCTGCTCTGTGTAAAGAATGACTGGTCTCTATGGTCTCCATTCATTCTGGTCTTGCCTGGGAGATAGTAGTGCAACTTATCTTCCCAACCAAACCCCAACACAACTGACCTTTTACAACAGGCAAGGGAAAGACATACGTCACCAGAACTCCTCCATAAAAATCAGATTCTACAGAGATCACCTGCCAATGACTTGCATGTTGCAACATGCAAATTGGAATGAAAGAGCTACAATTTCTTTCTTCCTTGCTGAAGCTTTTCTCTTCTGACTCGTTGTGACAGAACAGCTCCACGAGCATTCATCCTCAAGCCCACACCAAAGGTATTTTGCATTCACCAGCTTTGTCAGCCAGGGTGATTATTTGACTGCGGCAGGACCTCGCAAATGAGCCGAATCTACCAGATACAGATGTTCTAGTTGGGATCACCGGCCTGTGATCAGGTGCCAATTTCCCTTATCTCTATCTCGGGGAAATCATGCCCAATTGTAACAGTCCCTTTTGTCAGTCGTTCCCGAGATCCGCTAATTTAATAAACGACATCGATTGAAACTGGGACCTTCCCAAGTCTGACCTTTCATCTGTCTTAATTGGTTTAGAGATCTCTTGTTCCTGGGAAAACTATACAGTGCTTTGCTGCCAAGAGTCTTACTGGCTGTCTCTCATTTTGTTTCTTTTGAATGCACAAGAGGCCATCCTTAAAAGGCTGTCTTTTTCACAATGCTTTTCTGTTTCCAGAATTAGCTCAACTTTGTCCAATTGGCTTGTAACTCCTATGTTTGACAATTATTCCTTGAAACTAGCCAGTATCAAGGACAGGTTGAGCACAGCTGGAAGCAAAGGGCTAGACACTGGTTTTTCTTAGAAACAGTACTTGCGTTGCCAAGATTCCAGTACATTAATATAAGGCATTTGTTTGGACAACAGCCACACTATTTAAGATCGCCCAACATTCCTCTGAGACTGCCTACTATGACTTTCCACGCCTGATCAAACCTGACCCTCGACAATCAGTGAAAGAGGGAAGAAAGCTCTGAACATCATAGAATCCTTACAGTGCAGAAGGAGGCCATTTGACCAATTAAGTTTACACCGACAACAATCCCACCCTGGTCTTATCCCCGTAACCCCACATATTTACCCCGCTAATCCCTCTAACCTCTGCATCCCGGGACATTAAGGGGCAATCGAGCGTGGCCAACACACCTAACCCGCACATCTTTGGACTGCAGGAGGAAACCGGAGCATCTGGAGGAAACCCACGCAGGCATGGGGGAGAATATGCAAACTCCGCACAGACAGTGACCCATGCCGGGAATCGAACCCGGGTCCCTGGAGCTGTGAGGCAGCAATGCTAACTACTGTGCCACTGTGTCACCCCTTATATCAAAAACAGTGCCACGCGGAGAAGCAGCTTTGGAGACATTGACCTCATTTTAATAAACTATGGTTCTGTTAGTTCTACATCAGCCATAGGGAATTCTTGGAATATTATATCTTTCAATAGCGGGATGACAGGGAACAGATGGAAATAACTTGCATTTCGATAGTACCTTTCATTACCTCAAATTGTCCCAAAGCACTTTACAGCCAATTAACTACTTTTGAAGTATGGTCACTGTCGTAATCTAGGAAGCCAATTTGCTCATAGCAAGCTCCCACAAACAGCAATGTGATAGTGGCCAGATAGCATGTTATTCCTGACGTTAATTGAAAGTTAAGCGTTGGCCAGGAGAACTCACCAGCCCTTCATCAAATAGTGTCATAGAGTTTACCAGAGAGTGCAGTTTAATATCTCCTCTGAAAGTTGGCATGTCTAACAGTGCAGGATTCCCTCGGTACGTTACTGCACTGGACTGTCAGTCTAGATTATGAGTTCACGACTCTGCTGTGGGACTTACCCGCACAAGCTTCTGACTCAAGGGTGCGAATGCTTCGACTGGACCAAAGCTGACAAAAGAAAGTTGATGTGACAGAGCTTACTGATACAAAATATATTTAGAAGCGTCAGACTATAACTTGTTCCTGGCTGTAAATAGGCTGTCTCGCAGCCCACTGGTTGAAACGTAGGGTTGTACGTTGAACTTTGCAGTGTTGTCACATTTACTCCAATGTTGTTCTCCTCAATGCCTCAGATCTGCCCTGCAGTATGAAAGAATATGGAATATGGACAACCGCAAGATGGGTTTGTGCAACGCCAACAAGTCTTGTGACGTTTTACAATGGATCAGCCTCACTGCATCTCATGTTCACACTTTTATTTTACAATGTGTGAAAGGTGTTATCCCCCACATCCCCAAATACAAAGTCCAGGAATACAATGTGTCAACAATTGGCTGTGATAAAAGGAGCTGATGGTGCAGCACCAGCCACACCGTATGTGACGTTCATTACACTGGAAATGAAAATTGGACAGCTTTAGTAACGGGTGGCTGATCCACAGTTACGTTTTATCCCTGGGTGCAAAATTAAGTAAATAACCACAAAGAAGGAAAGTTTCAAAGTAGAGTCTTGCTCTGTTGGAAGAAGACGACCATCTCAGAAAATCATTCCATCATTTTGACAGTGCTCCTGTTCGGACGCCAATCAAACGACCATAGTCACCAAACACCTCTAAGATGGTCTAGCAATGTTAAGTAAAAACATTAACGTCAGGCTATTCAGTTTTCGGGCCTGCTCCATTGAACGCCCTTGGTTAATTTAGAAACTGGAACCTTGGCGAGACTTGCGTACAGTTGGCGCACAAGCTCCCATCATGCTGTGCGCTGACTGCACAGGCAAGCACTATCTGCAGAAGGCACACATTACCTGAAGAATTTCAATTTGACATTACAGTGATGGACAAGGACAAGGTGCTACAGCCTCTTGTGTCTCACTTCTAATCACAGAAAAACAGTAGAATTAAAAAGCAGCATTATTAACTGTGCACGCCGCACAGGGAAAATAACCCACAATTTCACCACATGGTTTAATTTCCTGAGGAAGAAAAGGAATGATCCCTTTTAATAAGCCATTTTATTAGGAATGCACGGGAACAAACCCTGGACCCATCGACGGACTGTTTTCCCACGGTGGAGGCAGCTAACCATCGACCGCCGGCGGAATGTTCCTGCCCTGCAGAGGTCGATGGCGCTTTACATTCCTTGCCCTTGTTGTCATCTTCGGTGGGACTGGAAAATCCCACTGGTGGGAAGGGCTGGAGAATTCCGCCCAATGCTTCTCATTTTGGGCCAAAGTAATATATTCGTCCATCTTAATTAACAGACCCTCACCGCAGGTCTCCTGTGTGGCCCCTGCAGTGCAATCATAGATCATAGAAACCCTACAGTGCAGAAAGAGGCCATTTGGCCCATCGAGTCTGCACCGACCACAATCCCACCCAGGCTCTACCCCCATATCCCTACACATTTACCTGCTAACCCCTCCAACCTACGCATCTCAGGACACTAATGGGCAATTTTAGCATGGCCAATCAACCTAATCTGCACATCTTTGGACTGTGGGAGAAAACTGGAGCATCTGGAGGAAACCCACGCAGACACGAGGAGAATGTGCAAACTCCACACAGACAGTGACCCAAGCCGGGAATCAAACCCAAGTTCCTGGAGCTGTGAAGCAGCAGTGCTAACCACTGTGCTACCGTGCCACAATGGCAACGATGTCCCAGATCATTGGTTGCAGCAAATTTTCCATTCAGTAAGGTAGTGGTTATGCTACTGGACCAGCAGTCTAAGATAATAACCTGCAAAGAGTGAGTTCAAATCCCATTGTGGCTGCTTGAGAACCTTAAATTCAATTCCAAATAAGATCATAGAATCCCTACAGTGCAGAAAGAGGCCATTCGACCCAACGAGCCTGCACCGACAACAAACCCTATCCCCACATATTTATCCTGCCAATCTCCCTGCCACTAAGGGGCAATTTAGCATGGCCAATCAATTTAACCAACACTTCTTTGGAGTGTGGGAGGAAACCCATGCATATGGCACGGTGGCACCGTGCTTAGCACTGCTGTCTCACAGCGCCAGGGACCCGGGTTCAATTTCCGGCTTGAGTGACTGTCTGTGTGGAGTCTGCCCGTTCTCCCTGTGTCTGTCTGGGTTTTGTCCAGGTGCTCCGGTTTCCTCCCACAGTCTGAAAGACGTGTTGGTTAGGTGCATTGGCCGTGTTAAATGCTCCCTCAGTGTCCCTGAACACGCGCTGCAATGTGGCAACTAGGGGATTTTCACAGTAACTTCATTGCAGTGTTAATGTAAACCTACTTGTGACACTAATAAATAAACTTTAAAACAAACACAGGCGGAACGTACAAACTCCAAACAGACAGTCACCCGAGGCTGGAATTGAACCCGGATCCCTGGTGCTGTGCTAACCACTATGCCACCGTGCAGCCTTTCTGGAAATGAAAAAAGGTGGGGTATCAGTAAAAATGACAGTGCAGCTGTCAGGTTGTTGCAAAACCTAACAGAATTCACCAGTGTCTTTTCGGGAAGGAAACTTATTATCCGCCTTATAGAGGTGATGTGGGATTCTGGACCCACACCAACACGGTTGACTCCTTAACTGCTTTCCGAAGTGGCCACACTGCAAGGCAACCAGGGATGTACAACAAGCGCCAGAATTATTCATGGGAATATCTAATATAAAAATCATTCCATTCCTTTTCTCCAGGGAAAGGCTTGCAAGCAGTAGTGAGTAAAAGCACAGGCTCCCAGGCAACCCTGGACGGACAGCAGGAGTGTGGAGTGAAATATGCGGCCTGCATAAGATCAAGATTGGTATTGCCCACTGAGTTTTTGTTAGGAATTTTAATTATTCAAAATAATATAAAGAAGCCCCGGTTTCTGCTAACACGTTATTAACAGTGGGGTGGCCAGGCTGAAATTGTGAATCACAGCAGGTCAAAGGAGCTCTGCTTTTACTGAAACGTTTGTCAAAACTGTCCTCTTCCGTTAGAAAATACTACACATAAAATCTGTCTAAAATGTCGACTTGTTTCAGTGGCAACATGTTTGCCTCTGAGACAAAAAGGGGCTTTAAGCACGACCAGACGATTTGAGCGCACTATTTAAATTCTGCTTCGGTGCAGTGCTGAGGGAGTTCTGCACAGTCAGAAATAAGGTAGGGTCTCCATGGTTCCAGATGACCATAGACTACTTTCCCCTTGGAGGTGGAGAGCGGACTGGTGGCGATTTAACCTGAGGATCGCCACACCTCAGGCCAAAAGGCAAGGCTGAGAAGGGTAACGTTAGCCGGCACAAGAATTGAACCCACGCTGTTGGCATCACTAACCTGCCATCCAGCCAACTGAGCTAAACTAAACCAAACCGTGTGTGTGTGTGTGTGTGCGTGCGTGTGCGTGCGCATTTCTCTCAGGGGAAGAGTTCAGAGGTAACCACAGAGCTGTGAGATGTGAAGGCAGGCTAAAAGGCCTAACTCCGTGCTGTGGGACATTGTCCCAATTACATTAGAAGACCCTCCACACCCAACCCCTTTACCTGCCCCCACCCCCCTACACTCCCCATGCGCCACCTATGCCAACTCATGCCCCATCCCATATGGCCTCTCATGCTACCATGCCAAAGTATGCTCCACCAAACAACACCAATGTCCCCCCTCCCGAACTGTGGCAATTCCATCCCCATCATTTACTGTATTCCCATCACTGCTGTATTCACATTAGAGGAAATTTGATGAGAACAATGCTGCACAGGAATGACTCTGAACAGATTGTTAAAGTCATACTTTATACCTTGAGTAAAGGACAAATCCTAAGCCAGTGTTTTCCTTAACATAGGTTTATTCACCAAGCCTTAGGGCACAGCCATAGATTCCCCTTTTCCTCCTCCGACACCAGTGTAAACCGGTTCTTATATACCTCAGAATAATTCCCAAATCTTTCACCAATTAGGAACAGTTGCTCTCACTTACAAGCTAAAGCATGCGCTTCATTGTGACAGGATTCCAACATTAACATGGATGCTCACCACATGCGGAATATTAAAATGGAGATCCATCCTGCATGAGGTGGACATTTCATAAACTGTCATTATCTCCTCACAGGAAATTGTGGATGATGCAAAGCAGCCTGAGACATGAATCCATATCCAATTTTCCAATCAAAAATACTCAGTTTTCTGATTGCTAAACAGGGAAATCCTGATTGTAGAATTTAGGCTTTAATCCGCCCTAACATGTGAACATTAGCCAGCTGATTGAGTGGCTGAAGTCCAAGCCCCAGTCATGGGACAAATACCCCAATTTGAGGCATTTCCTTCAGCAGAGCAGGTGAAAATAATTGGCGTGGTGGCGCAGGGGGAAAGATGTGGTGCAAGTCACAGAGCTTTCATGTTCACGAACCCTTTGTTGAGGTCTCATATGTTTTCACTTTGTAATAATACACAAGCAAAGAGTTCTCCTGGGAGCAATGCTGATCTGTGTGGTCTCAGGCCATTAAACCTGCTTAAAAGCCTTATCACTCAACTGGGAGCAGAGATCTGATGAACTCTGTTGCAAATGCTTGGGGAAGTTATAAAACCCTGAACACCAGCAGGAATTTGTTGCTTGGTTGAAGATGGCAGAAAATTGCATCTGTTGTGAGCTTGTCTTAAAGCATGACAAAGACAACAGTTAAAGGCACTGAAAAGTGGGTAAATGCCATCATTTTATGCACTCGATAAACAATTATTATTTATAAGGTACTGGCTTTCACAGAACAGATTTTTATCACTTCATAAACACACAAAAGCTTGGTTCATTGAAAGATTCAGTGTGATTTAGTGGCGCCTTCTCTAACGGCATGCGGAGACATATTTCCACAGGAGTTCCCCAATCTATTACCATAAAGATTGACGCAGATCCCAGAGAAATTACGCCGCTCACCATTTCCTGGGGGCTTTGGACAACCGTCCGCGGAAGTCATGGTACAGATACGAACATACGAACCCATGAATTAGGGGCAGGAGTAGGCCACTCGGCCCTTTGAGCTTGCTCCACCATTCAATCAGATCATGGCTGATCTGCTTGTAAACTTCAGCCCCACATTCCTGCCTACCCATGATAACCTTTCACCACCCCGCCACCCCATTAATCAAGAATTAATCTAGCTCTGTCTTAAAAATATTCAAAGACTCTGTTTCCAATGCCCTTTGAGGAAGAGAGTTCCAGAGATCCATGACTGACTGCAAGGAAATTTTTCAAATGAGCAACCCCTTATTTTTAAATAGTGACCTCTATTTCTTATTCTCCCACAACAGGAAACATCCTCTCTACACCCACCCATTCAAGACGATCTCATGATCATAAAGGGTTGAATCAAGTCACCAGTTACTCTTCTAAATTCCAGTGGATAAATCCTATAAGACCATAAGGACCATAAGACATAGAAGCAGAATGAGGTCACTCAGTCCATCGAGTCTGCTCCGCCATTCAATCATGGCTGATATTCTTCTCATCCCCATTCTCCTGCCTTTTCCCCATAACCCCTGATCCCCTTATCAATCAAGGACCTATCTATCGCTCAAATGATAGACACTCAATGACCTAGCCTCCACAGCCTTCTGTGGCAAAGAGTTCCACAAAGTGTTCCTAATCTCTCCAACCTTTCCTTATAAAGACAACTCACCTATTCCAGGCACTAATCTAGTAAACTCTCTCTGAACTTCCAATGCGCTTTTCCATAAACAAGGAGACCAATACTGTACACAGTGCTCCTGATATGGCCTCACCAATGTCCTGTACAACTGAAGCATAGACCCACTATCCTGTATTCGAATCTCCATATAATGGATGATAACATTCACATAGTACTATTATCCTCTATATTTATTAGTGATGTATTCACATAGTAATATTACCCTCTGTATGTATTAGCGCGAAATTGTCCTTCAGTGTCCAAAGATTTGTAGGTTAGGGGGATTAGTGGGGTAAATATGTGGAGTTATGGTGATAGGGCAGGGAATTGGCCAGACAAGATGCTCAGTTGGAGTGTTGGTGCAGACCCGATGGGCCGAATGGCCTCCCTCTGCACTGCAGGGTTTCTATGATTCTATGATGATTATCTTTCCTAATTACTTGCTATACGTGCATACTAGCGTTTTCATACTAGCCTCACAGCACTAAGGACCCGGGTTCGATTCCCAACTTGGGTCACTGTCTGTGCAGAGTCTGCACGTTCTCCCCGTGTCTGCGTGGGTTTCCTCCGGGTGCTCCAGTTTCATCCCACAGTCCGAAAGACGTCCTGGTTAAGTGCACTGGCCATGCTAAATTCTCCCTCAGTGTACCCGAACAGGTGCCAGAGTGTGGAGATTTTCACAGTAACTCCAATGCAGTGTTCATGTAAGCCTACTTGTGACTAATAAATAAACTTGAAAAAAAAAATAAACTTTAGCTTGAAGATTTCCCAATTTTCCACTTCAGTCGCTGCGGCAAGAGTGCAGCCTCACTGTTCTTAACCCAGACGATATTCAGAGCTCGGGAAAAAAGAGCGCTGTAAAGTTGTTAACATATTTGTGCTTTCCCTCAGACTTTAGTGATCTCTTTCAGGACAGATTGTGCAGGAGGCAAATATGTTCTTTTGTTAGTTTGGGTGGTGGGTGAGGGAGGCGGGGGGGGGGGGGGGGGGCGGAATCTTTAATACCAAACAATTGCAAATACTCACTTGACAATTTTCCTTTAAATATGAGGAAGAGATCCCAGGGTCCATGTTCAATCAGGTGAGGCGGAGTTTTGTTTTCCAGGGAAGTGCTTACAATCAACTGTTTCCAAATGCTTCAATGTATTTGTCAACCCAACCTTTCGGTGACTGGCAGAATTTAACCTCATCTCCCGGCACGAGACCTCATCACCATGGCAACGAAAAATGAACTGGCAGCACCAGAGCCTCCCCCAGACCTTGAAATCTATGTTTTTATTGGACATATATTTGCAATTTGCTTTCCTTAACAGCACAAAGACGATCAACAAGAGGGCATCTTTGTGGGAAAATACTTGTTTCTTGCTCTTAAACTATATGTCAAGTCAAATGAAGGTTTCACTTTCACTGCATGCCACAGGTTGGCTTTTAATAAGATTGAAGTGAAGGGTCCTTGGGTCATCTCCTGTTAATTACAAACTCTGGGTGTGGGAAACTTTTGAATAATCTCAGTTTATTATTAATTGAGAAAATACCTTTCCTGTTCACTCATGTTCGCTGAAAGATGAGAACGAAATAACCTCTGAGGCACATGTTCATAAAGATTCAAAGTTTATTTATCACTGTCACAAGTAGGCTTACATTAACACTGCAATGAAGTTACTGTGAAAATCCCCCAGTCGCCACACTCCAGTGCTTATTCGGGAGAATTTAGCATGTCCAATGCACCCTAACCAGCACGTCTTTCAGACTGTGGGAGGAAACTGGAGCACCCGGAGGAAACCCACGCAGACACGGGGAGAATGTGCAGACTCCACACAGACAGTGACCCAAGCCGGGAATTGAACCCTGGTGCTGTGAGGCAGCAGTGCTAACCACTGTGCCACTGTGCCACCAACTGGAGGTTCATACAGATCCCTAAAGACCACTTTAATTTATCGATGAGAGTTTTCCCGACAGCTCTGAAAGTTTACCCACTGAGGAGGCAAGTCGGATAGAAACCATGAAGGTGTTTGTCTGCTCTGAATTCAGTCATTCTCTAGAATTTCTTCACCAAACACCTTTGATTTTTTTTCCCCCACACTTGGGCACTCCTTATGGCCCATCAGTTTTACCCAGCTTTGATCGTGACATCTAAGCTCTTCTGCTTTGACCCAGAGTTTGTTTCTCTCCTCAGGTCCCCTTGAAGCACCTTGGGATGTCAAAGGTCACTCCATAAATGCAAATTGGTGCTGTTGAATTGGCTGATCTCATTCGGGGCATTGATAACGCGACGTAACTGACTTTAGAATCTCTGGATTAAGGGGAGGCGATGGCGATGGCCTAGTAGTATTATCACTAGACTATTAATCCAGAAACTCTGATAATGTTCTGGGGACCTGGATTCGAATCCCACCATTACAGCTGGTGGAATTTCAATTCAATTAAAAAAATTAGGAACTAAGAATCTACTGATGGCCATGAAACCATTGTCATTTGTTGGGAAAAACCCATCTGGTTCACTAATGTCCTTCAGGGAAGGAAATCTGCCATCCTTACTTGGTCTGCCCTACATGTGACTCCAGAGCCACAACAATGTGGTTGACTCTCAACTACCCTTCAAGGGCAACTAGGAATGGGCAATAAATGCTGGCCAGCCAGCGACGCCCATGTCCCACGAATGAATAAAAAAAATTAAGAAAAGTTAGAAAACGGGCAAAGGTTGGATCAAGATTGAGACCTTCATACTCCAACAGCTGGCCAACAATTAATGGCCAAGAGATGCCACTTTGGTGGATTCCCAGTGTAAAATTGGCAAAAGGGTTTGCCTCTGACTGAACCTTCCCACCACTGACCCAGGAGATTTTAAGAAATTTTTAAAAATGCAAAACTTGTTTGTATATTGTGCCTTGCACAACCACTGACTGTCTTGGTGTAGTTGGTAACCAATTGGCATCTTAGCTTGGTTGATAACCAAGCGCTCCAAAAGCTCATGATTCCACATAAACCTATTGGACTTTAACCTGGTGTTGTGAGACTTCTTGCTGTTCTCTGAAATATGCAATGCCATGGAATCTTTTGCATCTACCCACGCAAGCAGATGGGGCCTCAGACACGTGTGAAAAGACAGTAACACCAACAGTGCAAGGCTCTCTCAGTATTACAATGGAGTGTCAGCCTTGATTTTTATGCCGTGGTTCAGGATTTGAACCCAGAACCTTGTGACTCGGGGGCAAGGGGGCTACCAACTGAGCCAGAGCCTCATTTGCCAGGTGCCTGGTCAGATTCTCAGCTATATCAGCCCACCCAGCAAACCTTTACCAGACAGTCACTGCAGCAGCGAGGCTGCTTGTGGGACAGTTGGGGGCCCTTTCTAACATAAATTACATTGAGCAGGGTGTGTGGAGTAAATTGATAGCGCTGAAATCAATCCTGCTGCTGGAGGGGGGCAAAATGATATTTTTATGGAGCTGTCTCCTTGCCCTCAGCTAGGTTGCACAGCAGTGTCATGTTGCAGCCAATGTTGCTTTGGTGGTAATGACGGCGAACGTGAGATTGTGTCATTCTCTCATTATTGCCCACTTTGATATGTCTGCCGACCGTTACCAGGCACATTCAATGCCCCTCATTATGATGGGCAGGAGGTCCCATGAGGATGCCAATTGAAGGGGAGTAGGGCACAATGATTCCTGAGCTCTTTTCCCAACAACCCCATTAACTCCGCCAAAGCAGCTGCTTTATTACCGGAAAAATCCTGCCTGGCCAGTAATTTCCTCCGAGTTGCTCCCACTGCGCTGCCATTACCTTGTCAGAGTGCGTAAATGTTAAAAATTAAATGCGGCAGGGCGCGAGCAAGGAGATGCTCAGCCGGTGACTCCACTTGCTCTGTGACATCGCCCCTTTAAGAGATTGTGAACCTCAGCTAAAAGCAAACACACACACACAAAAAAAGCCCAGATATCATCTCCATTTTCTATTTCACCCGTTCCACTCATGGCCTTGAAAGTAAAGATTAGTCATGGCGGTTAACTTCATGCATCAATTCAGATAGAAAAGAAGGAAGATAAGTCGTCACATGGGATAGGACATTTGCACTATTTGGAATGTAAACTATTTTCTTGAGTTTTGAACAAGACCGCAAGAAACTAAAAAAGGTCATGAATGTAGTCCAGTCCTTCACACAAACCAGCCTCCCATCCATTGACTCTGTCTACACTTCCCGCAGCCTTGGAAATGCAGCCAGCATAATTAAGGACCCCACACACGCCAGACATTCTCTCTTCCATCTTCTTCCGTCGGGAAAAAGATGCAAAAGTCTGAGGTCACATATCAACCGACTCAAGAACAGTTTCTTCCCTGCTGCCATCAGACTTTTGAATGGACCTACCTCGCATTAAGTTGATCTTTCTCTACACCCTAGCTATGATTGTAACTCTACATTCTGCACTCTCTCCTTTCCTTCTCCATGAACAGTATGCTTTGTCTGTATAGCGTGCAAGAAACAATACTTTTCACTGTATGTTAATACATGTGACAATAATAAATCAAATCAAATTTTAAAAATATCAAAACTATTCTTCTACTTCTGGTCACTCTGTCTTGCAGTTGCCCTGACAGGCGGGGTTAGAGACAATGAGGAGTAAGCTCCCCGCCACGTCTCACCAAGTGATCGTTCTTCATGTGCGTGCTTGCAATGTTAGTGCTGGCAGCCAGTTAAATATGAGTGGGCATCAGACTGATTTGATCCTGTCTTTAAGTGACGTATGCATGCATGTACCAATTTCCAAATCCCCTGCTGGCGCTAAGTCCTGTCCAGATCAAGCTTGCCTCAGAATATGCCACCTGAATGCTCCCTAATTCAAAGGCTTTTCTCTCGGCCTTTGAAGAGAAAGTTCCTGTTATTTTATGCTGACACATCATTGAGCGACACGAGATGCCTGCCAGATATTTTCCTTGGGCAGTTGCCAAATTCAAGACATTAAAGAATACTCCACAAAGCCTCACTGAGAATATAGGGTCACGGGGTCTTTTTTGGGTCCAAGTTGGCAATTGCACCCCCCTCCCATCATCGCAGTAAGATCTCTTGTTTTCCATAATTGGTGTCACCATTTAGGCATTTGGTTAACTGTGTTACAACCACTGTCTTACAGTGGAATGAATGACAGCTGTGGGAGAGTGTCGGACCAGAGGGCACAGTTGCAGAATAAGGGAGTGCTCATCTAAGATGGATTTGAGGAAGAATTTCTTCACTCAAAGAGTGGTGAAGCTTTTGAATTCGTCACCCCAGGAAGCTGTGGTGGCCGAGTCCTCGAGACTGAGACTGATAGGTTTTTAATCAGTAAGGGAATTAACGGTTATGGAATGAAGACAGAAAAGTGGACTTAGAGTGCATTTGATCAGCCATGATCTTATTAAATGGTGGAACAGGCTTGAAGGGCTGACTGGCCTCCTCCCATTCCTATTGCTGATGGTCTTATGGAACATGGGCACATATAAATCTGCTGAACATCAGGACAGAAGCAACAGGTGAATGGGAAAAGTCTATTTGACCCATCGAGCCCTTCCCTCCCAATGTCAGGTGCCAAATTTTCTGAATGGTTTGGCATGGTGAGGTGCTTACTCCGCACGCTCTTCAAATGTCTCTAATCATGTCCTGGGACAGATTGTGGCCGGAATCACATTTTGAACCCTTTTCTGGTCCCACCCAGTGCATGCGCTCGACGGGCGAAAAATGCAGGCCTTGAATCTTGTCACCTCTCAATCTCCCCTTCTGCTAAAACTACCCTGACCCACAGCATCCATGGCTTTTCACTTAGGAATGGTATAAACAAAAGTGGATTCAAAACAGACGCCTGTGGAACGGCACAGGTCACCGACTCCCAAATAGCTTTCCCTGCATTCACTTTATATTGCTGTCAATCTTATCAATTTGATCAATAAAACAATTTAGTTTTATCTTCTTTAAAAGCTGCAGATCTGGAACCTTATCCAAAAATCCAAGCATATTTGCTCTTTAAAATCTTTAACTTCTTATCCTTGTTTTCAGATCCCTCCATGGTTTCACACTCCCTATCTCTGTGATTTCCTCCAGCCCCACAAACTACCTCGATCTCTGCATTTCCTCCAATTCTGGCCTCTTGTACATCCCTGATTGCCGTTGTTCTAACATTGGCAGTTGTGCCTTGAGTTGCACAAGCCTTAATTTCACTTTCCAAACTTCTTTGACCCTCCTCTATAAAATAACTTGTTCTTTATATCTATGGCTGGAGTCTTATCACCGTTCACACCGGAAGGACTTTCCCATCCCGCTGCAGTGAACAGAGATTTGGCTGGCCGCCAAGTTCTCCAACCTCGCTGCAGCGGGAGCGAGGTGTGGACGGCCTGTAAGATCTTGCCCTATCTCTTTAATTAAGCTTTGGGTCAACTGTTCCTAACCTCTCTTTTAGTGGCTCAATGTCAAATTTTGCTTGATAATATTCCTGTGAAGCACCTTGGGACACTTTATCACTATGTTAAAGGTGCTATATAAATGCAACTTTTTTGTTGTTTTGGCTGATTCACTGGATTTTCTAATGCGAATGGTCACAATAGAAACTTTTGGAAATTTCTTTCAACTATCCATGTCGAACCAACCTCTCTTTAACTGCCTGGTTCATGTCTCCCTCACCTTTCAATGCTAACAGACATCTCTTGGCATTCCTCCTAATCAATCAGATGATCAGTTATCTCTTAATAACAAATGATATAGACCGCATATTGCATAATTCTGCTGCTAAGGTGCAGCTGAGTTTCACCTAGCCAGTCAATATAGTGACAGCGGATAACTGCGATAAAAATGCCAGTGCTGGGATCATTTGATTAACAGTCGGGGATTTTATGGCACCTTGGAGTGCAGATTGACAGTTGATGGATCGAGGTGAGGAAGGGGAGGTGTTGTACAGGGGAAGGTTTGCCATAAAATTGGGTGGTGCATCATGGGCGCCATTCCTGGTGCCTACCACCGCACTCCGCCACAATTTTACCCACAGCTAGAGAGACATCGGAGGCCCACCTGCCTGCAGCCCAACGAAGGCCCTTAAGTGGCCAATGGGGAGGAAGGCCTGCCTCAAATTCGTGTATGGCCTACATTTATTGCCCATCCCTAGTGACCCAAGGGCAATAGAGAGTCAACCACATTGCTGTGGCTCTGGAGTCACATGTAAGCCAGACCAGGTAAGGATGGCAGATTTCCTTCCCTAAAGGACATTAGTGAACCAGATGGGTTTTCCTGACAATCGGCAATGGTTTCATGGTCATCAGAAGATTCTTAATTCCAGATATTTTTTATTGAATTCAAATTCCGCCATCTGTCATGGCGGGATTCAAACCCGGGTTCCCAGAACATTGGCTAATAGTCTACAATAACGCTACTAGGCCATCGCCTTGGCTGTAAGGTGGGCCGGCCAAGCAGAGTGGGTTCTATGCCAGCTTTTACATCTGGCTGGGAGGGGCAGGAACCCATACAACTCAGCCATAGAATGGTTACAGCACAAAAGGAGACCATTTGGCCCACAATCCATGCTTTAATTGCCGATACTAAAGGGAATTTGCACGTTGGCAGTTGCTGCTCAATAATTGGGTCCAGGTCAGAAAATAAAAGTCTGCCATTTTTCACTTTATTGCAGTTTACATAGTTTGAAGTGTGCTATGTAAAGTATGACAAAGAAATGTGATAAACTTCAAGCATAGATTAGTTAGTGCAAGGTGAGCGACTCCCCAGTCTTAAGGCATGTGCCTGTACTTGTGGAGCTCTTGTGAACATTAACCAAAGTTTACTTTTTCATCAATATGCTTCTTCTGATCTACCATGAACACTATGGACAGAGTTTGTCTTCCCAAGAACCAATCCGAGCATCGGGATGAAGTGCGGGTCGAGAGTGTCAGTGGCAGGAACCCCAGTGAGATTTCAGCGAAGGTGACCAATTAAGGGGCCCTCAAAATGGCCCTCTTAAGTCCTTTACAACGTTCAAAAATAAAATGCGGCCACAGTTGCCCAACCATTATTGTGGAGTGAGAAACTCTCCACCAGATGAGTGCACCTGTAGCTTCAGTCCTCTGGCAATTGTGGTGGCAGCGGGGGAGAGGTTAAGTTAAATGTGGCTGCACTGGCCACCCACTCCAAGCCTCTCTTCACCTCTCTGCCTCTCCACCTCACTTTCCTACTTCAAGACGCTCCTTAAAACCTTCCCCTTTACCCAAACTTTTGGTCATCTTACCTAAAATCTCCTTATGTGGCTCAGTGACAAACTCCATTTTATAATGTTCCTGTGAAATAGCTCAAGATAGTTCACTGTGTTAAAGGCGCTACATGCACATAAGTTGTTGTTGACGCAGTATAACAAATTCTGCTGGAATTTACCGGGGTCGGGAAATATAGATAAAGGGGACAAGCATTTGCACCAGTAAAGTTTAAAGCTTTAAAGTTTATTTATTCGTGTCACAAGTAGGCTTACGTTAACACTGCAATGAAGTTACTGTGAAAATCCGCCACACTCTGGCGCCTGTTCGGATATACTGAGGGAGAATTTAGCATGGCCAACGAATCTAACCAGCACGTCTTTCGGACTGTGGGAGGAAACTGGAGGACCTGGAGGAAACCCACGCAGACACAGGGAGAAAGTGCAGACTCTGCACAGTCACCCAAGCTGGGAATCGAAGCCAGGTTCCTGGCACCATGCCGCCCTAGTAGCTGGGCAGCAAAGAGGGTCTGATTAATAAGGAAATTACAGTATTACCTTGTTATGGGGAGTGCAACAACAGTTAATGCTTAAAGTGTAATAATACCTTCTAGATTCAACACTATGCTTGTTTGTTGGGTATTGTTATATGCGGCAGCAAGCATTTGTTCCCCAAAGCTAGTGATCTTTTCACTTCAAGTTCTACCTGTAGAATTTCAAGAAGACCAGGAATGTAGAGCTGTAGGGTGTGTGCATCCTAACAAGTGGCTCTCCGCTTTCTGACTTTGCTTCAAGCCTTTCTTAGTAACCCACTTACCCCATCCTTCGTTGAAGGGAGGATTTGGTCAGGTTAATCACCATGGAAGGGAGTGGGGGGGAGAGATTAACCCAAAATAGCATAGAAAAAAGTAGCCTAACAATTGGACTCACATGAATGTGCATCCCTTTCATTCTTGTCACACCAGTTCTTTCTCAATCCATGCTAATATTTTTGCTTTAGATGAATGATAACCCATTGTGGCTGGAAGCATTTGTATTTGCTTTGGGTCGCTGAGAAATTAAGCATTTAAGTACGTTTGATTTAAAAGGAATTGAATTGTGCGTTGACATTGAATGAGGGCAGGATCAGCAAGGGATGTGCTCCCCCCAATAGCCAAGGGAGACTCGCTGGGGGGGATTTTTCGCATCTCCCGCCACCTGTTTCACGGTAACAGAGGTGGCCTGTTATTGGCCGGCAGCGGCATCTTCTGGTCCCCGCTGTCAACGGGGTTCCCATGTTATGCATCCCCGTTCCCCCCCTGCTGGGAAACCCGCTGCAGGATTCGCCGTCAGTGAGACAGGAAGATTCCGCCAGTGAGGATGATGGGAGAATTTTGGCCACTGTCTAAGCACACGGGCAGAATGGACACGGTCAGTGTGATAACCCCCATGACTTCCATGGGGAATCACTGATTGAACTCCCAGTCGGACTTTTTGAATACGAGCTCCCTGGGGATTGGTAATTAACTAACCAGGCAGAACGTGTATTCCGAACCCTGTATAAAGCAGGCCCCTGAGTGGGTCCATTATTGCATTGTCCCAGTTGGGACCTGTTTGTGTTCACCACAGGCTTGTGGTTTTTACTCTACTTTATTTTGTGGAATAAAACTCTGTTCCTTTACAGCCGACTCCTGGAGTTATTATAGGCAGAATACCATGTTCTTGACCTTTGCACATGAAGTACCTCGTAATATCTACTATCACCAAGAGAGATCGGGTGAGGGCTGAGGAGATAAAATGAAAACTTATAACCCCAAGAAAACATTATTAAATGCAGAATCTATTGATACGGTTATCTGACAGGACATGTTAAACTTTGCACAGGCAAGAAGGTGCAAAAGTCCTGTTGAAACTACTATGAAGATCTATATTCACTTTTTCTGCATTTCTATCTTTTTCAATATTATCATGATATTTCAGATAAATATTTTTGCTTGAGGGTATAGTTTAACAGCCACGCTTGTACTACAGAGTACATGTACGAACGGGCTATGTCAAGATTTTGAGGTGCCCCTGAGGGTTCTATGTACTCTCGTGCGAGATCAAAGCTTTATTCCTTGAAAGCTTCACTCACCAACTCAAGGCCACTTTTTTTTGCAGAGTAAGGTCAACTCTGGAGCTCTTTAAGAACGGCAGGTGGGTTTGATTCCCAGAGTCGAAGCGAAATTAGGCCACAATCAGATCAGTCATGATCTTACTGAATGGAGGCTTAAAGGGCCGATTGGGCTGACTCCTTTTTTATTATTCATTCATGGGACATGGGCGTCGCTGGATGGCCAGCATTTATTGCCCATCCCTTGTTGCCCTTGAACTGTGTGGCTTGCAAGGCCATTTCAGAGGGCGGTTGAGAATCAACACACATTGCTGTGGCTCTGGAGTCACATGTAGGCCAGACCAGGTAAGGACAGCAGATTTCTTTCCCTAAAGGACATTAGAACCATAGAACCATAGAACACTACAGCACAGAAACAGGCCTTTTGGCCCTTCTTGCCTGTGCTGAACCATTTTTGTGCCTAGTCCCACTGACCAGCACATATCCCTCCACACCCCTCTCACCCATGTACCTGTCCAAATTTTTCTTAAATGTTAAAAGTGAGCCCGTATTCACCACCTCATCTGGCAGCTCATTCCAAACTCCCACCACTCTCTGTGTGAAGAAGCCCCCCCTAATATTCCCTTTAACTTTCCCCCCCTCACCCTTAACCCATGTCCTCTAGTTTTTTTCTCCCCTAGCCTCAGTGGAAAAAGCCTGCTTGCATTCACTCTATCTATACCCATCATAATTTTATACACCTCTATCAAATCTCCCCTCATTCTTCTACGCTCCAGGGAATAAAGTCCTAACCTATTCAACCTTTCTCTGTAACTCAGTTTCTCAAGTCCCGGCAACATCCTTGTGAACCTTCTCTGCACTCTTTCAACCTTATTACTATCCTTCCTGTAATTAGGTGACCAAAACTGCACACAATACTCCAAATTCGGCCTCACCAATGTCTTATACAACCTCACCATAACATTCCAACTCTTATACTCAATACTTTGATTTATAAAGGCCAATGTACCAAAAGCACTCTTTACGACCCTATCTACCTGTGACGCCACTTTTAGGGAATTATCTATCTGTATTCCCAGATCCCTGTGTTCTACTGCACTCTTCAGTGTCCTACCATTTACCTTGTATGTTCTACCTTGGTTTGTCCTTCCAAAGTGCAATACCTCACACTCACATGAGTGAACCAGATGGGTTTTTCCGACAATCAACAATGGTTTCATGGTCATCAGTAGATTCTTAATTCCAGATAATTTTTACTGAATTCAAATTCCACCATCTGCCGTGGCGGGATTCGAATACGGGTCCCCAGAATATTAGTTGAATTTCTGGATTAATAGTCTAGCGATAGGCCATCGCCTCCCAGTTCATATATTCGTATATTCCCACAGCTATTCCCAGAGTCGGACACTTGGTCACTGTGGGTAAAGATGTAAGTAGTAAGTCCGCACCTGCACTCCTGAATTTCTGTGGAACCTTGTAAACTGCTCGAGGACTAATGGTTCACAGCACCGCAAAATAGTCGTGCAATACAGTCTGAAATTGGGAAAACCACGGCCAACATTTCTAGACTAGTTGTTCATCCTGTTACTCTTAAGGGCAAGGAAGATAAATCCACTTGATTTAGGAATCTACTGTGTTGGTTCGAGATCTTCTGCGCACAACATGGATGAGCTTGCCTTTTCAATCCAAGCATCACCTCCGACCTTTTAACATTTTAGGCCAGCAGGGATCGACTAATCATTTGTCTCCTCATAGAATCACAGAATCCCTACAGTGCAGAAGGAGGCCATTCAGCCCATCAAACCGCACCGACAACAATCCCACCCAGGCCCTATCCCCGTTACCCCACATATTTACCCTGCTAGTCCCCTTGACATGGGGCAATTCAGCATGGTGAATCAACCTAACCCACACATCCTTGAATTGTGGGAGGAAACTGTAGCACCCGGAGGAAACCCATGCAGACACAGGGAGAACGTGGAAACTCCACATGGACAGTCACCTGAGGCCAGAATTGAACCCGGGTCCCTGGCGCTGTGAGGTAGCAGTGCTAACCACTGTACCCACCGTGTCGCTCTCCTGCTGAGAAAAACAATGGGAATTTTGCAATTTTGATGCAAAGAACAGAAAAATCAGAGCAAAATCCAAACTTAATAATACATTGCTGGGTTGAAACAATGGCTACAAGATGGTTGCAATATATTGTCAAAATAAAAACAAATTACTGCAGATTTTCAAATCTGAAACAAAAGCAGAAAAATGCTGGAAAATCTCAACAGATCTGACAGCATCTGTGGAGAGAGAATAGAGCCAACGTTTCAAGTCTGGATGACTCTTCCTCAGAGAAGATGACAAAGGGTTACTGGAGCTGGATGACAAAGGGTCACCCAGACTCGAAACGTTGGCTCTATTCTCTCTCCACAGATTCTGTCAGAACAGATGAGATCTTCCAGCATTTTTCTGTTTCTGTTGCAATATATTCAGAATTGTTTATAAAAATGGGCAGGTAACTGGAAGGTAGAGTATTTAAATGATGGAATGAACTTCAGAAGCTGGGAACTGCCAATGACATACCTGAGCTAATGACCAAAGAAGCAGCCCACTGCATTGAGATGAAGGAGGCAGATGCTCGAAGTGTGCCCTCAGGCATTTATAGCTCAAGGAATCGCTGGAATGCTTCAGTTTAGCTTTTCCAGCATTAGAGTAACAATCTCTCCGAGTTCATTTCCAAGTTTTGCAGCAGTACAAGGAGAAGGCCCCTTCTTAGGGCAATTATAAATTTGCTGCCTTTCCAGCATCACGCACGCTCGAAGGACAAATACACAATAAATTGCAGAGCATATCAAGAGCGACAAGGATTCAGCCACAATCCTCAGTCTCTGCGGAGGCAGTTGCTCCCAGGTCAGTTAACAGTTGCTCAAAATCACCATGATGCCCTGGGAGTTGTTAGAGGGAGAATGTTTCAGGCATTCCCCCAGATGGGAAGTATATTTTTTAAAGTTTATTTATTAGTGTCACAAGTAGGCTTATATTAACGCTGCAATTAAGTTACTGTAAAAATCCCCTAGTCGTCATACTCAGTGCCTGTTTGGGTACACTGAGGGAGAATTTAGCATGGCTAATGTACCTAACCAGCACATCTTTCGGACTGTGGGAGGAAATCGGAGCACCCGGAGGAAACCCACGCAGACACAGGGAGAACGTGCAAACTCCACACAGACAGTGACCCAAGCCGGGAATCAAAGCCAGCTAACCACTGTGCCACCACGCCGCCCCATGTGCGTGTATGTGTAGAGACATTGGATGCAGTCACGATCAACCCAAGTTGTGATGCTTGCCATGGGCAAAGATTTCCTGACCCCCCTCACTGCCTCGGTGTGCACTAAGACCAACCACTTGGGTGAGTTACCACACCAAGAGCAAGCAGCCAATGTTTCTGTGAGAGGATGATAGGAAATTGAGGCAATCTAAAAATCTGTCAAACAAGTCGGGATGGTGCAGTGCCAAATTCACGATGAGTTATCCCAAGTACATGGAGGTACTGTGTTTCTGTAGATTAAATACTGCAACAGGGTGCAGCAGGAGAACAGGACAGGTAAGATTACAATGTTCAGAAAAGAGATGGCTTGGGGGGGGGGGGGGGGGAGTCACATGGTTGGGGGGGGGGGTTGGGGGGGGGGGGGGAGTGTAGGTTGGGGGGGTAGTTGGGTGTCACAAAAAGTTCTGAGAAATGTTCTGTAAGGCATTCAATTCCATAATGTAGTGTTGGTCATATTTGAGAAACACTCAATCAATCACATTCAGTTGTTTGGAAACAGCCACATTAAAATATTTCCCAAACCCTATCTGAACATTTAATTATTGGCATTCTAGTGATTTTAATGATAATTTAGGGCTCCATTCGCTGAACGAGAACTTGAACTGACTTCCAAAGATCCTTTCCTCAGCCGCCTCCAATTTTTATAAAGCAGCAAATGAGGGTAAAATCCGACAAACCTCGAGAACGGGTGTGTGGGATCGTAATGCATGATTAACCCACACCCATTCCTTCCGATAAAGGCAGTATGCTGCCTACAATTTTAAATGATTTTATTAGTCAGAAAGCACTTTGGATTGACAGGTGGTCAGGAAAGGCGCTACATAAATGAAAAGTCCCTTTTTTTTTAAACTACAGCTCCCCAAATGATCAGCTGGTATCTGCACGTCATTGTACAAACGCAGAGAATAGCAAGGCCACAAGTTCAAACTGTACTGAGTTACCTGCTCTTGGCCAGGGGTTTGGGAGAGTGACACAGTTAATTATTTTTGGCACCCGAGGGTGAGGAAGGGAGGTAAATAATACTTTGGACATATTCCAGGTACTGATCAAACTCAAATGAATCTTGCTGAAGGAGGAGAGGAGGAAGCCTCCCACAGACACTGAATCAGAACCTTTGTAACTCAAAGGTTATGGAGCCCTGTCCTCACCTAAGTTACTGCCTTCAAGAAAGGAAAGATGTGGCAAAAAAAAAATTACAGTCATTACCAAATGCTGTGTTCTTGAATCCCTACAGTGCAGAAGGAGGCCATTTGGTCCATCGAGTCTGCACCGACCACTATCCCACCCAGACCCTATTCCTGTAACCCCACATAGTAACTCTGCAAATCCTCCCGACACTAGGGTCAATTTGGCATGGCCAGTCTTTGGAATGTGGGAGGAAACCGGGGCACCCGGAGGAGTCCCATGCAGGCACAGGGAGAATGTGCAAGCTCCACACAGACAGTGACCTGAGGCCGGAATTGAACCTGGGTCCCTGGCGCTGTGAGGCAGCAGTGTTAACCTCTGTGCCACTGTGTTGCACTTAAAAAACAGTATTAATCATTCAATATTGTCTCAAAAATAAAATGTAACTGTTTTCACAACTGATTCTTTGACCTTAGTCATATTAGTGCTTCAAGATAAAACCTAAACTGTAAATAAATAATTGTGAGGGTGAGGATGCTATATCCTTCAAATCTTAAATGCTTGCCTTCCCTTTTGACAGGTCAAAAATAATGACACCTGATCTCTTTTTTTTTAGCCTAAACATTAAATTAAGAGTGCTGCTTTCGGCCAAGCATTCCTAATCACCAATCACAAACAAGCAGAAATATCGAAAATGAATAAAAGAATGGTTTCCTTAGCAATGTATGTTTCGCTTAGCCCACCTTCCAACTTTTGACAATGCCTCCTTTTAGATATACAGCAGGCCTTAAAGGCCTATTTGGTCCATGGTAACCTTTCTTGGCCTTCCTTTGTTTCAGTGCCAATGTTACATTGGCATATTGCTCCTACTTGCTATTGCTATAGTTACCAAGAGAGCAAGTTACTTGGTTTGGTTTTTTTTTGTGAGGAAAGGATGTTTGCAGCAAGTTGATCAATCTGTTTTCTTTCACCCAACATCATCAATATCAGTTGTTCTACCACAAAAGAAACGATAATGAGGTGTTAATCTGACTGGCAGAATTTGGGAAGCTAGACAATTAAAATTTCCCAGTACATGTGACTTACCCACCCAGAGGACATTGGGAGCTGATGGTTCCTGAACTTAAGTATCTCAACAACACAACAGTTAAAAAAAAAATCACATCCAAAGCCGGTGGGGTCCTTTCTCGGATCTGCATGCCAAGATTCGATGTTGACGTTAGGATCTGACTGCATTTTTAACTCCATGGTTTCACCAGAGAGCTACACTGAGTTTCCCCTCAACTGAAAGCAGAGGAACAGATCCAGGGAGCTGGAGCATATCTCCAGGCCACACAAGGAAAGCTTTATGCTTCCCCTGCCCTAAGCCTTCCAGGATGAAGGCTTCCAGTGGGAGAGTCCAAGCAGCCAAAATCACAACCTACCCTTTCTTGGTGGGCTTCCTCAGGAATCAGCTGATTTGCTGCCACCAAAAAAAAGATGGTGCTGGAGTGAGGTGACTTCTTGCGAGTTGTCCACAGCACATCCTTTAATTGCGTCTTTTACTTCAGTTCTAAAGCTTCTAAAGCTGTATTCTAAATCTTTTAAACTCTGATCCTTCTCTTCACCCTACCTGTAGCTGCAACACTATATTCTGCACCCTATTCTTTTCCTTTTCCCCCATGTACACTGTATGTTTTGCCTACATAATGCGCAAGAGATAATACTTTTCACTGTATTCCAATACGAGTGACAATAAATCAAATCAAATCAAATCATTTCCTGCCCACATCCTGGCCAGATCAGTGAGTGGTCCACCGGCAGAATTTAAATGGTGGCCTAACAATAACAACTTGCTTTTTTACAGCACATTTAATGTTGTATGGCATCGCAAGGTGCTGCACAGGGGAAGCGATGGCCTAGTGGTGTTATTGCCAGACTATTAATCCAGAAACTCAGCTAATGTTCTGGGGACCCGGGTTTGAATCCCGCCACAGCAGATGCTGGAATTTGAATTCAATAAAAAAAATCTGGAATTTAGAATCTACTGATGACCATGAAACCATTGTGGCAGAATTCGAACCCAGGCCCCCAGAACATTAGGTGAGTTTTTGGATTAATAGTCTAGCGATAATACCACTAGGCCATTGCCTTCCCTAGATTATTAGCAGGTGATCAAAACCTTGGTTAAAGAACTAGAATTCTAGCGGTTAGGGTCAAGGTAGTCCTGGCCACCAACAGTGATGATAACCATGGATTCATAAGAGGTCAATATTGGAGAAGTCAAGGGTACTTGGAGGATTGTTGAACTGGAGTAGATTAGAGATACGGAAAGCAAAGGCCAGAGAGAGGGATGAAAACAAGGATAAGAATTTAAAATGGAGAGATGTTGCCAGACTGGGAGCCAATGTCAGTCAGTGAGCATGATGTGGAGATGCCGGCGTTGTGGTCAGTGAGCACACAGGGAATTTTTTTAATTCTTTCATGGAATGTGGGTCATAGAGTCATAGAGGTTTACAGCATGGAAACAGGCCCTTCGGCCCAACTTGTCCATGCTGCCCTTGTTTTAAAATTCCCTAAGATAGTCCCAATTGCCCACGTTTGGCCCATATCCCTCTATACCCATCTTACCCATGTAACTGTCTAAATGCCTTTTAAAAGACAAATTTGTACCTGTCTCTACTACTACCTCTGGCAGCTTGTTCCAGACATTCACCACCTTCTGCGTATCTCTCCCCTCTCACCTTAAACTTATGCCCACTAGTTTTAGACTCCCCTACCTTTGTTGCTAGTACGGCCAGCATTTGTTGACCATCCCTAATTGCCCTTGAACTGAGTAGCTTGCTTGACCATTGCAGAGAGTAGTTAAAAGTCAACCATATTGCTGTGGGTCTGGATTCACATGTGGGTTGGACTAGGTAAGGATGGCAGATTTCCTTCTCTAACGTTCACAAGTGAACCAGATAGGATTTTGCAACAATCGATGGTGGTTTCATGGTCACCACTACTGTGACGAGCTTTATTTCCCAGATTTATTATCTGCCTTTTTAAAAATTCATCTGTCTGACATGGGCATCACTGGCTGGCCAGTATCTATTGCCCATCCCTAATTGCACTTGAACTGAGTGTCTCACTCGGCCATTTCAGAGGGCAGTTGAGAGTCAACCACATTGTTGTGGCTCTGGAGTCACATGTAGGCCAGACCAGGTAAGGATAGAAGATTTCCTTCCCTGAAGGACATTGGTGAACCAGATGGGTTTTTCCGACAATCAACAATGGTTTCATGGTCATCAGTAGATTCTTAATTCCAGATTTCTTTTTACTGAATTCAGATTCCATCTGCCACGGCAGGGTTTGACCCTTGGTCCCCAAAACATTAGCTGAGTTTCTGGATTAATAGTCTAGTGATAATACCACTAATCGCCTCCCCCGATGGGATGGGTTACAGTACAGGCAGTCGTTTTCTGGATCAGCACAAATTTACATATAGGGTCCAAGGTGGGAGAGTTAAGTATCAAAATCACCTGAGACTCACTTCTGGAGCTCACCTGCCAGAAACTGGCCTGGAGTTAAAATTGGGGCTGCTGTCTTGAGGCTGCTGCCACAAAGTGAGATTGGTTGTACACAGGAATGGATCAAAGTTCTTTTCTCCCCTGTCAAAAACATCCTTCAACAACTCTGGTTTGAAATGCTCAATGGTCTAAACGTTGCATAGCTCACTCCTTCTATCTTTTGTCCCCTTCCCATCACCAAATTTTTAAGCTTTTTTCACAGCCACCACTCAACCCCTCCTCTCACAGATACAGTGAATGGAAATATTATACTGTTACGTTTGATTAATTAGCCCAATTACAGCACTGAACTTCCATTAAGTAGATCAGAAGTCTTTCATATCGATCTGGAGAACATCTAGATCATTGGTTTCATTGGGATTCACAATAAGACTGCTTTTGTCCATGTGCAGGAGTAGAGGGCCCTGGCTATTTATGTACATAAACCATTGAAGGTGGCAGAACAGGAGTGGGAACATAGAAATTAGGAGCAGAAGTAGGTAAATTTAGCCCTTCGAGCCTGCTCCGCCATTCAATCAGATCATGGCTGATCTCTCCCTGGTCTCAAATCCACCTCCCCATCTGTTCCTCATATCCCCTTTATCCCTTTTTTAATTAGAAATATGTCTAGCTCCTTCTTGAAACCATTCAACGATTCAGACTCCACCGTGCTATGGGGCAGTGGGTTTCACAAATTCACCACCCTCTGCGAGAAGTGGTTCCTCCTCATCTCAGTTTCAAATCTACTGCCTCTTAATGTATACCTATGGGGCAGCACGATGGCACAGCAGTTAGCACTGCTGCCTCACAGCACCAGGGACCCGGATTCAATTGGGTGACTGTGTGGAGTTTGCGCATTCTCCCCGTGTCTGTGTGGGTTTCCTCCGGGTGCTCCAATTTTCTCCCACAGTCCAAAGATGTGCAGGATAGGTTGATTGGCCATGCTAAATTAACCCTAGTGTCAGGGGGATTAGCAGGGTAAATATAAGGAGTTACGGGAATAGGGCCTGGGTGGGATTGTGGTCGGTGTGGACTCATGGGCCAAATGGTCTCCTTCTGCACTGCAGTGATTCTATGATTCTCGGAGACTGTTGTAGTCCCAGTAGCACCTTGTCCTGAATCCTGGCACTGCTGCAACTGACACAGTTGTCGGCCAATTGGATTGGCTCATAATTCTGAAGGGCGGGATTTCCTTCCACCATATAGTCATAGAGGTTTACAGCATGGAAACAGGCCCTTCGGCCCAACTTGACAATGCCGCCCTTTTTTTTTAACTCCCTAAGCTAATCCCAATTGCCCACATTTGGCCCATATCCCTCTATACCCATCTTACCCATGTAACTATCCAAATGCTTTTTAAAAGACAAAATTGTACCCGCCTCTACTACTACATCTGGCAGCTTGCTCCAGACACTCATCACCCTTTGTGTGAAAGAATTGCTCCTCTGGACACTTTTATATCTCTCCCCTCTCACCTTAAACCTATGCCCTGTAGTTTTAGACTTCCCTATCTTTGGAAAAAATATTGACTATCTAGCTGCTCTGTGCCCCTCATTATTTTACAGACCTCTATAAGATCACCCCTCAGCCTCCTAAACTCCAGAGAAAAAAGTCCCAGTCTATTCAGCCTCTCCTTATAACTCAAGCCATCAAGTCCCAGTGGCATCCTAGTAAATCTTTTCTGCATTCTTTCTAGCTTAATAATATCCTTTCTATAATAGGGTGACCAGAATTGTACACAGTATTCCAAGTGTGAACTTACCAATGTCTTGTACAACTTCAACAAGATGTCCCAACTCCTGTATTCAATGTTCTGACCGATGAAACCAAGCATGCCGAAAGCCTTCTTCACCACTCTGTCCACCTGTGACTCCACTTTCAAGGAGCTATGAGCATGTACCCCTCAATCTCTTTGTTCTGTAACTCTCCCCAATACCCTACCATTAACTGAATAAGTCCTGCCCTGGTTCAATCTACCAAAATGCATCACCTCGCATTTGTTTAAATTGATCTCCATCTGCCATTCATCAGCTCACTGGCCCAATTGATCAAGATCCCGTTGCAATCGGAGATAACTTTCTTCACTGTCCACTATGCCACCAATCTTAGTGTCATCTGCAAACTTACTAACCATGCCTCCTATATTCTCATCCAAATTATTAATATAAATGACAAATAACAGTGGACCCAGCACTGATCCCTGAGGCACACCGCTGGTCACAGGCCTCCTGTTTGAAAAATAACCCTCTACAACCACCCTCTGGCTTCTGTCAAGAAGCCAATTTTGTATCCATTTAGATACCGCACCCTGGATCCCGTGAGATTTAACCTTATGCAACAACCTACCTTGCCAAAGGGCAAGTGGGAGAAGTCTGACCCTCGCCTCATTGTGGCTGTGCTGTCGCTGTGGGTGGGTGCAGCAAGACACATCTCTGTAAAATTCAGCCCCTAGAACGGTTGCAACACAGAAGGAACCCCACTGGCATCTTGTGTTCAGACCAGCTCCCTGTTGGAGCTGCTCAGAAAGTCCAACATCCCTGCCTTGCCACCGTGGCCCTGTATGTCATTCTCTTCAGTTAATTATCCAATTCAGTTCTGAAAGCCATTATTTACTTTACTTTAAGCCTTTACTTTACAAGTAAAAGTAAAGTTTATTTATTAGTCACAAGTAGGATTACATTCACACTGCAGTGACGTTGCTGTAAAAATCTCCTAGTCGCCACAGCCTGTTAAATTTAGCACGACCAACTCACCTGACCTGCACATCTTTGGACTGGGGGGGAGGGCGGGAATCAAACCCAGGTCCCTGGCGCTCTGAGGCAGCAGTGCTAACCACTGTGCCACCGTGTCGCCCCAGACAGTACATTCAGGCAGTACATTCCAGCTCCTAACCATTCACTGCATTAAAAAGCTTTTCTCATTGATTCTTTTAACGTTCACTCAAAATTGCAGTCCTCTGCTACTCGATCCTTCTGCCAACGGGAACAGTTTCTCCCTATTGACTCTGTCTTGACCCTCTTGTGACATTTTTTTTCTGCTTCAAAAAAAAAAATCCTTTCTTCCTAAGTAGAATAAACCACACGCCCGCTCCCCAGGTCGGCTGACTAAATGATTGAACTTGTGGAAGAATTGGTGAGTGGACCTTCATTGTTCCTTTTGTGAGTTTGTGGGGGTTGGGGGTAACATGAAAGGGTAAAATTAATACAGGTGAGTGGTGGGGGTGGGAGGAGGGGCGTTAGAAGAGACGAAGAGTACAGGGGACACAGGTGCAGACAGGGTCTTCAAAACTTCTTGAAGAAATGGGCCGTGTTCAGGGCAGCTGAAACATTATCATTAACTATGAGACAGAAGAATGAAAACAGCTGCCTGTGCAGCAACAGGCCAGGCGAACCAGGTGTTCCTTGACTGCAACAGTAAATTCTTTGCCAGGAGCTAGTTTTATCTGTACAGCCTATCCGAGCACCTTTCATCTCGTTTTTGTCATTTTATTTCCTGTCGTACGGTCTTGAGGAATTCGGAAAATAACTACCCTCTTCAAAGGAAATGTCTATTTATCCTTTTGTGCTTGTCCACTTTTGAGCCTGATTTGTGACCCAAACACATCATTTGCAATTCAATGGTTTTCGTTTCCATATCAGTTAAGAATGTACAGATTTTCCGCTACGCTAATGTACAGACTGAACTACAAAGCAAAACTACAAAATGGATCTGGAGGACTTTTTCTTTGACTCCTCCCCCCGACGCCATTTTCTACACTTCGTTTTTGATCCATCAACTAATGCAGAGTTCCAGCAAACGTCATTAACAAAGATCCTAATCACATTCCATTTAATAATGCAGACCTTTACTTAGTTGAAACCACCTATGTATTTTGGCTGGGGGAGGAATGTTGTCCAGGATACCAGGAAAACTTTACTTTCATCTTTGAATGGCACAATGGGATTTTTTTTACCTGGTGGTGGCACAGTGGTTAGCAGTGCTGCCTCACAGCGCCAGGGACCTGGGCTCAATTTCGGTCTCGGGTCACTGTCTGCGTGGAGTTTGCATGTCCTCCCCGTGTCTGTGTGGGTTTCCTCCGGGTGCTCCGATTTCCTCCCACAGTCCAAAGATGTGTAGGTTAGGTTCATTGGCCATGATAAATTTACCCGAGTGTCAAAGTATTAGTCGGATAAATATGTGGGGTTACGGGAATAGGGCCTGGGTGGGATTCTGGTAGGTGCAGACTCGATGGGCCGAATGGCCTCCTTCTGCACTGTGGGGATTCTGTGATTCATAATCACTGAACAAAGGTGTCAGTTTGTTGGCCTCGCCACAAGATATCCGTGGCAATGTAAAATTCCCACAGCAATGCACTAATGTGCCAGCTTAATGAACAACACAGAAATTTTAAATGTTGATCCCATTTTCTTCAGGAATAAAGCAAACGTAAAGGATTCCAGTGGGACACTGTAGACTGCACAGGCAGTATTTCCACTGACAAGTTCCTGGGGATGATGCTTTCGTTTCCCCTTGAATAAATGAAAATTCGGAGCCTCAGACCTGTTTCAGGGCCCCTTTGACAAACAGTTACTTAATGACCGGAATGATCTGGAATATAAAGCTAGTCCCAGTAAAGGTGACCATGAAACTACCATCAATTGTAAAAAGCCATCTGGCCTATTAATGTCCTTTAGAGAAGGAAATCTACCGCCCGTACGTCGTCTGGCCTACATGTGACTCCAGGCCCACAGCAATGTGATTGAGTCTGAAGTGCCTTCTGAAAGGAACAAGCAACTCTTTTCAAGGCCAATTGTCATAGAATCCCTACAGTGTAGAAGAAGGCCATTCAGCCCATCAAGTCTGCACCGACTCTCTGACAGATATCTTACCCAGAGCCTCTCCTCCGCTCTATACCTATAACCCCACACATTAGCCATGGCTAATCCATCTAACCTACACATCTTTGGACTGTGGGAGGAAACCGGAGAACCCGGAGGAAACCCACGCAGACATGGAGAGAACATGCAGACTCCACACAGACAGTCACGCAAGCCGGAATTGAACCCAGATCCCTGGCGCTGTGAGGCAGCAGTGCTAACATGTCCCCAACATGCCACCCATGATGGGTAACCAATGCCAGTCTTGCCATGTCCAATGAAAGAATTTTTTTAAAACTGGCTCCGCTAAGTTAGGTAACCTGTGCTTGAAGCTAATATTGAGCTGAAATGTTTGCTGAGGCAGGAGAAGATACAACAAGAGTTCCCATGCCTGCATGTTCTCCAATGAGTAATGCAGGAAAATGTGAGCGCAGGCATCAGGTAAAGGCATAATCAGACCTGATTATGGTGGCCCCCCCTCACTCCCTTTGGGCAAATAGCGAGTGACGACTAACACTCACGGTCTGAGAACACAAATGAATGGTCGTGTGGGGAAGGTTGGAGGTTAAGCAGTAATTATGTCCAAGTGTGAG
Source organism: Mustelus asterias (assembly GCF_964213995.1). Taxonomy (NCBI): domain Eukaryota; kingdom Metazoa; phylum Chordata; class Chondrichthyes; order Carcharhiniformes; family Triakidae; genus Mustelus; species Mustelus asterias. The sequence goes on from NC_135804.1 coordinate 144,395,100, forward strand.
TTGGTATCTTGAGGAGAAAATAATCAGTAGTCCAAGAACAAAACATCATTCCCTAACCATGAGTGGGCATTTTTTAATTCATTTGTGGGACATGGGCGTTGCTGGCTGGCAGACATTGGCTAACCCATCCCTAGTTGCCTGAGAGCAGTTGAGAGTCAACCATTTAGCTGTGGCTCTGGAGTTACATGTAGGCCAGACTGCATAAGATCGGCAGATTTCCCTAAAGGACATTTAATGAGCCAGGTGGGCTTTTCTGACAATCGACAATGGTTTCATGGTCATCAGTAGATTCTTAATTCCAGATTAATACCGTGGTGGGATTCGACCCAGGTCCCCAGAACATCAGCTGAGTTTCTGGAACAATAATCCAGCAATAATACCACTAGGCCGTCGCCTCCCCAACAACAATGACGCAGCCAAGAGCAGGAAGTTATAGTTTAGGCAAACCTACATCCTACCATGTAATGCACACACGCAAACTCTTTCCTGTACATTCCTGTAGGCTGGAAAGATGCTTTAGCAATCAATATTAATATGACAGGAGATGGAAAAATGCAATTGGGTTTTATCCAGAAGCTTTGCAGGACTCATCGATGGCCTAGTTAAGCTGTTCCTGTTTGGCTAATTAGCTATTTTTTAAAAAATGTTGTTGTTACTCTGTGGATAAACATACAAAGCCTGTAACGTACCTCACAAATGGCAGCTGCAAGGGTTCACCACTGTGTATGTCGGAGTGATCCACCCAGACTAAACAATTTTATCTCGTTGATCATCAAAAAGGGATGGCTGTGCTTCCTCCTTCTAACAAATGACAAGGTCTGGAGTCCATGAATGACACCAATTGATTATTATCAGGGTGAAGCACTTCAGTTCATGTTGCTGCCTCCTCTCGCTCACAATGCCAAGCTGAGGCAGTGTGTTGAGCTACAGCTATCATAGAATCATAGAATCCTACAGTGCAGAAGGAGGCCATTCGGCCCATCGAGTCTGCACCGACCACAATGCCACTCTGGCCATATCCCCATAATCCCATGCATTTAATCTAGTTAGTCCCTCTAACACTATGGGCAATTTAGCACGGCCAATCCCCCTAACCCACACATCTTTGGGCTGTGGGAGGAAACCCATGCAGACACGGGGAGAACGTGCAAACTCCACACAGACAGTGACCCAAGCCGGGAATCAAACCCAGGTTCCTGGTGCTGCGAGGCAGCAGTGCTAACCACCGTGCCAATCACTGGACCTGGGCAACAATTTGAAAGCACGTGCGATCAATTTTCTTTTGTCCAATCGCTTATCCTGTGATTAGTGGTTCCAACAAAATGATCCCATTCCTGACACTTTTTCATCAATTCCGTAGATAAGGTGCCCTCGCTCACCCATTGCCCTCTGGCAGTGATGCCCAGCAGCGTACCCTCTTTTTCCGAAGCTGAATTTTGGGAGGAAAAGAGGAGAGAAGTCACGTATAATCGAGAAGCTGTAGTTCGGTGACACCAAGCTCTAAGGCCTGTGAGGAAAGGAAAACTACAGGAGCTAAGAGTTAGGGTGACAATTAGAGGGGTAAAAACAACTCCCGTCCTAATATGCCACAACATCCGAGTTCCGCTTGCTGTGCTGACTGTTTTCATCTCCTTTTGTCACTTTTCCCTCAGTAAATGTAAGGATATTTTCACCCTCTTACCTCCTCCGGACCAAACACAATCGCATGCGACAGACTTGTTTTTGATTCTGGCACAGCCTCAGCACACGGATTAAATGAAGATGAAAGAGTATCTGCACCAGCGGTGACAATACTGGGTTTGCCTCACCTCACAATGCATAGGGGCCTTTCATGATACAATTGAGAAAAACCTTTAATCTACCATTTAGAAGTCTCCTCTTCCCCAGTCTGTGCAACTTAAACTGTCATTACAAAAGCTGAGTGAAGACACAATAAAAACTCAAAAGAGTCTACGAGGTACTGCAAATACTTCAGTTACTTTGGAAAAGCTTGATTTCAAAACAGAATCAGCGTCCATTCTAATTCTCACAATAAACTCTTTCGGTGGGCTCTCCGAGGCAGATTAACAATTTAGTGTCAGCCTGAAGCAACTTCTAAATCATTTTATACTGAAGAACCAGGCTCACTAAAAATTGGCGAGAGATTGCTTCCAATTTGTTGCAGGTTAGGCCATAATAGCTGACCAAGAATTAAGGCTTTGGTCCCACTAAACCAGACTGAGTTCAGAGCCACATCCTTAATGTTAATGGACAAAGCTGGGCCAAACTGAACCACCCACTCCTTACCTGCTGACAGATACACTTTCCTTTATCTTTAGCATTCTTTTGCCACACGCCATTTCATTTTGTTCACTCCTATTCTAAAGCTGCAAACTCTTGTTCGGATACTGTTCCACTGTTGCCAGAAGCCTTCCAATACCTGAACAAATGAGCCAGTCATCATATCTTTTTAAAAATTTTATTCATTAGTGTTACAAGTCGGCTTACATTAACACTGCAATGAAGTTACTGTGAAAATCCCCCAGTCACCACACTCCGGCGCCTGTTCGGGTACACTGAGGGAGAATTTAGCATGGCCAATACACCTAACCAGCACGTCTTGCAGACTGTGGGAGGAAACCGGAGCACCCGGAGGAAACCCATTCAGACATGGGGAGAAAGTGCAGACAGTGACCCAAGCTGGGAATCTAACCCAGGTCCCTAATGCTGTGAGGCAGCAGTGCTAACCACTGTGCCACCGTGCTGCCCACGTCTGCGTCAAGAGAGTGCGCACTGGTGTGCACCAGTTTGATCACTGCAGAAGGATGGAGGGTACCACAACTAAACCTGACCCTGGGGCTGGATTTTATGCTCCCCCACTGTTGGGTGGGTTTGAAGGTGGCAGAGGACATTTACGTCCAGTGAGTGGCCTGCCCACTGCCTACCGGTCTGCCCCTGCCCCCACTGCAATTTTAGCAGTGTTGGGATGGCATTGGGGGTGAGCCACCTGCCAGTGGGCCAGTAAGACTTCATCTCACCGTAGCCAGGATTTAACCAGCGACAGGAGAGGCCTGTGCCAAGCACCCTGCCTGGCAGATTTCCCTGCACAAATAAATAACCTCATCCTTCCCAAGGTGTTGTCCCCCCCTTCCAATCCCCCCCCCCCCCTTCCAACCACCCCCCCACACCCCTTCATTGTCCCCTCCCCATGTGGCCTCACAAAGCCCGGCCCATCCACCCTGCTCACCAAGAACTGCTAGCATGGTCCTGATAGGACTTCCAAACGCTTCCCAAGTCCCAATCCAGGGCAGCTCACCTCCTCAAGACCCCAGTGCAGTATCAGCAACGGCCATCGCTTCCTGGGTGGTGCTGACCATACTGGAGAAGGACTGGCTGTTCTCTGAAGTGAGACTTCCTGTCCCTGAAGGACAGAAATCCTGCTCCCATCCATTAACAACTAATCGCCCATTCAATCGCCATGGGGCAGCCCTCCCTCTGCTGTGCGAGTTCCCTCCGTTTTGTTAGCTGAGAGGATGGGGACTATGGTACCCAATGCTGGCCACCGTTGTGGGTAGCATTTCACCTCGGAGTCAGCAAGTTTTCCATTGAGGTCCCACTCCAAATTCTTGAGCACATTAATCTAAACTAATTCAGCCATGAAGTACTATGTCAGTGTTTGCACTGGCAGAGGTGCCATCTTTTGTATGGGATGATAAACCATGAACACATCTGTCCTTTCAACTGAATGTAAAAGATCCCATGGGGCTGTTTCCAAGAATAACGGAGTTCTCCCCGGTGTCTGGCCCAATATTTATCCCTCAAACTGCATAAACAGGAAACAGAAAATGCTGGAAAACCTCAGCTGGTCTGGCAGCATCAGTGGCGAGAGAAACAGAGTTAATGTTTCGACTCCATATGACTCTTCTTCAGAGCTAAAGAGTGGGAAAATGTGCTGGATTATACACTGTATGATCAAGGGATTAAGGGTTATGGGGAGAAGGCAGGAGAATGGGGATGAGAATCATTTCAGCCATGATTAAATGACGGAGCAGACTCGATGGGCCGAATGGCCTAATTCTGCTCCTATATCTTATAGTCTTATGTCATAAGAGGGAGTGGAGCAGAGTAGAAGGTCATTGATTGGTGGGAGCTGGTAGAGTTTGTAACAATGGTGTGTAGGGTACAAGACAAAGGAAGTGTTAATGGCAAAGTGAAGGACAATGGAAAAGGTCAAAGGTAAAATTGCCACAGTACCAGATGACCTCAGCAGATACAGGAATTGAACCCATGCCATTGGCGTCGCTCTGCATCACTAACCAGCTGCCCAGCAAACTGAGCTAAACCAAAAGAGCTACAGAAGGTGCTAATAGTGGCATTAAGGTACGATAGGAGAACAAAGCTCAGCACTCGATGAAAGCAAACCTAAAAAACAAGGGACAGATGGCTGATCTGAAAGTCAGACTATTTGGTTATTTATTTGTAATGTGGCTTGTGCTAGCTTGCTGTGGCCATATTTTCCAGATTACAACAGTGACCGCATTTCAAAAGTATCGAATTGGCCGTAACACATCTTGGAAATCCTGAGATTGTGAAAGATACAGATCGAGATCTTATAGAAATCTAACAGTCATTGGTTGTGTTCAGGTTACCGAGCACAGATCCAGAATCAACGTACTGAGGGTTACCACTGACCAGAAACTGAACTGGACTAGCCACATAAATATTCTGGCGACAAGAACAAGTCAGAGGTTAGGAGTCCTGTGGAAAGTAACTCATCTCCTGACTCTCTAAAGCCTGTCCACCATCTACAAGGCACAAGTCAGGAATGTGATGGAATATTCTCCATTTGCCTGGATGAGTGCAGCTCCAACAACACTCAAATAGTTCAACCCCATCCATAAATCTGCTTAACTGACACCCCATCCATCATCTTCAACATTCAGTCCCTCCACCACCAATGTACAAAGGCAGTACATTGCAGGATCTCACCAAAGATTCTTCAACAGTACCTTCCAAACCCACGACCCCCACCACCGAGAAGGACAAGAACAACAGATGCATTGGAACAGCACCGCCTGCAAATTCCCCTCCAAGCCACTCATCATCCTGACCTTGGAAACATATTGCCGTTCCTTCACTGTCACTGGTTCAAAGTCCTGGAAATCCATTCCTAACAGCATTGTACCTACATCACAAGAATTGCAATGGTTCAAGAAGGCAGCTCACCACCATCTTATCAAGGACAATTATGGATGGCAGCAATTGCTGGCCTAGCCAGCAACATCCACATCCCATGAATGAATAAAAACAAAACAAAGCTTGGTGGCATAGTGATTAGCACTGCTGCCTCATAGCGCCAGGGACCCAGGTTCAATCCCCACCTTTGGTGACTGTGTGGAGTTTGCACATTTCCCCCCCCCCCCCCATGTCTGTGTGGGCTTCCTCTGGGTGCTCCGGTTTCCTCCCACAGTCTAAAGATGTGCAGGTTAGGTGGACGGGCTATGTTAAACTGTCCCTTATTGTCCCAAGGTGTGTAGGTTAGGGGGATTAGCGGGGTGGATACTTGGGGTTAGGGATGGTGTGGGCCTGGGTAAGACGTTCTGTCAGAGAGTCGGTGCAGACTCGATGGGCCAAGTGGCTTCCTTCTGCACTTTTGGGATTCAATGATTCTATGAAAGCAGGAAAACCTCTTAGTCTGTATATCTGGCACCACTGGAGTTACCCAGTAACCCATCTGGGGAACGCCACAGGACTTTCTCAAGGGAAGATGCAACTATCCTGTATGCTGAAGCAGGGAGACAAAGAAACCAGAAGCAAAATGGATCAATCGATAGCCCCAGTTACATCGCTTCAAGTGCCTGAGGACACAATCTGTTCTGTAGACCACCCAGAAAATAAAGTAATCAGGTGGTTGGCAAAGGCTAGTTTATTTGTGTACATTACTATAAGTCAAAGTTAAGAAATTGTTTAAAACTTAAAGGAAATTTCATAAGAAACAAAATAACACGCGTAAACAGTTGCATTCCATTTATGCACTGATTGGAACATTAAGCCATTGCCAACAACTGAATAATGGGAACCAGGGGTAGAGGGTATGCCATTTAATAAGATAATGGGTGAGATTTTCCATGCCCGCCTGCCCCTCCAACAGAAATTCCTGCCCAACTTCAGCGGACATTTTGGTGGTCCACCAAATTATTCCTCCTGCCCACGATGATTCCCATGACAGGCGAAACTGGAAAACTTAGGCCTTATTATTCCCACAATGATACAACACAAGATCCTATCACCTTCATTTCTTGCTGTAGCACATCGCATTGGTAGCAGTTTATCCACTGGTGTCAACAACTACTTACATTTCGGAAGTACCTTTAATGTCACCAAATGTCCCAAGAAGCTTCACAGGAGCATTATGAAACAAGGCATGACACTGAGTCACATAAAGAGATATTCGGTCAGATGACCAAAAGCTCGATCAAAGAGGTAGGATTTAGAAGGAGAAAAGTGAGAGAGAGGGGCGGAGGCGTGCAGTGAGAGAATTCCAGAGCTTTAGGTCGAAGCCACTGAAGGCACAGCCACCAATGGTGGAGCAATTATAATTGGGAATGCTCAAGAGAGAGGAATAAGAGGACTGCAGATATCTCAGAGCGTTGTGAAGTTGGATGAGGTTGCAATGATATCCCCAAATCTGCCCCAATGGGCGGCACGGTGGCACAATGGTCAGCACTGCTGCCTCACAGCGCCAGCGTCCCAGGTTTGATTCCCAGCTTGAGTCACTCTCTGTGCAGAGTCTCCACGTTCTCCCCGTGTCTGCATGGGTTTCCTCCGGGTGCTCTGGTTTCCTCCCACAGTCCAAAGATGTGCGGATTAGGTTGATTGGCCATGCTAAATTGTCCCTTAGTGTCAGGGGGACTAGCGAGGGTAAATGTAAGGGGCTATGGGGACAGGGCTTGGGTGGGATTGTGGTCCGTCCAGACTTGATGGGCCCAATGGCCTTCTTCTACACTGTAGGTGTTCTATGATACTCCCATGCTATGTCCTGTGGAGTAAAGCAAGTTGTCTTGCATTGCTGCTGTTTATTATCCTTTCAAATCTCCTTTGTATTTTCCTACAGTATATAATAACTGCCTATATGTCTGCTCCTCCAATTATTGATCTTCTGTATTTGATCGGCCAGTTCAGTTCATTGTCGTTGTGCTGTCACGACAAATGCGGGTGTGTTTTGGGTTCGGCCTCGCTCCAAGTCATTCCTGAAATATTAGCCGGAATTTTCTGGCCATTCATGCTGGCAGGATTTTCCAGTCCCGCTGCAGTGAACGGAGATTTGGCTGAGTGCCAATTCTCCATTCCCGCTCGCAGCGATGACAGGGCATGAACAGCCGGAGAAATCCAGCCAATATTTCCTGGACAAAAGTGTTCCTTTTGATCTCTCCTCCCCACTGGGAGCATCCAATCTGGGAGACCACCCCATGACGAATGACCTTGTGGGTGTCATAATGAAGAGCAGAAGTAACCAGTGGGACTAGATCCCACGTGATTCTGTGCCTTCAGGACAGGAGGCAGGAAATGTAACCAGGGACAGGTTATATTTTATTGCATCTTGAAGTGTGGGAAAATCTATTCAGAATGAGGTTGTTCAGTGTCTCGTGTTTTTAATGTGTGGAAGTTATCCACTCATCTGGTGTTCTGTTAAATCTTTAAGAATCTGGAGCAGTGAGAAGCCAGGCCCAAATTACTTTACAATGAAGCATTCACCTGCTACCAACACAGTCTCCAGTCTGTGTGGTATAAAGCCGCCTCTACCTGGTCCAGTTCGTCAGAGCCACAAATACAAAGGTTCCTACAGTCGGACTTGTGTGGAATTTCTATCCAATCAGAAGTAATCAGTTTAAGTAGCTAAGTAGCCCATTGAAGACCTGACCCTCAACATTACTCACAGGTCAGCTAGCGCACTGGAAACACCAGACTCACTAAAAACACCAGTTCTCACACTATGACTTTCTTTGCCTTGTTGCCAGTTTCACAACAGCAGTTTTACTAAGGGGGCAAATGCTTTTCCCTTTTCTCTTCGTGTTGGGTCTACACATACAATTGCAACAATTTTTTGAACTATATATTTTTAACGTCACTTCCTGTTTTCTTTCCTTCTCTCCTGGTATTCAGTGCCATCTATACAGCGGGAACTGGAATCTATTTGTGAGCTCTACAGTGTGGCCAGAAAGGGACATACGTCCACCAACATTTCACATTGTAAGAGTGAGGGGGGTCATATGCATATTTGCAATGAGCGGCTTTCAAAGTTGTGCGAGGTAGGTGCCTGCCCAGGTCAGGAATCTGATGATTGCAATGCAAATCCAAGAAGCTCAGGGCTCTCGTTGGGAGTAGGATTGAATTTTACAAAAAAATTCTCTAATCCCCTCAAGGAACTTTGGACAGGTCTCCACTAGTCTGGGTTTTCTGAAATAGTTTGTTTCTTTCCAGTTAGAATGAATTCAGGAATGCCGCACCCAACACAGGCTGCTGGGTGGGGCCGGCAGGGCTGGTGGTGGGAAGGGGGGAATATATTCGCCAAAATCTTTCTGCCATTCATGCTGCTTGGGTCCTCCAGTTCCGCTGAAGGCGCACCCCTGCCGTGGGTTTCCTGTCACAAGAAATCCCGTTGACAACGGCAGGGCCATAACATCCCACCGCCAGTGAGAGGCATGCTGCCTCCCGTCACCTTGAAACATGCCGCAGAGAGGGAAGGATGTGATTGCACTAGAGGGGGTACAGAGGAGTTTCACCAGGATGTTGTCTGGGATGGAGTATTTGAGCTACAAGGAGAAGCATGGATTGTTTTCTTTGGAGCGGAGAAGGCTGAGGGGGGACATGATTGAGGTGAATAAGGTGATGAGGGGTATGGACAGGAAAGGTTGAATAGAAAGCAGCTGTTCCCCTTGGTGGAGGGGTCAGTTATGAGCGGGTATTGTTTTAGGGTGAGGGGCAAGAGATTCGGAGGGGATTTGAGAAAAACAAAATTCACTCAGAGGCTGGTGGGAATCTGGAATGCACTGCTTGGGAAGATAGTGGAGGTTGGAAACCTTACAACCTTTAATAAATATTTGGCTGAGCATTTGAAATATCATAACATTCAAGGATATGGGACAAGTGCTGGAAAGTGGGATTAGCACGACTCTAGTGGTAGTTATCCTTGGTGCAGACTTGGTGGGTCGAAGGGCCTTTTCTGTGCTGTATGACTCTATGACTCTCGGAGTTTTCATCAAAAGACCTGCCCACACTCCTGTCAATCCTCAGCTAACACATCCATCCTTGTGACGTACTACCTTCCTAAGCCAAATGGAAAACAAAGAAACTCATTACCCATTGGGCAATACTTGACTGTCAGCCAGAGTGACTGTTATCATCACTGAATCCCCCACCGTCAACATCCTTGGGGTTACCAATGACCAGAAACTCAACTGGACTCACCACATAAACAGTGGCTACAGGAGCAGGTCAGAGGCTAGGAATCCTGCGGCGAGTAACTCACCTCCTGACTCCCCAATCCTATCCACCATCTGCAAGGGACAAGTCAGGAGTGTGATGGAATACTCCCCACTTGCCTGGATGGGTACAGCTCCAACACTCAAGAAGCTTGACACCATCCAGGACAAAGCAGCCCACTTGATTGGCACCACATCCACAAACATTCACTCCCTCCACCAGCGATGCTCATTCGCAGCAACGTGTACTATTTACAAGATGCACTGCAGCAATTCACCAAAGATCCTTAGACAGCACCTTCCAAACCCACAACCACTTCCATCTCGAAGGACAAGGGCAGCAGATACATGAGAACACCACCACCTGCAAATTTCCCTCCAAGCCACTCACCATCCTGACTTGGAAATATATCGCCGTTCCTTCACTGTCACTGGGTCAAAATCCTGGAATTCCCTCCCTAATGGCATTGTGGGTCAACCCACAGCACATGAACTGCAGCGATTCAAGACGGAAACTCACCACCTTCTCAAGGGCAATAAATGCTGGCCAGGCAGCGACGCCCATGTCCCACGAATGAATTTTTAAAAAACACCTTTTCTCCCCCCCATTTTCAGTGTTTTAATATCTGGTAAATTAAATTTTCAAAGCAGATATCAAAATAAAAATGGTCCCGATGATTCTGCTCCAGGTTGCGCAGAGTTGTGTCCTGGAAATTGATTCTCAATTCCGGGAGACTGCAGGCCAATCCTAGAGTGTTGGCAACTCTATTTTGGAAAGCTCAACAGAAATGCAAGCCTTTCTTTCCCCCTTTCTCCAGGAATTTGAGGCCCTCGGACAAGGCCTACCTTTTTCCCTCTCAGCATATGGAACTTCCAGCAATGATCGTTGTTTAATGATCAGAATGGAATCCAGGGTATGTATTCATTTCCGAGCAGAGGTGCTGAGGCAAACTGTGGAGCTGCAACTGCTCCTACAATTAGTTGTTTACTTATCCTTCACCAGCAATAAAACCTTGGGCCTTCAGAGAGCTGGCAGCATTTAAACTAGCTTCCAATCAGCAAAATACTTCTCCGTGGAATCTCACTAACATTAGTTATAAACACCTTTTAAGAGCAAGGTTCTTCACACCTATACTGTTGACAGCACCATCCAAATTCTAACATGATGATGGAATGATTGGATTGGGGGGAAATGGGGAACAATAATCAGCTTTACCAGAAAAGTTTAAGGAAACTAATAAGGAAAATCATGTTAGATATATGTATCTGTATCCACCTCGCTAAGTTTAAATTTTAAGTTTATTTATTAGTGTCACAAGTAGGCTTCCATTAACAATGCAATGAAATTAGAGTGAAAATCCCCCTAGTCACCACACTGCGGCACCTGTTCAGATACACTGAGGGAGAATTTAGCACAGCCAATCGCACCTAACCAGCACGTCTTTCGGATTGTGGAAGGAAACTGGAGTATCCAGAGGAAACCCACGCAGACACGGGGAGAACGTGCAGACTCCACACAGACAGTGACTCAAGCCAGGAATTGAACCCAGGTCCCTGGCGCTGTGAGGCAGCAGTGCTAACTACTGTGCCGCTGTAGCACCCTTTGAAAGTCTTGCATTCAATGCAGAGTCAGGAACCTTCCTGCCCCCTTTTGCCACCACTAAAAGATTAGCAAAAAACAACATTATCTTTCAGGAGCAGCACCCGGTGATTTCTTTTAAGGACTGTCAGTCTGCTAAGAATATTGAGCAGCACAAGTCATTCACCGACAAGTTTGGAAAGGGGGCTTCAAACAGCTATTAGGTACGTCCATTTTCTTCTGCAAAGACCCAAAGGCTTTCTAAGGACACAGGTTTGGCACACTTATACGGCCTTTATCACAATGGCGGCAGTGCCTCAGGTATGAACTGTGAAATCGCATGACACCTGCCATTTTAGGTGGTGCCATTTTATGCTTTGAAAATGAGCGTGGTGCATGTCACCCTCGAATGTCATAATACAGCTCCATAACTTATACAGCTAAGAATGATGAGCATAACTCTGCTTTTGGTACCAAATGACTAATCTTCTGACAGTTTGATATATCCATATTATGCTAAAGTTTCATCCTCGTAACATCACAATCTGCACTTCCTGGTAATTCTTTAATCCAATTCTTCCCTCCCTCTCTATCGCACCTTTATATGTCTTTCCATTTTTGCGACATTTCTACAATCATTACGCCTTTCAATTTTCTTCTGCTGTCAAGTTTCAAGTATACATCCTACATGATCTCCCTTCTTTCCACATCTTCACTGTGGGGAGGCAACAGCCTCGTGGTATTATCGCTAGACTATTAATCCAGAAACTCAGCTAATGTTCTGGGGACCTGGGTTTGAATCCCGTCATGGCAGATAGTGGAATTTGAATTCAATAAAAAAAAATCTGGAATGAAGAACCTACTGATGACCATGAAACCATTGTCAGGAAAAAACCATCAGGTTCCTTGAGGGAAGGAAATCTGCCATCCTCCCTTGGTCTGGCCTACATGTGACTCCAGAGCCACAGCAATGTGGTTGACTCCCAACTGCCCTCTGAACAAGGTCAACTAGGGATGGACAATAAATGCTGGCCAGCCAGCGACTCCCATATCCAATGTATGAATAAAAAAATAAAAATCATGGTGCTGCTATCTATAGGAAAACTCATCACATGACTTTACATTATTATTAATTATTTGCGCATACCTCAAAACCATGATCTCTTACCTCTCTCAACTTCCCCTCTCTCCTTCAATACTTTTAATTAATATTGCGAAAAAAGGAGACATGTTGTGGAAACCTTTCATCTCGCACTCATTAGGACAAACACAAGAATGCCAAATTTCAAACAATCACAACAATTTATACCACAAGATAAAGGGGTGGTTTTAATCAGACAAATCAGGGCGAAAAGCTTCAGCAGCTTGTGTCTCTTTTTAGCCATATTCAAGTTCTGTACCATCAAGAGACTTTTAACTAACCTTATCTTCTAGTGTCTATTTGCAACCTCCTACATTATGGGCTTTGTCCAATTTTGAAGAGGCCATTGTTTTAGGTTCTCAGTAACAAAAAGCAGCTTATTCTATTTGTATCATTAATCTAGGGATAAAAAGGTCAGGAAAGGGTTAAATTGTATTTCTAATAGAATGGACAGATTTTTGGCATAAGACTTCATTAACAGCACAGAAATGAAGTAAGTGAACTATCGTGCGTACAATGAAAGGAATTAAGGCTCTGATTCAACATGTAAACTCTGTTGAATACAAGAAATATGTTTTGTGATGAATGTACATGTTTCACAGTGTACCAGTTTGTGCACTTACACTGAACTCATTACATTAATTGGCGGGGGAGCAAAAAATAAAACATCACATTAGTAGAAGTCCAAATGCATCCTTATCAGGGACAGGTTTGAACACATCCTTCACTTCCTTTGTCCAACCTAATGATTTAGGATCATAACATGAGTTATTATTGACAGATGTGTTACACTCTCGGCACCAGATTTCCTCCTGCCCTTGCAGGTGTGTGTAACAAGTTATTTGCCAATCTCCTTCCAGTCCGAAGAGAGACCAAACCATTTAGCAAAAGCAACATTCTTGCTTGTATTTTTGGCTTGTATAGGCTCCAGGACTTTAAAACACACGCACCTCCCAAACCGGCAATCCGTTGAAGGACAAGTGCACCAGGCATGTGAGAACATCGTCAACCTCCAGGCCTCCCTCGACGTCACACACCACCCTGGGCTGCACATTTATCACCACCATTCCTTCATTACCTTTGGGTCAAAATCCCGAAACCCCACATCTAACAATACTGTGGGTGTAACTTTATCACATGGGTTGCAGTGGTTCAAGAAGGCGACTCACCACCACCGCTCTCAAGGGCATTTAGGGGTGGGCAATATATGCTGGCCCTATAAGACCATAAGACATAGGAGCAGAAGTAAGGCCATTCGGCCCATCGAGTCCACTCCACCATTCAATCATGGTTGATTTCAACTCCATTTACCCGCTCTCTCCCCATAGCCCTTAATTCCTCGAGAAATCAAGAATTTATCAATTTCTGTCTTGAAGACGCTCAACGTCTCGGCCTCCACAGCCCTCTGTGGCAATGAATTCCACAGACCTACCACTCTCTGGCTGAAGAAATTTCTCCTCATCTCTGTTCTAAAGTGACTCCCTTTTATTCTAAGGCTGTGCCCCCGCGTCCTAGTCTCCCCTGCTAATGGAAACAACTTCCCTACGTCCATCCTATCTAAGCCGTTCATTATCTTGTAAGTTTCTATTAGATCTCCCCTCAACCTCCTAAACTCCAATGAATATAATCCCACGATCCTCAGACGTTTGACTTCCAATAATGATTTTTCTTTTAAATGTCGCAGTTTATCACGGCATTGGCAAAACATTGTAGTGGTAACAGGAGACTTACATATTCCACACACACAGCTGAATACCTGATATCAGGGATGGTACTGATCACATGTCTCCAGGTGGCTGCCTCAGAGCATCATTAGCATAAATTAGCATACATTAGCATAATACTCAACACCTGCTCCCACAAGACATCCATGATTGGCAAGACGAGGAAATGGGAGTAAACGGATTGGTTGGTGTATGCCATTAAAAAAATGTCTGTGTAATTCTCGGGGCTAAAATCAAGTCACGTGGGCCAATAATGTCTCCTTTCAATATGAACATAAGAACTCGGAGCAGGGAGAGACCATTCGGACCATCAGGCTGTTCTGCCATTCAACAGTTCATGCCTGAACTCTGTATCTAATCAACCTTCCAGCACTATCCCCACATTCCTCGATTCCTTTTGTGCCAAAAATCTATCAATTTCAGTCTTGAATACACTTACCGGCCGCACCCCTCTGAAGGAGAATCCTACAGATTCACAAGCCTGTTAGTTAAGATGTTTCTTCAAACTTCAGTCCTAAATGGCCAAGCCCTTATCCTGAGATTTTGACCCCTGGTTCTAACTCCCCATGATGTGGGGATGCCGGCGTTGGACTGGGGTAAACACAGCAAGAGTTTTAACAACACCAGGTTAAAGTCCAACAGGTTTATTTGGTAGCAAATGCCATATTGGCATTTGCTACCAAATAAACCTGTTGGACTTTAACCTGGTGTTGTTAAAACTCTTGCTGTGTCTAACTCCCCAGGCAGCAGAAACAATCTCTCAACCTCTAGGTCATCTGGCCCTTGAAAGATTTCACACGTTCCAACCAGATCACTTCATGGTCTTCTAAATCCTGCCGAATACAGGTAGATTCTGCTGAATCTCTCCTCACAGAACAGCGCTCTCGTCCCGAGAAAGAATCTAGTAATCACTCAGTTCAATCTCCAGCATTCCAGGACTCGGATGAAAAGAAGCAGGATTCCCAAACCTGATAACTATCCAGTGATAATCTGAAAAATGTATAGGTGAGGGTTTTGATGGAAAATAGCATCCAATTTTGGTGTGGTCAATAGCTGACCTTGGGTCCTTGGGGTGATTGAGACACCATTGAACAGCCCCTTTAATGCAATGAAAGATCCTGGGCATTGCTAACTCAGGCATGCACAGTATATCAGAGATCCAATGGTCCATACTTCACAGAAATATTATGGGGCATTCTCCGTGCCCCCCACCTCCTACTCCCCTGGTGTGTTACTTGGAGATGGCAGGCAACCCGTCATTGGCTGGCAGCAGGATTTACTCACACATGGAGGGTGGCTTCAGTGAAGTATGGGAGGGTGGTCGACTTGTTGGCGCAAGCACAAGTAAACATTCTCAGGAAAGGATACATGACTGATAACATTGGCTGGATACATAGGCGTGGACTCAGGAGCAGGGTGGTGGTACAGGGATCGCAGTCAAATTGAATCCAGGCTTTACCTGAATTCAGTAATGTCCAGCAAAAAATAATGGAGATTGTTAGGGGTGGAAATCTTGGAGAATGTTCTCCCACCAACCCATGGACCTCATGCTAATTCAGAAGCCTGTACCATGGCCCTGTTTAATTTTTTTTAAATTCATTTTTACAAGATGGGGGCATCGCTGGCTAGGCCAACATTCATTGCCCATCCCCAAGTGCCCTCCATTTCAGAGATCATTTGAACATCAACCACATTGCTGTGGATCTGGAGACCAGACCAGGTAAGGATAGCAGATTTCCTTCCCTAAAGGACATTCATGGGTTTTTACGTCAATCAGCAATGGTTTTACGGTCATCAGTAGACTTTTAATTCCTGATTTTTATTGAATTCAAATTTCACCATCCGCTGTGAGGGGATTCAAACCAGGGTCCCCAGAGCATTACCCTGGGTCTCTAGGTTGCTAGCCCAGTGATAATTCCACTGTGCCACTGCCCCTCCTAATGACTAATTTAAGGCAGTAAGGGGAGTGAACTGAGTGCTTATGGTTCAACTGCACTCAAAGTAAACTCAACCGGCCTTTGGTGCGCTTTCTGTTTTTATTAATTAAAATGCACTAAGGTATTTTAGCAGTTGCTGTAAAAATAATTTGATTTATAAATCTTGCCAAGCTCTCTGCTTCAGAATTCAGGTCTTTGCGTGAGATTACAAACTCGACTATTTTTCACATCAATATGCCAGAATGTCCTCCCCCTCTCTCCCTCATGCCTTTGAAGAAAGCTCACCACCTCTGAAATAGCTATCCTTGCTGCTTTTGCCCAAGGCTCTCTCTAAACTGGGAAAGGGAAGATACTCTCACAAGCCATTACAGTCTCCTGTTTCCAAATGTTAGAAAGAGAGGTGTTCACAGCTGTTCTTGAATTCAAATCCAAATATTAAGCACCCTCTCAGGTACAACAAGTGCAACTTTAGACATTAAGCACCGGTAAAAGACAAAATAAATTCTTTACTAAATCAATTCTGATAAAAATATCATTACAGGTCATCAATTCCAGCCATGAGTAAAACAAATATCAGGGTTTAAAATAACTTTTGAAGCATTAATTTGCCTTTTCAAAATGAAGCTAATAATACTTCTGTGATTTGTGGTCCCACAGCACTGAGAGAAGGTACAGGTTGCACCTTCTGCCCTGCCTGGTACTCATTAATTGTCCTGCTTGGCTCAGTTCAGATGTATAATATTATGGGGCAGGGTGAGGTGAAAATATTCCATCTTAATTCTCCCTCCATATCACAGTGACAGCAACCGGAGCAGAAGATCCTGCTGCCAGCCAATGGCGGGTTGCCTCCCATCTCCAAGAAACACATCAGGGGGGGTGGGAGGTGGGGGGCACAGAGAATGCCCCATAATATTTCTGTGAGGTATGGCCCATTGGATCTCTGATGTACTGTTCATGCCTGCCCATTACATTAAAGGGGCTGCTCAATGGTGTCTCAATCATCCCAAGGACCTAAGGTCTCAAGGACCCCACGCACCCCGGACATTCTCTCTTCCACCTTCATCCGTCGGGAAAAAGATACAAGGTCTGAGGTCACGTACCAACCGACTCAAGAATAGCTTCTTCCCTGCTGCCATCAGACTTTTGAATGGACCTACCGCGCGTGAAATTGATCTTTCTCTACACCCTAGCCATGGCTACAACATTACCTTCTGCCCCCTGTCCTTTCCTTCTCTATGTACGGTATGCTTTGTCTGTATAGCACGCAAGAAACAATACTTTTCACTGTATACTAATACATGTGACAATAATAAATCAAATCAAATCAGTGGCCTCACGGCACAGGGACCACAGGCTTGACTCAGTGTAACCACCGTTAATTCATCCAGCTATTTTGAGGGATTGGGTAAATATTTCTACTCCAGATAATTGCAATTCTCTCCCAAAGGTTTGAAGGAAATCATCATCTCCGTGTCAGTCAGCAGATTTCTTTTACACGTTAACTATTTGGTCACTGAAACATGGAGGCGAGAAGTGTCCCTACTTTGACGGCGAGTCTGCATTGTTAGCTGATAATAGACAGGCAAATCTGAGAAAAGCAGTCATTAGCTCCAGCACCCTGCAGGGGGGAAGAGGAAAAATAGAAGGGATTCCTGTTCTTAATCACTATGTGTCGACACCGAACTAAAAATTGTGTACAGAGGCTAAGGACAGAATCAGGCTGGTCTGTGATGTGCGTAGATCAAATAGCATTCTGGCACTGACGCATGAGTAAGGCTATTCTGCCTGCTTCAATATATCCATCTGAAAAAAATCCTACACTGCAGGATCCAATGCTGTCTTCACTGTTTTCAGGGATTTTCACCTGTACTACTTCATCCAAAAGTCCATTCCACATGTTGACCACTCTCTGGACAAAGTTCTTAATTTACCCTTTACCCACATAATCCTGAGCTCCATGCTCCTCCTCTTCCAATGGGTGGCACGTTCGCACAGTGGTTAGCACTGCTGTTTCACAGCACTGGGAACCCAGGTTCAACTGCAGTTTTGGGTGACTATCTGTGTGGAGTTTGCACGTTCCATGTCTGCCTGGGCTTCCTCCGGGTGCTCCGCTTTCCTCCCACAGTTCAAAGATGTGCAAGTTAGATAGATTAACCATGCTAAATTGCCAATTAATGTCAAGGGGATTAGCAGGGTAAAAACGTGGGGGTTATGAGGATAGGGCCCGAGTGGGATTGTTGTCAGTGCAGACTCGATGGGCCAAATGGCCTCCTTCTGCACTGTAGGGATTCTATAAATTAATTGCAATATTCTGGATTTATCTTTTTGCATCCTTGTACACCAACATAAGATCATCTCTCAGATACCTCAACTGAGGCTTGTAATCTAAATAACAACAAAATGCAACCCCACGGAGCTCCTGTCCCAATCTTGAAAGCCCCATTTCCATAGATTCCCATTGTTAACCCAATACTGAAATTGGTCCAAAGGCCTGCGTCATCATCCTTGTGCACGGAGAAAATAAATAAGGAAAACCTTGAATGGACAAGGAAGTGAATGAAATCCAGAGGTGGGAAAGAGATGCTGGGAACAGACTCAAATGTTGGGATTTTACGACCTCACTTGGGCGAGATTCGTAAAATCCCGCCGGAGGCCCATGCAGAATTCCATTTTGCAAGCCTCGCCCGCCCCGATTCCGGGGCAGGCGAGGCGGTAAAATTCTGACCAAAGAAAAAACTGTGGAAAAGAAGGAATGCACTTCATCTGAAGCTTCTGGTCTCATTCGCTGAACAGTGGAAGACAACAAAAGATGTAAAGAAGTCTATGTTCTAGTAAGGTTACTGAATGAAGTTTTAAGCTATTCAATATTTCAGGGTGGATGCTTCCCCTTGATTTTTTAAAAAATAGAAATAAAGAAACTAGAAACAGGAGGAGGCCATTCAGCCCTTCAAGTCTGCTCCACCATTCATTTTGATCATGGCTGATCAAATTCAATACCCTGATTCTGCTTTCCCCTCATAATTCCCTGATCCCTTTAGCCCCAAGAACTATATCTCATTTCTTCTTGAAATCGCACAACGTCTTGGCCTCAACTACATTTTGTGGTAGTGAATTCCACACATTCATCACTCTCTGGGTGAAGACATTTCTCCTCACCTCAGTTCTAAAGATTTACCTCTTATTCTCAAACTATGACCCCTACTTCTGGACTCCCCCACCATCGGGAACATTCTTTCTGAATCCACCCTGTCTAAACCTGCTAGAATTTTATAGGTTTCTATAAGATCCCCTCTCACTCTTCTAAACTGAAATGAATATAATCCTAACCTACTTAGTCTCTCCTCATATGACAGACCTGCCATCCCAGGAATCAGCCTGGTAAACCTTCGCTGCGCTCCCTCTATAGCAAGGACATCCAAATCTGGGTAATGCGAGTCTAAATCGATGTTTTTGTACAGCTTTCTGGTACCAGCCTTTCCTCTGCTTCTCCCCAACGTGCAAGTCATCCCTCAGAAAGAGAAATGTTCACTTTAGTAGTCAATCTGGAAAAACGAAACACATGCCAAATATTTGGCCTTAAACAAAGAGCTCAATGGTTCATATGCCTTCATTTAATCTCATCAGCGAGAGACAGAATTTCCATTAGACTGCCCCTTTTGATTGCTTATACAGTTAATCTGGTTGCGAGACTCACTCTTTGTTTGCCTGGCGCTTTGATCATTCCTGGTACACCATTAACTTTTGCAAACAACAGCGGGCAATGTCAACAGAAAGGTTTCTAAGCAAACTACTTAGAACAGTAATCTTGTGTTGAAGCCCCAAGGATGGAATGGTTGCATCCGGAACGTAGAGATGCCATTGCATCGCACGCTTGAAATGCATGAAGATGGCTTCATAATGGGAGCACAACCAGTAAACAGTCACGCTGTAGGAGTTGGGAAAATGTGATCACATCCCTATTGCCAACATGCATCCAACTTACTGTGCTGACCCAATCCTTTGCTGATTGGAGCTGGCAGTTTAAGTCGGGTTAAACAGAGGAATGTGCTGCAACTACTCCCAACCCCAAATCCATCGCTCTTCCTCTCAATGCTCCATTTAAAGGTTTGATATCTTGGTCTCCATTTGTAAAACTAACAGGTCTGGCAATGAACGTTGAAGCCTGAATTACATCCCCTCGCCCGCCCCAGAATCAGAACGGGCGAGGCTCGCAGAACGGCATTCTCCGTTGGCCTCGGACAGGATCTTACCAGCCTCAGGCGGGCGAGGTGGTAAAATTCCGGCATGAACCTTTCTTTATCCCATTGGGGCGGCATGATGGCACAGTAGTTAGCACTGCTGCCTCACAGCGCCAGGACCCAGGTTCAATTCCTGGCTTTGAGTCACTGTCTGTGACCTTGAATGTCTGGGTGCTCCGGTTTCCTCCCACAGTCCAAAGTTGCGCAGGTTAGGTGAATTCTTCCTCAGTGTACCCAAACAGGCGCCCGGGTGTGGCGACTGGGGGATTTTCACAGTAACTTCATTGCAGTGTTAATGTAAGACTACTTATGACTAATAAATAAACTTTATTTTTCTGAGCAAAACTGCACTGGTTTGTCTTACTCTCCAGTTTATTATGTGTCTATGAACTTTCTATCAATTATTTTTGCTGTGGGATAACTTCCGCAAGAACGTGAAGCATTTGTGAGCAGGATGTTTTCTCAGCTGTTTACTTAGTGCTGCTTTGCCATTTCACTTGATTCAGCATGATAACTGCATCTCCCGAAATCTCTTTTGTGTCTGATGCTGGCAAGGTTCTTTCATTCTCAATCCCACGAGGACATTTTATTTTTTGGGGGGTTTTCTACAAAATGTGTCACTGTCATAAGTTGCGGCACAACAACAGAAACAGGTCAGGAAGTCATGCAATGTTACAAGTTACAAAGGCAAGCGCCGAGGAAAGGAAGGGAACCATTCAAGGCCACAGCAACACAGTCATTTTACGCAGTCAATACCACCTGAAGGTAATATTGAATGTTAAGTCATTTACACTTGAAGAGCAGCCACTGGGACAAAGCACTTTATGAGAGACAACACACCCAGAAGCCATAGTAGTCCGCACCTTACGAAGGAATGACAGGACAGGACTTTCAAAGGGTGGCACAGTGACACACTGTTGCCTCACAGCGCCAGGGACCCGGGTTCAATTCCTGTCTCGGGTGACTGTGTGGAGTTTGCACATTCTCTCCGTGTCTGTGTGGGTTTCCTCTGTGTGCTCCAGTTTCCTCCCACACTCTAAAGATGTACAGGTTAGGTTGAGTGGCCATGCTAAACTGCCTCTTTGGGCGGGAGTTTGCGGCCTCGCTCACCCTGAAACCGTAAAATCCCGCCTGAGGTCAATCGACTTTTCCATAGTCCGCCCCTCGCCCGCTCCGATTCCCGTGGTGGGTGGGGCGGTAAAATTCCGGCCGCAGTGTCCCAGGATATAAGTTAGGGGGATTAGCGGGGTAAATATGTGGATTTGCAGGGTAAATAAAGTATGAGTCGATGCAGAATCAATGGGCCGAATAGCCTCCTTCTGCACTGTAGAGATGCCAAGAAGAACATTGAAGGTGGAGGGGAGAAAAGATGGAATTATTAAAATATGATCCAAGTTTGTTTAAGGTGTGTGCTGATGACAAACTGTTCCAAAGGTATGCAGATAGCGAGGACGCGGTCATCTCCTCACCGGGCAGGTGCTAACACATTAACCCCCGAGTTAATAATCTCCCATCCTCCTCCACTGAAGTGAGAAATGTGACTAAATCTGTGTTTGAACAGCAACTCCTGATTTCTTTTTATGTTCAAGCCTCTAGGGGTGGAACTTGAACCCAAATCTCTCTGACTCGCAGTTAAATGTGCTTGCAGCTGAGTCACTACCGACACAAATGGGCATGACGGTAGCGGGATCTTATTCTGGATTTTGTCCTGGAGCTCTGGTACTGCCAAGCAGGTCAGATGGGTCTGGCTCTCAGGCTGTGGTAATGCAAATACTTCAGGACAACTCCACAGATTTGGTGTTCACACTTGAACTGAACCAATGCAGTATTTAAATTTGCCACAGGCGGCACGGTGGCACAGTGGTTAGCACCGCTGTCTCACAGCACCAGGGGCCCGGGTTCCATTCCAGCCTCAGGTGGAGTTTGCACATTCTCCCCATGTCTGCACGGGTTTCCTCCGGGTACTCCGGTTTCCTCCCACAATCCAAAGATGTGCGGGTTAGGTGGATTGGCCATGCTAAATTGTCCCTTAGTGTCAGGGGATTATCAGGGTAAATATGTGGGGTTACGGGAATAGGGCCCAGGTGGGATTGTTGGTGCAGGCTCGATGGGCCAAATGGCCTCCTTCTGCACTGCAGGGATTCTATGAATCTATGAAATTGGGAGGGAAAATAGATTATATTTAGAATGCGTGATACAATGCTCCTACCCTCTCTTTGTGGACAAGTGAGGTATCCGGTAATTAGCATTAATGGACAATTAATGGACGATAACAGTGAGCAGCCTACAGAGCCACAATAAATGGGTCTGGACTTTGGAGAGCCCATTGCCACTCCTGTGTCAATCTTTAACTCAACTCAAGAGCACTGCTGGTTTTGTAGTGATTCAATAACAAACTGTTAGGAAGCTGCACAGATAGCAATGATGATGCCATTTCCTTACCAGGCATTTACAGACATGTTAACCCCTGAGTTTAATAAGCTCCCATCCCCTTCCACTAAAGTAACAAATGCAACTGCATCTGTGCTTGAACAGCCACTCTGACCTCAGAACCTCACCAAACCTCCTCCTCACACAAACTTAAGTCATTTTTAGAGAGATCCAAAAGATTAGAACCAGGACAACAACTTTTCTCTGAGAGGGTTGTGCAACTTTGGAACTCTGCCTCAGAATGCAGTGGAAACGGGATCACTGAAGATTTTTAAAGTGGAGGTAGATACATTCTTGTTAGGTAAGGGAATCAAAGGCAATGGCCTACTGGCATTATTGCTTGACTATTAATCCAGAAACTCCGCTGTTGAGTTCGAATCCTGCCACAGCAAATGGTGGAATTTGAATTCAATAAAAGATATCTGGAATTATGAATCTAATGATGATCATGAAACCATTGTCAGGAAAAACCCATCTGGTTCACTCATGTCCTGTAGGGAAGGAAATCTGCCGTCCTTACCTGCTCCGGCCTACATCTGACTCGAGAGACACAGCAATGTGGTTGACTCTCAACTGCCCTCAGACAACTAGGGAAAGGCAATAAATGCTGGCCAGCCAGCGACGCCCACGTCCCATGAATGAATTTT
Source organism: Mustelus asterias (assembly GCF_964213995.1). Taxonomy (NCBI): domain Eukaryota; kingdom Metazoa; phylum Chordata; class Chondrichthyes; order Carcharhiniformes; family Triakidae; genus Mustelus; species Mustelus asterias. Next base: position 144,418,257 of record NC_135804.1, read on the forward strand.
TAAAAATTAAAGTTTATTGGGGTTAGGTGGGCGAATGTGGAACTCAACACAAACAGATCAGCCATGATCTTATTGAATGGCTGAACAGACTCATGGGGCTGAATGGCCTACTCCTATTTTGCATGTTCATAATGGTCCTTTTCCTCGGTGTCTGGCAAGCCAACAAAATACTCAACCAATTGAAAGTGTGATCAACTGGTAATTTAGTAACAAGAGGAAGCACAATTTTGCACGTTTTGTCTGAAAGTCATGACTGTAACTTTGATTTTCTGGTCACGCCGGAGCAAGGCAAAGCTGTGCCCAGCATACCTTCTAATTCTATCTTTTACTCTTGTTCTATCCTTCTATAACTTCATTCTAACTCTTTTAAACTCTCTAACAATGCTCTAATTCTATCCAACAGACTTTTGAATGGACCTACCTCACATTAAGCTGATCTTTCTCTACACCCTAGCGATGACTGTAACACTACATTCTACACTCTCTCGTTTCCTTCTCTATGAACAGTATGCTTTGTCTGTATAACGTGCAAGAAACAATACTTTTCACTGTATACTAATACATGTGACAATAATAAATCAAATCAAAATCAAAATCAAATTAAATCAAATCAGTGGTATATGGCTTATGCACATTGCTCATAAGTTCATAAGATACAGGAGCAGAATTAGGCCATTCGGCCCATTGAGTCCGCTCTGCCATTCGATCATCCCCATACTCCTCATCCCCATTTTCCTGCCTTCTCCCCATTACCCTTAACACATTACCAATTAAAAATCTGTCTAACTCCTCCTTAAACTTACTCACTGTCCCAGCATCCACCGCACTTTGGGGCAGTGAATTCCACAGATTCACAAGCCTTTGGGAGAAGTAGTTTCTCCTCAACTCTGTTTTAAATTTGCACATTAAAATTGCTGTTTCGTTGCTCTTCGCTTCCGATCACTAACTGCTCACCAACCCTCTATCCTTCATCTGACAGAGGTTTTGCATTTGTGGACATCAACTGGCAACCATCATGGCCGCCTCCACTCTATTTACACTGCAATGCAGCTGTCACTTTTCAGCAGCAGCTGCACTGTAATAAAAATGAGAAGAGTTTGTCCGCCGGGAGCACGGAGAGCTGCCTCAAGAGCTGGATTGCCAGTGGTGGGTGGCAATAAGCCATGGCTGGCACATGGCCGCCACCAGTGTGGCTTCCACATTCTTGTATCGACCATCCACTCTGATCAGCCTGCAGCAGTTTGCATGGATTCAGGAGCAGAATATCGGGCCCAACCTACCTCCTTACTCCTTTGAGGAAGTGACAACACATGTGGGTTATGGAAAAGCGATGCGATACAGCTAGATTCATGAATCTATTTGGCAAACGACTACAAGAGAAATGAGTAAAACAAACAACTACTCCTATCTTGTATCTTTTAGTTTTGGGACCTTTTTCTACTGGTTAGCAATCCAAGGAAAATTTTAGAAATGGGTAAGACGTTGGCTGAACGATAGAAAGCAACTGGACTTGTGACAGGGATGAGAGACGTATTGAGTGACCTGTCCAGACACTGGCTTAAACAAAGATTATCTTAAAAGTGAAAAAAAGGCTCCACTTCAGAGCTATGTTTTCCTGTTGACAATCGACTAAATAGACCCACTGCCATGAGGATGTTAGCTTGGCACACACTCCTGTAAGATGTATGTAGGAATATTTTGTTTGAGATACTGGTGATTTGATTTGATTTGATTTATTATTGTCACATGTATTAACATAGTGAAAAGTACTGTTTCTTGTGCGCTAGGCAGACAAAGCATACCATTCATAGAGAAGGGAAGGAAAGGGTGCAGAATGTAGTGTTACAGTCAGAGCTAGACTGTAGAGAAAGATCAACTTAATGCGAGGTAGGTCCATTCAAAAGTCTGATGGCAGCAGGGAAGAAGCTGTTCTTGAGTCAGTTGGTATGTGATCTCAGACTTTTGTATCTTTTTCCCGACGGAAGAAGGTGGTAATCATAGAAACCGACAGTGCAGAAGGAGACCATTCAGCCCATCGAGTCTGCACTGACAACAATCCTACCCAGGCCCTATCCCCAAAACCCCACACATTTACCCTGCTAATCCCTCTAACCTACACATCCCGGGACACTAAGGGGCAATTTAGCATGGCCAATCAACCTAACCCACACACCTTTGGATTATGGAAACCGGGAGCACCCGGAGGAATCCCACGCAGACACGGGGAGAACGTGCAAACTGCACACAGGCAGTGACCCAAGCCAGAAGTCAAACGCGGGTCTCTGGCGCTCTGAGGCAGCAGGGCTAACCACTGTGCCATCGTGCTACCCCAAAGCTGAGTTCCTACTGGCTACTTTCGTTTAGCTATAGTTTAGCTTACTACTAAACCCAATAGGTGGGTTTCTGGCAGGAGTTGTGATCCCTGACGAGAGCACAGGGTGGAGAGCAGAATTCAAGATGCACCCAACCTCACTTCCAGTCTGTTAAATAAGGACAATAACCCAGCAGACAGGGGTTTCACGGCAAATTCTAGAGCCCCTTCCCCAACCTCTGCCCAAGTCGCATTGCTGCAATGCTCTCCTGGGCCTAGTATTATCAGGTCCCAAGGTGCCCCACCTTCCCCATTCAACACTTGCAGGGAAACAGCATCAAGGCCGACCAAAACAGCAAGATTGATCATTTCTTCCCCAGCGATGAAGTGAAAGGAACTCCAGCCATCCTCCTATTAATAATTCCCTGAAAGTGAATCATTATCAATTACTACAATCTCTTAGTCCAGTCAGACTGCCCAGTCTGAACAAAGGCAGGTGTGCAGGCCAAAATTCCTGGCATTCCAACAGGATTATCTCATTCCGAGCAATGGACAAGATCTATCTAACGGCCCTGATAAAAATCAAAAAGAGTTCTTTGCTGACAAACTGCTTCACCACCTGTGCTGGAACTTCAAATGTCAGCTCTTTCGATGGAATTGACGGTATATATGGTTGAAAGTGAATCTTATCATAAGCAAGAGAATAATGGGCGGCACGGTGTTACAGTGGTTAACACTGCTGCCTCACAGTGCCAGGGACCTGGGTTCGATTCCTGGCTTGGGTCACTGTCTGTGCGGAGTCTGCATATTTTCCCTGTGTCTGCGCGGATTTCATCCGGGTGCTGTGGTTTTATCCCACAGTCCGAAAGACGTGCTGGTTAGATGCACTGGCCATGCTAAATTCTCCCTCAGTGTACCCAAACAGGCACTGGAGTGTGGCGACTAGGGGGTTAATGTAAGCCTGTTTGTAACACTAATAAATAAACTTTAAAACTAACCTCTTGGTGGCTGGTTTAGCAATGTTGGGAGATTATGGAGCATGGCGCAGAGTAAGGGCACAAGGTCTGTGTGGAGTTTGCATGTTCTTCCTGTGTCTGCCTGGGTTTCGTCCGGGTGCTCCGGTTTCCTCCCACTGTCCAAAGATGTGCGGGTTAGGTTAATTGGCCATGCTAAGTTGCCCCTTCGTGTCCCGGGATGCGTAGGTTAGAGGGATTAGCGGGTAAATATGTAGGGATGTGGGGGTAGGGCCTGGGTAGGATTGTGGTCGGTGCAGACTCGATGGGCCGAATGGCCTCTTTCTGCACTGTAGGGTTTCTATGATTTCTATGACAAGTTGGCATCTGTTTCTGATCTCACCAGGAATGCTGGCAGGAGGTACAGTGGGGCACAGGAGAAAATAGGACAGCAAAACACCTGGTTTGGAATGAATGAAATGAGGTCTCAGTCCCGTGTGCCTGGCTGACTCCTAGAAGTGCACCCAATGTAATATTTCATGTAAATAAGTATCATGAGCGAGCTTGATTGTGCCCTCACACAGTGTCCTCAAAGCACATATCAGTAGAAAGCCTCAAGGATGGCAACCCGGGGTGATTTTTCTCACCTTTCTAGCAGAGCTACTTAAGCCAAAGGGTGGTGTCTTAAGTGTTGGCTTAATAAAGATCCAACCCACCTCTAACAGGCAGGGGATTGAGGCAGGGACAATAGTCCCATGAAGTAAAGCTGTGCTAAGTGCTGAAAGTGCTAAGTGATAAAATGCAATCTAATCTACATTGGAGAAAGTGATCTCGGACACCGCAGTGAACTCTGAAACAATTAAGCTCGTAAAGTCCTTGTCAATCACACAGTGCAATCACCCCGCTAAATTGGACAATAAGCATTAACAGTTAGGTGGAATTACTGCTCACTCCTTCCTATTGTGTGACTGCTGTTTGCTGGGATTCCATTGGGACTGTAACATGTTGTCTGTCCTTCAGCTCCCAGCTTCGACTCAGTGCCAACTGGATTGGCAAGCGAGGGTGCAAGTCATAAAAGCCTGACAGCTCCGAAGGAAGGAATTCCGAGAGGGAGGTGCCTGTCCAGGAAATGAGATCCTTCTTGAATTTCGGTATTGGTCACCAGTGAGAATCCTGGAGCTGCTGAGTTATTCCAGGGCAGAATTCCACAGAGACTGTCCCTGGCTCCTCAAGCTATTGGCCCTTCTTCCTAAGTGATCTCAGACGGTGCTTCACAAAGGACCATGAGGATCATCGCTGCTGAGCATAACTCTCGGATTTCAGCTAGAAAATTCTCAAGATGCTAGGATCTGGCCTGGCTGTGATGCTCAACGATTCTAGACAACGCCAACAACCTGCTCCTTTAATGTGGCTAAATCGCTAGAATATTAATCCAGAAACTCAGGCAATTCTGGGGACCCGGGTTCGAATCCTGCCACGACAGATGCTGGAATTTGAATTCAGTAAAAAATATCTGGAATTAAGAATCTAGTTCCAGGGAGCTGTGATGCTCCAGGGAGTTTGAACAGGGCACTATCAACAAATATTTTAATGCCAAACTGCAAAAGGGATAATGAGATGTCACATATGAGTGGTTCCATGCTTTTTTTAAAAATTCATTCATGGGACATGGGTGTCACTGGCTGGCCAGCATTTATTGCCCATCCCTATTGAACTGAGTGGCTTGCTAGGCCATTTCAGAGGGCAGTTGAGAGTCAATCACAATGCTGTGGCTCTGGAGTCACATGTCGGCCAGACCATGTAAGAAAGGCAGATTTCCTTCCCTAAAGGACATTAGTGAACCAGATGGGTTTTTCCAACAATCAACAATGGTTTTCACGGTCATCAGTAGATTCTTAATTCCAGATATTTTTTACTGAATTCAAATTCCAGCATCTGTCGCGGCGGGATTCAAACTCGAGTCCCCAGAATTGCCTGAGTTTCTGGATTAATAGTCTAGTGATAATACACTAGGCCATCCCACTAACCTTTGGTCTCCAAGAAGAGGGGAAAATTCAGTCAGCAAGTTCCCAGAGTACAATCATAGAATCCCTATAGTACAGAAGGAGGCCATTCAGCCCATTAAGTCTGCACTGACCACAATCCCACCCAGGTCCTATTCCTGTAATCCCACACATTTACCCTGCTAATCCCCCTGACATTAGGGTTAATCAATCTCACCTGCACATCTTTGGTGTGTGTGAGGAAACCGGAACACCTGGAGGAAACTCAAGCAGACACGAGGAGAACGTGCAAACTCCTCACCGATAGTGACCTGAGGCCGGAATTGAACCCGGGTCCCTGGCGCCGTGAGGCCGCAGTGCTAACCACTGTGCCACCGTGCCGCCCTCACATACTTGATTTTCAAAATCCAAGCTTAGCATCAACTGATCGATAGTTCTTTTGAACATTGGCAGCGTCCTATGCGATGGACATTGTCTCTTCAGTCTTCACCTTTCAGTTTATATATCAGGCATTGTCAAATTGCAAATGTTATTGAGTTTATTGAAAAGCCCAGATTACAAGTATCATTTGCAGGTAGTCAGTCAGCTACAAACCCTACGCTTATTCCTTACCTACACATCATCCCTCAAAATGGCCAGAAGCTGTGGTATGGTCATGGTTAACCACTGAGAAAACCACTCCTTAATCACTTACCACTGAAACAAAATGAAACAAAGGCGGCCTCCCTGCCTTCCAATGACTTTTCCCCATGAGGTCACGGTTTGTTTCACTCAAGGAAACAGTAAATGACCACAAAACAACTTGTGGAAATTCACTGCAGACAGGGAGGCACAGCTACTAAAGTCGGAAATGATGAAATAGATTGGCAGCAAATCAAGTCTCAGTCCTTTGTAGGGAGAACTCTCACTCTGGCTTGAACATTGTAACTGTGAAGTTATCCACTGAAAAATAAAAATAGCTCCTCTGTCTAGTTGGGCTGGTAATTTTTTTTAGCAGAAACCTTACCCCAACATTGGCAACATCTCATAGGCAGCTGGCTTGCAGTGGGTTAACTCACATTGCCAGTTTCAGGTGATCCATAGAATCCCTACAGTGCAGAAGGAGACCATTCGTCCCATTGAGTCTGCATCGACCACAGTCCCACCTCGGCTCTATTCCCATAACCCCACATATTTACCCTGCTAATCTCCTGATACTAGGGTCAATTTAGCGTGGCCAATCAACTTAACCCGCACATCCTTGGAGTGTGGGAGGAAACCGGAGCACCCGGAGGAAACCTATGCAGACACGGGGAGAATGTGCAAACTCCACACAGACAATCACCCAAGGTCGGCATTGAACCTGGGCCCCTGGCGCTGTGAGGCAGCAGTGCTAACCACTGTGCCACCGTGCCACACCCAAGGTGACGTGGGGGAACTGGTATCATTGCAACCAACCTTGGCAGTGGGAGTCATTGTTAGGATCTCCATGGAGAGAAACAAATGAAAAGAATTAAATTTACCAAAGGCACCCAACAAGAAACAAGTGACACGGGTTTCACTTATCATCATTTTGGGCTGGATTTTCATCCTCAAAGCAGGTAGCAGGAGTCACGACCTGCCAACCTAAGGAGAAGGTACCTGCAAGCATGGGACATTCAAACTGAGGAGGTTGACGCAGGCAACAGTGGAGCCAGCTAACCTAGGAAAAGGTGAACTGTTTAAAAGGCCCAGCTCGATGCTGCGGTACTTCATCCCAGTTAAATAAAAACAGAAAAGTTCCCCATCCCTCACCCCTTGCACCCTTTCATACCCACCCCACACTCCCCAAGCCACCTCATGCCCCCCACACCCACCCCTATGGTCCCTCATGCCCAGCTATGCCCCTTCAAACAAACCTCATGACCCCTTACTATCCCATGCAAAGACATGTCCCCCAAACAACCCCTATAGCCAGTTGTGCTCCCATGCCAAGATATGGCCCCTAAACGACCCTCATGGTCTACACGCCGTGCTATGGCACCTCCTTGCCCATTCACCCACTATACACTATGTAGAATCAAAACTATAGTGACAGTAAGAAAATAAATCTTTCAAAAACAGCCATTCATTAATGCCTTTCCACTTTCTTGGCAGCTAATTGGTTAATGGATGTCTGAACTCTCAGCCAAGCCTCATTATGTATTCTCGGTTGCGAGCCCAGAAGTCTATTTGCCTGATAAAACAAATGCTTGATTGACAACTTGGGCACCCTAATCAATGCTGTCAATTTCACAATATTTATTTCACAAGAGATTTCAAGTGATTGCAGTTTCAGCTGCTGGTACTTCACAAAGGTCTGGATAAGACACATTTATTGAACTGTCGTAAAAGGGAGTTTTTTTTAAATATTGAAAGTTTTCAATTAAATGGTTTTTAAAGCTATTTTTACGCATCCTACTGTCACAACATGGTTCTTTGGTTCTATACAGGATACACTGTGTGAATGGGCATGGAAGTACCTTACCTTGGCATGGGGAATATGAGCGGCCATCGAGAATGGGAGAGGGCATTCATTGGCATGGGGGCATGAGAAGCCATAGGGGTTGTTGGACATGAGTTGCACCTCTTAAACCTCCCTTTCAAAGGTTCCTTCACTATGGTTCATGACACTTCTGAGGGACCCTGAACCATGACTCCGTGGCATGGTGGCACAGTGGTCCCTAGCACAGCTGTCTCACAGTGTCAGGGACCTGGGTTCGATTCCCGGCTTGGGTCACGATCTGTGTGGAGTTTGCACATTCTCCCCGTGTTCGCGTGGGTTTCCTCCGAGTGCTCCGGTTTCCTCCCACAGTCCGAAAGGTGTGCTGGTTGGGTGCATTGGCCATGCTAAATTCTCCCTCAGTGTACCTGAACAGGCGCCGGAGTGTGGCAACTAGGGGATTTTCACAGTAACTTCATTGCAGTGTTAATGTAAGCCTACTTGCGACTAATAAATTTTACTTTCGTAAACAAGGGCAAAATAAGGTGAATGCAAAACTAGTGCTGCACCAAATCCTTTCAGGTTTTCTTGCGGGGGGGTGTTAGATTATAATTACCCCCTCAGGTCACCAAGTTTGACTCCTTGATTACATCGAATATAGTGACTTCAGCCTGGCAACTTTACAATTGGCCTCAGTATCATTGGAGTAGAATAAGGGAAAATGTCGCGCAGAAGCCCTTTCCCATATTTAATATTCATTTATCCGATTGGGAAGTGGAAGATCAGGTTCATCTGTGAATCACTCAATAACCACCGACACTCACTGTCCATATTCCCAACCAAAGGATGGATCACACAGGCAAGGTACTGAAAAGTAATTGGCTGCATTGGAATGGCATTCCAATGAGACACAGGAGAAAACTGGAGATAAATAGCAAAAGAAAATTGAAAAGCAACAGAACGGCAATCCAACATTCCACCCAGAATTCTGCGGTCTTTCATTTTTTGCGAAAGTTCATATAGTGTTTTGCTTCAATAATGTGATGGCTGCACAGTACACTACAGTAGCCTGACTTTCAAATTGCTGACTTAGAGGACACAAAACAACTCCATGAAAATGCATCCAGGATGAGAACCTTGCTTCACTGCGACAGCTGTCATTGGGGCTCAAACCTCCTCTCTCCTCTATTAGTGGTCCAGACTTGAGCCAGTATACCAGCACATTGTGGAGCTTCATTGCTTAGCTTTTTTGCCTATTTTATTTTTACCTCATCCTGATAGTCATTATCATTATTTGAGACATTATGAGCCCATTGATTCTTAACTGGATTTAAACTAAGCATTCTTACCAGTGAAGCGTTGGACCACATGCTATCACACTGTGGTCCTGCTTCAGTCCAGACATCAATCCTGACACTTCAGCTGACAGCAGCAATTTGATTGCTGCATTCATAACAAGCAATTGCTCCGAGATTAGGAGTGTTGCTGGCATCTGGTTGATGGAGTAAGCAGCTTTGGACTCTCTGGTGCCTGACACAGTTCAGGACAGAAAGGAAAAAACAGTCTTGTTTAACTCAGCCTTCAACCACAAGACACCTTCTAAGTGCACCCACTGCAACCCTATAGAGGCTCCATTCTTTCAATCAATAGATTCCCTACATTGCAGAAGGAGGCCATTCAGCCTATCGAGTCTGCACTGACTCTCCAACTAAGCATCTTACCCAGTCCACCCCTGCCCTATCCCCGTAATCCCACATCTTTACCCCGCTATCCCCCCTGACCTTGGGACACAAAGGGGCAATTTAGCATGGCCAATCCATCTAACCTACACATCTTTGGACACAAAGGGGCAATTTAGCATGTCCAATCCACCAAACCTGCATATCTTTGGACTGTGGGAGGAAACCGGAGCACCCGGAGGAAACCCAAGCAGTCACAGGGAGAATGTGCAGACTCCACACAGACAGTCAGCCGAGGCTGGAATTGAACCCGGGTCTTTGGCCGAATGCTTTGCAAAATACACACAGCCACTTTAGCGGTTATCATTTTCAAGTCTCATTTCCCATGAGGTTGATGATTAAATTCTAAATCTACATTTCAATAAAATTCAAAATAGTACATTTGCTGCTTGTCTATTTCCAGCATAAGTCCCACCCCCATAATAAATTTTTTCTCCCTCCTTTGGCTGCCATATATCAATGTGAAGCAGATAAATTATTGGCCATGCCGCTTAAATCACAGATATATTCCCATCTACATACTGCTGTGGTTCCTGCCTCCTAAACCCAGTACCTGTTAGTATTACTGACCATGACGAGGAGTAGCTTACAGATAAATACGAGTCCTGCACTGAATCAGCCTGAGATAAGCAGCCCTCCAATAACAATAATGACAACTTATACAGATATTTATATTGCACCTTCAACACAGTAAAACACATTGAGGCATTTCACAGGACCAGAACTAAACAAAACTGGAGACTGAATTAAATGAGGAAACATTAGGATCAGTGATCAAAGGCTTGATCGAGGAGTAGGTTTTAAGCTGTATCGTAACTGAACAGAGAGAGGTGGCCAGGCAACGGTTGAGGGAGGAGATAAAAAGTGTGCAGCCTCGGCAGGTGAAAGCACAGCCACAAATAGTGAGGTGAAAGTAGTAGGGGATGGACAAGAGGCCAGAGTTGGAAGAATGCAGTATTCTCAGGCTGTTGAAGATTCCAGAGATAAGGAAGAGCGAGGCCATGGAAGAATTTCAAAATAAGAATGGGAGCTTGAAATCTGAAAGGTGCAATCTAAATGCAAGTTAAGACCATAAGACCATAAGACATAGGAGCGGAAGTAAGGCCATTCGGCCCATCGAGTCCACTCCACCATTCAATCATGGTTGATTTCAACTCCATTTACCCGCTCTCTCCCCATAGCCCTTAATTCCTCGAGAAATCAAGAATTTATCAATTTCTGTCTTGAAGACGCTCAACGTCTCGGCCTCCACAGCCCTCTGTGGCAATGAATTCCACAGACCCACCACTCTCTGGCTGAAGAAATTTCTCCTCATCTCTGTTCTAAAGTGACTCCCTTTTATTCTAAGGCTGTGCCCCCGCGTCCTAGTCTCCCCTGTTAATGGAAACAACTTCCCTACGTCCATCCTATCTAAGCCGTTCATTATCTTGTAAGTTTCTATCAGATCTCCCCTCAACCTCCTAAACTCCAATGAATATAATCCCACGATCCTCAGACGTTCATCGTATGTCAGGCCTACCATTCCTGGGATCATCCGTGTGAATCTCCGCTGGACCCGCTCCAGTGCCAGTATGTCCTTCCTGAGGTGTGGGGCCCAAAATTGCTCACAGTACTCCAAATGGGGCCTAACCAGTGCTTTATAAAGCCTCAGAAGTACATCCCTGCTTTTGTATTCCAAGCCTCTTGAGATAAATGACAACATTACATTTGCTTTCTTAATTACGGACTCAACCTGCAAGTTTACCTTTAGAGAATCCTGGACTAGGACTCCCAAGTCCCTTTGCACTTTAGCATTATGAATTTTGTCACCGTTTAGAAAATAGTCCATGCCTCTATTCTTTTTTCCAAAGTGTACGACCTCGCACTTGCCCACGTTGAATTTCATCAGCCACTTCTTGGACCACTCTCCTAAACTGTCTAAATCTTTCTGCAGCCTCCCCACCTCCTCAATACTACCTGCCCCTCCACCTATCTTTGTATCATCGGCAAACTTGGCCAGAATGCTCCCAGTCCCGTCATCTAGATCGTTAATATATAAAGAGAACAGCTGTGGCCCCAACACTGAACCCTGCGGGACACCACTTGTCACCGGTTGCCATTCTGAGAAAGAACCTTTTATCCCAACTCTCTGCCTTCTGTCTGACAGCCAATCGTCAATCCATGTTAGTACCTTGCCTCGAATACCATGGGCCCTTATTTTACTCAGCAGTCTCCCGTGAGGCACCTTGTCAAAGGCCTTTTGGAAGTCAAGATAGATAACATCCATTGGCTCTCCTTGGTCTAACCTATTTGTTATCTCTTCAAAGAACTCTAACAGGTTTGTCAGGCACGACCTCCCCTTACTAAATCCATGCTGACTTGTCTTAATCCGACCCTGCACTTCCAAGAATTTAGAAATCTCATCCTTAACGATGGATTCTAGAATTTTGCCAACAACTGAGGTTAGGCTAAGGCTAAGGCTAAGTTCTTGCTTCCTTCCAATCATGTTGGAGCAATGGGGACGTCAGATAACCTCATAAATATGGAGAACGTAGATGGGAGCAGTTGATTTTTTTAAATTAGTGTCACAAGTAGGCTTACATTAACACTGCAATGAATTTACTGTGAAATTCCCCCAGTCGCCACATGGCATGGCCAATGCACCTAACCAGCATATCTTTCAAACTGTGGGAGGAAACCAGAGCTCCCGGAGGAAACCCACGCAGACACGGGGAGAATGTGCAGACTCCGCACAGTGATCCAAGCCAGGAATTGAACCAGGGTCCCTGGCGCTGTGAGGCAGCAGTGCTAACCACTGTGCTACCATGCCGTCCATTTGATTGGCATGCTATTGCTTTTACTCATTTACCTTTAAAGGTCGTACAGAAATACCCCTGGCATTCTTATCACTTTCTTCATTAGAATCCAGCCAGCTCTTAATCATCTGCGCTGCAATTATTCACCTCCGAGATGATCTGGTAATTCTTTCACACAGCAAAGCTTAGGACAACACATTGCACAGCCCACAAGCACCAACCTCCTCCTGTCTGATATAAATCAATCTCATAGCCCACAAAGTATTAAATTCACTTTATGTTATTTGTATTATGCTTCCCTTCATTCTCATGTACCATATGGTGCAACTAAAATTTGGGTATTTCCGATTAGCAAAGATTTCTATGATCTGGCTGGAGAGTTTCTTCCATTCTGGTTAATAATGGAAGTTCTGTTGTAAGTAACCTGGGATGAGCCTATGACTAGGTAAACTCTCAATGATTGGCTGAAGCAAATTCATAGAATCCCTACAGTGCAGAAGGAGGCCACTCAGCCCATTGAGTCTCCACTGACTATCTGACAGAATATCTTACCCAGGCCCTCTCCCCACTGCCCTATCCCCACAACCCCACACGTTTACCAGGCTAATGCATCTACACATCTTGGGACACTAAGGGGAAATTTAGCATGGCCAACCCACATAACCTGTGCATCTTCGGACTGTGGGAGAAAACCGGAGCACCCGAAGGAAACCCACAGAGACACGGGGAGAATGTGCAAACTCCACACAATCACCCAAGGCCAGAATTGAACCTGGGTTCCAGGCACTATGAAGCAGCAATGCTAACCACTGTGCCAACGTGCCACCCCTGGTCAACTGATTGGTCAACAGATATATCTATGAGATAGATCGTCCTACGTTCCAGGCAAGGTGGTGGAGGAGGACACACTGGGAACATTTAAGACTTATCTAGACAGCCATATGAACGGAGTGGGAATGGAGGGATACAAAAGAATGGTCTAGTTTGGACCAGGGAGCGGCGCAGGCTTGGAGGGCCGAAGGGCCTGTTCCTGTGCTGTATTGCTCTTTGTTCTTTGTATTTAGTATCTAAGTCAGAGTAACTTGTCTTTAAGCAGGCAGAGGTGTAGGCCATCCATGCAATTGCCGCACAACAGGCTAATAGCAGTTCTCCTTCACTGACCATTGCTTTGAACAAGCTATTCATTCAGAGTGACTGTCAATGTCTGGCTATTATGAACATGAACATTTAAAATGTCAGTCCCCCACGGCTGTACACAGAAGCAGCATCTGTTTTAAGGAGCTAGTCTGTGAAGCTCTCCCAAACGGTTCATTGGAAATGTGCTGCCCAGCATGGAACCGAGCTCTATCAGAATAGGAAAGTCCAAGGTTTTGTGATGAGTCAGCTCATCTCAGCGGCATCAGAAGTAGTGATTTTGAACTCAGCATCCCTGGCTTCAAGGGGGTGAAAAGGGAAACTTTTCATTTTGCTGACCAGTCATTCCTCGGGAAAAGCACATATCTGTGGATATCCAATGATGGCAAGATGAGGCTCAAATGTGATGCTCTCAGCAGATGAATAGCAGAGCAGCCCAACTTTCACTGCCCATGCTCACAGAGTGGGCACTTGGTAAAATTCTTGGTGGCTGTGGAAACTGTATGTCAATAGATAGTGTCTTCAGAAGCACTCCAAAGGTAACTGCACTAAAAGGTTTGATTTGGTTTGTTATGTAAGTTTCCTCCGGGTGCTCCAGTTTCCTCCCACAGTCAGAAAGATGTGCTGGTTAGGTGCATTGGCCATGCTAAATTCTCCCGAACAGGCAACTTCACTGCAGTGTTAATGTAAGCCTTCCTGGCACAATTCCTGAGTGATGATAATTGCAGCTAGACACATATCTGCAGGTAAGCTATTATTTTGAAAGAGTTTAATGAAACCCACACTGGTTCCTGACTTTGGGTAATTTTGGAAAGCTAATCAATATCAGCAAAACCAGGAGAGCAAAGTCACAGGCCAAAATGTGCTGTTAAACATTTGCTATTTATTAGTGCCTGAAGTCTACAGCATTTACTTATTGTAATGCACAGGGTGGCAGGGTGGCACAGTTGTTTGCATTGCTGCTTCACAGCGCCAGAGACCCTGGTTCGATTCCCGGCTTGGGTCACTGTCTGTGCAGAGTTTGCACATTCTCCCCACGTCTATGGGTGCTCCAGTTTCCTCCCACAGTCTGAAAGACGTACTGATTAGGTGCATTGGCCATGCTAAATTCTCCCTCGGTGTACCCAAATAGGTGCCGGAGTGCAGCGGCAAGGGGAATTTCACAGTAATTTCATTGCAGTGTTAATGTAAGTCTACTTGTGACACTAATAAATAAACTTCTGGAACAAGAATGGAAGCAGTTTAAAATGGAATATTCTAAAATGTGAAACATACTTCAGGGCCAACATTCCAAGTCTGGATGACCTTTTGTTAGAACTGAGCTCCATTCTGTCTCCACAAAAGCTGTCGTCAGACCTGCTGAGATTTTCCAGCATTTTCTGTTTTTGTTTCAGATTCCAGCATCCGCAGTATTTTGCTTTGAACATTGTAAAGGAGTCCTGCAACACTAGCTCTCCCACCCTCCTACAAATAAAACAAACAACAAGATTGCAGGGAGGGATCCTGCCTGTAGGACAAAGTTACAGGTTGAGATTGCCACAGGAAACGTACGTCATGTCTTGAGCTTTCCTGCCGCCTCTCTGTGAATCCAGAGGTTGGAGCAGGGACTGCTATTTTTAACAGATTAAGAGGATGCTTCATGGGCAGTTTCAGTTTGTTTATATTCCCACGGGTAAGGCTGACCTTTCACCTCTACAATGGTCAGAACTGAGATAACGCAACCAAGTGCGCTGTTCCTGCCCTCATTCATTCTTTTACGGGACTTCAAAATTGGCGACCTCCTTATCTCCCGCAGTCTGTCTCCTTCCAACAGTCTATTGTCATTTTTAATCCAAGCCAAATGTCACCTAACCACCACTTCATTACGTTTCATGTTTTCTGCTCTTTTCAGCCCTGGTGGCCTTTTGCAGTTTGGGCCTTTGTGCCTCTTAAGTTGAATAACTAATCCCTTGAATCATCTTTCCACTACCTGTGGTATCATTTCCTTATATTAATCAACCATACAGGAATAAGATGAAATTATTAATGCAGCATGTTTATGACATTTTCTTCATAACCTATTGGTTCCAAACATCTGATATTCTGCACACACCACTTGGTTTACATTCCATCCTCTGCCATCTTTTCGTCTGCGTCACCTTAAAGTTTATTTATTAGTGCCACAAGTTGTCTTACATTAACACTGCCATGAAGTTATTGTGAAATTCTCCTAGTCATCACACTCCAAACTCCCTGTAAAGTTTATTGGTGACCATCTTGATTTTATGTGCATCTATCTCACGTATATATCTCATTTTTAGTAAAACTATATTAAAATTCAGGAGTTAAGTAATTGGCATAACAAACAACATCACATAGTTGGCAACTGGATTTAACTATTGATTGGTTGATTTATTATTGTCACATGTGTTAGCATACAGTGTAAAGTATTGTTTCTTGCGCACTATACAGACAAAGCATACCGTACATGGAGGAGAAGGTGCAGAATGTAGTGTCACAGTCATAGCTAGGGTGGAGAGAAAGAGCAAATTAATATAAGGATGGTCCATTCAAAAGTCTGATGGCAGCAGAGAAGAAGCTGTTCTTGTGTTGAGAAGTATCTGTTGACAAGCTGGGGAAAAGTGTTTCAAAAGGAAATAAAGTCATCACTAATGACAGTTACAAAGAACAAAGAAAATTACAGCACAGGAACAGGCCCTTCAGCCCTCCAAGCCTGCACCGACCATGCTGCCCGTCGGAACTAAAACCTCCTATCCTTCCAGGGACCATATCCCTCGATTCCCATCCTATTCATGTATTTGTCCAGATGCCCCTTAAAAGTCACTAGCGTATCCGCTTCCACTATCTTCCCCAGCAGCGAGTTCCAGGCACCCACCGCCCTCTGTGTAAAAAACTTGCCTCGTACATCTCCTTTAAACCTTGCCCCTCGCACCTTAAACCTATGCTCCCTAGTAATTGACTCTTCCACCCTGGGAAAAAGCTTCTGACTATCCATTCTGTCCATGCCCCTTATAATCTTGTAGACTTCTATCAGGTCGCCCCTCAACCTCCATCGTTCCAATGAGAACAAACCAAGTTTCTCCAACCTCTCCCCATAGCTAATGCTGTCCATACCAGGCAACATCCTGGTAAATCTTTTCTGTACCCTCTCCTGTTACGAAGAGGAGGAGGTCCTTTGATGCGCTCATGTTGACGCACTGAGCCATTTAGCACAGCAAGATCACAAATTGTTCAGTCATATGATGGTAGTCAGCAAAAAGGTTGATGCAGGGGGTCCCAATCTCCATCAGCTAGGGAACAATAACATTTCCGGATCTGTCCCTGCCTTTTCCCCCAGCCTTTGCTGGAAGGTACGCACATGGATGTTGGTAAGGACCTACCTCATATTAAGTTGATCTTTCTCTACACCCTATCTAACACTGCATTCTGCACCCTGTCCTTTCCTTCTCTATGAATGGTATGCTTTGTCTGTACAGTGTGCAAGAAACAATATTTTTCACTGTATAATAATACACGTGACAATAATAAATCAAACCAAATCAAATCACACTCTGCTCTGATGGCCTCTGCAGTCAAATAGTTTACTGGTACGTCTGTCCAGGCTGTGGCAGGAAGAAAGTTCATTTAGGCGAGGTTAGTTGAAGGCACTGATGCTGTGGGCCAGTACTACAAACGGCATGAGTCACCAGGAAGGCAAATTAAGTACCACATGCCATTGCATATCTTGCAGAGCGGAAGATTAATAATGTGACCAGCATCTGTTTTTTATCTCGCTCCTGAGTCAGCTTAGAGCGACCAAACATTTCTTTCACCATAGGTTTGAGCACAGGTCAGAGCGAGGGGTGGACCACCTGGACAACATCAGAAGGCAAAAGGTAACAGGTATGCCAGGAATGCAGAGATTGACAAGAACCTGATAGCCACACCTCTCACTTTCAGTCCCATCCGAAGGGTCTGAAACCCGATCCTTCTGCCTCACATTTTACAAGTTAACCTGCAGCAGTTTGTAACGCAGCCTTTGGACAATAACTCAGCTGAGAAAAAAGATAAGTTACAGTCATATGTGGACAAGGGGACGACCACAATAACCACTGACAGTGCTAGATCCACAGAAAGGATTGTGCAAAGGAAAATTGTCCCAGTTTAAACAACTATTCCCACAGTAACACAATGGCTTTCAAAACTAATCGATGTTCCTGCCAAAACATAACAGCGGGAAAAGACTTTGTCCCATTATAAAATGGACAACAGGGCTACATTGGTGATTCAGTGTGTGAATACACCATGGAGCTGTGACAATGGTCCATACTGCACCAGGTTGAGGTCCAGTTAATGCTGAATCAGCAAGGGCAGAGGTAAGTTGAGTGCGACAGTTGACCTCTGTACTCATGGCAGGAACGGGGGAACGAAATCTGCCTGAATTCCACTCATAATTGTCGTCCAGTGATCTCTGATGGAAACCACACTTCACCCAGGTTGGATAATGAATGAACCAGGCCCGATGATTATGATGCATCCCATAAATCCCTCTATCTCTCTCTCTATTTCTATATAACCATAACCCTCCAAGGTATTTGCGTTCATCTACTCCTCGCCTCTTGAGTAGTCCCAATTGTAACTGCTCCACCATTGGTGGCTTTGCCTTCAGTTGTCTCGGCCTAACACTCTGGAATTCCCTCTTTAAACCTCTCTATCTCGCTTTGCCCCTTTAAGATACTCATAATGACCTAGTCCTTTGACCCAGCTTTTAATCACCTAACCTAATATCTTTTAACCTAGCTTGGTGTCATATTTTGTTTTTAATGCTGCAAGAAAATGCATCGGGGCATTTCACCAGGTCCCTGGTGCTGCCAAGCAGCAGTGCTAACCACTGTGTCACTGTGCCGCCCACAATGCATGGGAGCTTTGCCTTTAAGAGGGCTGCTGAATTTGTGATCTTGTCCTTCAACGAGGTGCCTGTAATGCATCGCAAGCAACAAAGATGAAAGTTATCCAGCTTCTTGATAGCTGTAATCATCCATGTTTCAGAGTCATGTAAGAAGGTGCTGTGAACCTATAAACCCATCTTCACAGAGGAACAGAGAAAAATGGAGGGGAAGTATAAGAATCTAGTTTGAATACATCTCCTCCATGAATTCCTGTTAGACATGGTTCTTGCTCACTCACTTGCTTTATGTTCTCCTTTTCCTCCCTTTCTTAAAGGGCTAATTCATTCTGGAGAACATTTTTGAAGCAGCAACAACTGACTGTATCTCGCATAAGTTTCCATGTTATATTCCATCATTTAACATGGTCATTCAGACCATTGAGCACTGACTCTCTGACAGAGCATCTTACCCAGGCCCTCTCCCCCACTCTATCCCCATAACCCCACATATTTACTCTGCTAATCTACACATCTTGGGACACTAAGGGGCAATTTAGCATGGCCAATCCATCTAACCTGCACACCTTTGGACTGTAAGAGGTAACCAGAGCACCTGGAGGAAACTCACACAGGCACGGGGAGAATGTGCAAACTCCACACAGTCATTCAAGGCCAGAATTGAACCCGGGACCCTGGCACTGTGAGGCAGCAGTGCTAACCACAGTGCCACCGTACCACCCAATGTATTTAATTGGCCACTTGTCCATCAGTTTACATAGAAGAAAGGATGCTAACGATCTCTGAAAACATTGGCCTCTGCCGAAACCATATTCTATAGATGCTGGCTGCCTTGCTGCTCTTGATGTTGAGATTCCCAGAGACTTTTGAGACCCATGCTTCAGGAAATTATTCAACAAACCCCGGACAGAAACCAATACAAAAGCAGGCAAAGCACTGTAAACACACGGGGGTGGTGAGTTTCACAAATGTGCCAATGGGGAATCCACACCTTTTGAGAATGTGGGTAACCCCAGTCCCATCTCAGGAAGGACAGCAAGTTCATTCACATCAGGACATGGAAAACAAAATTCATTCTGAACAATTCCAGCATAGTTAGTACAGGAAGCGATCCAGTAAGCTAACTTTCAAATAGTTATTAATACCAAAATCTTCAGTGTAAGAAAATGGTATTGAATGAGTAGATATAGTTCACAGTTAAATCTGTCAACGATTGCAACCAACAGGTAAAACAAGCTAGCAACTCTCAAAAACAACATCTACCCTTTTATCATCTGCCCTGTTCTGTCTTAGAGCTTTCTATTTTTAGCTCCGCATCATCCCATTTATATACTGATCTCAAATACTTTGATGTGGTCAAAGACAGATGCAGTCACCACCTGAAGCTGAGGTGAGGCTGAGCTTGCATTGAAAGGCTCATTCACACAAGTGGCTTTGCAACTAAAGTGTACTCCCACACTTTTACCTCTGATACTTCCCAAGGATCGATCCTTGGTCCTTTCCTACTTCTCATCCACATGTAACATCATCCAAAGACAAAGTGACAGTTTTCACATATACTCTGAGGATACTCAGCTCCACCAATCCCCCCACTGCCTTTTAATTGTAACACTGCTACTCTGATATCAAGAACTAAATGAACTGGTATTTCCGCCAACTAAATATTGGGAAGACCAAGACCATTTTCTTTGGTCACTGCTGGGAGAAGGCAATGGCAAAGTGGTATCATCACTGGACTGTTAATCCAGAAACTCAGCCAATGTTTTGGGGATTTGGGTTCGAATCCCACCATGGCAGATGTGGAATTTGAATTCAATAAAATATATCTGGAATTAATAATCTACTGATGACCATGAAACTATTGTCAATGGTCAGAAAACCCTATCTCGTTCACTAATTTTTTTATGGAAGGAAATCTGCCATCCTTGACCTGGTCTGGCCTATACGTAACTCCAGAGCCAACGCAATGTGGTTGGCTCTCAACTGCCCTCCAAGGGCAACTAGGGATGGGCAATAAATGTTGGCCAGCCAGTGATGACAATGTCCCATGAATGAATTAAAAAACTAATTTCCCTAAAATGGGATATAGTAACATTTGAGGCAGTCCAAAGGAGATTCACCAGGCTAATTCCTGCGTTGAGAGGGTTGTCATATCAAGGGCGACTTAATAGGCTGGGTCTGTATTCTTTGGAATTTAGAAGAGTGAGGGGTGACCTTATTCAAGCATATAAGATCCTGAGGGACTTAACAGAGTAAGGGGCGGCACGGTAGCACAGTGGTTAGCACTGCTGCTTCACAGCTCTAGGGACCTGGGTTCGATTCCCGGCTTGGGTCACTGTCTGTGTGGAGTTTGCACATTCTCCTCGTGTCTGCGTGGGTTTCCTCCCACAGTCCAAAGATGTGCGGGTTAGGTTGATTGGCCATGCTAAAATTGCCCCTTAGTGTCCTGGGATGAGTAGATTAGTGGGTAGGGCCTGGGTGGGATTGTGGTCGGTGCAGATTCGATGGGCCGAATGGCCTCTTTCTGTACTGTAGGGTTTCTATGATTTCTAGTAGATGGTGAAATGTTTTCACTCGAGGGAGAGTTGAACAAGGGGACATAGCGACAAGATAAAGGGCCGGTCACTGAAAGCTGAAGTGAGTAGAAATTTCTTCTCGCAGAGGGTGGTGAATCTTTAGAATTCTCTGCCCCATAGAGTGGTGGAGGCTGCATCATTAGAAGCATTTAAAATGGAGGTGGATAAATATTTGATAGATCGAGAAATGGAGGGCTATGGGGAAATAGCACAGAAAAGGAGTTCAGGCCGATACAGATCAGCCATGATCATATTGAATGGCGGGCAGGCTTGAAAGGCCTGGTGGCCTACTCCTGCTTCTATTTCTTGTGTTGTTGGGTTGTGTTCTAACACCTGGCAATATCCCTCTGCCTAGCAACTGCCTGGGACCAAAACAAACTGTTTGTAACCTTGGTGTCATATCTGAGCCTTAGATGAGCCACTGGCTACATATCCGCACCATCACTAAGACTGTCTATTTCCATCTCTGTAATATCATCCAACCCCATGTTTGCCTCAATTTAGCTGCTGCTGAAACTCTCATCCTTACTTTGGTTATTCCTAGACTTGACTATTTCAATGCTCTCCGAGGTGGCTTCCCACATTCTGCCAGAGGTCATCCAAACGTCTTGCTACCTGTGCCATTACTAACACACATCAAGTCCCATGCTTGCTGACCTACGCTGGCACACTCTTAAGCAATACGCCAATTTTAAAATTATTACCCTTGTTTTAAAATCCATGCATGGCCGCACTCCTCCCTATCTCTGCAATCTCCTCAAGCCCGACAACCCTTCAAATATCAGCGGTCAGTCAATTCTAGTATCTTCAGCATGACCAATTTCAATTCCACCATTAATACCTTTGAGGGCAAGGCCCCAACCTCTGGAATACCCTCCTGAAACCTCGACACCTCTCTACATCTTTTTCCTCCTTCAAGATGCGTGTTAAGATCTACCTCTTTGACCAATCTTTTAAGCATCTGCCCTACTATCTTGAAATGTAGCTCAGTATCAAACTTTATTTAACCATGGGCAGGATTTTCTGCATCCCGTCTCATCACCAGCGAACCCACATTTCGGGGTTGGGTTGCCTTCGGAAGGCCTGGAAGATCCCACTAGCTGGAATGGCTGGAAATTCGCAATGCTCTTGCGAAGCACCTGGAACATTTTGCTACAGCAAATGACTATATAAATTCAAGTTGTCGTTTCTGAGTCATAGCCTGACTGTTCTATAAAAACAAAGAAACATGTCCTCCTATCTTTGGGGAATACATTTCCAAAATTCTCTGTTAACAATCTGCTTCCCTTCAAATGGAGAAGGACACAGTGTATTTTGACCATTTTAATATTTCCTTCTGCTGTTGATTTAAGTGGCAACTTTGGTGTTATTTCCACTGAAATTTCCACAGCAAAATAACCAAATGCCAGGAAGAAAGTGCAACAAAGTATCTCAGCTTCCAGCAGGAATCAACAACAGTTTTAACAATGTTAATGGCACATTGCTGGATTAGGGCAGCCACAAGCAGAGCCTACAGGAGTAACAGGATGAAGAGTCTTCACTGTGCCTCCCCAAAACTAAGGATTCTGGACCTCTGCATGGTGGCACAGTGGATAGCACTGCTGCCTCACAGCGCCAGGGACTCTGGTTCAATTCTGACCTTGGATGCCTATCTGTGCGGAGTTTGCATGCGGAGTGAATGTTTAATGTGATGAATGGGGTGCCAATCAAGAGGGTTGCTTTGTCCTGGATAACGTTGAGCTTCTTGAGTGTTGTTGGAGCTGCACTCATCCAGGCAAGTGGAAAGTATTCCATCACACTCCTGACTTGTGCCTTGTAGATAGTGGACATGTTCTGGGGAATCAGGGGATAAGTTACTCGCTGCATGATTTCTGGCTTCTGACCTGCTCTTGTAGCCATGGTATTTGTGTGGCCAGTTCAGTTCAGTTTCTGGTGAATGGTAACTCCCAGGACATTGTTAGAGTCAACATGAATTTATTATTTATTTCATTTCTTTTAATATTTATTTTTGATAAATCTGTTAGAGCTTTTTTGGATTATTACTATGAGGGTAGATAAGGAGGAACATTGTTTGTAGTAAATTTGGATTTTCAAAAAGCATTAATTAAGGTGCCAATTTAGAAATTATTAGAAAAAAAACAGGTCTTCTGGAATATTGGCATGGATAGAGGATTAGTTAATGTACAGAAAATAAAGTGTAGGAATAAACAGGGCGTGTTTGTGCTAGTGAGCTATCCCAGTAGGATACTGCAAGGATAGTGTTTGAGTGTCAGCTACAGTATTTTCAATGCACATCAATGCCTTAGATGAGGGGAATGAGGGTTTTGTATCCAAATCTGTTGAAGGTACAAAGTTAGGTCAGAGATTTAGCTGAGAGAAGAAGGTAAAGAGGCTACAAAGGGATATGGTTAGGGTTAAGTAAGAGAACATAGAAGATGAAAAATAACATGGGGACCAGTGAAGTTATCTAATTTGGTCGGAAGACTGGAAAAGCGGATTTTTTTTTAAAATGGTAAGCAGCTGGGAAATGTTGGGATTCGGAGGGATCTCGGAGTCCTGGTAAATTAAACACAAAAAGTTAACATGCAGGCACAACAAACCATTTGGAAAGCAAATGGTTGGTTCACCTTTATTATAAAGGAATTGGAATGTAGGAGTGAAGAAGTCTTTCTGTAATTGTATAGAACCATAGTGAAGCCATATCTGAAGCATTATGTACAGGTTTGTTCTCTTTACATAGGGAAGACTGTACTTGCCTTGGAGCAAGAACAACATGAATTCATGAGGTAGATTCCTAGAATGAACAGTATTTTTCTACCCTTTGAGGACAGATTAAATAGACCGTGGCCAATATTCCCTAGGATTTAGAAGAATGACAGCTGATTGAAACATGTTTGAGAGCCTTGATAGGGTAGATGATAGGAATATATTTCCCTGGCCGGGGGAACCTAGACATAGGGTCACAGTCTCCAAATAAGAGGTTGGCCATTTAGGACTGAGATGAGGAAAGATTTCTCCATTCAAAGGGTTATGAATATTTCTCTACCCCAGAGGGCTGTGGTCATTGAGTATACTCAAAACAGAGATGAATAGACTTTTAAATACAAACGTGAGTAAGGGATATGGGAATATTACAGAGAGGAGGAATAGGGTGGAAGGGTTGAATAGCCGACCTCTGCTCCAGGCGCTTATGGGTAATTGTCTGACCTCTGATGAATGCCTTTTCAACAATTACTGTCAAGGCTGAATAAAAATATGAGCAAGGTTCTGGAACTGAATTCCAAGGGGGGAATTTTCCTGTCCCGCCCACCATGGGAAGCGTAGTGGGTGGGGTGAGGGGAGGGGTGGCGTGGGGTAGACCATGCAAAGGTCCGTTGACCTCGGGCAGGATTATCCGGTTTTGGGGTGAGCGCGGCCGGAAATTCCCAGCCCAAGAATGAGTCAATGGTTCTGAAGATCAACTTCCAAATCTCCAGTGACCCATCCTGCATTATAAGGTGAAAGTTGCTTACTTTCCAAGACGTAAGCGGAGAAATAGTGGTTAGCACTGCTGCCTCACAGCGCCAGGGACCAGGGTTCAATTCCGGCCTGTCTGTGTGGAGTTTGCACATTCTCCCCGTGTCTGCATGTGTTTCCTCCGGGTGCTCCAGTTTCCTCCCACACTCCAAAGGTGTGCGAGTTAGGTTGATTGGCTGTGCTAAATTGAACCTAGTGTCAGGGGGATTTGCGGGGTAAATTTGTGGAGTTACGGGAATAGTGCCTGTGTGGAATTGTGGTCGATACGGATTCAATGGGCCGAATGGCCTCTTTCTGTACTGTAGGGATTCTATGATTTCTATAAAGTTGAAACCAGTGGGCTGCCTGAGTGCTTTCTGAGGTTGTGGTTCAGAGGAGAGCACAAAAAGTCAGGGACATGAAAGCAGGGAGCGAAAGACAGACCCAAACCCCATGCGAGGGAGGAAAGTACAAAGTGGAGACAGGAGCTGGAAGAACTAGTTCCAGATTGGACACAGAGATTGGGAAGTGAACACAGCAAATGAAGCTGATCGGTGCAGAGATACAGTACGTGACAGGAAATCGCGGAGAATGGTATAAAGGTCTGGCGACTCAATCATCTCCCTACATTGAAAAATCCAAAGTTAAATTTCAACTTATTCAACACTTGGAGAAGTTTCAGAGGAATTAAGGGGGAACGAGGGACACTTTGACTCTACAACTTCTAAATACAGGATGCGCTGAAGCTTTGGCTGTGGGTTCCAGTCTGTCAGTCCTTGCTCTCCCCCTGCCTCCAGTTCAGCTTTTTAAACTTGCCCTCTTCAGACTTCTTCTGCTGAGCACCTGCAGCACCTGGAACACTGCAATCTCCTTGGTGAAAATAACAGCTTACGAATTACAGCTTTGCCACCCCCTGACACATCCTTACATCATGAGCAGAGAGAGAAACAGCGCTAATCCGGATGGCTTTCACGTCCTCGGGCGTGCTTTTTAATTACATTTTCAAATGCATTTTCAAAGGATTTACATCCCAGCATCCCAAGGCTTTTTAAAAATATATCCTCAGATAAAGATATCCTCAATTTTCCTGTTTTGAAATATCATTTCAGGGAAGGAGGATAGATTGGGAAGGTGAGTATTCTGACCCAAGGCCCTTGTTGCTAAGCAACCGGTCACTGAGGAAGCTCAAAGATTTTGGCTTATCATACTTGCTTAAACAATAAATTATTCAACTTCAAAAAATCTGGAATTAAAAATCTACTGATAACCATTGTCAATTGTCGGAAAAACCCATCTGATGCACTAATGTCCTTCAGGGAAGGAAATCTGCCGTCCTTACCCGGTCTGGCCTACATGTGACTCCAGGGCCACAACAATGTGGTTGACTCTCAACTGCCCTTGGGCAACTAGGGATGGGCAATAAATGTTGGCCAGCCAGCGACACCTATGTCCCACGAATGAATAACAAAATAGCTAAGATATCACAGGGTTCTCTTCTCCCATCTGCCAACACGTCTGACAATCAAACCATTTACAAAAATATATAATTAACTTCATAATCCTTTGATTTTTATGTCCTTGAAATTTTCCCCTATCCTTCTCTGAAGGCTCGCTAATAGTTGCATGGGTGTCCGCCATTCTCATAAGAGATCTTCATGGGATAAATTTACTGAATTTTGATAACCACGCACAAAGTCATCGCACTTCAGAGAATCAATGCCAATGTATTGTGGGTTTATTTCCATCACAAGCCCTTCCTTCCCTACCCTGGAACAGACTGTACAGTGGGAGAACAGAGTCAATGCGTGGGATTTTCCGGCCTCGCTCGCCCCGAAACTGGAAAATCCCACCCGAAGTCAACGAACCTTACCATGGTGGTCCGCCCCCTCGCCTGCTCCAATTCCTGTGGTGGGCAGAATGGTAAAATTCGCCCGGTGGTGGGATTTTCCAGCCATGGTCACCCCAAGACCAAAGGTTCCTGCCTGAAGTCATCGGATCTTTGCGTGTCTGCCGAATATTTTGTCCTGCCCGCTATGATATGCGGCGGGTGGGATGGGAAAATTCCACCCTATGAATCTAGTCCTGTATGACATATAAGAACAAAGAACAATACAGCACAGGAACAGGCCCTTTGGCCCTCCAAACTCACGCCGCTCCCTGGTCCAAACTAGACCATTCTTTTGTATCCCTCCATTCCCACTCCGTTCATGTGGCTGTCTAGATAAGTCTTAAACGTTCCCAGTGTGTCCGCCTCCACCACCTTGCCCAGCAGCGCATTCCAGGCCCCCACCACCCTCTGTGTAAAATACGTCCTTCTGATATCAGTGTTATATCCGTGATATATGAGCAATGTGAGGTGGGTTTGCCCACATTATACCACCCGCGGAGAGCAGTACAATGACAGAAAATGAAGGAAAATTGGTGGGGTAATGTTTAGCAGCACCTTCGTCCTTAATATCACTGAAGAAAGCTTCTATCCCTCTCCTGCCACAGGGTGTAGGTTGCCCATGGCGAAGCAAACCCATCATCACATGAAAACCTCAGCAAGGTGGAGCCATACCATCTCGCTGCCGTTGTCCCAGATCCAGGAGAGAATAGCAACATTTCATTGGGAAACGGCAGATAGACTAAACTCCCTACAGGCCAGGATGGGGTTGAAGAGAGGAGGACAGTTAACAGTGGAATCTTCACCCTCTCCTAATGTCCCTGAGATTTATTTTGCACATTTAGGGCATTTAGGGTTTCAAGCAAATCATGCAGGATCTCCAGCCTATATTAAAATGTGCCCCTGCCCCACCTCAACCCCCCCCCTACCACAGACCATCGACCCCACCCTCGATTCTCTCTTCCCCTCCTCTTCTTGCCTTTTGCTGTAGTCCTTCCACCTTCTGCTGACAGGGTCCCAAGTGGGAACCCGCCATGCATAAATAATATATTCTGACCAGGAAAATTGGCCACTATTTATTAAGCATTCAGAACCAGGAGTCATTCTCTTGACTCCCTTCAACAATGCACAAATTTTCAATCCCAAAATTAATGTCACTTCATCCCGAATTCCAAGTTCATCCCTTTTCTTCCCAATTCATATCCAGCCTCGGTAGCATTTGGCACAATGATCATAGAATCCCTGCAGTGCAGAAGGAGGCCATTCGGCCCATTGAGCCTGCACTGACAACAGTCCACCCAGGCTCTATCCTGTCATCCCATATATTTACCCTGTCGTCCCCCTGACACTAAGGGGCAATTTAGCATGGCCAATAAGCCTAGCCCACAGATCTTTGAAGTGTGGGAGGAAATCGGAGCACCCGGAGGAAACCCTCGCAGACACGGGGAGAATGTGCAAACTCCACACAGACAGTGACCTTAGGCTGGAATTGAACCCAGGTTCCTGGCGCTGTGAGCCAGCAGTGCTTGCCACTGTGCCGCCCCTAATTGGCACCATCATTGAGGATTCGCAATTTAACGATGATGGTAAGGGACATCTTTGACACTCAACCTTTCCACAGCTCAACTGCTGCAGTGAAAAGTCCCCTCTGACTACTGGCCAACAGCAATCCAATTGTAAGTGGCCCGTAAGCTGCAGCACAAAACTGTCCCAATTCAGTACTAATTACCACTAAACAATAATATAATTCAAAAAGCCCATAGGTTGGCTGGAGAGGGCAAGCACGTAATACCACCCTGGTGCAGTAGACAGTGTCGTGCCAAGGGTGCATCAGGACAACACTGTCAAGTCAGCATAGAGAGAGTTATATTCTCCACTTAACCCTGATGTCGCTTGTCTGGGAATGCTTAATATTGGCGCTGAGAATTCAAAACAGTAAATGTTCCTTTCCTTGATGAGTACCAAAAATTCACAAGGAAAATAAATCAGAATGAATAAGTATGTTATTTTGCATACCAGCACCTCCCAGATTTCGCCTCGGGAGTAAATGAGGGCCCATGTTTTGTGCTTGGCAATGTGTGGCACGCAGACAGTTAAGGTGCACCTGCAGCCATCCTCTTACTGCAGGAGAACAGTAAGCAATCCCAGCTGTGTGCCTGGGAGGGGATCAAAGCAGACAATTGCCAGCATAAAGCTTCTGTGCAATTGCAGGTGCTGGAAGAGTGAGTGGGTGTGGAACATTATTGTTTACACATGAAACCCTCCTTGAAGTGATCCCACAGAATAAAAGCTGGCTGTCTGTGCTCATCCCAGGCAGTTCACATCTAGGTAGGCTGTGGTGCTACGTATAGAATTCCAGAGGAATCATGACTTCTGACCAATCTGTTATCTTTTAATTTATTTATGAACTGAAGCCAAAATCGAGTATCAAGGTTGGTTTTACAGTAAAACCAACATCCAAGGGGGTGGCATGATGGCATAGTGGTTAGCACTGCTGCCTCACAGCATCAGGGATTCCCGGCTTGGGTCACTGTCCGTGTGGAGTCTGCACGTTCTCCCCATGTCTGCGTGGGTTTCCTCCGGGTGCTCCGGTTTCCTCCCACAGTCCAAAAGATGTGCTGGTTAGGTGCATTGACCCATGCTAAACTCCCTCAGTGTATCCAAACAGGTGCCGGATTGTGGCAACGAGGGGATTTTCACAGTAACTTCATTGCAGTGTTAATGTAAGCCTACTTGCGACACTAATAAATAAACTTAAATCAGATTATGCTTATTCTGCAGTGATGATGCCATAATGTGGGGTGATCAGAAGACTTAAGGTGCTTAAGGCTTCAAGGTGATATTCCTGGTGATGGAAGATTGGAAGCAAGACAACTATCTTTGGCAGATTGGTATACTGAGGACTGACCAGCCAGTCTGGCTTATTAATATGACTGGAGAATAAACCATGTCACTGACCTCTACCATTCAGCATCAGTTAACCACACAAACCAAGGCCTCAATTAGTTCTGAGCTAATAAGCTGTGAGTTTTAGTTGGTTTAATTTCAGCAATATCCATGTATACAGATGGCCATCTCTAAGCTTTGACCATTCCTAACCTGTACCCAGATTCTCTGGACTTAAGCAGGTGGGATATGGGAAGGGATAGTACATTCCATAATCAGGTCAATAGAAACTACCTTGGTCTTCTCGGTAGCTTAGTTTTGCAGACTCACTATCATGCTGATGGGTTTTGCTTGTTCATTTCACACTGGCCGCTCTGTCCACTATTCAGCAATGTGAAGTGACTAGCTTCTCTGTTTACATTATCCCCGATGTGGAGATGCCGGCGTTGGACTGGGGTAAACACAGTAAGAAGTTTAACAACACCAGGTTAAAGTCCAACAGGTTTATTTGGTAGCAAATACCACTAGCTTTCGGAGCGCTGCCCCTTCGTCAGGTGGAGTGGAGAAATGTTCACAAACAGGGCATCCAGAGACACAAACTCAATTTACAGAATAATGATTGGAATGCAGTCTTTACAATGTTTGTACCTTTTAAGACTTGATTATCTGTAAAGACTGCATTCCAATCATTATTCTGTAAATTGAGTTTGTGTCTCTGTATGCCCTGGTTGTGAGCATTTCTCCACTCCACCTGACGAAGGGGCAGCGCTCCGAAAGCTAGTGGCATTTGCTACCAAATAAACTTGTTGGACTTTAACCTGGTGTTGTTAAACTTCTTACTACATTATTCCCACCATTGGTCTGAGCACTTCAATGAGTTTCAGGAACTGCTTACAAGCTGCCAGTTGTCAAGGCAGCCACAGCAACTCCTGGCCTAGCAATAGTCGCTGCTAAAATGGTAATTGCGTAACTTGTGAAATATTTCTTAATCTGAATTCATGCTGTTGCTGTTACTCCATGTTGTATTTATCATGTCATCCACTCCACCTATAGTAATGATTTGGGGAACACTAATGCAGACACACATGTCCATCTAATTAACCGAAAGCAGGCTGGCTTCCTGATGCCTCAGTTGGTGCACTGTGCCCTTTTGGCCCTGAATCTTTCTGGCAGGTTTGATCTTTTTTTCGTCATGAGTGAGCCAAGTCAATGATGATGGCAGCAGATGTACATAGCATCAAGCATTTTTGGGTTAGGATAAGAAAGATATTCGTGAGGCTTCTCATCCATGATCACCAGCTAGTGAATCCTGGTGGAAGGTGCATGCAAGTGGATGTGAGGACAGGATCAGGTGAGGTTATGATGCCCTCCATATTCATCATCAGTCGTCGAGATTGGGAGTTTCTAGTGGGCATGAACCATTCTTGCGCTCTGATTATGCCAAAGCCTCTGCAGTCTGGAGACCATGCCTGTAGGAATGGACCAATACTGGTGCAGAGCAAGCCTATGGTGCCTAAGTCTTGCTAAAGATTTCAAAACCATTGGCCACAGCTGACTGAGGAATTCAAGATCTAGAGTCCAGAAGATCACTCATGATGTCTAGGCATTTCAAGCCACACACTCAACTAACCTCCACAACCAGTCTTTGGATTCCTTATCTTCAAAAGGTTCAGGCCCCAATTTTGCTTGTGTTGGGTTGGTACATCAATTGGTTTTGAGACCAGTTGTGCCTAAGCTAAACACACTTAGGTCCTGAGGTTTTGACTAAGAGTTGGAGCATGGAAACTCTCAACACAAGTGTGGCACAGTTAGGGTTAGGGTTAGGGTTAGCATTGCTGCCTTACAACGCCAGGGACCCAGGTTCGAATCCTGGCTTGGGTCACTGTCTGTGTGGAGTTTGCACATTCTCCCCATATCTGCGTGGGTTTCCTCCGAGTGCTCCAGTTTCCTCCCACAGTTCAAAGATGCGCGGGTTAGGTGGATTGGCCATGCTAAATTGCCTCTTAGCATCAGGGGGACTAGCTAGGGTGAATGTATGCGGTTATGAGGATAGGGCCCGGGTGGGATTGTGGTTGGTGCAGACTCGATGGGCCGAATGGGTTCCTTCTGTACAATAGGGATTCTATGAGTTCTGTCCCCTTACAAAGCCCAGTGGGAGTTTGCAGTGTAGGCTGAGACCTGACCTATCCATACTCCAGTCAGGTTCCTCCCTCTGGGGCGGCAGCAGGAGTGCCTCAGAAGAGATAACCATTTTCAAGCCCTCAATGCCAAGGCTCACAATTGGATTTTTTTTAAACTTCATTGTCCACAAGATGTGGACGTCAGTGGCTCGACAAATATTTATTTCCCATCCCTAATTACTCTTGGGAAGGCGATGGCAGGCTCGTGGCCAATAAAAGCCAGCCTATCCAGTAATGCCCACACCCCATTATCAAATAAAGAAAACAAAATGGTGAGGTGCTCGAAGACTGGCAGGAACTATAAGAATGAAACTGAGCACAAGTCAGCATACTTAAGAGATCAGGAGATATCTCAATCGTATACTATTTACCCATACAAGAATATAAAATTAGCTTAAACCACACTTAGTTCCTGCCAACAACACGTCTATTGTTTTCTTTTCAAGTTTTCATTTCTGTACAGACTGAACTTTTGTGACCAAAAGGAAGCTTTGATTGGGTCCCAGTGTGATGCCTAACCACCCATAACATTCTCACACTCCACTGGAGTTTTCAGAGCGCTATTGTGTTTATAAATTTCTTGACTTGAAGGTATCTAGCTTAGAAGCAATTGGATAAAATCTCTTCAATATCTGGGCTGTGCTGGGTTGACTGGTCTCAGCCAATCAGTGGCAAGAAAGATGTTTCACCTGGACTTAAACATCCAGTTGACAAAGAGGAAAAATGTCAGTTAGATTCCTAACCTGAAAGTTTATTTATTAGTGTCACAAGTAGGCTTACATTAACACCGCAATGAAGTTACTGTGAAAATCCCCTCGTCGCCGCACTCCGCCGTCTGTTCGGGTACGCTGAGCGAGAATTTAGCATGGCCAATGCACCTGACCAGCACGTCTTTCAGACTGTGGGAAGAAACTGGAGCACCCGGAAGAAACTCATGCAGACACAGGGAGAATGTGCAACACAGATAGTGACCCAAGCTGGGAATCGAACCCAAGTCCCTGGCGCTGTGAGGCAGCAGTGCTAACCACTGTGCCATCTTTGTCGCTTTCCAGTGGACCCTGCTAGTGTGTATATGTGTGTGTGTGTACATTTGTGTGTGCATGAGTGTGTGTGTGTGTCTGTGCACGCACGCATGTCTGAGTCCATGTCAAATGCCAACAGGATCGAGTATCTGTTATAATGGCCGCATAGTGAATAACTTGCCTACATTTATTTTCTCAGTTGATTTTGAGGTGCTGGAGGTGGCCAATGCCAATGGCACATTGCCCAGCAAGAGTTCAGGCAGGGAGAGAAATGGAAGAAAACTGGAGTAGAATAGAATGAACAGAATCTTTGGGAGCGCTGCCAATCTCTCAATCCGCCATATAATGCAGTACTAAGTTGAAAAATAAAGTTCTAGAATTTATTTATTCCATGATTTCATTAACATTGAATTAAATAGAAAACAAACATGTTCAATGCAAAGTGGGCTGCTGGTTGCGAACACCTGTTTTGCGCTCCTGCCAAGGTGCATTTGTTCACCGACGCCTTTAACCTGAAATTTATGTCCATTATCTACATAAAGCTAAAGCTCAGAATCATGACAATATGAAAGATCTTACAACTGCACAAACGTCTTATTAACTTCACCCATTATAAATTGCTCTGTCCATATTTAGAGAGTAAACTGCCTTGGTAAATTTGTCACATTGTAATTGCACCCTCCTGCCAGTGGTTGTGCTGTGGTGCCTCCACTGATGAGATTGTGTAACGAGAGCATGACAGAGAATTTTATAATGGAGAGCTATCTCTACAAGGACATGTTGCTATTTTAATAGGGAGGCAGGAATATATCTGCAGTCTGGTCCAATTATCCCCATCTTCAATGTCTGCTTCTGACCGCACTCGCCCCAAGACCGGAAAATCCTGCCCAAGGTCAAGGGGCCTTTGAAAGGTCCTGTCCCGCCCGCTACAATTCCCGAAACAGGTGGGATGGGAAAATTCTGCCCTTTGTCTTGACTCCCAGTGCACAACATCACAGGGGATTGGCTATTAACTTAAAAAGGGAAAGATAATCATTTTAATTTAGTAATAATATTAACTTATCTCGCTGTATGCGACTTTTAAATAATAAACAGAGGTGCAGTTATTCAAATTGGTTACTGTATATCCAACATTGCTTCAATGCTATCAGCCATTATTACATCTCATCAGATTTATCCCCATGTTACTGTTACTACCTTTTAAAAAAAATTTGGGTATTATTTTACAATTTATTTTCCCACCTTTCTTCATTTCCACCAATTTTCAGGCCGGAGATATATTTTCCTTGTATTTGCTGACGACCACCTTGAGGGTATATAAACAATGGCTTGAATGGGTGTAAACTGAAAGAGGTGGAAACTCATCGAGACATTAGTGTCCTCGTGCATCAGTCGCTGAAAGTAAGCACGGAGGTACAACAGGCAGTAAAGAAGGCAAATGGTATGTTGGCCTTCATAGTGAGAGGGTTTGAGTATAGGGATAGGGATGTTTTGCTGCAATTGTATCATGCATTGGTGAGGCCACACCTGGAGTGTGCAGTTTTGGTGTTCTTACCTGAGGAAGGATGTCCTTACTGTAGAGGGAGTACAGCAAAGGTTTACCAGGCTGGTTCATAGGATGGCAGGTCTCTCATGTGAGGAGAGACTAAGTTGGTTAGGATTATATTCACTGGAGTTTAGAAGAGTGAGAGGGGATCTCATAGAAACTTATAAAATTATAACAGGGTTAGAAGGAGTAGATTCAGAAAGAATGTTCCCAATGGTGGGGAAGACCAGAACTAGAACTAGGGGTCATAGTTTGAGGATAAGGGGTAAACCTTTTAGAACTGAGGTGAGGAGAAATTTCTTCACCCAGAGGGTGGTGAATGTGTGGA
This sequence comes from Mustelus asterias, assembly GCF_964213995.1. Taxonomy (NCBI): domain Eukaryota; kingdom Metazoa; phylum Chordata; class Chondrichthyes; order Carcharhiniformes; family Triakidae; genus Mustelus; species Mustelus asterias. The sequence continues at coordinate 144,452,435 of NC_135804.1, forward strand.
ATTCACTACCACCGAATGTAGTTGAGGCCAAAACGTTGTCTGAATTCAAGAAGAAATTAGATATAGCTCTTGGAGCTAAAGGGATCAAGAGATATGGGGGTTAGAGGGGATCAGGATATTGAATTTGATGATCAGCCATGATCAAAATGAATGGAGGAGCAGGCTTGGAGGGCCGAATGGTCTACTTCTGCTTCTGGTTTCTAGTTTATGTTTCTATGTTTCTATGACAAGTAATATAACATTGTCTGATAATCTTTACCAGGCTGTTCCCCACCAATCGTGCCCTTAAAGATTATCTTGTGGAGGGAAGCTGTATTCCATTCATCAAAGGGCAAATTATTTGGGCACACAGAAATTGCTGTGCCACCCAGGGGAATTGGGTGCAACATTTCCTGCTTATGGCACCTGGACCTTTATCTTATCAAAATACAAGCAGATTAGCATTTTGCCATGTAGCCTGTGTGAAGCTGCTGCTTAGGGTCAGGTAGAACATATCACTGCTTCTGTTCTTCTTTTCCTTAAAAGTAGAATGGATACCCAAAAATAAGCTGCTGCTGAGATCTAATCAAGCAGCTCAGGACATTCATATAATGATGGACAGATACCCCAAAGCGAGTTCCAGCTTCCAGACGACTGACTAACAAAATAGGTTCCGAGTTTGTGTCTGAAACTCCTGTGATGGCTCAGTTGGCAAAGGTATTGTTAAACTGAGCCAGGCAGACGAGAGGCTCCAGGATTTCATTCCTAGTCCGTGCTGAGTCAACTGATCTCACTCAAGGACGCAGCGATACAATTGACCTCAGTGTCCCTTGGTCAGGGAAGGAAAATTTAGACAAGGGGTAGGATTTTTCTCCCTCCCATGGTGTGTCTCATAGCAGCAGGGGGAGGGAGGGGGGAGGAGGAGGTGGTGGCGGTGGTGGGGGGCGGGGTGGCGCGATCATTGTCAGTGGGATCTTATGGTCCCACCATTGTCAACGGGTTTCCTGTTGAATGCACCCCTCGCCTCCAGGAAAGCCATAGTGGGGGCGTGTTGGTGGCGGGACTGTAAGCGTGAACGGGAGCAAGATTTTGGCGCTGATTTATTTTCCGGATTGAAGTCAAGAAACAAGGGCTAGAGTAGGCGATATGGCTCCTCAAGCCTGCATTGCCGTTTAATAAGATCATGGCTGATCTGATTTGTGGCCTTAACTCTACTTCCCTGCCAGCCCCCCCCCCTCCTTCCCTGACAGCCCCCCTCCCCCTGCCAGCCCCCCCTTCCCTGCCAGCCCCCCCCTTCCCTGCCAGCCCCCCCTTCCCTGCCAGCCCCCCCCTTCCCTGCCAGCACCCCCCTTCCCTGCCAGCCCCCCCCTTCCTGCCAGCCAGCCCCCCCCCCCCCCATGCCCCGTAGACCACTGACTCCCTGGTAGGTTATAAATCTGTCAAACTCAACCCTGAATATAGTCAATCACCCAGCCTCCACTGCTCTCTGGGGTAAAGAATTCCAAAAACTAATGAACCTCTAAAGAGAAGGAATTCCTCCTAATCTCTATCTTAAATAGAAGACCCCTTACTTGGAATCGGTGCCCCCATCCCCCAGTTGTATATTTACCCTCAAGGGAAGTATCCTCTCAGCATCCACCCTGTCAGGCCTGCTCAGAATCCTATATGTTTCAGTCAGATGATTTCTCATCTTCTAAACCCCAATTGCTCTCCATTTGCACTTACTGGGCAAGAGAGTGAACAGACATGCTCCCTGATGCTCCCTGTCCCAGTTAAATTGTGCATCTCTGTTCATTGTGTAGGCTCATCCTTATTAAATGATCACTTCTGTGTGATATGTGTGGTAAGTATCCTGAACCCAGCAGTAGTCTATGGGTTCATTGAGGGGGAAGAAGGGACAAGCATTTGAAAAAGACAAGTCTGTCATATGAATCGAGTAACGAGATGATTATCTTTGAATCGTTTCTGGTTTAACTTTGAAAGAAACGAAGTGGTTGATTGGAACTTTTGGTGTTAGTGTTACTCTGGACCAACTTTGTAAATTATATTCACATTAAATAAGGCAGTCACCAATAAATCTGGCAGGGAATTCAGGAACATCTTCTTCACCCAGAGGGTGGTAAGAATGTGGATCTTGCTCGTAGTGGAGCAGTTAAGGTGAGTGGCGTCAAATCGGTTAAGGAGAAAGTAGGGAACGGCATGATGAATATGCAGGCTGATGAAGAAGGATGGGAGGAGGCTTGTGTAGAGAATATATAGTGTCATAGACCCATTGGGCTGAATAGTTTTAAATTGTAAAATCAACATAATTCATCACTAGGGTCCCTGCCAATACTGAGATCTACACATATGGGAAAATTATTTTTAAATTGTCTTGTAAAATAATTATAGATATATGACAGCAAAGCTGCATATTTGCCTTCATCTTAAACCTTTGTATAAACACAAAAGATCTTTTATTTTACAAGCCTGATGTGTGAGAGGTTATCCAGTTACACACTCTTATCTTAATTAGAAAGTATTGTACATGTCAAATACCTTTCACAGCAGCAACATTTTTCTTCTGTAGAAGCTATAATCAGCTTGTAAAAACTGTTCTTTTATTTGCATTACCTCACTGGTGGCATATTTGGTTTATTCAGAGAAGTGAAACCCATGTAAGTGCATGTTGGAGTGGCATGGTGGCACAGTGGTTAGCGCTGCTGCCTCACAGAGTTCGGTTTTGGCCTCGGGTGACTGTATGAAGTTTGCATGTTCTCCCCATGTCTGCCTGGGTTTCCTCCGGGTGCAGATTAGGTGCATTGGCCAGGCTAAATTGCCCCATTAGTGTCCAAAGATAGGCAGGTTAGATGGATTAGCCATGGTAAATGGATGGGGTTATGGGGATAGAATGGCAGGGGCGGGGAGCGGGGAAGAGGAGGGGACGGGTGTGACATGCTCTTACAGAAAGTCGGTGCAGACTCGCTGGGCCAAATGTCCTCCCTCTGCATTGTAGAGATTCTGTGATTCTACGTTAACCAAATGCAATATATAATGTATAATAATATATAGTAAATTCAGACACCATAAGTTTCTTCCTACACTTCATGGAGATTCTTAACGAATGGATGTTTACACGGAGAATCTGACTATGAATAAATACCAGCACATTAAGCCCGCCTCTCTGTACAAATATACTTTCCAATATTGGACTGAGCCAAGCAGATCAGGAAAGTTTGAACCCAATCATCAAATCTATCTGAAACTCGCTCATTTTATCCAAGGTTTTGGTTGATGGTTAACAATTAACTTTGATTACTTTCAGCTGATTGGATATAAATCAGGCATCATGCCCATTAACCCAGATTGCTACCCAGTGACCCCACTGGAAACAATATTCGATTGTCAAATCAGCTGCCACAATTCATCATCGAGACTCACAGCCAAGCATTGATCATTCGACCAAAGTACTCCGTGGCAGTTGGTGCCCAGGTAAGTACCTCAGCATAATCAGCACCTTCAGGGTTGGAGGGAAGGAAAAGTAAAACAGCTTTCCACCATCCTTTAACGTTTGGCATATGAAACCCCACTCGGCCCACAAATTAGTTAATAGATGGAAAAGAATTATTACTTTGACAGTTTTTTTCACAACAAATACATTCTGGGAAGTAATTCTGCAGTCGATGCACATCATAGACTTTACTGTTGGCAGGATGCATTAATCATAAGTGGCAGCAAATAGTAACGGTTCGACAAGGATCTCGGTGATTCAGTTGGCTTAAAGCATTACCCAATGTTGAACTGAGCCATGCCAAGCAGGTCTAGGTTCTATCCCTGGTCTGTGCTGAGCACCCTGGTTTCAACAGGGTTCAGTGCCAGTATGCTACCATTGGCATAAAACCTGGTCTATGGAGAGGGGACATCAGTCAGGAATCATATATCTGCAACCTATGCGGAAAAGTGGAAAACTGAGTGCGTTACATTGGTTAATACAGACAATATTCTCTGTTTTATAGAGGAATATGGACCAAGGGCAGGCAGAAGGGATTAGTTTAATTTTGCATCATGTTCGGCACAACATCGTGGGCCGAAGGGCCTGTTCCTGTGCTGTATTGTGTACTGTTCTATGTTCTAATATGTGCACAGTATTTTGTGCACTCAGTTTTGTATTCATTTATCCTTGTTTCCACAAGCACTTCATATTTTCCGTGGGGAAGTGATACCTATGTGGTTGGCGGTTGAGGTAATGTTTTTGTCCCAAATAATGATTGCATGGAAGACCGTGTAATACTAGTGCTTTCTCAAAACAGAATTCCATCAATTGCTCCCAAGAGACATAGAATGTTCGTCCAGAGAGGATGTACTGCAAAAAGCACCCATGTATTTGTCCAGGCCACATCTATAGGTTCGATACCACTCAAAATACAGGTGAGTCTTTGGATTGGACTAGGTCCTTGTTTACTTGGGTGGGGGGTGGGGGGACTCCCATGGCCCAAAAATCAGCTAGAACACAAATCCATTTGTACAATGTGCATTACCCTGGATTTCAATTCAAAGTGATCTCGAAACTCCCTGCATCATGCAGCACTGGGCTCAGCAACTAACTTGGTGCTGAACTCAATCTGTGCCTGCCTCAATATGAAACTTTTGCATTGAACATCCTTAACCCAGGATTGTAGGTTCCCATTGCCAGGGTCAAACCAAGTAGAAACCTCGGATATGGTGTACGTTAGTTTCAGGCATAAAAGAGCAAAATCCCACACGACCCTTCTGATCTGTTTCTTAGTTAGCACCTTAGTGTTGAGACATACCATTCACGTTTAGCATGCAACCATTCTTTTAACAAGATACATGACAAATTCTGCTGACTTTCTTTTTTTTTGTCCTTCACTTGCCGTTATATATATAAAAAAACACTTGATCTTCTGACTACAATTAAGAATGTCCTAATACCGGCTGGTTGTTGTGGGGGGTAAACATTTAAGAGTTGCTCGCGTACATAAATAGCACCAGCAATCATACACCCCTTCAAAACTCAAGTTACAGAACTCGCTTTTTTAAAGGTAAACTTTTACATGTCTGCAAGAACACGCATCTCCACGGTCCCCGAATGCAGAAAGTAGGGCAGTGGATCAATTGGGCTTGGGAATTACATTGGCACAGACACACACACACCTTCCTCCCCAGTAACTCACCGCTTGGACAAGGTCAGCAGCCAAGGAACCCACGACCATAAGCAGGATCCTGGAACAAAACAGTTAAAAAAAAGAGGTATTGAGTCTCCATCCCGCACCGCCAGAAGGTGCATCAAGAACAGACAGATACAAGTATAGAACAGTTACCAAGTGGGCTCCGTGCTTACTGCTGCCCTTAATGTAAAACCTTATACAAAGCTTGCGCCGAGGCTGGAGACTTCTCACTTACCAGTTGCTCATCCTGACTTGAGCCTGTTTTGCCACAAGTCGCGGGGAATTTCAGAGATGTCTTTTGATCTCTTTTGAGCGGTCGATCCGTGTTGCTCCGGTCATTGAAAGATTACAATTCAGCCCCACCGACTTCGGGGAGAGAGGGAGAGGAGTGAGTGAGAACATGAGAAATGCAAACCAACCGAGCAACAAGAAAACAGCCGCTGTGTTAAAGAAATACACACTACCTTGTGCTTTGAAAAAAATAGACAGGGGGCTTTTGCGAGTTGGAGAGAGGCTGTAAGTGTCTCCAACCCTATTTCACCCCACTCCTTCATGCAAGCCGGGGATAGGTGCGAGGGGGAAGGGGAGGAGTTTTCAGGGTCGCTCCAAACTTTTGGAAAGTAAAAAGCCCTAACTCATATCAACACCCCTTCTCAATCAAAAATAGATTATACAGACTTCACACACACACACACAAAGAGACACAAGGGCACTCGGCAACATTAGAATCGCCTCCAGCAGTCTGTCCCTTTGAGGGCATCTTAAAGAAGCGATGCTGTAACAAGTGAAACCACAGTACTCACACTCCTCTCCTTTTCGCATTTGGACGATCCAAGAGTCCCCTCTAATCCACTCAGAGCGTTCAGCAATTTCTTTCAATCCATTGCGGGCGCAGTTGCAATCTCTTTGACATACCCGCTTAAACTAAAATAGTCCCTCTCAAAGAGACTTTGCGAAACTTTCCACTCCCCCCTCTCTCTCCCTCTTTTGATTTTAAAAAAACTAGGAAGTTGAGCCAAGAGGAAACAATAGCAGGACTGGAAGATGAAGGGGACAGTCTGGGTAGGGGGGGGAGGTGTGGCTTCAATCCCATTCGCCTTTTGGAGGTGATTTGATTTATTGCTCTCGACTCCCACCCCCCCTCTTCCCCTCCCTCTCTCCCCACGCCCCTACCTCCCCTACAACCCCCCCTCCTCTCAACTTTGAGCACATCAAGTTGAAGCTCTTCCTTTTTTTTCTCCCTTGCGAAGTGGTACAGTTTGTAGGAAGTAGTTCTGACTGGATTGTGGAGAGCAGTGGAGAGCGAGGAGTCTGTGCTGGGCTGCAGATAGAGGGGTGAGAGTGAGTGAGTGTGAGAGAGAGAGAGGGAGAGAGAGAGAGAGGAAGGGTGGCTGATTGTAACTACTTACTATTGCATCCTCTCTCTTACACACACACACACACACACTGCGATTTCTCTCCAGATCTCTCTTTCTCTCTCACTCTCTTTAAAGAATATTATCCCTTCTCTCTTTTTTTGTCTCTCTCTCTTTATTTCCGAATAGAATATGTGTGGATGTGCAATTGCAGTCAGTTGATCTGCCGCCCCCCATTCACCCACCACCAAGTCGAGAGCTGGGAAATGAAGTTCGCAAAGTTCACCTTCGGCCAACTGGCTGCTCGGATCTTCTTGTGGCTATCGGTGCTAACAGTGTTGGTGCAGACCTCCGAGGCAGCGGTGAGTAAGATCCCTTTTCCTAGGGGTTGTGTGGGGAGATATTTCTTTTGCTACTGTTAAGATTTCCGAAATGGTGCGTGAGATATTCAGCTGATAAGGGAAGCAGCAAAAAAAGGGAGGCGGGGGTGTAAAGACAAAGTGGTTTTAAAAAGTGTTTAAAAATAACTGGAGGCGCGGTGGCTATTTCTGTGGATTATCAGAGATGTTTGGCGGTTGCCTTTGTGAAATTGCAAGAGCGGTATTGACAAGGAGTTGTTGCTGTCTTTCACTCTCTCTCTGGCTGGGAGATGCGACTCACAGATGGGACTGGCATTCTGTGGAGAGCGTTCCTGTAGCCGATCGACTTGTAGGAACTTGTAACTGGATATAATCTGACCACCTGCATTATCAGTCGGCCCAGCTTCCAGAGGAAACTCTTTTCAAAGTGCAAAAGTGTGTGGAGTTTCCTCTCTAACTATAATCGTTGCAAAATCTTCCCTAAAGTGTGTTACGAAGGGGGGAGAGAGATGTTAAGGGGGATTTTAACCCTCTGCACTCTTGCATTTGTGGGATCTGCTTTGTCAACAAAATAAATTGCTTTATCCCAGTAAGTTACGGATTGACTCCTCTTGTTCTCTCTGTGCTAGATGTGCCCTCCTCCTCCTCCCACATCGAAGTCTGTGGGGAGCGAAATATTTACCCCCTCGTTAGCGAATGCAACACCGAAAAGGTGCATTTAGCTGACGCCTCTTCATTGTGGTTCAAAGGAGCCCCCAGGACCAGTCGCGGAGGAGAGTGTTGTCAAGCCGAGGAGGCGCCGGGGACAGGATGAGCAGAAGTTTGGTCAGAGAGGTAGCTTTGAAGGAGCGTTGTAAAGGAGAAATGGGGAAGGGGCAGGGTTTAGGGAGGGGATTCGGAGAATGGAGCCTCGGCAGCTGAAGGCACAGCCACCAACGGTGGAGCAATTGCAATCGGGGATGCCCAAGAGTCTAGGTTTGGGAAGGGAGCATGAGAAATCCCGGGAGAGTTGTGGGGCTGGAGGAGGTCACAGAGAAGCTGGGAGGCCACGGAGGAATTTGAAAACAAAATTAGAATGTTAAAATTCCGGTTTTGTTCTCCAATGTAGTTCAGCAGACATTACATTCTGCACCCTCTCCTTTCCTTCTCCCCTCTGTATTTTATGAATGGTGTGTTTTTATCTGTATAGCGTGCAAGAAACAATACTTTTCTCTGTATACTAATACATGTGACAATAATAAATCAAATCAAATCAGATATAGGGGAGAGGAGTGAGTGGGACTTAGACTGGGTGGTGAATATTTGGATAATCTCAGGTGTACTCACGGGAGAACATGGGAGGCTAAAATGCATTAGTGGTCAAACCCAGGGTAACAAATTGAAGGATAAAGGTTTCAGCAGGGTGGAGTCGCATGGCGTTAAGAAGGGGGATTTATTGATACAGGAAGAGGGACTTATGAATACAGTAACGCTGATACATAGTCAGGGACTCATCCTGGACTCAGATAGGGGAGCAGAGCTGAAAAGAGTAACCCAGCCCCAGACAGTTGCTAGGGGAGAGAAAGAGATGAAGTCAATTGACTGGGGGAACAGTGTTTGCAGCAGGGATTGGAGACAGTGGCATCCGCCTTCCCATTATTGGAGGAAGTTTATGCTTATTCAGCACTGGATGTTGGACAAGCAACCTGACAATGTAGAATCGGGGGGTGGGGGGGGTGCAGTTAGAGTCAGTGGAGGGGCTGAGAGGGGTGTTAGAGATGCAGAGCTGGGTGTCATCAGCATGCAGTTGGAAACTGAGCATGTTACCATTGTCACTGCCCTTTGCCCCATCTGCACTGTCTTCCACCCTGTCACATTCCCCCAGAAGTCAGTATTGCCTTTGAGGAACATAGCATTGTATAGAATATGAACAGTGATAAATTGAGCCCATTTTTGATATCAGGGTATTTTGCCAGTCCAGAGAAAGCAGGAAACATCCCTGGCATCAACTATCTTGCCTTTACATTTCATCTGTGCTAACTAGTATTTTAGTTGTTGGGCGGGAATTGGAGGTTCCCTTTTAGCTGAACCTTTAATAAAATGTTGACAGTCAACAGTGTGTGTTTCAAGGCTGCATCAGTATGCTTGTCAGTGCTGGATGTTGCTAAGCTTCTCTCCTTTTTCACATCAGGGTACATGGCTGGGAACGGCGCAGTGAAAATACTCAATACAACACGATGAAACCAGTCTTTGTGTAAATGTGTTATAATTCTCTCCAATCAATGCAGTTGATGCTCACTGGTAATGTTTCAGAATGGGGGGAGGTTCCCACCAGCTGATAATTCAGAGTTAAGAGTATTAGTTTCTTTTTGCATTCTTTTAGCTAGTTTCCATTTCATATCTATGCGTTCTTGCTATCTGAACTCCTAGCTCCTTGAGGTTATCTTTTAACTTTTGCTGCAGGGTTGCAGTTATTTAGAAGTCAGAAGTGGGACCATTTTGAAGTAGTTATGCTGGCAGTTTAGATTGTGGAGGAATGGGAGGGAAAGAAGAAAATACTCCATTTAAGAAGTGGAGCCAAATTGTGGAGTCCTTCAGTTAAAGGAGGCAGTGTTCTCGCTATTGGTGCTTGCAAAGAAAAGGACCAGTGACTGTTAAGAGTCTACTTGACCTACTTAGGATATTGTTACAGTACATTGTGGGAACAATCACACTTAAATCACTGCACATTAAAGTTGTGCAATGTTCATCTTGCGTGATGCTCTTAATTCATTGCCTGAGATAGTTTTCATCACTAACAGCAGGAGTTATAGACTTGTAACCACTGGTAATTTAAATTAGTGTTATCCAAGAACAAGAACTTGCATTTGAAAAGTGCGTTTATCATTGTAAAATGTCCTAAGGCATTCCATGGGAGAATGACCCGACAAAAAATCTCCGGTACAAAATCAAAGAAAATGACATTGGGATGTGTGACCAAATGCTTGACCAGTTAGATTTTTAAGTGGCATTTTAATGGAGGAAAGAGAGGACAACATGGTGGCACAGTGGTTAGCACTGCTGCCTCACAGCGCCAGGGACCAGGGTTCAATTCCGGCCTTGGGTCACTGTCTGTGTAGAGTTTGCACCTTCTCCCCATGTCTGCGTGGGTTTCCTCCGAGTGCTCCGGTTTCCTCCCACAGCCCAAAGACGTGCTGGTTAGGTGCATTGGCTGTGCTAAATTGTCCCTTACTGGGATCAGCAGATTACACACATGGGGTTGTGGGGATAAGGACAGGGTGAGATTGTTGTCATTGCAGGCTTAATGGGCCAAATGGCCTCTTTCTGCATTGTTGGGACCCTGATGCTATGAATGTCGGATGCCTTGGGGTGCCAGCTTAGTGGGTAATGCACTCACTCATGAGTCAAAAGGGCGTGGGGTCAAGTCCCATTCCAGGAATTGAGCACAAAAAGTCTAGTTGACACTCCGGTGTGATTGTAAAGGAGTGTTCCACTGTTGGATGCAATGTCTTGCAGATGAGACATTAAACCAAAGGTCCATCTACCCCGTCAGAAAGACCCAAAAGATCCTGTGGCACTATTTTAAAGAAGAACATCAGAATTATCCCTGGAGTGCTGGCTCATACTTATCCCTTGATCACTTTGGAGTGGTGCGGTGACACAGTTGCACTGCTGCCTCACAGCGCCAGGGACCCAGGTTCAATTCCAGCCTCGGGTCACTGTCTGTGTGGAGTTTGCACATTCCCCCCGTGTCTGCGTGGGTTTCCTCCGGGTGCTCCGGTTTCCTCCCACAGTCCAAAGGTGTGCGGGTTAGGTTGATTAGCCATGCTAAATTGACCCTGGTGTCAAGAGGATTAGCAAGGTAAATGTGTGGGGTTACGGGAATAGGGCCAGTGGGATTGTGGTCAGTGCAGACCCGATGGGCCGAATGACCTCCTTCTGCACCGTAGGAATTATATGATTCTATGAACATCACAAAAAAAGAACAAATGATCTGGTCATTATCGTATTGCTGAATGTGGGAACCTGCTGTGCAGAAATAAACAGCCATGTTTCCTACATTACAACAATCATGAGACCCCAGAGGTACCTCATTGGCTGTAAAGCACTTTCTGATATCTTGAGGTCATGAAAGACACTATATAAATGAAAGTCTTTTTTCTTTGTAAACATTCAAGGAGGTGTGGGGAAGAGATTTCAGAGCATAGGTTCCAGACAACTGAAGGTATGGCTGCCACTAGTGGAGCGAAAGGAGTGAGGTGGGACAAGATGCCAGAGTTGAAGGAATGCAGAGTTCTTGGAGAGCTGTCGGAAACGAAACAATGATGAGAGTTTAACTCAGTGGCATTGGTGGAGTGGGAGGCAGTGTATGACAGTGACACAGGGATGAATTGGTGAACGGGACGAGTTATGAGTTAAGATCCAGGCAGCAGGTTTTTAGCTCAGGGTTTCAGCAGCACATGAGCTGAAGCAAGTTCAGAGATGGGCAAATATTATGGAGTTGGAATTAAGCAGTTTTTGTGATGCAGAGGGTAAGGAATGGTAATTTTAGCTCCCAGTGAGATAGGATACCGAGCCTGCGACAAATCTGATGAAACTTGATATGGCAAAGGATGGAACTGGTGGTGAGGAAATAAAGTTTGTGGCAGGGACCAAAGAGAATGGCGTAAGTTGTCTTATTGTTAAATTTGAGGAAGTTTTGGTTAGACATCAGCAGAGGCAGTGGAGGGATTGAGGAATTGGTGTCCATCATCACAAGTGGATGAAGCGTGTGGAGATACGAAAGCTCAAAAATCTCTTTCAAATTGGAAAGGAAAAAGATATAGGGCAAAATATTCCGGTTGTTTCCACCGGCAGGGTCTTCTGGTCCCGCCGATGGTGACCTCTGCCGCAGGTTCCTCAGCGTCAGAGGATGAAAACAACAGAAAAATCCGTTGACAGCGACAGAACTGCAAGATCTCACCACCAGCCAATGGTGGGCTGCCTTTGCCATCGCAAAACGCACCGTGTGGCCGGAGGGGGTTGGAATCCCGTCCATAAATTTTTACAATGGTTGATTGTCTATAATTACTTGTGTTAAAAGTAGTTGCTTCTCAGCCTTTTAACTAAAATCAAGCATCAGATCAAGTCTAAGGTGCAATGCCTTTTCTTGTCAACTTGGGATCTTGTATGTCTCTTGTGGGGATAATAAACAGTGCAGAAAGAGGCCATTTGGCCCATCAAATCTGCACCAACTCTCTGAAAGAGAACCCTACCCAGGCCCTCCCCTCTGCCCTATCCCTGTAACCCCACACATATACCATGGCTAATCCCCCTAACCTATAAATCCTTGAACACTAAGGGCCAATTTAGCATGGTCAGTCCACCTAACCTGCACACCTTTGGACTGTGGGAGGAAACTGGAGCACCCGGAGGAAACCCACACAGACACGGGGAGAACATGCAAACGCCACACTGACGTTACCCAGAATTGAACCCTGGCACTGTGAGGCAGCAGTGCTAACCACTGTGCTGCCGTGCCGCCCTCATGAATTGGATTCAATTTGAATTGGTTTGAGGAGTAAGAAGCAAGGAGATGGATTAAGGGCATGCCCTATTCACTCTGTGCATTGGCTTTGTAACTTTTAAGGCAATACATTTTTTAAAAGAATCAATAAAAAGTTAGCATATGCGCCATTACGCTTCACAATTCCAGTAGCAATTCAACAACCTTCTCAAAACCACATTCAGAGTGATCCTAGCTTTGTGTTTTTTTCATATATATCCATCATCTTTAATGCAGCCGTTTCCCAGCTTGAACTGAACTGTGACAAGTGGTGTTCCTCAGGGATCAGTGCTGGGACCTTTGCTGTTGGAATTATATATAAATGATTTGGAGGAAATTGTAACTGGATTGATTAGTAAGTTTGCGGACGACATAAAGGTTGGTGGAATTGCGGATAGCGATGAGGACCATCAGAGGATACAGCACGATATAGATCAGTTGGAGACTTGGGCAGAGAGATGGCAGATGGAGTTTACTCCGGACAAATGTGAGGTAATGCATTTTGGAAGGTCTAATACAGATAGGGGCGGCACGGTAGCACAGTGGTTAGCACTGCTGCTTCACAGCTCCAGGGTCCCAGGTTCGATTCCCGGCTCGGGTCACTGTCTGTGTGGAGTTTGCACATTCTCCTCATGTCTGCGTGGGTTTCCTCCGGGTGCTCCGGTTTCCTCCCACAGTCCAAAGATGTGCGGGTTAGGTTGATTGGCCAGGTTAAAAAAAAAAATTGCCCCTTGGAGTCCTGGGATGCGTAGGTTAGAGGGATTAGTGGGTAAAATATGTGGGGATGGGGCCTGGGTGGGATTGTGGTCGGTGCAGACTCGATGGGCCGAATGGCCTCCTTCTGCACTGTAGGGTTTCTATGATTTCTATGATTTCTAGGAACTATACAGTAAATGGTAGAACCCTTAAGAGTATAGATAGGCAAAGGGATCTGGGTGTACAGGTATCCCTTAATGATAGAGGGTCGGTAGGAGGAGAGGTACTCAATACAATTAATGTTACCAGGGAGGCAGTGCTTGGTAGACTAACGGGACTGAAGGTGGACAAGTCCCCGGGCCCGGATGGAATGCATCCCAGGGTACTGAAAGAAATGTCAGAAGTAATAGCGGATGCGTTAGTGGTTATTTATCAAAATTCGTTGGATTCTGGGGTAGTGCCGGCGGATTGGAAAACGGCTAATGTTACGCCGCTGTTTAAAAAAGGAAATAGACGAAAGGCGGGTAACTACAGGCCGGTTAGCTTAACGTCTGTAGTTGGGAAAATGCTGGAATCCATCATTAAAGAAGAAATAGCAGACCATCTGGATAAGAATGATTCGACTAAGCAGACGCAGCATGGATTCATCAGGGGAAAGTCGTGCTTGACAAACTTGTTGGATTTTTACGAAGATGTGACAAGTGCGGTTGACGGAGGGGAACCGGTGGATGCGGTGTTTTTGGATTTCCAAAAGGCGTTTGATAAGGTGCCTCACAAAAGGTTGCTGAAGAAGATTGGGTCACACGGAGTTGGGAGTAGGGTGTTAGCGTGGATTGGGGATTGGCTATCCGACAGGAAGCAGAGAGTCGGAATAAATGGGTGCTTTTCTGGTTGGCAGATGGTAACTAGTGGCGTGCCGCAGGGATCGGTACTGGGGCCTCAACTATTTACCATTTATATAGACGATCTGGAGGAGGGGACTGAGTGTAGGGTAACAAAGTGTGCAGACGACACAAAGATAAGTGGAAAAGTGAATCGTGTGGAGGGCGTAAAAGGTCTGCAGAGAGATTTGGACAGGCTGAGTGAGTGGGCGAGGATCTGGCAGATAGAGTATAACGTTGACAAATGCGAGGTTATTCACTTTGGAGGAAATAATAGCAAATTGGATTACAACATGCTACTGTGCAAAGGGACCTGGGGGTTCTTGTGCATGAGACGCAAAAACACAGTCTGCAGGTGCAACAGGTGATCAAGAAGGCAAATGGGATGTTGGCCTATATCGCAAGGGGGATAGAATATAAAAGCAGAGATGTCTTGCTGCATCTGTACAGGGCATTGGTGAGGCCGCAGCTGGAATACTGTGTGCAGTATTGGTCCCCTTATATGAGGAAGGATATATTGGCCTTGGAGGGAGTGCAGAGAAGGTTCACCAGGTTGACACCAGAGATGAGAGGTGTTGATTATGAGGAGAGACTGAGCAGATTGGGTTTGTACTCGTTGGAATTTAGAAGGCTGAGGGGGGATCTTATAGAGACCTATAAGATAATGAAGGGGCTGGATAGGGTAGAGGTGGAGAGATTCTTTCCACTTAGAAAGGAAGCTAGAACTAGAGGGCACAGCCTCAAAATAAAGGGGGGTCAGTTTAGGACAGATTTGAGGAGGAACTTCTTCTCTCAGAGGGTGGTGAATCTCTGGAATTCTCTGCCCACTGAAGTGGTGGAGGCTACCTCGTTGAATATGTTTAAATCAAGGATAGATGGATTCCTGACCGGTAAGGGAATTAGGGGTTCTGGGGATCAGGCGGGTAAGTGGAACTGATCCACTTCAGATCAGCCATGATCTTATTGAATGGCGGGGCAGGCTCAAGGGGCTAGATGGCCTACTCCTGCTCCTATTTCTTATGTTCTTATGTACACAGGTCACTGAAAGTGGCAATGCAGGGGGAGAAGGTAGTCAAGAAGGCATACAGCATGCTTGCCTTCATCGGCTGAGGTATTGAGTTTAAAAATTGGCAAGTCATGTTGCAGCTTTATAGAACCTTAGTTAGGCCGCACTTGGAATATAGTGTTCAATTCTGGTCGCGACACGACCAAAAGGATGTGGAGGTTTTGGAGAGGGTACAGAAAAGATTTACCGGGATGTTGCCTGGTATGGAGGGCATTAGCTATGAAGAGAGGTTGGAGAAACTTGGTTTGTTCTCACTGGAGCAACAGAGGTTGAGGGGAGACCTGATAGAAGTCTACAAGATTATGAGAGGCATGGACAGAGTGGATAGTCAGAAGCTTTTTCCCAGGGTGGAAGAGTCAATTACTAGGGGGCATAGGTTTAAAGTGTGAGGGGCAAGGTTTAAAGGAGATGTACGAGGCAGATGTTTTACACAGAGGGTAGTGGGTGCCTGGAACTCATTGCCGGGGGAGGTAGTGGAAGTGGATACGGTCGTGACTTTTAAGGGGCGTCTTGACAAGTACATGAATAGGATGGGAATAGAGGGATATGGTCCCCAGAAGGGTAGGGGGTTTTAGTTAAGTCGGGCAGCATGGTTGGTGCAGGCTTGGAGGGCTGAAGGGCCTGTTCCTGTGCTGTAATTTTCTTTGTTCTTTGTTCTTTGGATGATTTATCAATGATAATCCCATATCAATGTAATACTGATTAGTCTGCTTATTTGAGTGCCCATTGACTTCTGAGTAGCAAGTACCTTTCCAGATGATATTAACTCTTATTGGGATATGGATATGGATGGTCAGTATTTTTAATTTATTTGTTCATGGGATGTGGGCATTGCTGGCTGGGCCAGCATTTATTGGCAATTCCTGAGGGCATTTAAGAGTGAATCACATTGCTGTGGGTCACATGTAGGCTAGACCAGATAAGAATGGCAGATTTCCTTCCCTAAAGGACATTAGTGAACCAGACGGGTTTTTATGACAATCAATATCATCAGACTTTTAATGCCTTTTTTTTGCCATGGCGGGATTTGAACCCGGACCCAGAATATTACCCTGGGTCTCTGGATTACTAGTCCGCTGGCAATGCCACCATACAAATGCCTCCCCATAGAATCATAGAATCTCTACAGCGCAGAAAGAGACCATTCAGCCCATCAAGTCTGCTCCAAGTCACCCACAGAGCATCTTACCTGGGCCCTATCCCCATAACCCCACATATTTACCCCACTGATTCCCCCTAATTTACACATCTTGGGACACTAAGGGGCAATTTAGCATGGCCACTCCACCTAACCTGCACACCTTTGCACTAATAGCTTTTAAGTATCAACATTTCATGTATGAGCTTAGATGGACAGACTTTTCAAACGTGGGGACTTCAAAGCCAAAACCAGTCTGAAATGTAGCTGATGTCCATAGCTGCAGATTTTCCAGTAGATGTGTAAGCAAGTAAATAAAGTAAGATTTGTATTGAAATAGTGCTTTTCATAGCAGGTGTATAAGATGTTGAGGGGTATTGATAGAGTGGATTCTCAGAGGCTTTTACCCAGGGCTGAAATGGTTGCCACAAGCGGTCACAGGTTTAGGGTGCTGGGGAGTAGGTATAGAGGAGATGTTAGGGGTAAGTTTTTCACTCAGAGGGTGGTGGGTGCATGGAATCGGCTGCCGGTAGTGGTGGTGGAGGCGGATTCGATAAGGTCTTTTAAGATACTTTTGGATAAGTTCATGGAAGTTAGTAAGATGGAGGGTTATAGGTAAGCCTAGTAGGTAGAGATATGTTCAGCGAAACTTGTGGGCCGAAGGGCCTGTTTGTGCTGTAGCTTTTCTATGTTCTATACCTTGAGGACATCCCAAAGCATTTTGCAGCCAGTGAAATAGCTTTGAAATATATTCACTGCTGCAATGTAGAAAGCATGGTTACACAACAAGGTCCCACAAATGCTATAGAATCCCTACAGTGCAGAAGGAGGCCATTCGGCCCATCCAGCCTGCACCAACAATGATCTCACCCAAGCCCTATTCCTCAAACCCCATATATTTACCCTGCCAATCCCCCTGACTCTAATGGACAATTTATCATGGCCAATCCACCTAACTCACACATCTTTTGGACTGTGGGAGGAAACCGGAGAACCCTGAGGAAACCCATGTGGACACGGGGAGAATGTGCAAATTCCACACAGACAGAGACCCAAGCCTGGAATTGAACCCAGGTCCCTGGCGCCGTGAGGCAGCAGTGCTTGCCACGGTGCCACCCTTGGTTTCCTGTCGGGGAATTGAACCGGGATGTGTATAATATGATAAAGATCAGGTTATCCGTTTTTTGCGGTGTTGATTGAGGGATAAATGTTAACCAGGACATTGGGGAGCATGCACCTGCTCTTCATTTAACCACTGATATGGGATCCTTGCCTCCCTTTACTTAGAGGACAGGCAGGGCCTCAGTTTAATATCTCATCCAGAGGATGGCGTCTCTAACAGTGCTGCACTCCCTCAGTATCTGTCAGCCTGGTAGCTGTGGTCAGTAAAGGTTGACTGCCTTTGCGAGCGTCTGATTTCGTTAACTACAAATGTTCTCTCTCACTTGCTCCTTCCTATTCAGCAGGTGCCGAAACACTGAGCTCATCCCACAGTCGCTGGTTGTCCTCAGGCCCTTTACTCAAGCCCTTGACTCCCGTCGCCTCTTTTCGAGAAGGCTTGCCAAATTAAGTGTCAGTCAGGCCCTTAACTGGGCTGTAGCAGGTCTTCCCCAGAATCATAGGCCCCAGAGTGGGTGGATGTCTTGCCCACCGACAGCTAGCAAAACACAGGTGAGTGATGCTGGGAGGGGAGCCATGGGGTGAGGGCTTAGGGGAGGGGATTGGCAGCAAGGACACCCACTTCCCGATGTCAGGTCCCTGATCAGGCACTTTGAACCCCCGCCCCGTCACTGAAACCAGCAGCCCCAAAGCAACACCAAAAGGATTTGCTTTTCGGGATCTCCACATGGCGAGTCCCCCCCCCCCTTGTCACTGGGTGAATGCCAACTGTGGTGGGATGAGGCCCTTTGGTGGGCATTAATTGCCCATCTTAGGGCCTCATTTGGCAGTGGGGTAGGAAGGTCATCCACCGGCTTAACAGCCTTGCAGTTAATCAGGGCTGGGGCAGAAAGATGGCTGGGTCCCCACCCATCATTCTTCTGCCTGATCAAATGCCCACCTGTCACTCTCCTGCCTAAT
This sequence comes from Mustelus asterias, assembly GCF_964213995.1. Lineage (NCBI taxonomy): Eukaryota > Metazoa > Chordata > Chondrichthyes > Carcharhiniformes > Triakidae > Mustelus > Mustelus asterias. The sequence continues at coordinate 144,470,680 of NC_135804.1, forward strand.
CAAATGCGCCTGTATCACCAAACTCACCTTGGGGGAGAGCAGTAACCGACACATACACACGCACACGTACACACAAACATTGTTCAGCGCAAAATATCAGATAATGAACAAGAACACGAGCCTTTCTTCTACTCATCCACCCCCCCCCCCCCCCACTAAGGTACAGTAAGATCCAATGTAGTGGTCTAACTGCTGAGATCAGCTAACTGGACATAGTCTGGGGGACTGGATCTGAGACCTTCCTGTTTTATGTGATATGGAGTTGGACACAACTCTAAAACATTGGGACCATAAAGCCTCTTTTTATTCTTCTAATGAATTGATTTTTGACGCCCCATAGGAAAAATATTTCAAATTATTTATTATCTCACTGCATTGAGAGGATCTGAGTATCTGTTGCATGTTTTTCAAACCAAAAATGCACCAGTGCATTTTTCTTAACTGTGGATTTGTATTTGTGACTCTGAACGGGACAAAGGATACATTAGTTTCATAAACTTGAACCGAGCGATTTCTAAAATTCAGCCTGGTTACTTCAGCAATTTCATTCAAACCGCCGCCCCCCACTGTTACTGGGCCTGGCTGATTGTACATTTGACTTTTTTCAATCTGCAAGGGATGTGGCAGGCAGCAGTGTTCATTTCAGGCTTTGCTGTATCAAACATTCTTCATATATTTCAAGAGTCCATCGTTACATTCACGAGCTAGGCTGGTCAGTTTGACTCTCAGTTTGTAGCTACTCAGTTTGGCTGAGTGCAGTCCCAGTCATTGGGAAGAAATGTTATTGGCCTTCAGAGGATAGAGAAGAGAATAACTTTAATGATTCCGGGTATCAGAGTCATAAATTCCAAGGGAGGTTGAAGGAAGTTGGGGCTAGTTCTCTTTGAGCGTGCTTGGAGAGGCTTTGAGATGAACCAATTGAAGTGTTCTCGAATTATTGGGAGAGTTGATTGAGGAACATTATTCATAATGGAAAAAGGTTCAAAAATCCGAGATTCAAATGAAAGTCAAGGTAGTGGTTGGGCAGGGCTTAGCAGAAGCAAATTAAACTGCAGAGACCAAAGAAAACCCCAAGTGCAACTTGTCCAATGGCCGCAGACATGTCAGTTGGCTGCCTCAAGGTTAGCAGTTGGAGATGTGTGTGCAAGTATATGCAAGCGTGCACATGTGCCCCCTTTGGCGAAAATTGGATAAAACCGAGAGAAAATCAAACGTACAAAAACTTGCACGCCAAAGACCAAATCAAAGAAAACTTACTTGGCTGTGTTTAATTGTGCAAGGAAATAAAACATAAACAAAACTGTCGATCTGACTCCATTTCTAATCTCTTGCACATTTCCAATCTTCATTACTTCACTGTTGGTGGTCATGCCTTCAGCTCCTTAGGCCCTAAATCCTGGAATTATATCTCCAAACCTCTTTATATCTTCTCCTCCTTTACCGCACTCCTTTAAACCTGCACCTTTGTCAAGCTTTAGTCCCCTAACCTCAGTGATTAAGTGTCCAATTTTGTTCGAGAGTGCTCTTGTAAAATGTTTTAGGATGTTTTATGGTAATAAAGATGCTGTAAGTTGTTGTTGCTTTTGATAATTGAAGCATGCTGTATTTTCGGGTGGGATTTTCTGGCCTGTTTACCGACCATGGAGGTGGCTTGTCATTGAGCTTCCACAGCCCTATGGGGTAGAGAATTCCAAAGATTCACCACCCTCTGAGTGAAGAAATTCCTTCTCATCTCAACCTTAAATGGTCGATCCATTATCTTGAGAATATGTAGCCTGATTTTACACTCATCAGCCAAGAGAAGCATCTACACCCAACCTGTTACACTCGCAAAGAATTTTGCAAGTTTCAATGAGTTCATCCTTTATTCTTTGAAATCCGGGGATTCATTCTCCTCAATCTCTCCTCATAAAACAATCCTGCCATCCCAGGGATTAGTCTGATGAACCTCCATTGCACTCCCTCTATGGGAAGTATATCCCTCCTTAGATAAAGTAAAGTTTATTTTTTATTAGTCACAAGGAAGGCTTACATTAACACTGCAATGAAGTTACTGTGAAATTCCCCTAGTCGCCACAGTCCAGCGCCTGTTCGGGTCAATGCACCTAACCAGCACGACTTTCAGAATGTGGGAGGAAACCAGAGCACCCGGAGGAAACCCACGCAGACACGGGGAGAACATGCAAACTTCACACAGACAGTGATCCAAGCTAGGAATTGAACCCAGGTTCCTGGCGCTGTGAAGCGGCAGTGCTAACCGCTGTATTACCGTGCCGCCCATAAGGGGACCAAAACTGTGCACAATACTTCAGGTGAAGTTTCACCAGGGCTCTATTGCCGTAAGACATCTTTACTCCTGTATTAAGTTCCTGTGATGAAGGCCAACATACGTTGTCTTCCTTATTGCTTGCTGCACCTGCATGCTAACATTTAGAAACTCCTGAACAGGTCACCCAGGTCCGTTTGGACACCAGTACCTCCTCATTAATTGCCCACTTAAGGGCCTTGATTAGGTGCCAGGGCAGGAAGATTATCTAACGTGCCTCCCTGCCCTGGCCTTGATTGGCTGGAGGTGGGGAGATGATGAGGTATCCAGTCTGCATCCCCAATCAAATGTACCTCGCCCGCCTCCAAACCTCTCTGGGGGGTGGGGGGAGTGCATTAAATTCCACTCACTCTTTTACATAGAGGGAATGTTTGTGGCCTTGAATGGTGGGATGGGAGGAGGCTACCACTGTGCTTGCTTGGGAAGGCACCTGATAGAAAAGGGGTGACTGAAAAGTGAACCAGGGTATCAAGGAGGACACAGTCCCTTCTGAATGCTCAAAGAAAATGTGGGTAAGGTTAACCACTCTGTTGATTCATGCCCTAATGCTATGTTGGCCAATAAAAATCTAGCTAGTTGTAGATGTGGGTTTGGTGATGCTGTTTTAGCCATGTGCACTAGGTTTAGTCGAAAATATGTTGCTTAAGCTTAGACAATACTTGTAGATGTACTTCATGTGTGTACATATTCTTAACACTTCCCAACATTGAGTAACATAGGAATGGTGTCAATTGCACATGCAATAATCAAAATGCAATTATCTACATCTGGACTCCTAATTGGCCATATCTACAGTGGCCAATATAACGTGGCACAGTGAATAAAGGCACCAGCAGATGGAGGACGAAGTAATTCAGGACAGAAAATTCAAAATTGTACCTTGTAATGTACAATCCAGTGAGCCATAGCAATGTAGAGCGAGAACACAGCATAGAACTTCGAACAATACAGCACAGTACAGGCCCTTCGGCCCACGATGTTGTGCCGAACCTTTTCCGAAACCAAGATCAAGCTATCCCACTCCCTATCATTCTGGTGTGCTCCATGTGCCTATCCAATAACCGCTTGAAAGTTCCTAAAGTGTGCGACTCCACTATCACAGCAGGCAGTCCATTCCACACCCCAACCACTCTCTGAGTAAAGAACCTACCTCGGACATCCCTCCTATATCTCCCACCATGAACCTTATAGTTATGCCCCCTAGTAACAGCTACATCCAGCCTGAGGAAATAGTCTCTGAACGTCCACTCTATCTATCCCCCTCATCATCTTATAAACCTCTATTAAGTCGCCTCTCAACCTCCTCCGCTCTAAAAAGAAAAGCCCTAGCTCCCTCAACCTTTCCTCATAAGACCTACCCTCCAAACCAGGCAGCATCCTGGTAAATCTCCTTTGCACTCTTTCCAGTGCTTCCACATCCTTCTTATAGTGAGGTGACCAGAACTGCACACAATATTCCAAATGTGGTCTCACCAAGGTCCTGTACAGTTGCAGCATAACCCCACGGCTCTTAAACTCAATCCCCCTGTTTATAAACGCTAACAGACAATAGGCCTTCTTCACGGCTCTATCCACTTGAGTGGCAACCTTCAGAGATCTGTGGATATGAACCCCAAGATCTCTCTGTTCCTCCACATTCCTCAGAACCCTACCTTTGACCCTGTAACCCGCATTCAAATTTGTCCTACCAAAATGAATCACCTCGCACTTATCAGGGTTAAACACCATCTGCCATTTTTTGGCCCAGCTCTGCATCCTATCAATGTCTGTTTGCAGCCTACAACAGCCCTCCACCTCATCCACAAGCCATGTTTGCAGCTAAAATCTTGACATTAGCAATGTTCGGAAACAAATTATGGAGGGAATTAATGTGTACAAAATGGAAATGAGAATCTGTTAAGATGTTACTCCATCACTCATGGAAGTAAAAACCTTTGATACGATTATTTTTCGGAGCCGTGCACTGAAATCTGTTTCCATTACATTTTGATTTCAGTTCAAGTAAACAGGAACTTTATGCATTGGTTTCAGCCATTCAGTCCGGCTTGGAAGTTTTTTTCTGAGGAGGGTGCTCTGGCATGTGCTCAGTGCAGTCTGGAACTCTCTTCATGATTGAGGGGAGCTTATCCAAATTCAGATATCTTCAAAGGACGAGCCGAGAGCGTCCAAGCCAACGTTCCCCACCATGCTTTCTATCTGCATTATCGCGCACAGAGTCATAAGGGTCTTGTTGTGACTCGATGCAAACAAACCCCTATCTTGGTTTTTTTTTATGATGATGGTGACGTACATGTCTGCTTTTCTTCTGATCAGATCTGATAGTACATGACTTCCCTTGTTGATGATCTGAAGATCTTACTCAGTATGAATACCAATGTGATGGCATTCTGAATGGCTTGCTGAGCATGTATAGCAGTTAACTATAACAAAAGGAATGTTTGTAGGAGTTACGGTTAAATGCTCCTTTCATCTCGGCCTTCCTAAACCTTGATGAAAAGGTAAGACCCTCTTCACCCCAAACGTTTGGTAATCTGTTTTTTATAGCATGTAACTCTACTAAATAAATGGGTGCTGGGAAGCAGTTGTTTGAGTTGTGCAGCTGTTACTTAATATAAAGACGGATGTTTGTGAGGGGGTAGTTCCTTCTTTTCTTGAAGATGAGGAGTCATACGTGGACACATTTCCATAGACACTGGCACCCTCCTGGATCTTTACCAAGTGCCCAATTTTTGAATACACATTCACAGAATATGGACGTCACTGGTAAGGACAACATTTAGGACGGGATGTTACAGCCACGCTTGAGCGAGACCAGAAAATCCCGCCCAAGGACAACGAACATTTCCATTGTCCACTCCTCGCCCGCTCCGATTCCAGGGTGGGCGGGGTGGTAGAATTCTGGCATTACTGTCTATCCCTGTATGGGCAGCACAGTGGCACAGTGGTTAGCACTGCTGCCTCACAGCGCCAGGGACCCGGGTTCGATTCTGGCCTCGGGTGACTGTCTGTGTGAGGTTTGCACATTCTCCCCATGTCTGTGTGGGTTTCCTCCGGGTGCTGCCGTTTCCTCGCACAGTTGAAGGATGTATGGGGTGGGATTGTTGTCGGTGCAGGCTCGATGGGCCAAATAGTCTCCTTCTGCACTGTAGGGATTCTACGAAGTCCTTGAGAACTAAATACAACTGAATGTCTTGTTAGTCACTTTGAAGGGCAGTTAAGTGGCACTGCTGTGGATCTGGATTCACATATCGGCTAGGCTGGATAATGTTGGCAAAACCCGTTAGTTCAAGTACATTAGTGAATCAGAGGGATTTCTACAACAATTTGAACTGATGTTGCTGGATCATTAGCCCAGGCTTCTGGATTACTTGTCCAGTAATATAACCAAGATGCTAACATACAGTATGTGGAGGCTTTGGAACGGGTACAGAGAAGATTTACCAGGATGTTGCCTGGTATGGAGGGCATTAGCTATGAGGAGAGTTAGAGAAACTTGGTTTGTTCTCACTGGAACAACGGAGGTTGAGGGGTGACCTGGTAGAAGTCTACTAGATTATGAGGGGCATGGACAGAGTGGATAGTCAGAAGCTTTTTCCCAGGGTGGAAAAGTTAATTACTAGGGGACACAGGTTTAAGGTGCAGGGCAAGGTTTAAAGGAGATGTCCGAGGCAAGTTTTTATACAGAGGATAGTGGGTGCCTGGAACTCATTACGGGGGGAGGTAGTGGAAGCAGATAGTGAGTTTTAAGGGGCATCTTGACAAATGCATGAATAGGATGGAAATGAAGGGATATGGTCCCCGGAAGGGTCGGAGGTTTTAGTTCAGTTGGGCAGCATGGGCGGTGCAGGCTTGGAGGGCCGAAGGGCCTGTTCCTGGGCTGTAATTTTCTTTGTTCTTTGTTTTTTGCTGCACCCACCTCTCCATCCCACTCCTGCGTCTAGAACTAGGGGGTCACTGTTCAAAAATAAGGGATCACTAATTTAAGACAGAGGTGAGGAGAACTTTCTTTCTCTCAGGGGGTTGTGAGTCTCTAGAACTTTCTTCCTCAAATGTCAGTGGAAGGAGAGCCTTTTTAAGGCAGAGTCAGATAGATTCTTGATTCACAAGGGGGGTGAAAGGTTATGGGAGATGGACAAGAATGTGGGGTGGATTAGCCTTGATGTTATTGAATGGCAGAGCAGACTCAAGGGGCCGAGTGGCCTACTCCTGCTCCAAATTTGTATGCTCATGTGATCTCAGGCAATGGGAGTTAGAAGTCTATTCAAATGGGTATCACAATTCAGCCATTGATCCAAAGCCAAGCATGTGTCAATGTCGTAAGCTTGTTCCCAACCTCATGTTTCTATTTGATAAAAAGCTGAGCTTTTCACCACATCTACCCAACACTCCAACAGTCTATTTCCACTATTGACCATTTCCCCTGCTCCCTCAGCCTATCTGCTGTTGCAGAAGCCTTGATTCACTACTCCAGCACTTCACAAGTCTCCAGCTTGTAATGTCTGTAAACTTCTGCTCATCCAGAATTCTACTTTCAGTAATCTAACTTGCACCATCCTGTTTCTTCATCAGCACTCGGCTTGCTCTGGGTTCCAGGTCTGGCAACACCATGAATTTAAAATTCATGTCCCTGTGTTCAAATTCTTCCTTGGCCTCACCCCAAGCCTATCTTTACAACCACATCCTCCTCCTACATCCCTCCAAGAATATTGCATTCCTCACAGTTTGTACATTACCTATTTCCATCATTTCACCACTGACAGCCGTGCCTTCCGCTGCCAAGATGTTAAGTTGTGGAATTTCCTCCCTAAATCTCTTTGCCACTCTGTATTTCCTCACATTTGTGGGTTCCCTAAAGCCTATTCCTTTGAACAAACTTTTGGCCACTCTTGTTATCTCTGAGATGGCTCAATGTTAGAAACTTAGAAGTTTCTAAGTTTCTAACATTGAGCCATCTAAGAGATAATAAGAGTGGCCAAAAGCTTGTTATTATCTCTTATTATGCACTCTTATTATCTCTTAGATGGCTCAATGTTGTTCAATTGGACTCCAGAGATGTGCCTTGACACATTTTACCAAACTCAAGGTGCCATATAAATTCTATTTGCTGTTGTAATAAGAGGAGGGGAGAAAAGTGCAGGGGGAGTAGAAGTGTATTTATAGGCCGGAATTCTCCGACCTCGCCCGTGGCTGGGATTAATCCGTCCCGCTGCTGTGAACGGAGATTTGGCCAAGTGCCAAATTCTCCATTCTCGCTGCCAGCGGTACTGGAATGTGCGACCCTGGAGAATTCCGGCCATAGTTTGTTGAAGTCCCGTGGCTGCAATGTCCTGATGGGGATATATTGATCATCATGATCTGTTTATCCTAACACATTCATATACTCTAATGTTACCCCGCAACATTATTGGATACTCTCCTTATCACTGACCTTTGATTTGCAAATATGATGAACGAAGATTTTAGTAGTGCATTGTGATTTGTACGTGAAAAGTCCATAATGTGCTTGTTTGAAGAGGGAAAATTATTCAGTGAAACAGATTTCATCGTTTGAAATGTGGATTATGCCACAAGCGATCATGTCAAAGGGTTGAAGATAAGAGGTAACTGATACCAGTAGCAACTCCAGATGATGAATTAAGTTTCAGACAAGCATATTGGCTTAATAAACTTTTTGTTATATTGTCAAAAAACCTCAAATGCTACTGCAAAATGGTTGATATCTAAGAATTGCTGCTAATTAGGTGACATTGTAGAGAACCCAGAAAGCAACAAGGTTAATCCCTTGTCTAATGCACCAAATTGAGTCTGGGATGTTGATATAAGATCCTAATGTCCCATGCCTGTGAGCACTCAATGCTGATATTGGGTGCCAAATGTGAACCGATATTTCACCTTTAAATGCTGTTGTGCCTTAATTCAATCAGCAATTCAATATACCCCCAAAAAGTTGGAAGTAAAATGAATGGTAAACTGATCTAATCCCCCTTTACCACGTTTGCGTGTTTGATGAATCAGATTAACTTTTCAATGTGTGCACATTGCTGCTTTCGCATGCCTTCACAAATGGAAGTAATCTTCATGGCTGATTCAACTTGTTCAAGTGTGGCAGATAAGTCTGCTGGGAGACAAGCAAACATTCAACAGCAAATTAATATGTTATCTTCTGGGGATTGAACTTAAAAACACAATGGTCCCCCCCGCCCCCGAGGCTTGTGGTCCTGTACATTTATCTTTTGCAGGCTATGATGGCATTTGATAAATGTGTCTACAGCCTCATTGCATCATTTCAGAATGTCTTAGGGAATTTGAAAATAACTTGTTTCTTAAGGAGACAGGTGGGAAAACAAGGTTTAAAGTTTATTTATTTGTGTAAAAAGTCGGCTTACATTAACACTGCAATTAAATTACTGTGAAAATCCCCCAGGTGGAAAGGATATCTGGATGGAACGGGCGGCACAGTGCCTCACAGCGCTAGGGACACAGGTTCAATTCCCGGCTTGGATCAATGTCTGTGCGGAGTCTGCACGTTCTCCCCGTGTCTGTGTGGGTTTCCTCCGGGTGCTTCAGTTTCCTCCCACAGTCTGAAAGACGTGCTGGTTAGGTGCATTGGCCATGCTAAAATTTCCCTCAGTGTACCCGAACAGGTGTCGGAGTGTGGCGACCAGGGAATTTTCACAGTAACTTCATTGTGGTGTTGATGTATGCCTACTTGTGACACTAATAAATAAACATTACAACTTTATATATGTGAAATAGACCAAGTTCATACTTGTAATATTTTTTGACTCACCCTTTGTGGACAACAGTGATTCCACCATGCTTATAAGATTAATGACCTTCTATAAGATTAATGACCATAAGACCATAAGACATAGGAGCGGAAGTAAGGCCATTCGGCCCATCGAGTCCACTCCACCATTCAATCATGGTTGATTTCAACTCCATTTACCCGCTCTCTCCCCATAGCCCTTAATTCCTCGAGAAATCAAGAATTTATCAATTTCTGTCTTGAAGACGCTCAACGTCTCGGCCTCCACAGCCCTCTGTGGCAATGAATTCCACAGACCCACCACTCTCTGGCTGAAGAAATTTCTCCTCATCTCTGTTCTAAAGTGACTCCCTTTTATTCTAAGGCTGTGCCCCCGCGTCCTAGTCTCCCCTGTTAATGGAAACAACTTCCCTACGTCCATCCTATCTAAGCCGTTCATTATCTTGTAAGTTTCTATCAGATCTCCCCTCAACCTCCTAAACTCCAATGAATATAATCCCACGATCCTCAGACGTTCATCGTATGTCAGGCCTACCATTCCTGGGATCATCCGTGTGAATCTCCGCTGGACCCGCTCCAGTGCCAGTATGTCCTTCCTGAGGTGTGGGGCCCAAAATTGCTCACAGTACTCCAAATGGGGCCTAACCAGTGCTTTATAAAGCCTCAGAAGTACATCCCTGCTTTTGTATTCCAAGCCTCTTGAGATAAATGACAACATTACATTTGCTTTCTTAATTACGGACTCAACCTGCAAGTTTACCTTTAGAGAATCCTGGACTAGGACTCCCAAGTCCCTTTGCACTTTAGCATTATGAATTTTGTCACCGTTTAGAAAATAGTCCATGCCTCTATTCTTTTTTCCAAAGTGTACGACCTCGCACTTGCCCACGTTGAATTTCGTCAGCCACTTCTTGGACCACTCTCCTAAACTGTCTAAATCTTTCACAGCAGGTGGTGAAACCTTCTGTGTACTTGTGATTCCAGTTGAGAGAAGGATAGTTTGGTACATTTAGGCAGACATTTTTTAGTGCCACTGGGTTAGGGAAGAAGAAAAAGAGAGCCAGGATTCCTACTTCTGGTTGCTGTACAATGGCCACTACTGGAAGTGTCAATGTTGGATATGAACAGCCTCAGGTTAATTTAGATAGTTTCTGTCCTGTCCAATATTATGCCAACACCCATGTTCCCAATTGAAGAATTGCTCCTAGGTTCAGGAAGGCTGCAACAACCTTACACCAACATGTCATATTGTTAGGCGACAGGGAGTAAACTGGAATGAGAGCATCCGCTTGCTCTCATAAAGAATTAATTCTGTTCCATTTAGAAACAGTGTGACCACGGATAAACTAAACTTGTTTCTATCAGAACTGTTGTGAAATGAAGGAGGTAGGTATTGTCGCTCGATTGGCAATCCAGAGACCCTGGGTAATTCTCTGGGGACGAATACCAGCTGTAAGTATTCGCATTCCAACCATTATTCTGTAAATTGAGTCTGTGTCTTTATATGCCCTGTTTGTGAACAGAATTCCCACTCACCTGAAGAAGGGGCTTAAGGCTCCGAAAGCTTGTGTGGCTTTTGCTACCAAATAAACCTGTTGGACTTTAACCTGGTGTTGTTAAACTTCTTACGACGAATACCATCACAGCAGGTGGTGAAATTTGAATTCAATAAAAAATATCTGGAATCAAGAATCTACTGCTATCCATGGAACCATTGTCGATTGTCGTAACAACCCATCTGGTTCACTGATGTCCTTTAGGGAAGGAAATCTGCCATCCTTACCTGGTCTGGCCTACATGTGACTCCAGATCCACAGCAATGTGGTTGACTCTCAACTGCCCTTGGGCAACCAGGAATGGGCAATAAATGCTGGCCAGCCAGTGATGACATGTCCCACGAATGAATAAAAAGAAATTGTGGGTTTTCAAGGGGATGCCTTTCAAATTGAACTGCTGAACTGTACTCAAATAGACTGTACACTCTCAATAAATATCGTTTACCTGTTGCAATACCTTGGTGCTTAAGGAAGGATTGTGTTCCCTACTCACCTTAACTCCACACAAGTTGGGGTGCTGTTAAAGGAGGAAGAAGGGTTAAGTATTGGCTAGGTGGGCAAAGCAACAGAAAATCTCTTTTTGGGTGGAACTGAGGAGAAGATTGTGCCCTGACAGGAGATCTTCAGAAGGGCGGATCCTGACATACAATCTCTCAAAAAAAAGTAAGGTTCAATTAGAATCATAGAATCATAGAAACCCTACAGTGCAGAAGGAGGCCATTCGGCCCATCGAGTCAGCACCGACCACAATCCCACCCTATTCCTACACATTTTACCCGCTAATCCCTCTAACCTACGCATCTCAGGACACTAAGGGGCAATTTTACCATGGCCAATCAACCTAACCCGCACATCTTTGGACTGTGGGAGGAAACCGGAGCACCCGGAGGAAACCCACGCAGACACGAGGAGAATGTGCAAACTCCACACAGACAGTGACCCAAGCCGGGAATCGAACCCAGGTCCCTGGAGCTGTGAAGCAGCAGTGCTAACCACTGTGCTACCATTTTCAGAAGAATGCAAACTGTGATATGGTGGACAACTTGCAGAAGTTGGAAACATGAAACTACAGTCCAAAATGTGCAGGTTAGGTGGATTGGCCATGCTAAATTGCCCCTTAGTGTCAAGGGGACTACTAGGGTAAATATGTGGGGGTTACGGGAATAGGGCCTGGATGGGATTGTGGTCAGTGCAGACTCGGTGAGCCGAATGGCCTCCTTCTGCACTGTAGAATTCTATGAGTCTATGATTCTATACTACTTGAGGAAGTGTGCAGGATGCTTGTGGAAACATGTGCTCTCAGGTAAAGAGGCAGGAAAAAAGGACAATGAGACAGAATTTTTTAAAAATGAATTAAAACTAGGTCTCTTTTCTCCTCGTGTTCCTCTGGGAGCGGACCTGCGGGGTGGAGACTGTGAGCGGTGAGAGAGAGAGCGCGGACTGTGAGTAAATTCTGGGTTTTTTTTGTCTAATTTTCGGGAGGTTTTTTGTAATTAACGGAAACCGGAAGGCCGCATCGCGAAGCCTGCCGGTAGCTGTAGTTTTTTTTTTCTCTCGGGCCCCTAGCCCTATAAATTGGTGCAGAGGAGATACCCGATCCTCTACACTGGTAGAGGATCCCACCCTTCCATCCTCCTCTAACCTAATTATAAGTGTGGGGAAGTTTTTTGTTTTCTTTTTTTCTTGCTGGTAATGGCTTCAGGGATGGCAGTTCAGGCAGTATGCTGCATCTCCTGTGGGATGTATGTGGTGAGGAAATCCAGTAGTGTTTCAGGAGATTTTAGTTGTAAGAAGTGCATTAGATTGCAGCTTCTGGAGGAGCGTGTAAAGGAGATGGAGGGGGAGTTAGAGGAACTCCGCATAATTCGGGAGGCGGAGGTGGAAGTTGATAGGAGTTATAGAGAAATAGTAACTCCTAGAAATGAGGCTTGGGTCAATGCCAGGAGGAGGGGTAAGAAGCAATCGGGAAGACAATCCCCTGGGGCGGTTCCCCTCCATAATAGGTTTTCGGTGCTGGAGGCTACAGTTGAGGAGGAATCAACTGAGCATAGAGAGCAGATCTCTGGGGGTGAGCCGAGTGAGAAAGCTCAGGTGGTTAGGGGCTGTAAAAGACTGGGCCTTGTGATTGGGGACTCCACAATTAAGGGGACAGATAGGAGGGTCGGAACTAAAGGTAGGGACTCAGGGTTGGTGTGTTGCCTACCAGGGGCTGGGGTCCGGGATGTGTCTGACAGGGTATTCAGGACTCTTAGGGGGGAGGGAGATAAACCACAAGTTATTGTACATGTGGGGACACACGACATAGGGAGGATAGGGGAAGGGGATATTAGGCAGGGATTTATGGAGTTGGGGTGGAAACTAAAGGCCAAGACTGACAGAGTGGTTATCTCTGGACTCTTGCCTGTACCACGGGATAGTTTAGAGAGGAATAGGGAGAGGGAACGTTTGAATTCATGGCTGAGGGGATGGTGCAGGAGGGAGGGGTTCAGGTACTTAAGCAATTGGGGCTCGTACTGGGGAAGGTGTGACCTCTATGAGAAGGATGGTCTACACCTTAATCAGAAGGGGACCAATATCCTGGGGGGTAAATTTGCTAAGGCCATGCAGGGAGGTTTAAACTGATTCGGAGGGGGGGAGGGATCCTGAGTAGTGGGGCTGAAAGTGAGGGATGCATGGATGGGGACTGCAATGCACGGCATTGCAGAGGTGGGGTGGAGCAGGGTTTGAAATGTGTATACTTCAATGCCAGGAGTATTCGCAATAAAGTGGGTGAACTTGCAGCGTGGATCAGTACCTGGGACTTCGATGTTGTGGCTATTTCAGAGACATGGATAGAGCAGGGGCAGGAATGGATGCTGCAGGTCCCGGGGTTCAAATGTTTTAGTCGAAGTAGGGAAGGAGGTAGAAGAGGGGGAGGGGTAGCATTATTGGTCAGAGATTGTATCACAGTGTCAGAGAGGAGGTTTGATGAGGACTTATCTGTTGAGGTAGTATGGGCGGAGATTAGAAATAGGAGAGGAGAGGTCACCCTGTTGGGAGTCTTTTATAGACCTCCTAAAAGTTCTAGAGAGGTTGAGGAAAGGATTGCGGAGTCAATCCTGCTTAGGAGTGAAAGTAATAGGGCAATTGTTATGGGGGATTTTAACTTGACTAATATTGACTGGAATTGTTATAGCTCTAGCTCGTTAGAGGGGTCAGTTTTTGTTCAAAGCGTGCAGGAAGGTTTTTTGACTCAGTATGTAGACAGGCCAACTAGAGGTGAGGCTATATTGGATCTGGTGCTGGGAAATGAGCCAGACCAGGTGCTAGACTTGGAAGTTGGTGTGCATTTTGGTGATAGTGACCACAATTCGGTTACGTTCACCTTAGTGATGGAAAGGGATAGGCATGAACCTCGGGCCAGTGGTTTTAGCTGGGGGAAGGGTAATTATGAGGCTATTAGGAGAGAATTAGGAAACATAGGTTGGACTAGGAGATTACAGGGACTGGGAACGTCCGACATGTGGAGTTTTTTCAAGGAGCAGCTACTGCGAGTCTGTGATAGGTATGTCCCTGTCAGGCAAGGAGGAATTGGTAGGGCTAGGGAACCGTGGTGCACCAAAAAAGTTTCTTTGTTGGTTAAAAAGAAAAAGGAGGCTTATGTTCGGATGAGACGTGAGCACTCGGGTAGTGCACTAGAAAGCTTTAGATTGGCTAAGAGGGAGTTGAAGAGCGAGCTTAGAAGGGCTAAAAGGGGACATGAGAAGACTTTGGCGGATAGGGTTAAAGAGAATCCTAAGGCGTTCTATAGGTATGTCAAGAACAGAAGGTTGGTTAGGGCAAGTTTAGGGCCAGTTATAGATGGCAGAGGGAAGTTATGTGTGGAACCGGAGGAGATTGGTGAAGCATTGAACCAATATTTCTCTTCGGTGTTCACGCAAGGGGACATGAATATAGCTGAGGAGGACACTGGGTTGCAGGGGAGTAGAATAGACAGTATTACAGTTGATAAGGAGGATGTGCAGGATATTCTGGAGGGTCTGAAAATAGATAAATCCCCTGGTCCGGATGGGATTTATCCAAGGATTCTCTGGGAGGCAAGAGAAGTGATTGCAGAGCCTCTGGCTCTGATCTTCAGGTCGTCGTTGGCCTCTGGTATAGTACCAGAAGATTGGAGGTTAGCGAATGTTGTCCCATTGTTTAAGAAGGGGAACAGAGACTTCCCCGGGAATTATAGACCGGTGAGTCTCACTTCTGTTGTCGGCAAGATGTTGGAAAAAATTATAAGGGATAGGATTTATAGTTATTTGGAGAGTAATGAATTGATAGGTGATAGTCAGCATGGTTTTGTGGCAGGTAGGTCGTGCCTTACTAACCTTATTGAGTTTTTTGAGAAAGTGACCAAGGAGGTGGATGGGGGCAAGGCAGTGGACGTGGTATATATGGATTTTAGTAAGGCGTTTGATAAGGTTCACCATGGTAGGCTTCTGCAGAAAATGCAGATGTATGGGATTGGGGGTGATCTAGGAAATTGGCTCAGGAATTGGCTAGCGGATAGGAAACAGAGGGTGGTGGTTGATAGTAAATATTCATCATGGAGTGCGGTTACAAGTGGTGTACCTCAGGGATCTGTTTTGGGGCCACTGCTGTTTGTAATATTTATTAATGATCTGGATGAGGGTATAGTTGGGTGGATTAGCAAATTTGCTGATGACACCAAAGTCGGTGGTGTGGTAGACAGTGAGGAAGGGTGTCGTAGTTTGCAGGAAGACTTAGACAGGTTGCAAAGTTGGGCCGAGAGGTGGCGGATGGAGTTTAATGCGGAGAAGTGTGAGGTAATTCACTTTGGTAGGAATAACAGATGTGTTGAGTATAGGGCTAACGGGAGGACTTTGAATAGTGTGGAGGAGCAGAGGGATCTAGGTGTATGTGTGCATAGATCCCTGAAAGTTGGGAATCAAGTAGATAAGGTTGTTAAGAAGGCATATGGTGTCTTGGCGTTTATTGGTAGGGGGATTGAATTTAGGAGTCGTAGCGTTATGTTGCAACTGTACACAACTCTGGTGCGGCCGCACTTGGAGTACTGTGTGCAGTTCTGGTCCCCACATTACAGGAAGGATGTGGAGGCTTTGGAGAGGGTGCAGAGGAGGTTTACCAGGATGTTGCCTGGTATGGAGGGGAAATCCTATGAGGAGAGGCTGAGGGATTTGGGATTGTTTTCGCTGGAAAGGCGGCGGCTAAGAGGGGATCTTATTGAAACATATAAGATGATTAGAGGTTTAGATAGGGTGGATAGTGATAGCCTTTTTCCTCTGATGGAGAAATCCAGCACGAGGGGGCATGGCTTTAAATTGAGGGGGGGTAGTTATAGAACCGATGTCAGGGGTAGGTTCTTTACCCAGAGGGTGGTGAGGGATTGGAATGCCCTGCCAGCATCAGTTGTAAATGCGCCTAGTTTGGGGGCGTTTAAGAGATCCGTAGATAGGTTCATGGACGAAAAGAAATTGGTTTAGGTTGGAGGGCACAGTTTTTTTTTTTAACTGGTCGGTGCAACATCGTGGGCCGAAGGGCCTGTTCTGCGCTGTAATGTTCTATGTTCTATGTTCGTTGCCAGCTGTTAGTCTCTCTTGCAGTCACTGGTGAGTTTCAGTGAATGTGAGGAGAGGCAAGGGGGAAGGGTTAGTAAATTGCTCTGGTAATGTTGGTAAAATGATTCCAATCCAAAGATTATTTTGCAACTTTTGTGTGGTCAGCATAACCTTATAACAACATAATGCATATTTTGCAGAAGATACTGATCACATTTCCTACAGTTCAACCTGACCTTTTCAAGAGCCATGTACAGTTTTGCAATCTGCTCTAAATCACTGGTTTCAGAGATTGTATTTAAGATCTTTTTTCTGCATGGTAGCTGGGTCACCAATAACCCACAAGTATTTGATAGGAGTGCATTACATCCACGTATGATAACATCGCTAGTGCTGATCTTTCTTCTGCTATTAACACCTACTCTGACTTAGCTTTGTGTCTTTAATGTTACTATCAGCATTCTTTTTGCCTATCTTCCATGACATCTTTGTCATTTTATCTCCCCTGCCTTATAATCTATCCCCGACATTCTCTTTTGCTCCACTTGAACCTCCTTGGGTTTTTTTCAACTGCATAAAACCCATCACAGTTCTAAAGAAGAGTCATATTGTACTCGAAACGCCAGCCCTGTTTCTCTCTCCACAGATGCTTCTCGACCGGCTGAGTTTTTCTAGCATTTTCTGTTATGTTTCAGAGTGGATAGTCAGACGCTTTTTCCCAGGGTGGAAGAGTCAATTACTAGGGGGCATAGGCTTAAGGTGCGAGGGGCAAGGTTTAAAGGAGATGTACGAGGCAAGTTTTTTACACAGTGGTTGGTGGGTGCCTGGAACTCATTGCCAGGGGAGGTAGTGGAAGCAGATACAATCGTGTCTTTTAAGGGGCGTCTTGACAAATACATGAATAGGATGGGAATAGAGGGATATGGTCCCCAGAAGGGTAGGGGGTTTTAGTTCAGCCGGGCTGCATGGTCGGTGCAGGCTTGGAGGGCCAAAGGGCCTGTTCCAGTGCTGTAATTTTCTTTGTTCTTTGTATCTCCAGCATCCGCAGTGTTCCGGATGGAATGCATCCCAGGGTACTAAAAGAAATGGCAGAAGTCATAGCAAATGCATTAGTTGTAATTTATCAAAATTCACTGGACTCTGGGGAGGTGCCAGCTGATTGGAAAACAGCTAATGTAACGCCACTGTTTAAAAAAGGAGGTAGACAAAAGGCAGGTAACTACAGGCCGGTTAGCTTAACATCCGTAGTTGGGAAAATGCTGGAATCTATCATTAAGGAAGAAATAGCAGGACACCTGGAAAAGAATAGTTCAATCAAGCAGATGCAGCATGGATTCAGGAAGGGAAAGTCATGTTTGACTAATTTACTGGAATTTTTTGAGGATATAACGAGTGCGGTTGGCAGAGGGAAACCGATGGATGTGGTGTATTTAGATTTCCAGAAAGCATTCGATAAGGTGTCTCTCAAAAGGTTGCTGCATAAGATAAAGGTACACGGAGTTGGGGGTAAAGTGTTAGCATGGATTGAGGATTGGCTATCTAACAGAAAGGAGAGAGTCGAAATAGATGGGTGCTTTTCTGGTTGGCAATCAGTGACTAGTGGCGTGCCGCAGGGATCGGTGCTGGGGCCTCAACTATTTACCATATACATAAACGATCTGGAGGAGGGGACCGAGTGTAGGGTAACAAAATTTGCGGATGACACAAAGATGAGTGGGAAAGCAAATTGCGTGGAGGACACAGAGAGTCTGCAGAGAGATTTGGATAGGCTAAGTGAGTGGGCAAGGATCTGGCAGTTGGAGTATAACGTTGGTGAGTGTGAGGTTCTCCACTTTGGAAGGAATAATAGTAAAATGGACTATTATTTAAACGGTGAAAAATTACAACATGCTACTGCGCAGAGGGACCTGAGGGTCCTTGTGTATGAATCACAAAAACTCAGTTTGCAGGTGCAGCAGGTGATCAAGAAGGCAAATGGAATGTTGGCCTTTATCTTTCCACTTTCCACTTAGTAAGGAAGTTAAAACTAGAGGACACAGCCTCAAAATAAAGGGGGGTCGGTTTAAGACAGAGTTGAGGAGGAACTTCTTCTCCCAGAGGGTGGTGAATCTCTGGAATTCTCTGCCCACTGAGGTGGTGGAGGCTACCTCGCTGAATATGTTTAAAGCGCGGATGGATGGATTCCTGATCGGTAAGGGAATTAAGGGTTATGGGGATCAGGCGGGTAAGTGGTACTGATCCACGTCAGATCAGCCATGATCTTATTGAATGGCGGGGCAGGCTCGAGGGGCTAGATGGCCTACTCCTGCTCCTATTTCTTATGTTCTTATCGCGAGAGGGATGGAGTATAAAAGCAGGGAGGTCATGCTGCAACTGTACAGGGTACTGGTGAGGCCGCACCTAGAGTACTGTGTACAATTTTGGTCCCCTTATTTAAGAAAGGATATATTAGCTTTGGAGGGGGTACAGAGAAGGTTCACCTGGTTGATTCCAGAGATGGGGGGGTTAGCTTATGAGGAGAGATTGAGTAGACTGGGCCTGTACTCATTGGAGTTTAGAAGGTTGAGGGGAGATCTTATAGAGACATATAAGATAATGAAGGGGCTAGACAGGGTAGAAGCAGCGAGGTTATTTCCACTTACAATGGAAACAAGATCTAGGGGGCATAGCCTCAAAATACGGGGGAGTCAATTTAGAACAGAGTTGAGGAGGAACTTCTTCTCCCAGAGGGCAGTGAATCTTTGGAATTCTCTGCCCAATGAAGCAGTAGAGGCTACCTCGTTAAATGTGTTTAAGTCACAGATAGATTTTTAACCATTAAGGGAATTAAGGGTTCTGGGGAGCGGGCGGGTAAGTGGAACTGAACCCACTATCAGATCAGCCATGATCTTATTGAATGGCGGAGCAGGCTTGAGGGGCTAGATGGCCTACTCCTGCTCCTATTTCTTATGTTCTTATTTGCTTTAATGATAACATCCTTAGGGCTTTCGAAGACCATTACCTCCGAGTAACACAACATGCCAATTTGAACATGCCTTTACCCTTATTGTCACTTGGTTTGCCCTCATTGAATTAGTCTGCCAGCTCTTATTGTGCAGACCTGTAGCTGGAGAATTGCTTTTTGGACAAGGTACCAAAGATCTGCTTACCGGTACCCCTGTCCTCATACCACAGCTTTATCAGTCCACATACACGTGGCACATTTTGAACCAGTAACTTCAGCCAAGGGGAGGCAACAAAACCTATTTTGGAACAGCCATTCCCTCTCTGTAATCTCCTGAATGATTTCACCTGGCATGCGTTTTAATCTCTCTGATGTCATAAGATTTTCATTTAAAAAAAAAATTCTGGATGGAATTTTGCTGAAGCTTCTCTTCTTGCAAAACATTTCAACCCTGATTGGAACCGAGATAATTCAGCAGTTCAGGTCTGATTAAGAAAAAAAAGACTTGTTTTGTCCAGTTATCAAAAGTGAATGTGATTTTTGAAAAGGGGACTAGCATATTTGTGATTGGTAGCAGAATGGCAGTAATTATCTGGTCTAGACTGTGTTTCACTCGTCTAGTCTTTAATTAAATTCTGTCAATAGTCCTTGCCCATCCGCAAACAGCTGGTGAGGAAGAGGTGCCAAAATCACCAGCTCGAGCAATTTGATTGCTGAAAACTGTATGATTGAGACACAAGACTGCCTCCCAATGTAATCCTGCCAATGAGCTTGTGCTCATGGGCAAGAACGTACGTGTCGTAGGTAGCCTACACGGAAACATATATGTACTTGTCATGCCTGTTTCCCAATCAGCAACTTAAATTGCAGACAGATGTTGACTGGATCTTATGCAGTGCTGTCAACTCCGGTACCTCTCAACAAAGGGGTGAAATTGTTCTCCATGTGTAAGACCTATGGATGCCCAGATAATGGGATCCAAAAGGTTAAGGCATTGAATTTGATAATCAGCCATGATTAAAATGAATGGCGGAGCAGGCTCGAAGAATGAATGGCCTACTCCTGCTTCTAGTTTCTATGTTTCTACAGATTATTATTTTGCACTTCCCAATTCATCCCATTCCTTGGAAGTAGGGTCACTGGTAGGTTATTTTTCATGTGTGAACCTAAAGGGTGAACAGTAGTTGGTCATTTGACAGTTATAGAATCATAGAATCCGAAAGTGCAGAAGGAAGCCATTCGGCCCATCGAGTCTTCACCAACCACAAACCCACCCAGGCCCTATCCCCATAACCCCATGCATTTACCCTAGCTGGTCCCCCTGACACTAAGGGGCAATTTAGCATGGCCAATCAACCTAACCTGCACATCTTTGGACTATGGGAGGAAACCGGAGCACCCGGACACGGGGAGAACGTGCAAACTCCACACAGACAGTGACTCAAGCCGGGAATTGAACCCGGGTCCCTGGCGCTGTGAGGCAGCGATGCTAACCACTGTGCCACCGTGCCTCCCCAGTCGGAGCACCACAATCCAAATCCGATCATGCCCCTTACGCAACTTTTACACGATCCAGCGCGTTATCAGCAGAAGGGAATTGTTTAAAAAATGCAGGTCTTAGTTTAGACATTCTTTGGGAAACAGCGATGCTAGTCGCTCTGGGAACTGGTCTGAATATCTTGCATTTATGAGTGTGTAGAGTACTGTTCAATATCTAAGTCTACAATAGCATAACCCAGGATTGCGATTTGAACCATATGTTCATGTACTTGTCCCCACATGCATCTCTCCAATCTTTTGAAAGGCAGACCAAACAAACATTTAGAAAGATGAGACCAGATACAAATCATTTATTTCACAGACAGCAAGTGAAGGTACAGGGGACTGGTTATAATCACAAACACTCAACAGGTCAGACAGCATCTGTTGGGAAAACATGTCCATTGATGTCTCAGGTATAAATCCTTATTCAGGGTTCATAGATAATACAGATGAATAGCCCTTAAGAG
Source organism: Mustelus asterias (assembly GCF_964213995.1). Classification (NCBI taxonomy): domain Eukaryota; kingdom Metazoa; phylum Chordata; class Chondrichthyes; order Carcharhiniformes; family Triakidae; genus Mustelus; species Mustelus asterias. The sequence goes on from NC_135804.1 coordinate 144,491,851, forward strand.
GAAAAAAATCAAGTTATACACACACACACGAGCACACATGCACGCTTGGATCAAGAATTGCACACAAGCACACACGCACACACATATGTGCACATTTGGATCAGGAATTGCACACACACAAACACACACACACATGTTTGGTTCAGGAATTGGTTAAAGAGCAGAGTGCTATAATGAGGAGTTAAAAGGAGGTGATGAAAGAAATACGAGCTGTTTATAAGATAGTGTTGAGTGGGAAGCATAAAAAAACAGGAAAAGTGGATCAGGCTCCAGTGGCCCAGGGTTCTGGTGGAAGAAGGAAATAAAGGGAGCAGACCATGCCACCAGCTCATTATCCCTGCCACCAAAAGAATTGTCCCAGTATCCCCAGAAATAACACCACACCCATCATCGACCTGTGTCCTGTACTGTTCCTCTCTTCCATTACTCCCTACCCAACCTTGCATGTATTAATTTGACCCTTTCATGTTTCCCCGCCACAGACTCCACAAAGGGACAATGAAGGTGCATTCACAAATACCTCCCCAGCTGCCATCAACCTTTCCCTAAGTCAGCCTGTATGGGAAGTGTGGTTTACAATTCAGGAAAGACAACTCAGATGCAGAGAAATGGCGCCCATGAGTAGTGGGGTCGAGAGCCAGCAGACACAGATTTAAGATAAATGGTAAAAAAAATCTAAGGCAAAATGAGAAATGTTTTTACGCAGTGAGTGAGGGTAGGATCCAGCATGTATTGTGTGTGTGTGTGTGTGTGTGAACATATATACAGAAAAACACATTTACAGGGCTTCGATGTAAAAGCAGGTGAGTGGGACTAGCTGAGGAGCTCTTGCAGAGGGACAGTGTGGATACGGCAGGTTTAATGGCCTTTTTCTGTAATGTAACCTTTGAATGATTCTGTGATCATTTGGTTCTGTGTAATCAGTGTAACCTAAACTGGAATAATAATATCAAACAACGAACATGCTTTGCTGCCTGATATAAATTGGGTTGTTTCACTTCAACCAAGTAGTTTCAAACTATTCTGCCATTTAATCTGTTGAGTCCAGCCAAAATCCTACATTAGCAGCTTTCTATTTGACAAAAAAACCTGGTTGTGTGTTTCTGCTCCTGTTTCTATCTCCCATGTTCACAAACAGAAGTGAGGACAAAGGCCAGGCAAGTCCTGCCACGTCCCCCTTTCAGCGATTTATCGACAGTATGGTTATGAGATTTTTAATTGAATGCCACAATTTGCTTATTATCTTTGAGGAAACGGTCCATGGCATTTTAGTTGCTGTTCAGTGCTTTCAAAAGAAAAATTGTATGTATAATTTTCTTTCAGAGTTTTAAAACCTAACTCTCTGATAATTCACCTCTATGAAAATATGTTTAGAAATCTCAAACCTGATTGATATTCAGTTTTCAGTGTGCTGAGGTGATTTGTAGCATTCCTGTTACTGATATCAGCACTCAGCAGATGTGGAGCCCTGGGTGTTACCGAGACTTTCATTTAATTTGATTTATTGTTGTCACATCTATTGGGATACAGTGAAAAGTATTGTTTCTTGCGCGCCATACAGACAAAGCATACCGTTCATAGAGTACAAAGGGGAGAAGGAAAGGCGAGGGTGCAGAATCCTTTGTAGTTTCTTGCAGTCTTGGACAGAGTGGGAACCATACCAAGCTGTGGTACATCTGGAAAGCATGCTTTCTGTCCACATATATATGTTGCTATGAGCCTGTCGCAATTAAATGAACCCGCAATATGTTTGTGTAATGCCTTACGAGTGATCAGCGCCTTTATATTGTGATACAAACATGACACAGGATGGGAACAGAGTGGCTTTTTGGTTGGCATTGTCATGCACTGTTACCGAAAACTGGGATTTCATATGTGTCTTGTTCGTGTATCCAACCTGTATCACTTTGCTGATACAGTGAAGCAGTAGCGACTGGCAGTACACTATTTCTCACCTCAGTAAAGCAGTAGCTACCGGCAGTACACTATTACTAACCTCAGTAAAGCTGTAATGACCGGCAGTACACTATTACTAACCTCAGTAAAGCTGTAATGACCGGCAGTACACTATTACTAACCTCAGTAAAGCTGTAATGACCGGCAGTACACTATTACTAACCTCAGTAAAACTGTAGCTATTGGCAGTCCACTATTACTAACCTCAGTAAAACTGGAGCTATTGGCAGTACACTATTTTTAACCTCAGTAAAGCAGTAGCTACTGGCTGTAAACTATTTCTAACTTGCTTCAGATGGATCGGCAACCTCTCGTCTATCAAACAGCCTGATTACTCGATGTTTTTAGAAATGGGATAGCTGTGGATACAGCTTAAATACTGTTGTGGGTTTAAAGCCTAACTAATCAGCTTCATTTCTCTGCTGATTAAGGTGAGAAAAATAGAAACCATTACGCCTGTTTCTACCTCATTTGTTTCGATAATATAACAACTGGGTCGCCCAGAGTGCAAAATGTGTAATTATGTCACTAAGTTGCAGGTGCATTATAAGATTATAGATTGCAGAACCTTGACACTTATATTTTTCGAATCTAGAGAATGAAGGCTGTACAACCAGCCGCATGTTCTGATTTCAGTACAGCCAGGAACTTTACTGGGTATCAAAGGATTGGGAGACACTGGAGCACAGGGTTGTGGGCGCGAGTGAGTTAAGCTCAGATGCTGCTCACACCACATTGCTGCTGTTACCAAGCAACAGAGAAGCTGACACGACAGTGATTTGGGAGAAGCCATTTATACAGGCTTATTTCACGGAGAGGCGAGTTTCCATGGCTTTAATTGCTGAGCAGAGTGTTTCTCTTTTAATAAATAACTTCTCTTTGCTAATGTTGGGATCGTCATTTGGCAATGAGATGGTAAACTCACAATGTCTTGGCCTTATTTCGATCTTAGTGACAGGAAGTTTTGTGCCAGTATCAGATCTCGACAAGTTGATGCTGTGAAATGTGTTTTGAGCTCATTGGGAACCTTCACATCCTGGATCGGCTATCAGCATAATTAAGGACCCCACACACCCTGGACATTCTCTCTTCCACCTTCTTCCGTCAGGAAAAAGATACAAAAGTCTGAGAACATAAGAACAGAAGAAATAGGAGATCGCTCATTAACTCACTCAAGAACAACTTCTTTCCTGCTGCTATCACACTTTTGAATGGACCGACCATTGATTAAGTTGATCTTTCTCTATACCTTAGCTATGACTGTAACGCTACATTCTGCACCTTTACCGTTCCTTCTCCCCAGTGTACTCTATGAATGGTATGCTTTGTCTGTATAGCACGCAAGAAACAATACTTTTCACTGTACCCCAATACATGTGACAATAATGAATCAAATCAAAAAGAAATCTTGAACACATGCGAATGGTGTGTGTTCTGCTCACAGGCCTTAGTGAAAATGAGACTGGATCACATGGCACTCGTCTGTTCTAGTGATGGCACGCTATTATCCTATTAAGGCATATTATGGCATCCACCTTTTTATAGATACTTTCCCCTTCCAAAGAAATATAAGTATTTTGTCTTGAGTCACCTTTAAATGAGTGTATAGAACTGATGAATCGATGAGTCTCTAAAGCATTGAGATAATTTGCCGCTACAGTCAGAGCTTGGAATGATAACCTTGTCGAGAGGTTTCTTCAATTGCCCACTGTGATCTGTGGATCTCACCCTTGATGCAGTTGGCTGACACGGTGCCTGAGGAGCTGGAATGGATCTGATTTTTCCTCAGTTTTGCCTCACCATTACACCTTAGTCTCTGATGACTTCATAGGCCCTTGGTCCCGAAAAAATCCTTGGTCACCTTGGTTGGTTGCCACGTACCTTCTATAGGATTATGGGTGCAAATTTGTTGTCCCAACCATAAACTTGTCAACTCTGCACCTACATATTTATCCAGCATATTGGCCACCTTGTCTTCCAGTTAAGCTGTTCTCTGGTTTATGGAATCACAGAATCCCTACAGTACAGAAGGAGGCCATTTGGCCCATCGAGTCTGCACCAACCACAATCCCACCCAGGTCCTATTCCTGTAACCCCACATGTTTACTCTGCTAATCCCCCTGACATTAGGGTCAATTTAGCATGGCCAATCAACCTAACCCGCACATCTTTGGACTGTGGGAGGAAACCGGAGCACCCAGAGGAAACTCACGCAGACACAGGGAGAACGTGCAAACTCCACTCAGACAGTGGCCCGAGGCCGGAATTGAACCCGGGTCCCTGCTATGAGGCAGCAGTGCTGACCACTGAAAGAGTAGAATGAGTAAGAATTGGTATGCGTTGATCTGTCAGTGATGGAATAGTTGCACTTAAAGGTGTAGCTCTCAGATGTAACATTGCAATGTATATATCTTGCTTGGTCTGTCTACCTTTGAGAATTAGGTATTTGAACGTGCAAATCATTCATTCAGCTAGGCTGTTAGATTTAGGGTAATGAGGAGAAGAAGTAATGTGATCCATTTCTCACACATTTCCTGAAACAGCTTGCAAATAAATTGCGGACAGTTATCCATAGTGATCTCTCTTGGCACCAAGTGAGCTTAACGTATTCTGCAATTGTCGAATGATGGAATTCATGGTAAAGTAGTCAGGGATGATGATGAAGTCAGTGCCATGGACATGGAAGAGGTCAGATGTGATTTTGTGCCAAGGATGTATGGAAACTTTATATGGATTCAGTGGATCTTTCTGCTGACTTTACACATGCACTTGACATACCTCACACTTCTTGACACCATCTTCAATGTCATTATTCCTACCCACCTATTAGACTGTCTCCCTTGTGATTCTTCTTGTCTGACCTATGCCTATGTGTGAGTGATGAAGTTGGTGAAGAATTTCAGGTCACAGAGATTCTGGTATGATGATCATTTGGCCTTTAAGAATGCCTCCCCAGGAGATGCCTAACTCATCCCAGTGAGGCCAAAATCACCTCGCGTGTTCGTGTACATGCTCAGTTGAATCAGGCCATCCTTCAGTGATTGTTTTCCACAGTTTGTGTAATGTGGAATCTTTCGCTATTTCTTCCTGTAGCTGCTGGCATTTGTGCTGTACGAAATGTACTAGATTAATTGACGCACTTGCAATCTCCTGCAAGCTTAACTTTGCAGTTCCTTTGAAACTGCCAATATTGTGAAATATTCTGGATATTTCAATGTTCGGTCATGAACTGAGGTGATTGGAGTAGTTTCTAAGTTTGATCTGCTTTGTAACGTCGGAATAATTCCATAGAATGTAATTGGTGCCTGGTCATGGAATCTGTGAATAAATACATGTCTTTTAGAATTCACAGGGCTAGTTGCGTCTGTGTCAGTCTTGGCCAATAATGAAGCCTGACCGTGGCAGTGTTTCGATATAAATCCTGTCAGCCAGTGTGTCATAGACTAACCTCACTCATCAAAGGCAGATTTCGCTCACGGACCGAGACCACAAAGATTTTTTTTTGGTCTTTTTCCAGCCTTCCCTTCACATCCTGGAGGTGCTGATTCTTGGTGGAGTACAGAGCCTCATCCTGTTCTTTTCCAAACAGTGCATGGGCGTATGTTCCAGCAGGAAAACGATCATTGAGCAGAAGCTTTGACTGTTTCCATCCCCCACCCTGTCTCCCAAGCTCTGGATACGGAGATTAATGAACGGTAGCCTTTCCTTTGAGGTGCATTAGCTGAAACTCAAAACTGTGTGCCAGATCAGGCTGCCCATTATATTTTGTATTGTATTCCTTTTGATTTTCCCTCTGAGCTATTGAGGAATTAAAGCAAAAAATCACTTTCATAGCTGCAACAGTAATTCTAGGACTGAAGTTTCCTCGCCCCATGGGGACTGAGGTCAGAGGGTGGTCAGTGTGGGGGTTCTGTGAAAATAGTGGGGAGTCACGTTGTGATGGTTCCCTGATACATTTCTCACTGTGAGGTCATTCCCATGGCTGGGCCGGGACCCGCGTCAGTTTCCTTCTCCATAGAGTTGGGTTGTCAGTTAAAGTGATCAAGGCCGCACTTTGAGGCCATTTTACGATGGTGCAGGTATTTGCTTATCATCATGTTGCCCCCGACTCCAAACCTCTGGTTCCTGAGGCTGGCGGCCCAATCAGAGGTCCAGCAGTGATGTTAGGCTGGGAAATCTACCGGGGAAGGTGGACACTGCTGATCAGGCAGGCGGTTACCTCGGTTACCTGTAACAAAGTCCTCAAATAAAGTGGCCTGGAGCCATTAAGTGGAGGGGAAACACCTCCACAGGACGGTTTTCTTGCTGTGATCTTTCAATCCGGGCCGCCTCCCAGAGGCAGATTATTTGGCCATCAGCCCATGGTCAAATGACAGGGCCACAGGGATGAAACACCCTGTGAAGGGAGTTCTCCTCCACCCAACAATGCTGTTGGCTTCTGGGCTCTTTATTTGAGGATTTCACTGCAGGCAACCGAGAGTACTTTCATGTGCTATACCCTGTCTGCCTCAATCTTGGTACCATTTTAATACAACTCCCTCTCTGTGGCTGTGACATCCTTTGTCAAGTGTGGTGCCTTAAATTAAACATATACTTCTTTTTGTTGATAGCTTTCCACAACTTCTCCTGCCACCTCCGCAGATGTACATACGTAAACCTTCAGGTTTCTTTGTCTCTGCACTCCTTTTCAAATTGCACCCTCTAAGTTCTCCCTCGACCTTATTTGTGTTATGTCTCTGTGAACTCTTACTGGGAACCTATTGTTTTTCATTTCAATTAGTGCTTCTACATCTATAACCAGTGACGTCGCTGCGCCGAGTATTCCATGAAGAATTAACAGTGTGCTTCTTTGCTTTGTGTCCCTGGTTTAAAGTCTATCCCGTTTGAGTTAAATCCGTTGTTTTTAAACGTCTGTCCCTTGGATGCTTTCCCTGGCTTGTGACACCCATTAGTACGTGGGTAGGATGGTAATCAGAATGTCAAAGAAGCAGCACTGTATAAATGCTGAGGAGACCTTGTCCAACGTTCATCTCCCACAGCTTAAACGTGCTTCATAAATCGGAAAGTAAATAAATATGTATTAAAGAGATTCAGTGCTACAAGAGCTGATAATTCCTCCTGTTTTTCTGATTGTTTGCGCAGGCAACAGGAACTCCCTCTGTGTGAATGAGATATAACTTGCCACTGAGCTGTCTCTCTCGGGTGCCCTGTATTTGCTTTTTCGGATTGCTTTGTGAATGTTTGTTCTTCAAGGAGGTCAGGTTTTATAATGTGGCCATAGAAGGAAATCCTGCAAAGGTCAAGACTTTTGTCAACATTAACAGAATTTGCTAACAGGCACAGGATTACAGAATCACACAACGCAGAAGAGGTCCTTCTGCCCTTTGAGTCTGCACCAATATGAGAGAAACACCTGACGTACGTAATCCCATTTACCAACATTTGACCCACAGCCTTGAATGTTATGATGTGCCAAGTGCTCATCCAGGTACTTTTTAAAGGATGTGAGGAAACCCGCCTTCACCACCCTCCCAGACAGCGCAGTCCAGATCGTCACTACCCTCTGGGTAAAAAAGTTTTTCCTCACATCCCCCCTAAACCTCCTGCCCCTCACCTTAAACTTGTGTCCCCTTGTGACTGACCCTTTAACTAAGGGGAACAGCTACTCCCCATCCACCCTGTCCACGTCCCTCATTATCTTGTACACCTAGCTCCTCAGTCTTCTTTGCTCCAATGAAAATAACCCAAGCCTATCGAACCTCTCTTCATAACTTAATTATTCCATCTCAGGCAGCATCCTGGTGAATCTCCTCTGCACTCCCTCCAGTGCCATCACATCCTTCCTATAATGTGGCGACCAGAACTGCACACAGTGCTCCAGCTGTGGCCTCACCAAAGTTCTATACAACTCCAACATGATCTCCCTGATTTTGTAATTTATGCCTTGATTGAGAAAGGCAAGTGGCCCATATGCCTTTTTCACCACCCTACTGACATGCCCTTTCAACTTCAGAGATTGATGGACAGCCACGCCAAGGTCCCTTTGTCCCAAGAACGTCCTAGTGTAATGCCGTTCATTGAATGCTTCCTCGACAAGTTACTCCTTCCAAACTATATCATCTCACACTTTTCAGGGTTAATTTCCAACTGCCACTTATCTGTCCGTTTGACCATTCCATCTATATCTTCCTGTAGCTCAAGATACTCAGCTTCACTGTTAACCACCCAGCCAATCTCTGTGTCATCCGCAAGCTTACTAATCCTACCCCCCAACATATTCATCTACATAAATGGCGAATAATGTGTGATGATGTGGAGATGCCGGCGTTGGACTGGGGTAAACACTGTACGAAGTCTCACAACACCAGGTTAAAGTCCAACAGGTTTATTTGGTAGCAAAATCCACTAGCTTTCGGAGCGCTGCTCTTTCATCAGGTAAGTGGGAGTTCTGTTCACAAACAGGGCATATAAAGACACAAACACAATTTATAAAATAATGGTTGGAATGTGAATCTTTACAGGTAATCAAGTCTTAAAGGTACAGACAATGTGAGTGGAGAGAGGGTTAAGCACAGGTTAAAGAGATGTTTATTGTCTCCAGACAGGACAGCCAGTGAGACTTTGCAAGTCCAGGCAAGTCGTGGGGGTTACAGATAGTGTGACATGAACCCAAGATCCCGGTTGAGGCCGTACTCATGTGTGCGGAACTTGGCTATCAGTCTCTGCTCAGCGACTCTGCGTTGTCATGTGTCGTGAAGGCCGCCTTGGAGAACGCTTACCCAAAGATCAGAGGCCGAATGCCCGTGAGCGCTGAAGTGTTCCCCAACAGGAAGAAAACACTCTTGCTTGGTGATTGTCGAGCGGTGTTCATTCACCCGTTGTCATAGCGTCTGCATGGTCTCCCCAATGTACCATGCCTTGGGACATCCTTTCCTGCAGCGTATCAGGTAGACAACGTTGGCCGAGTTGTAAGAGTACGTACCGTGTACCTGGTGGATGGTGTTCTCACGTGAAATGATGGCATCTATGTCGATGATCCGGCACATCTTGCAGAGGTTGCTGTGGCAGGGTTGTGTGGTGTCGTGGTCACTGTTCTCCTGAAGGCTGGGTAGTTTGCTGCGGACAATGGTCTGTTTGAGGTTGTGCGGTTGTTTGAAGGCAAGAACAAAGAACAATACAGCACAGGAACAGGCCCTTCGGCCCTCCAAGCCCGCGCCGCTCCCTGGTCCAAACTAGACCATTCTTTTGTATCCCTCCATTCCCACTCCGTTCATGTGGCTATCTAGATAAGTCTTAAACGTTCCCAGTGTGTCTGCCTCCACCACTTTGCCAGGCAGCGCATTCCAGGCCCCCACCACCCTCTGTGTAAAATACGTCCTTCTGATATCCATGTTAAACCACCCCCCCCCCCTCCCCCTCACCTTGAACCTATGACCCCTCGTGAACGTCACCACCAACCTGGGAAAAAGCTTCCCACCGTTCACCCTATCTATGCCTTTCATAATTTTATACACCTCTATTAGATCACCCCTCATCCTCCGTCTTTCCAGTGAGAACAACCCCAGTTTATCCAATCTCTCCTCATAACTAAGCCCTTCCATACCAGGCAACATCCTGGTAAACCTCCTCTGCACTCCCTCTAAAGCCTCCACGTCCTTCTGTTAGTGTGGCGACCAGAACTGGGCGCAGTATTCCAAATGCGGCCGAACCAACGTTCTATACAACTGCAACATCAGACCCCAACTTTTATACTCTATGCCCCGTCCCATTAAGGCAAGCATGCCATATGCCTTATTCACAACCTTCTCCACCTGTGACGTCACAGAAGAAGTGGGGGTGTGGGGATGGCCTTGGCGAGATGTTCGTCGTCTTCAATGAAATGTTGAAGGCTCCAGAGAAGATGTCGTAGCTTCTCCGCTCCAGGGAAGTACTGGACGATGAAGGTACTCTGTCCGCCGTGTTTGTCTTCTGAGGAGGTCGGTGAGGTTTTTCGCTGTGGTGTGTCGGAACTGTCGATCGCAGAGTCGAGCACCATATCCTGTTCTTATGAGGGCATCTTTCAGCGTCTGGAGGTGTTTGTTGCAATCCTCCTCATCCGAGCAGATCCTGTGTATACGGAGGGCTTGTCCGTAGGGGATGGCTTCTTTAACGTGTTTAGGGTGGAAGCTGGAGAAGTGGAGCATCGTGAGGTTATCCGTGGGCTTGCGGTACAGTGAGGTGCTGAGGTGACCGTCCTTAATGGAGATGCGTGTGTCCAAGAATGCAACCGATTCCGGAGAGTCGTCCATGGTGAGTCTGATGGTGGGATGGAACTTGTTGATGTCATCATATAGTTGTTTCAGTGATTGTTCACCATGAGTCCAAAGGAAGAAAATGTCATCGATGTATCTAGTGTATAGAATCGGTTGAAGGTCCTGTGCGGTGAAGAGGTCTTGTTCGAACCTGTGCATGAAGATGTTGGCATATTGAGATGCAAATTTGGTCCCCATGGCTGTTCCGTGTGTCTGAATGAAGAACTGGTTGTTGAAGGTGAAGACATTGTGGTCCAGGATGAAGCGGATGAGTTGTAAAATTGCATCTGGAGACTGGCAGAGCTCCGAAAGCTAGTGGATTTTGCGACCAAATAAACCTGTTGGACTTTAACCTGGTTTTGTGAGACTTCTTACTGAATAATATGTGACCCAGCACAAGTCCCAGCGGTACTTCACTGTACACTGGCTTCCAGTCACTAAGAAGTCTCACAACACCAGGTTAAAGTCCAACAGGTTTATTTGGTAGCAAATACCATAAGCTTTCGGAGCACTGCTCCTTCGTCAGATGGAGTGGATATCTGCTCATCATATCCACTCCATCTGACGAAGGAGCAGTGCTCCGAAAGCTTATGGTATTTGCTACCAAATAAACCTGTTGGACTTTAACCTGGTGTTGTGAGACTTCTTACTGTGCCTACCCCAGTCCAATGCCGGCATCTCCACATCATTCCAGTCACTAAAACAGCCTTCTGTCCTCACCCTCTGTCTCCTTGAACTAAGCCAATTTTGAATCCACCTTATCAAATTGCCTTGTATCCCATGTGCATTTGCCTTCTTTATTATCTCCTATCTGGGACCTTATTGCTAAAATTTATATCGATTACATCCACTGCATTACCCTCACCTACACACCTGGTCACCTCTTCAAAAAATTCAATCAAATTTGTTCGGCATGACCTCCCTCTGACAAAGCCTTGCTAACTATCCCTGATCAAAGGGAGAAAAATCACTTGTAACCAAAATCAGACAAGATTCCTGTTCCATTTCTTCGTCTAGTACAGGTGTAGTGTCTTGAAACCAATAACACAGGGATCGAATCCAGGCTGGATTTTGGATGTTTCCTGTTTTTGGGTTCGGCGGTTCAGGGTTGAGCTGGTCAGGCCAGGTTAAATTGGGTCAAGGGTCACCTAGGCCACTTGGAGCCTGGGAAAAGACAGACGCACAAAGCTGATAACTGGTTGACACATCACCATGCCAGTGCAACACGTAGTCAAACAAGCTGGTAAGTCTTTTTACTCAACAAATAATAATTAAAGGTCATGCATGGCCACTTAAAATATGTTTGGTTTTCGGACATTGCCGGTTTTCATCTAGCCAGATTTGAGACACTGTGCCTGTATCCAAATATACACATGTTCCAGCAGGAATTACTGGAAGCAGATATCTTGCTCTATTTCCCCCTTCTGCTTTCTTAACCTGAAGGTACTTAGTAAGGTCAGTTATGGTCTTGCTGCTGCCTTCAGCACATACCAACCCATGAACCTTCCTGGCTCATATGACTCAGTCAGTTCCTTATCCAACATTACATTTGCTAAGTAAGCCATCAGGGGACACCCCAATGTTGACTGTTGACGGAAACTCGACAATAGATGAAAAGTTCCTGAGAAAGTTCCACTTTAAGCAAACTTAAGACAGGAAGGTCTTTTCTTTCCCCACTGCAAGTAGCTACATCATACATTGGTGCAACATTCTTGGTGTGAAAATACATGGAGAGTTAAAATGAAAGGTGAAGCAGGAAGGGCATCGGGGGTTTCTGAAGTTGACGAGACCAGTGCAGAATGCTATGCATTTATTTTGAGTATCTATGTTAGAACTGCAGTGAGAGTTTCTGAACAGGTACTGTCTCTAGTGTAGCATGTGCTGCAATCTTTTCTTGAGCTCATTCAAGTTATTTTCTTGTACCTATAATTTACATTACAGGCACAGTCCAGGTTTTACACTTGACTTCCCGTGGGATATGACACCAAGAGCCTGTGACACATCGGTATCCAGCTCAAGTGACCACTACTAATGTGTGAATAAAATAGCCATGATGTGGAGATGCCGGCGTTTGACTGGGGTAAACACAGTAAGAAGTCTCACAACACCAGGTTAAAGTCCAACAGGTTTATTTGGTAGCACAAGCCACTAGCTTTCAGGGCGCTGCTCCTTCGTCAGGTGAGTGGGATTTCAGTTCACAAACAGGGCATATAAAGACACAAACTCAATTTACAAAATAATGGTTGGAATGCAATGCTTTACAGGGAATCAAGTCTTAAAGGTACAGACAATGTGAGCGGAGAGAGGGTTAAGCACAGGTTAAAGAGATGTGTATTGTCTCCAGCCAGGACAGTTGGTGAGATTTTGCAAGCCCAGGGAAGTCGTGGGGGTTACAGATAGTGTGACATGAACCCAAGATCCCGGTTGAGGCCGTCCTCATGTGTGCGGAACTTCACTGTCCTGTGTCGTGAAGGCCGCCTTGGAGAACGCTTACCCGAAGATCAGAGGTCGAATGCCCGTGTTTCCAACCATTATTTTGTAAATTGAGTTTGTGTCTTTATATGCCCTGCTTGTGAACTGAAATCCCACTCACCTGACGAAGGAGCAGCGAGCGCTCCAAAAGCTAGTGGCTTTTGCTACCAAATAAACCTGTTGGACTTTAACCTGGTGTTGTGAGATTTTTTACTGTGAATAAAATAGGCCATGGGGGGAGGGGAGGGTGGGGGGAGGGGAAACTGAATGTTGTTTGTGTATTTGGCCATGGTAGGGGAGAGGAATAATTTGATTTTGATTGAATTTATTATAGTCACATGTATTAACACACAGTGAAAAGTATTGTTTGTTGCACGCTATACAGATAAAGCATACCGTTCATAGAGAAGGAAAGGAGAGAGTGCAGAATGTAGTGTTACTGTCATAGCTAGGGTGTAGAGAAAGATCAATTTAATGCAAGGTAGGTCCATTTAAAAGTCTGATGGCAGCAGGGAAGAAGCTGTTCTTGAGTCTGATGCCCTTTGAATGCTTCACCTTTCCCTTGTTTTTCCCTCCTTTCCATAAATTAATGGTTGATCGAAGCATTCGAGTTCAGAATATTCTCACAACTGTTTTGTTCTAATCTAATCTGGAGAAAGAAAATGTTTACATTCATGTAGCTATTTATCACATTGCTGAAATGCCCCAAAGTGCTTCTCACAATGAATCATTGTTGCAATGCATCGACTGGCGAATACAGCAGCCATTCTGCACTAGCCCACAACCAGCACAGCGATAACAACCAGTTTGTCTATTTTTGTTTCTGGTGATATTTGTTAAAGTGTGTTGTCTGGGATGCCAGGAGAATGCCTCGCTCTTTTTCAGACAAAGTCAAAAGATCCTAATTACCTAGTCATTGGTGGTCCTAGAATCCCTCCAGTACAGAAAGAGGCCATTCGGCCCATCGAGTCTGCACCAACCACAATCCCACCCAGACCCTACCCCCATATCCACCCACTAACCCCTCTCAGGACACTAAGGGCAATTTTTAGCATGGCCAATCAACCTAACCCGCACATCTTTGGACTGTGGGAGGAAACCAGAGCACCCGGAGGAAACCCTCACAGACACGAGGAGAATGTGCAAACTCCACACAGACAGTGACCCAAACCGGGAATCAAACCCGGGTCCCTGGAGCTGTGAAGCAGCAGTGATAACCACTGTGCTACCGTGCCGCCCTGATGTGTGATACTGGATTGGAAACCTGCGCTTTGAGACCTATCAACACAAATTGGATCCAATGAGCTAGTAATTTGTGGCTTAGCACCAGAACAGCTGCCTGCAATTTGCCTGGCTGGCATAAAATTCCATCCGGTTCACTAATCCCCGGCACAATGGAGAGCCTGCCATTCATAAACAGCTTGGCCTTCCCGTGCCTCCAGTCTCACGCTAATTGGTTTCATTTATTCATTCGTGGGATGTGGACGTAGCCAGGCCAGCTTTTGTTACCCATCCCTAATTGTCCTTGAAAGGTGATGGTGAATTGTCTTCTTGAACCATTGCAGCCTGTGCGGGGTGAATTGGCTCTCATATTCGGGAGCTCCAGGATTTTGTCCCAGTGACAATGTAGAGATGGAGGGCATGACTTGGAGGGGAACTTGTAATTGGTGGTGTTCTCCTACTCCTGATCCGTTGAGAAATGGTGCTGTGCCGGTGCAGGACCCACATAGGGAATGTGCCCAGCGGCACTTCCCGGTGCCTCGGAAAGGCAGACAGCATAATTAAGGACGAGCCTCAGGTGGGCGGGGCGGTAAAATTCCAGCAACTTTCTTCCGTCAGGAAAAAGATACGAAAGTCTGAGGTCACGTACCAACCGACTCAAGAACAGCTTCTTCCCTGCTGCCATCAGACTTTTGAATGGACCTACCTCGCATTAAGTTGATCTTTCTCTACACCCTAGCTATGACTGTAACACTACATTCTGCACTCTCTCCTTTCCTTCTGTATGAACGGTATGCTTTGTCTGTACAGCGTGCAAGAAACAATACTTTTCACTGTATACCAATACTTGTGACAATAATAAATCAAATCAAATCAAATCAGATCAAATCTTGTCCTTCCACATGGTAGAGGCAGCTGGTTTGGGAGGTTCTGCCAAAGTGGCGTGGGCAGCTTGCTATAGCGCACCTTGTAGATGATGGAAACTACAGCCCCAGTGTGCCAGTACAGGAGGGAGTGAATGTTTAAAATGGTGCCTTGGCTCTTAATGGCCTCTGAAGCAAGCAAATGTGTAAAAATTGCATTATTGTACTTGCTCCACTGGTCACAAGTGGCATGCCATTCCAGGAGTTAATAGCGCTGAGGTGATCCTCACGTTGGATAGACCAGCAGACGACCTCGAGTCTGCACTTATGTTAGCATTAGAGCAATAAATGGAAGAATTTTATAGAATTCCTGAATGACTCAATTGAACGCTCATAAGTCATGAAGTCAATAATACTTTTGATTAATGCAAACTTGAGATATTGCTGCAGCATGCGCTTTCTAATTTCACCTCGCTTGGCTAGCATTTTTAGTAAGAAGTCTCACAACACCAGGTTAAAGTCCAACAGATTTATATAGTAGCACTAGCTTTCGGAGCGCTGCTCCTTCATCAGGTAAGTGGGAGTTGTGTTCACAAACAGGGCATATAAAGACACAAACTCAATTTACAAAATAATGGTTGGAATGCGAGTCTTTACAGGTAATCAAGTCTTAAAGGTACAGACAATGTGAGTGGAGAGAGGGTTAAGCACAGGTTAAAGAGATGTGTATTGTCTCCAGACAGGACAGTTAGTGAGATTTTGCAAGCCCAGGCAAGTCATGGGGGTTACAGATAGTGTGACATGAACTCAAGATCCCGGTTGAGGCCGTCCTCATGTGTGCGGAACTTCACTGTCCTGTGTTGTGAAGGCCGCCTTGGAGAATGCTTACCCGAAGATCAGAGGCCGAATGCCCGTGATTCCAACCATTATTTTGTAAATTGAGTTTGTGTCTTTATATGCCCTGTTTGTGAACTGAAATCCCACTCACCTGACGAAGGAGCAGCGACCGCTCCAAAAGCTAGTGGCTTTTGCTACCAAATAAACCTGTTGGACTTTATCATATGATGAAAGAGCAGCGCTCCGAAAGCTAGTGCTACCAAATAAATCTGTTGGACTTTAACCTGGTGTTGTGAGATCACTTACTGTGTTTACCCCAGTCCAACGCCGGCATCTCCACATCATAGCATTTTTGCACACACTTGTGAGTCTGGCAGGTATTCAGGATGTTCCTGCAGTTCGGGCTCAAGAGGTTTTATTTAATTTATATAATTTTTCAATGATTTACTCCAAGTGCATGGCTGAGAGTTCCCGTAGTCCTGACCCATGAGCTTGTGGAATTTGTCTCGGCCTGACATATCATAGGAGCAAGAAGTTTAAAATAAATCAGGGAGAGATGTCAAATTTGGAGACTCTGTTGAAATGTGGATGTTTTGGATTCATTGCTGCAGAATCCACACTTCTGGCATTTCGATCCTTTGGTCACGCTGTGATTTGTTCAGGCAGAGACCTGAGACTAGGTTACTTCACAGGCCAGAATTTCCTGTACTTGCTGGTGGGAGAGCTTGGAGGTGGGAAGGGCATTTACTTAAGTGGGATGGAGGCATATCATGACCTTTCGAAATCCACCACAGAGTCATAGAATCCCTGCAGTGCAGAAGGAGGCCATTCGGCCCATTGAGTCTGCACCAACAGCCATCCCACCCAGGCCCTATCCTCGTAACCCCACGTATTTATTCCATTAATCCCCCTGACACTAAGGGGTATTTTAACATGGCCAATCCACTTAACCAGCACATCTTTGGACTGTGGGAGGAAACCAGAGCACTGAGAGGAAACCCACGCAGACACAGGGAGAACATGCAGACTCCACACAGTCACCCGAGGCCAGAATTGAACACAGGTTCCTAGAACTGTGAGGCAGCAGTACTCACCACTGTGCCACCCTGCCAGAAGGGGAAGGCCCAAGATCGACCTGTCAGATGCTGGAGGTCACCGGTGACCTCTGCCATCTGGAAGGTCGAGCATGGGCCACCAATTGAGGCTCTTAAGTGGCCAATTAAGGATCAATTTCGGGCCTCATTCCACTGCTGCTGGGATTAATCCATTTGCAAGCGGACTTGTCTCCATGAGGCATGACAGCTGAACCTGTAGGGCCATTTGTCACCTTGGTGGTGGGGGCCCCTTGATCAAAGGCACCCAGTGCTTGATTGAGGGACTGGACCAAGAAGGGGGGTTCTGCTGAGATCCAATTTGTCTGTTTTTGTTTCTGGTTTCTACTCTACTGCCCTTGCTTCCAATCCACCCTGTACTTAGTCCACATGCCCCTCACCTTGCTGGCCTCTGACTGGTTGGCAGTTGCCATTAAGTGGAACCAGCATCTTAATTCCAAGGGAAGGCCTGACACTTGTTTTGCCACTGTCTAATTAGCATTGTGGTTCGGCAGTTCTGAAGAGAGGCACCGCGGGTCTCTAAGCGGCTGCCCGATTGGCAAACAAAGCCCCAACACCACAGCAAGACTCCACACCCACTGTCGCATGTGCAGCTCACAGCCTGAAGGTATAAACGGCTTCCTTCAACTCTGGCTTGGAGTTGAATCACTTGCATAATTTGCAGGTGCTGGTAGCTTGTAGGAGCCTGTGTGTGATCACATCAGGTGTACTAAAATATGTACTATTTTTTTTCTTCCCCTCAGGCTATTTTGTCCATTTCCCTGGAAACATTGGTTCCTGCTAGAGACTATTCTAGTGGTGTCAACAATGACATATGTATTGTTAAAGTGACTGTTCATAATGGAGTCAGATCTTGCTCCCAAGCGCAGGGAACATAGGTCAGCTGAAAAATTGTGGCTCTGATTGTCTGACCTGGATCAGATTCTCTTGGGTACCGTGTGTCCCACTGGTCCCTTATCTGTGCACCTCGACGGTTGCCTCAGGGCTCATAGGTAAGGACTGCCCATGCTTGCTTGACCCTTTTCTCACCTGATGCACATGTGTATGACACACAGATACATGTATGTAAATACACAAAACCGAGTACGCACACACAAACACAAATGCCTATGTGCGCAAAAGCATAAATGCCCACACACCTCCACGAAAACTGGCACACAAAAGTACACAAAACCCACATGTACATGCGCACATACAAAAACACATTCCTTTGCAGCAGTGGGACTCACTGAGGTAATGATCAGGAGCAGGATCGCTGAAAGCTACTCTGAAGGAACATCTGTCTGGTGTACAAATGGAAGGTGGGGGAAATGGGAATGTGGCCATTGTTACCCTTGTGGTGTTGCGCTGTGTAATATGGTATGGTGCCACACACAACATGAGGGTGCTGGATATAGTCGCTAATGGCCAGTTATGTGAAGTACCCTGCACAGGGTTGGTTTAGCTCAGTTGGCCAGACAGCTGGTTAATGATGTACAACGATGCCAACAGCACAGGTTCAATTCCCGTACCAGCTGAGGTCATTCATTAAGGCCCTGCCTTCTCAACCTTGCCCCTCACCTGAGGTGTGGTGATGCTCAGGTTAAATCACCACCAGCCAGCTCTCCCCCTCAAAGGAGAGAGCAGCCTATGGTCATCGAGGAGTATGGTGATTTTTATCTTTATGGAGGTGCTGCCTCTGGTCTAAGTCACCGTCTTGTTGAGGAGGAATGGAAGCAAATTTGTATTTGACCAGTCAATCCTCATTTTGTTCATTATAGATAGTGATACTTATTGTAGGATAACAAACAGCATAATGTCTTTGTGTTGACATAAAACTATAGACAAGGATTTAGGACTCTTGGCAGTTTGGAAAGTAAGTTTAGTCTGAGGGCGGATTAGTGGTTTTGGAGTTTTATCCAGTATTTGTAGCTAACTCCACATACCACAAAATGGAACCCATCACAAACAAGTTATTTATCCACAAATTAAAGGTAAACTTTGTTTCTTGGAAGATTGCAAACATCTGCCTCCAGGAATAAAGCTGATTTGTTTGTGCCAATTCTTCATTTACATCAGAGTAAATGAGAGAACCCTTTAATTCAGCGCCTGAATTGGTGGTTGCCTAACTGAATCTTAACAACAGTAAGATATACACTGAGAAGCATGTGCAATTTTAGTTATGTGTATAAGTGCTTTTTAGACTTCATTATTGACATGATTACCACTGGTGGTGCTTTTTATTGAATGAAATATTTATGCAATAATGTGCCTGGTACTACAATGTTAACCCAAGTATTTTCCGAACGGATTAAGCACATTGTCATTAACATGTATTCATTACCTCGTAAAAGTCTGCATTCAGCTTCCAAAGTGGAAATGGGGCGGGGCGGGGGGTGCGGAGTGGGATTGTGGTCGCAATGCTTTGACCTGCGTGGGCTTTTGAACCCGGAGGAGAGAGGGAAGATGTCCAGACCACCCGTGAATCCAGATGTCTCCGAGTATTTCAGCCTACCCAGGGGTATCTTCCTCTGAGCTGCAATTTCTCAGTGCAGACACAGTACTTCAAAACTAATACTTACCTCAGGCTCAATTGTACTTTTGGATCCGGAATGGCTTTAAATCTGAATCAGAGAATCATAGAATCCCTACGGTGCAGGAGGAGGCCATTCGGCCCGTCAAGTCTGTACCGACCACAATCCCACCCAGGCCCTATCCCCATAACCCCATGCATTTACATTAGCTAGTCCCCCTGACAGTAAGGGGCAATTTAGCATGGCCAACCCACCTCACCTGCACATCTTTGGAGTGTGGGAGGAAACCAAAACACCCGAAGGAAACCCACGCAGACATGCGGAGAATGTGCAAACCCCACACAGACAGTGACCCAAGCTTGGAATCAAACCCGGTCCCTAACTCTGTGAGGCAGCAGTGCTAACCATTGTGCCACTGTGCCGCCCTGGTCCAAATCATCTGGTCCAAAATGATCAATTAAGTTGGGAAAGTAGAGGAAAAGTAGGGAAATTTTTGAAGAATTGTCCTCAAGGTGGTTAACTTTTGATTTGATTTGATTTATTATTGTCACATATATTTGGTATACAATGAAAAATATTGCTTCTTTCGCACTATACAGACAAGACATACCGTTCATAGAGTACATAGCAGAGAAGGAAAGGAGAGGGTGCAGAATATAGTGCAACAGTCATAGCTCGGGTGTAGAGAAAGATCAATTTGATATCAGCATGGTCCGTTCAAAAGCCTGATGGCAGCAGGGAAGAAGCTATTCTTGATTCGGATGGTACCTGATCTCAGAATTTTGTATCTTTTTTCCGATGGAAGAAGGTGAAAGAGAGTATGTCCACGGTGTGTGGGGTCCTTGATTATGGTGGCTGCTTTTCCGAGGCAGTGGAAAGTGTAGACGGAGTCAATAGATGGGAGGCTGGTTTGAGTGATGGACTAGGCTTTATTCTTTAAATCAAAGCTTCCTAGTTATAGTTAGTCATTATAGTGAGGAAACTCAGGCCTTCCAAACTACTCCAACTAGGTGCCTCATAATATTGCAGACTTCAACTAAATCTCGCTTCAGCCTCCTGTGTTCCAAGAAAAAATTCTGCAACTGACCTTTAATGTCCCATGTCTTCCATTGTTTCCAGGGCCATTCCTTGCTGAATGGATTCTGTTGTGTGCGATAAGAGTGCTATCTATTTTTGGGAAGCTCTAATCAGGGCCAGAGCAGAGAACACCTCGAGGTGAAGGGAATTTTCTTGGCCGGAATGGAACATTACAAGCTCTGCTGGTTGGATGGGGGAAGGGCTGGAGGACAATTAGCAGGCAGGGTTGATGGAAGGAGTGTGTGAGATGGACCAAATGGACATCCTCACCTGTACTGAATCTTGGAATGAGTGGACCTTTATTCAGCTTGTGACATCACCAAAGCAAAGTGATCAGATTTTGTTAAGGTCAGTAATAGGATAAATCCGTTGTACATTTGCAAATCTGTTATGGGTGGTTTGGTTCCAACTGCAGAGATTTCCTACTACAGAAATATTTGTCAATTTAATTTGCCAAGGGTGCTTTGACTGTGGCCTTACACTGAGAGGACCTGGGCCTTAATTATTACCTTAGTTAATTTTGGCCAGAGTGGTGCGAGGGGCTCTGCAATTAGTTTCAATGCCACAGAGTTAAGGAGTGGAAAACTAGCCACAATTCCCATTTGGCTGGACATCTCATGACTCATGTTAAAGTTTGTGTTTATGGATACAGAAGAAGATGGGATTGGGGTGGGCTGTGATTTCCTCCTCAGTCAAAATGCCTGCCAACACTCACTTTACATGAAGAATAGCCAGTTGGCTCAGGTACCAGAGGATGACCAGTGTTCAGGATACTACAGGCCCTGCATAGAGAGGACACTAAAAGGACAAACAAAAAGAGGGAATAAAATGCAACCTCAGGACAACATTTGAAGAGCACTTCATAATTCTATCACCTTCCTTCCAAACAACGTGGACCCACGAGAAATGATAGAATCATAGAATCCCTACAGTGCAGAAAGAAGCCATTCGGCCCATCAAGCCTGCACCGACCACAATCCCACCCAGACCCTATCCCTGTAACCCCATGTATTTACCCTGCTAATCTTCCTGACACTAAGGGGCAATTGAGCATGCCAAATCAACCTAACCCGCACATCTTTGAACTGTGGAAGGAAACCAGAACTCCTGGAGGAAGCCCACGTAGACACGGAGAGAACAGGCAGACTCCGCACAGATGGTCACCCAAGCCAGGAATCGAACCTGGGTCCTTGAGGCAGCAGTGCTAACCACTGTGCAACCATGCCGCCCATGATGATGCTGTTTATTAACAGCTACCAAAGTGTCTATTAATTAGAACAGGTATGTAAATTAGTATGTAAAACTATATTCCATTTAAACGGTAACTAACTAGTTGCAGAGTTAAATCTCTTCCATTTGACAGGAGATCTTTGGTCATTCTGCGTGACTATCTGTTTTCACTTTGGCCGTTCTGATGGGAGGAAGCTTTAATCGGGAAACAGTTGAATTCCAGTTGGGTGTTTATGTTTAATTATGTCTGTCTGTCTTCCCTTACCTCAGGGTGCTAGATGCATCCACAGTGAACCTATCCTCGCCTGCAATCGTTCAGTCTGTCGTCATTCAACTCCACTGCTAATTATCAAGGCTAATTGAAAGGAAAGGACGAGAAAGAACTTGCATTTATATAGTGCCTTTCACAAGCTCAGGATGCTTCAAAGCAATTAACATCAATTAAGTACATTGTTGCAATGTAGGGATATACACCAGCCAATTTTGCACAGAGCAAGTTCCTGCAAACAGCAAGTATCTCGCTAAATAATTTGTTTCAGCAACCATAATCAGAATCATAGATATATACATCACGGAAGTAGGCCTTTTGGCCCAACTCATCCATGCTGACCAAGTTTCATAAACTGAATTAGTCCCATCAGCCTCTAAACCTTTCCTATCCATGTAGCTGTCCGATTTTATTTTAAATGTTGTAATTGTACCCGCCTCTACCATCTCCTCTGGCAGCTCATTCCATATACGCACCACCCTCTGTGTGAAAAAGTTGCCCCTTTTAAATCTTTCCCCTCTCACCTTGAACCGATGCCTTCAAGTTTGGATTCCCCTATCCTGGGGAAAAGACCTTGGCTCTTCACCTTATCTATGCGTCCCCCATGATTTTATAGACCTCTGTAAGGTCATCCCTCATCCTCCTAGGCTCCAGGGAAAGAAGTCCCAGCCTCTCCTTTTAATTCAAACCTTCCAGTCCTGGTAACATCTTTGTAAATCTTTTTTTGCACCCTTTCCAGTTTAATAACATCCCTCCTATCGCAGGACGACCAGTGGCAAATGTTGGGTGGGATGCTGGGAAGATCTCTACTCTTCACATAGTGCCCATCTGAGTGTGTAGGTCAGGCCTCAGTTTAACATCTCATCTGATGGATGGCATCGTCTACAGCATAACACTGGGGTGTCAAGACCAGATTACATGCTTCAGTCTCTGGAGTAAGGCCTGAACCTTGGTTGAAACCAAGGTACTTCCAAAAAGGCATTTAATCAAAAGTTAAAGTGGGTTATTTCACCTCTCCCTGGCATGTTTTTGCGCAGTTTTGGACACCCTGTCTGTGTGACATTGGTCAGGCTAAAGAGAAGACCAATCAAAGTCATTTTTACACCTTAACGACAAGCTCCAAGCCAGATTTAAAAATGTAAATGTACCAGTTTTCAATGGTTAGAGCAACAAGAGAGTTTCTTGGTTCTGTGAAAATATGATGGGCAGGTGGGAGTTCATACTCGATCCTCCCTTCAGAATCAGTCACCCCTTATTCGCACATTGCAGAGGTAGTCTTTCAGCTTATCACCGCCTTTCAAGTGGGCTCTCGAATCCTGAGAAATGGTTTTGGACCTCTTAATTCTGACTTCAAACAGGTAGCTCAACCCCTCCAAGGACTATTCCAGGCTGCAGTCCAATATCTCCATGTGCTTTCCCCTGCCCACAAATGGCCGAGACATTGACGTAAGCTTGAGTAAAACATAAAAGCCTGCCTGCATCAATTGTAAAAATAGATATTCAGAACTGAGTTTGTTTACTTTGGAGAAGGGGGAGCTGGAAGTGGGGATGTGTTCCAGATCTTTAACTTGGCAGTGGCGTGTGAAAATGTGCGGTAAAGTTATTTTTATTCTTGGGAAGAGAGTAACCAGCCAGCAGGGCTGTGTATCATTTTATTGGCAACATCACACGTAGGTGATCCATTGCCTCGCCTAGAGTTGATTAAAATAATTGTATCAAGTGACAAAGGATAATGTTGATGTGAATGTAGAACATAGAACAGTACAGCACAGTACAGGCCCTTCGGCTCTCGATGTTGTGCCGAGCTTAGTCCGAAACCAACATCAAGCTATCCCGCTCCCTATCATTCTGGTGTGCTCCATGTGCCTATCCAATAACCGCTTGAAAGTTCCTAAAGTGTCTGACTCCACTATCACAGCAGGCAGTCCATTCCACACCCCAACCACTCTCTGCGTAAAGAACCTACCTCGGACATCCCTCCTATATCTCCCACCATGAACCTTATAGTTATGCCCCTTAGTAACAGCTACATCCACCCGAGGAAATAGTCTCTGAACGTCCACTCTATCTATCCCCCTCATCATCTTATAAACCTTTATTAAGTCACCTCTCATCCTCCTCCGCTCTAAAAAGAAAAGCCCGAGCTCCCTCAACCTTTCCTCATAAGACATACCCTCTAAACCAGGCAGCATCCTGGTAAATCTCCTCTGCACTCTCTCCAATGCTTCCACATCCTTCTTATAGAGAGGTGACCAGAACTGCACACAATATTCCAAATGTGGTCTCACCAAGGTCCTGTACAGTTGCAGCATGACCCCACGGCTCTTAAACTCAAACCCCCTGTTAATAAACGCTAACAGACTATAGGCCTTCTTCACGGCTCTATCCACTTGAGTAGCAACCTTTAGAGATCTGTGGACATGGAACCCCAAGATCTCTCTGTTCCTCCACATTCCTCAGAACCCTGCCGTTGACCCTGCAATCCGCATTCAAATTTCTCCTAGCAAAATGAATCACTTCGCACTTATCAGTGTTAAACTTCATCTGCCATTTTTCGGCCCAGCTCTGCATCCTATCAATGTCTCTTTGCAGCGTACAACAGCCCTCCACCTCATCCACTACTCCACCAATCTTGGTGTCATCAGCAAATTTCCTGACCCACCCTTCAGCCCCCTCCTCCAAGTCATTGATAAAAATCACAAATAGCAGAGGACCCAGCACTGATCCCTGTGGTACACCGCTGGTAACTGGTTTCCAGTCTGAAAATTTTCCATCCACCACCACCCTCTGTCTTCTTTGAGATATGATGTGGAGATGCCGGCGTTGGACTGGGGTAAACACAGTAAGAAGTTTAACAACACCAGGTTAAAGTCCAACAGGTTTATTTGGTAGCAAAAACCACAAGCTTTCGGAGCCTTAAGCTCCTTCTTCAGGTGAGTCACCTGGTGTTGTCAAACTTCTTTCTATGAGATAGCCAGCTACTTATCCAATCGGCCAAATTTCCCTCTATCCCACACCTCCTTACTTTCTTACTTTCTTCATGAGCCGACCATGGAGAACCTTATCAAACGCCTTACTAAAATCCATGTATACGACATCAACTGCTCTACTTCATCGACACACATAGTTACCTCCTCAAAGAATTCAATCAAATTTGTGAGGCAAGACTTCCCCTTCACAAATCCGTGTTGACTATCCCAGATTAAGCTGCATCTTTCCAAAATCCTATCCCTCAGGACCTTTTCCATTAACTTACCAACCACCGATGTAAGACTAACCGGCCTATAATTACCAGGGTCATTCCTATTTCCTTTCTTGAATATGTCACTTCACAATCAACTGTGCTTGTGGAAGTTGAAGTATTGAATAGAAAATTGGCAAGCCGCAAGCATGACTAGAGATTAGAGGAAACATGTTTCCCACAGAGCAGGAGATACCCGAACAAGACGCCTAGAAAGCTGTAGTTAATTCTGGATCATTTAACTCCTGAAGGGGCTGGGCAGATTTTGAGTTAAAACCAGCAGTCGCTGCCTTCATGTTGTGATGGTCCCACTGGCTTCCAAGGAGTGGGTCTCTATTCAGCCTGTGACTTCAGCAAAGCCAACTCACTGGATTTTGCAAAGGTTCGTGAACCTGTTAAGTGTCGTTTGCTGCCGTGAAGAGCTGCACAAGTTTCAATTAATAGGGCAGTAAAGTTGCACGGGAATCGAACCTGGGTTCCTGGCGCTTTGAGGCAGAAGTACTACCACTGTGTCACCATGCTGCCCATGATGATGCTGTTTATTAACAGCTATCAAAGTGTCTGTTAATTAGAACAGGACAATTAGTGTGTAAAACTATATTCCATTTAAACAGTGACTAACTGGTTGCAGAGTTAAATTTCTTCCATTTGACAGGAGATCCTTGGGCTGCAGAGGGACTAGTATTGAGTCAAATTGCTCATTTGATTTGATTTGATTTGATTTATTATAGTCACATGTATTAGCGTACAGTGAAAAGTATTGTTTCTTGCACGCTATACAGACAAAGCATACCGTTCATAGAGAAGGAAACAAGAGAGTGCAGGATGTAATGTTACAGTCATAGATAGGGTATAGAGAAAGATCAACTAAATGGAAGGTAAGTCCATTCAATAGTCTGACGGCAGCAGGGAAGAAGCTGGGAATGTTCGGTTATAGTTTAATATCCAAGGGTTTCCCCATGACCAGCTCAGTCTCTCCTGGTTACCCCAGTGACCAATGCTCCCAGTGTGAGATTATCCAGCTGTGTGGCAATTGGAAATATACCGTGCGTGATTAACATTCCCTCTAAACTGCAAGTGCCTAAGCATGCCATAATCTTGAATCTACTACATGGTGCCATAAACAGGTTGCATATGGCAAAGCAAAATTAGAGGGAACACTGCCAGTGACTCAATGGGATAACGCACCACCCAGTGTGATACTCTTTTCGCATAGACCAGAAAAGTTATCACGTTTTGGCTATCTCACCTCTGTGCTTGGCTAATTAAAGGTGGACAGTAGTTGAAATATTGCAGTCACTCTCTGCTGTGTTGGGAGATGTAGATATCTGGTGCAGACAGGATCAGGATCATCTTTAGTGCCTCCCATTGTGGAATAGGTTGTAGGCATTTATCATCTGCACAGAAGGAGCGGCCATTTGGGTGAGATGCTAAAATGTGTCTGTGCCGGCCATCAAGCAACTATCTGTTCCGATACTCGAGGAACAGTTGGCCAGAAAAGTGAAAGCCGCCATTTAGATTTTCAGTGCAGGAATCCACAAAGGTCCAGGAAGAAAATATTAGCTAAAGCATAACGTGGTGATTTAATGCTCACAGTGAAGACTGCCGATGCCTGGGAAAGCCGGCCCAAACTCCAGTCAGTTCCTATGAGGAGGCAGGAGAAGGACGCAAAGTGCAAAATCATGTGGAAGTGACTGGAAATATAAGTTATAGGGCAGAATTTTCCATTCTGGATAATAACCCCAGTGGCAGGAGCAAAAGTTGGAATGACTTCCACTGGAGAGCAGAATAGCTGAACATGTGAGATCTTGTGCTGTTCAACTCAACAATGAGGCATCCATGAGTAACATATCAAATCTCATGCCTAACCCATCATTAACTCATAAGCTCCAACGACTGGGCAGCATATTTAAGTGGCAGCTGAACAGCCAATCACTCTTCCACTCTATTTCAGACCTACCCATCACTCCCCCCCCCACCCCCCCCCCCCCACCACCACCCGCCCCTTTCTGTCTTGGTCACACCCCTTCCTTGTGCCGAGGCTTAGCACAGCTTGTGCTACAGGTAGTCAGTCGATGGGTGGTATTTTCCTGTCCTGCCCACCATGGGAATCGTAGCGGGCAGGACATGGACCATGCAAAGGTCTGTTGACCTCCGGTCTTGGGCGAGCATGGCCAGAAAATCCCGGCCAATATCTCTCAAGATGGTAAAAGTAGTGTCCACTGAACACAAAGTGCAGGAAGAAGTCTGCTGTGCCAGGTGCATGCCACCCATGTACCATCATGAAAGACAACATTCTAAATTCCCACTGGCGAAATGCTTCATTGAAGGAGTAAGAAGGTTCCGGAGTGATGGCCTTCTGATGAGCGATCGTGAGATGCAAATGAGGTTCTTGGCATTGCCCCGAGGACACTCCACCCGGCTTTAAGCCGCCATGAATGTCCTGAGAGCAAAATGTCAAACTCCTCTCCTGCTGTGGGGAAACTCACTTTGGCCTCCCACCAAATCTTTCTCCCTCGCCCGCCACTATTCCTACTGCTGCCAGGAGCAGACGATTCCACCCATTTTTAAACAGCAGAAATATTGATGGCAATGCAGCAACTTTCGATTGCCACAATTTTAAAGCTTGAATAAATGCTCAGGGCTTCCAAATGAAAGTGATTAGTTGTGTTTCAGTGCATGGCGCTGATCTTGGTGTCTTCAGAAGAAACCTTTCTGCCCTTATCTCTCCAACTTTATGGTACAGATCTTTGCAACAGCATAATTGGCAATATAAATGGATGCTGGCTATCTCCAGTTACCAAGCCCAAATGGCACTTAAAAACATAGAGAATAGGAGCAGGAGTAAGGCCATTTGGCCTATTGAGCTTGCTCCCACTATTCAGGGTGATCATGGCTGATCCTTTACCTCACTGCCATACCCCTCACTCCCTCCACATACGCCTTGACGCCGTTAGTGTCTAGAAGTCTATATCTTTCTTAAATATATTGAATGACATGGCCTCCACAGCCTTCTGTGGTAGACAATTCCATAGATTCACCACCCTCTGAGTGAAGAAATTTCTTCTCATCTTAGTCCTAAATGGTCTACTCTGTATCTTGAGATTATGACTCTTTGTCCTAGTCCATCCCAACCAGAGGAAACATTGTCCCTACATCCAGTCTGTACAATCCTGTGAGAATTTTATACATTTCAATGAGAACCGCTCGCATTCTTCCAAATTTCAGTGAATACAGGCCTAGTTGACCCAATCTCTCCTCATACGACAATCCTGATATATATTTAAAAGGGTTGCAGATTGCTGTAAGAGCTGATCACATGATTTGATGATGATGTCATTAGGGTGCTTACAGAGGCCGCTGTTTTACTTTCAGTTTATATTCTGTGTAGAACAGCGAACACCTCTTTCAATAAAACCTGCTGTGTTAGTTTGAATTGACGTGTGCTAACCAAGTCTTCTCTTTCAGTGTAAAACCCACAGCCCCTAACATAGATAGGACATTACACCTACCATCACAGGAATCTTCATGTCAGGGTATTTGCAGGTCATTCCACCTTGAATCATTAAATGCTTACAGCATAGAAGGAGGCTATTCGGCCTGTCGTGTCCATGTCTGCTTTCTGCCAGAGCAACTCAGCTGGTTCCGCTCGACCATGAATTCCCCATGACTCTGCAGGGTTCTTTTTCCCTTCAGATAATTATCCAACACTCATTAGAAAGACTCAATGGAACCTGTCTCCACCACACTGTCAGACAGTGCATTCCAGATTTTACCCATTTGCTGTGTGAAATAGATTTTTCCATGTGTCACCGCTGGTTCTTTTGCCAATCACCTTAAGTGAGTGTCTTCTGCCAATGCCTGAATCTGTCCAGTCCCAATTCCCTCACACGTGCACTTCTCTGCCTCTCCTGGGCCTGGAATGGGATCATGGCCAAATCAGGACTTTTTTTTAGCACTAACTTAAACAGGTTGGTTAAAGTATTAGATAGTTACCAGCACCAATAGAGCTATAGCTTAGCATCCCCAAGATTAGAAAGCTAAGGGTGGGGAAATAGACACAGTAATTATTGCAGCATTGCCTGTTTTTCCTTTTTTTTGGAAAAAGAGCAAATAGTTGGCATTCCTCAAGATTAGATTGCCATGTCTCTGTTTTGCTGAGGATTGTCAGTCCTTTTGGTACTGTACTTAGCTAACCCAGTGAGCTGTTGTATCCTGCCTTGAGGCTGTGGGCAGGGAAAGTTGGTTCCAGACAAAAGACTATGCCAATCCCGCATGTTGTGGTTATGTATTGTTTTATTGCATACATCGGTGCTCTGAGCTGTTAAGTACTAGTGTCTGCCTCAAAGCCGTGGAATTTGGATTATTTCTTTTACACACAAGCTTCATTCTGAAACAACTTCAGCAACAGGAAAAGCAGAGACTATGCCCCAAAAGAAAACAGCAAGAGCAAATCTTTTATCTTCCCTCCAATCTTCCCCCTGGCATTGATGCTTTCAGAGTTTCAGCATCTGTAGGCCAATGAAGCCCAACCCTGATGGAGTGCTTCCCCAGTGCCCACTGCCCTTAAAGGGCAGTCACTGGATAGTGGTCAGGATTGGGAGTTCTGACATTTCCCCCCATCTCTCTCATCTGCTGAACGGCATTGAGGCCAATTTTTTTTGAAACTATAGAATAGAATCATTTCAGCAGGGAAGACCATTTGACCATGCCAGCTTTCCTGGGGAGTAATTATGTACAGTCACTCCTCCCTTGCCCCCTCCCCACATCGTAGCACCTTCCTCCTCTTCAGATATTTAAAAAATATAGAAAGCGCAGAAAAATAGAAAGAGGCCATTCAGCCCACCATGTCTGTGCCAGCTGAAAAATGAGCCACCCAACCTAACCCTATTTTCATAGTTCATAGATTTCTACAGTGCAGAAGGAGGCCATTTGGCCCAACTCATCTGCACCAACTATAATCCCACCCAGGCCCTATCCCCATAACCCCATGCATTTACCCCAGCTAATTCCCTTGACACTAAGGGGCAATTTAGTATGGCCAGTCCACCTAACCTGGACATCTTTGGAGTGTGGGAGGAAACTGGAGCACCCGGAGGAAACCCATGCAGACACGGGGAGAATGTGCAAACTCCACACAGACAGTGACCCAAGCCGGGAATTGAACCCAGGTCCCTGGCGCTGTGAGGCAGAGTGCTAACCACTGTGCCACCGTGCCACCCTGGCACGTTGATTTGATTTGATTTATTATTGTCACATGTATTAGTATACAATGAAAAGTATTGTTTTGTGTGAGCTATACAGACAAAGCGTACCATACATTGAGAAGGAGAGAGTGCGGAATGTAGTATTACAGTCATAGCTAGGGTGTAGAGAAAGATCAACTTAGTGCAAGTTAGGTCCATTCAAAAGTCTGATGGCAGCAAGGAAGTGAGCTCTGGATCAGGAATCTTCAGGGTCCTAAGGGTCACCAAACCTGTTAGAGATTGAATCAGAGCATTGTTAGAGAGCTTATGAGTTGGAGTAGAGTTTTAAAGCATAGAATGAGAGTAAAATATAGAATTAGAGGGTATGCTGGGCACAGCTCACAAGAGGTTGCTTCACTCCGGTGCCATCTTGACTTGGTCCATAGACCTGCAAGTCCGGACACATTTTAAATAAGTTGAAAGGTTTCTGCCCCTCGTACCCTTTCGGACAGAAAGTTCCAGACACCTGGCACCCTCTGGCCGAAAAAAGATTTCCCTCATCTTCTTTCTGATCCTTCCACCAATTGCTTTAAATCCATACCCCCAGCTGCTGACTTCTCTGCTAAGGGAAATAGGTCCTTCCCATCCACTCTACCCAGGTCCATCACAACCTCATACACCTAAATCATATCTCTGCTCAGCCTCCCCTCTTTCAAGACAAACAACTCCAGCCTGTCCATCTCATCACTGCTACCAACATAGCTGAGCTTTCATAAATGAACATAGAATGGATCCCAAATAGATAGGTTCATATAATCCTACATTCAGGAAGGAGGCCATTCAGCCCATCGAGTCTGCACCAACCACAATCCCACCCAGACTCTATCCCCATAACCCCATGCATTTACCCGAGCTAGTCCCCCTGACACTAAGGGGAAAATTAGCATGGCCAATCCACCTAACCCACACATCTTTGGGCTGTGGGAGGAAACCAGAGCAGCCGGAGGAAACCCACGTAGACACGGGGAGAATGTGCAAACTCCACACAGACAGTGACCTGAGGCCGGAATTGAACCCGGGTCCCTGGTTTTGTGAGTCAGCAGTGCTAACCACTGTGCCACCGTGCCGCCCCAAAAAATCCCACCCAGAGCTTTAAAAAAAGCTTTAGTACATCAATGTTTGACTGGGTTGTCAGCCAAGAATACATAATGAGACTCTGGTGGCAGCCCTTACTGTTGAAACACCTGAGTCCCAGAGAAAGGATTGCTTGATCGGCACATCTGGCTCTCTAATTCCTGCTGCCAATTTTGCAATGATTATCTATGCAAGGTTAAAAGGTTTCAAGTGCTTGCAGTTTCAGCTATTGAAACTTTACAGGGTCCAGATACTTTATTGGCCTGTAATATAAGGCAGTTTTTTACATAGTGGAAAGTTGTGAATGAATTAATGTTTTTAAAAAGCTTTTTCTATGCCTTCTATTATAACTACAGGGTTCATTGGTTCGATACAGTGTAAATAGGGTTGACCGCCATAGGTTGACATCAGGGGCATAAAGAGCCCTGGGTGGAGGAGCATAAATTGGCCATGGAGCTTGTTTGGGGAGTACATCTTGGTATGGGTGGTATGAGAGGCCATAGGGGGTTCATGGAGGGCATTAGGTGACATGGGTGGAATATGTGGAGTGTATGAGGAGTGAAGGCTGGAGGTCCTTCCTGTTTTTAGTATAACTGGGATGATGTCCACAGCACTGAAGCAACCCTTTTAAACAGCCTTCCTCCACACCCAGCAGCCCCTGTGAAGTTGACCTTCCAGTCGACACTCAATACCACACACACACAAAATGGAAAGCCTGTCCTTGTGGGCACTTTCTTCTGAGGCGGTGGGCGGACCAAGGCAAGAATTTCCCCTAACTCCCACTCCGCCTCTCAAGGATGTCTTTATTGAGCTTTAGGGGAGTTCACTACATAATAGTTAGCCATTTCACTTGGAGATCTTCCCTAAAAGGAGAAGGCATCTCCACCTAATGAGTTTTTAATGAAATTCTCTGTTCATGAATATATACTGTGTTTCATTGCTGAGTGGTCAACTGGAACTTGGCCGTGTGCAGACCTGGAGGCTGTCAGTTACACATGTCCCTCGCCCGATCCTGTCAAACATACTGAAGGATCATTGCAACTCAATTCATTTGAAATGTTCTTTAAAATTTTGTTTAGCTATATCCAATCAAATCCAATCAAAGTCCAATTCAAAGTCTCATACAGTGAGACATTACAGATCCAAGCTGACAAGACAGGCTGGCCTCTTCCTGCCTTGGGCTTGATCTACATGATCCAAGCTGATAGGTGCAGGCATTGCCCCTCCAGTTCTTGATCTCATTTGCATCTTAGCCAAAAGGCCTAGATGCCATTTTTTAAAAATCCTTCAAATGAAGCCTCAGTGTAACCTCATTGACTTCTATCAAGTGCAGGACTGCCAATACTACACTTGATATGAGCCAAAAGGCTGAGATGAAAGAAATGTCCTTTAAAATGTTGACAGATCGGGCATCCTGCACTGCAGTGTCGCAAATGCTCGTGTGGAGAGAATGCAAGAGCTGTGGAGTGGGTCCTGTGATTGTTCGGCTATTTTTTGTGCAGTCACTGGTTGGATTTGCACGGGAAGCCTCAAAAAGCTGCCAATGGCCCCTATTTGAATATTCAAATAACCAAACATATGTTTAAGGCAACGGGTCCTGGATTCCTATGGAGGATCTTTATCAATATGACAGACGGGACACACACACACTGCAGACTGTGTGAGAGCAAGCCAACTGAGCCACTTAGGTACTTGTTCTATGTCTGTAAAGCAAGTCCAGAGCCAAAGAACTTATAAGTCATAAAGCCAATTTCTGGATCAGCTGCTGGGATAAGGGAGCCAAGTTTATTCTCACAGCACTGAACTCCCAGAAACTGCTCAGAAGGGCAATTGAAAGTTTCAAAGTAGTTGTAGCAATTGTTCCCTCTCTCGCAGTATAGCCATTAATTGCTATGGAAAAATCATTAGCAGCCTTTTGTTATCAGATGACCATAATATTACACTGGGATTCGGCATTTTATCGCAACTCCATCCTCAGTGGAATTTGTTTTCTGTTGTCCTTTTGGTAATACCGGATAGTCTGAAAAAAAATGAAGCGGTTTGAAGGGTTAGCTTTTAACTTGCTTGGTGTCTGCAGTACATTGTTGATAGAATGAAAGTCATGCAACAGTGAGTGGAATGTGGGCTGTGTGTAAACTGGGCAAAACCTGTGGTTCTGCCGCAGGAAATACCTGCTACTCAGGAGACAAGGGTTGCTATGACTAAACCTGGTGCAAACGTGGATGATTAATTGATAAACTCCAGAACACTTTCCATTTCCCTCTGCAGAACAATTACTCACTTGAGGAGAGTTGGCGAATTGTTGACATAGTACTTTGCTGGTGCCAGCCTTCTACAATAAGATGATTGTCCTGCAGGGCACATTTTACAGTGCCCACAGTGCCACTCACATCTGTAGCATCCAGCTACAGCATCCACAAGTGGCAAGTTGGGAATGTGTAAAAGTTGATGATGTTGTGAAAGGGATTCTGATTATCTTTCCATTGGACTGTGATTTGTGGTTTTGGATCTTTGGGTAAGATTATTGCATGAACTTGGAAGTTCTGTGTAACGGGGGTGATTCCACGTGTTGTGTGGGCCCAACATCTTTTCGGTGACCAGGGACTTCGAGGCTCCCTACTAATGGGGCTCGCAGCTGTCCTGACCTCCCACAGATACACTGTGGCTCTTGACTTCTCCCCTTCAGTAGTAATTTGCTCATATGGGATGGGCAGAGGTTCTGTCTCTCGCAAAGTAAATTGGAAACTCCCAAAAACAGCAAAGGCCCTCTGTCAGGAGATCAGTGGAACCCCACAAGGAAATTTGGCCCCGTTATGCTTTGTTGCGGTAACTTCCAAAGGAATTTTTTAAAAATTTTGGAGGGGATATTAACTGGGAGTGGGTTTCAGACAGGGATGATCCAGAGAACATGTTTAAAAGCCTCCAGACAGCAATTTGAGGCCAGCTTATTTTAACTCCTGGCCTTCACTGTATTTACATCTCGCCAGACGGATCCCTTCTAACACGGTCAGAAAGACGCACTTGTCTGCTGCCTAGTTAACAACTAGAAAGGGAGGGGGCTCAGCAGAGCCTTGGGTGCAGGTTAGAGAAGAGTCCAGGGCAGCAAAGGTCAAGACATTCTGAGTGTTTCTTTGGTGGTATTCATTAAGGAATGTTGATCTGGGCTCTGAGAAAACTTTGCTCTTCAAATTGTGCCCTGGGGGCATTTAATAACCAAATGAGTTAAAGCAACAAGTGGGAGCGCTTGATGATACAGCTCCTCTCCCAGCCCCCTCCTCCAGAACTGTAGTGGCGCATTAGCTGGATGGAGATTGTGTACTGGATTAAGCTCTTTGCAACCTGACCTGTAAATGCCTGATGCTGCCAAGAAGTGGAATAGTTTTACATCAGATGTTAGTTAGACCTCACCTGAGTGAGTAAAAAAAACAGAGAAAAACCCTAACTTCCAGATAAGAAGAAAATACATTGAGTGGCATTTTCCAGTCCTTCCCACCCCAGCACCCTGCGGCAATGTGACAGGCGAGCCACTCAAATCGGCATAGACATTGGTGGGACTGGAAAATCCCGCCAGCATCCAATGGCAAGCCACCTCAGCCAGCTGGTAAACGTGCCACTGCAGGGGGAATGGAAAATCCCACCCATTGTATCGAAGACTGATCAGTTGCTTCCACCCCAATCAATTTTCACCCATTGAATAGGCTTCCCTTATAATTCAATGGGAGGCGACTGTTGTTAATTTAACTGTGTCAGATTCCATTTGAATTAACAAAATGATCCAATTTTAGAATATCGAACAGTTCACAGTGGCATAGTAGTTAGCAGTGCAACTTCACACGCCAGGGACCTGGGTTCAATTCGGGCCTCGGGTCACTCTCTGTGTGGGGTTTGCACATTCTCCCCGTGTCTGCATGGGTTTCCTCTGGGTGCTCCAGTTTCCTCCCACAGTCCAAAGATTAGGGTTAGGTTGATTGGCCATGCCAAATTGACCTTAGTGTCAGAGGGATTAGCAGGGTAAATATGTGGGGTTGCAAGAATAGAGCCTGGGTGGGATTGCGGTCAGTGCAGACTCGATGGGCCGAATGGTGTCGTTCTGCACTGTAGGGGGTTTTATGATTGTACAGCATAGGAACAGGCCCTTCGGCCCACGATGTTGTGCCGAACATGACCGCCAAATTAAAGTAATCCCTTCTGCCTGCCCTTGGTCCATATCCCTCTATTCCTTTATTTTGCAGGAAGGATGGAAAGAATAGGTTTAAATGCTCCAAAAATGTACAGCAGGCAGAATCCAAATGTTGAGCCACCGCATCAACATTCTGCAGCTGATTCGTGCATCCAATAATCCACTGAGTCCGACATGTCCTACTCCTCACCGCCCGCAGACATATGAATCAACAGTTGCGTGTAAGCTTTAGTTTTTTGGGAAATGTAATGATGTGCTGAGTTTAATAAAGCTTGTACAGAACTACCGGGGCATTAACAGCTGCAGTGCTTGCTTGCTCATGTTGAAGCGATTGGCCAGTGCTGGAATGTTCTGTGTAAATCAAAAGGATAAAAGGCTAAACAAACTGTGTCGGGTGGACTTTTTGGAGGCATTTCTCAGCCTCGCCTGGGTGTCTGGCTGTACAGTGTGATTAAATGTATAAATAATCAAAATGACAAAGGGCAAAGAGTCTTCAATTACCACCTGGTGCATTTCATGCCAGTTATGCAAGATTTACTGCGAGATTTTTAGCGTGAAGTCTTGCTCAGGTTTCTGTTGCCAGCTGTTGCCTTAAAGGCCGGCTTCTTTCTAAAGATGAGAACCTGACTTTCCATTACTCTTGGTAGCTTTGGGACTCAGGTATTGCTGCAGAAAAGTGCAATCCTGCGGTTTAATGGGGTTTGAAAAGGGAGTTTCAAATGCCCGATCGGGTCTTTATCAGGATGGCAGAGTACAGTGCAAAATGAATGGCTACACTATGCAAAGGCCGATCCATGCCTGAATCGATTACACTTCCTTATGCACCAAACATCAAGTAGTGCTCCTTGTAGCGCTGTTCCTGTACAGTTGCTGATGCTGGTTTCAGAGTGAAATTGAAAGTGATTTCCTCCCCTACTCGCCAGGATTGACTCAAGCTTGTTCAAAGAATCATAGAAGCCCTACAGA
This sequence comes from Mustelus asterias, assembly GCF_964213995.1. NCBI lineage: Eukaryota > Metazoa > Chordata > Chondrichthyes > Carcharhiniformes > Triakidae > Mustelus > Mustelus asterias. Next base: position 144,528,398 of record NC_135804.1, read on the forward strand.
GCAGAAGGTGGCCATTCGCCTATCGAGTCTGCACTGACTCTGCGACAGCATCCCACCCAGACACTATCCTCCTAACACCAAATATTTACCCTGGTTTATATTTCAATATTTACCCTACACATCTTGAGACACTAAGGGCGTTTTTTTCCATCCCACCCACCCGCCACAGGAATCGTAGCAGGCGGGACCGTGCAAAGGTCCGTTGACCACAGGTGGGATTTTCCGACCATGCTCGCCCCAAGCTCGGAATTTAGCATGGCCAATCCATCTAATCTGCACATCTTTGGAAGGTGGGAGGAAACCGAAGCACCCGGAGGAAACCCACGCAGATACGGGGAGAACGTGCAGATTCCACATAGACAGTCATCCAAGGCCGGAATTGAACCTGGAACTCTGACGCTATGAGGCAGCAGTGCTAACCACTGTGCCACCATGCCACCCCACCATTGAAAGCCCTCAACTTCAGAAAGTAAAGATTAATCACCTGTCTGGTCTAATATGGAAACATTCCTTGGAGAGGAGTTCAGTGATGCAGAGAGTGCAAAGGAAGAAAACTATTTTAACAGGTCACCTGCACACTTTCCAAGAAGGATTAGTGGAAAATTTGGTACATTGTCAGGAGGGGCGAAGAACATTTGTGCTGCTCTCCTCCTGGCGGGGTGGTCTAACCCGGTAAGGGAGGGAGGCGATGGCCTAGTGGTATTATCGCTAGACTATTAATCCAGAAACTCAGTTAGTGTTCTGGGGTCCCAGGTTCAAATCCTGGGAATCAAGAATCTACTGATGACCATGAAACTATTGTCGATTGTCAGAAAAACCCATCTGGTTCACTAATGTCCTTTGGATAAGGAAATTTGCCATCCTTACCTGGTCTGGCCTACATGTGACTCCAGCAATGTGGTTGACTCTCAACAACCCTTCAAGGGCAACTGGGGATGGGCAATTAATGCTGGCCCAGCCAGCGATGCCCATTTCTTATGAATGAATGAAAAAAGAGGATTGACCATCAAGCCGACACATGTCTCAGACCACATGTGTACTTCCAAGGAGGAAATACTGAGGTGAATCTGCTTCAAGTCCTATTTAGTACACACCGTGAACATGATTTCCTTCAACAAAAGCAGCTGGAAAGACGGGCTCTGAAGATGGCTTGGAGATTGGTTTTGAGTGAATCAAAACAGGATTAATTTTTACCTGGTTTTGTACAGTCTGATACTGATCACCAAAGCAAGCTGTGTGGATAAGAAATCAGCTGTTCATAAAGCTGACATTAACCCACGCCTGTGCTCCACTTGTCTAGACAGGATTCACGTGAGCACGCACATCCATTATTAAAAATCTCTTTGTTGTATATCTGGAATAGAATTCTGGCAGTATTACAGAGATCATGTTCTCCTACAGAGTGCAGGAGCCAAGCTGAAACTGGGCCTCCCTTTGACACCTCAAATAAATTTAAAAGGTGCACCTTTGCCACACCACCTGCTTTAAGAAGCTGTTTTATATTGGATGTTTGCTTCCCTGTACTGGGAAGTGTGAGTGTGGGTGTGGGTGTGAGTGCGGGTGTGAGTGTGAGTGCGGGTGTGAGTGTGAGTGCGGGTGTGAGTGTGAGTGCGGGTGTGAGTGTGAGTGCGGGTGTGAGTGTGAGTGCGGGTGTGAGTGTGAGTGCGGGTGTGAGTGTGAGTGCGGGTGTGAGTGTGAGTGCGGGTGTGAGTGTGAGTGCGGGTGTGTGTGAGTGTGAGTGTGGGTGTGAGTGTGGGTGTGAGTGTGGGTGTGAGTGTGGGTGTGAGTGTGGGTGTGAGCGTGGGTGTGGGTGTGAGTGTGAGTGTGGGTGTGAGTGTGTGAGTGTGGGTGTGTGAGTGTGGGTGTGTGAGTGTGGGTGTGTGAGTGTGGGTGTGTGAGTGTGGGTGTGTGAGTGTGGGTGTGTGAGTGTGGGTGTGTGAGTGTGGGTGTGTGAGTGTGGGTGTGTGAGTGTGGGTGTGTGAGTGTGGGTGTGTGAGTGTGGGTGTGTGAGTGTGGGTGTGTGAGTGTGGGTGTGTGAGTGTGGGTGTGTGAGTGTGGGTGTGTGAGTGTGGGTGTGTGAGTGTGGGTGTGTGAGTGTGGGTGTGTGAGTGTGGGTGTGTGAGTGTGGGTGTGAGTGTGGGTGTGAGCGTGGGTGTGAGCGTGGGTGTGGGTGTGGGCGTGGGTGTGAGCGTGAGTGTGGGTGTGAGCGTGAGTGTGGGTGTGTGAGTGTGGGTGTGTGAGTGTGGGTGTGTGAGTGTGGGTGTGTGAGTGTGGGTGTGTGAGTGTGGGTGTGTGAGTGTGGGTGTGTGAGTGTGGGTGTGTGAGTGTGGGTGTGTGAGCGTGGGTGTGTGGGTGTGTGAGTGTGGGTGTGTGAGTGTGGGTGTGTGAGTGTGGGTGTGTGAGTGTGGGTGTGTGAGTGTGGGTGTGTGAGTGTGGGTGTGTGAGTGTGGGTGTGGGGGTGTGGGTGTGTGGGTGTGGGTGTGTGAGTGTGGGTGTGTGAGTGTGGGTGTGTGTGTGGGTGTGAGCGTGGGTGTGAGCGTGGGTGTGGGCGTGGGTGTGGGCGTGGGTGTGAGCGTGAGTGTGGGTGTGAGCGTGAGTGTGGGTGTGTGAGTGTGGGTGTGTGAGTGTGGGTGTGTGAGTGTGGGTGTGTGAGTGTGGGTGTGTGAGTGTGGGTGTGTGTGTGTGAGTGTGGGTGTGTGGGTGTGTGAGTGTGGGTGTGTGAGTGTGGGTGTGTGGGTGTGTGAGTGTGGGTGTGTGAGTGTGGGTGTGTGAGTGTGGGTGGTGAGTGTGGGTGTGAGTGTGGGTGTGAGCGTGGGTGTGAGCGTGGGTGTGGGCGTGGGTGTGAGCGTGAGTGTGGGTGTGTGAGTGTGGGTGTGTGAGTGTGGGTGTGTGAGTGTGGGTGTGTGAGTGTGGGTGTGTGAGTGTGGGTGTGTGAGTGTGGGTGTGTGAGTGTGGGTGTGTGAGTGTGGGTGTGTGAGTGTGGGTGTGTGAGTGTGGGTGTGTGAGTGTGGGTGTGTGAGTGTGGGTGTGTGGGTGTGTGAGTGTGGGTGTGTGAGTGTGGGTGTGTGGGTGTGGGGGTGTGGGTGTGGGGGTGTGGGTGTGTGAGTGTGAGTGTGGGTGTGTGAGTGTGGGTGTGTGAGTGTGGGTGTGTGAGTGTGGGTGTGTGAGTGTGGGTGTGTGAGTGTGGGTGTGTGAGTGTGGGTGTGTGAGTGTGGGTGTGTGAGTGTGGGTGTGTGAGTGTGGGTGTGTGAGTGTGGGTGTGTGAGTGTGGGTGTGTGAGTGTGGGTGTGTGAGTGTGGGTGTGTGTGTGTGGGTGTGTGAGTGTGGGTGTGTGAGTGTGGGTGTGTGAGTGTGGGTGTGTGAGTGTGGGTGTGTGAGTGTGGGTGTGTGAGTGTGGGTGTGTGAGTGTGGGTGTGGGTGTGAGTGTGGGTGTGTGAGTGAGAGTGTGGGTGTGAGCATGTCATTACAGACTACTATGTAAAGTTAAAGCACATGGGATTGCAGGTAATGTCTTGGATAGAAAGCTGGTTCGCAGATAGGAAGCAAAGAATTGGCATAAATGGGTCTTTTTCTGATTGGCAGTCTGTGACTAGTGAGGTTCTACAGGGACCTGTGCAGGGAATGGCAACTGTTCACATTATACATTAATGATTTGGAAGAGGAAACTGAATGTATTATCTTGAAATTTGCAGACAATACAAAGTTGGATGGCAGATGCAGTATAATGTGGATAAATGTGAGGTTATCCACTTTGGTAGCAATAATAGGAAGACAGATTATTACTTGAATGGGTGTAAATTGAGAGAGGTGGATACTCAACGAGACCTTCGAGTCCTCATGCATCAGTCGCTGAAAGTAAGCATGCAGATACAGCAGGCAGTAAAGGCAGCAAATGATACGTTGGACTTCATAGCGAGAGGATTTGACTATAGGGATAGAGATGTTTTACCGCAATTGTATAGGCTGTGGATAGGGCCACATCTGGAGTACTGTGTGCAGATCTGATGTCCTTACTATAGAGGGAGCACAGCGAAGATTTAACAGGCTGTTTCGTGGGATGGCAGGTCTGTCCTATGAGGAGAGACTAAGTCGGTTAGGATTATATTTACTGGAGTTTAGAAGAGTGAGAGCAGATCTCATAGAAACTTATAAAATTATTACAGGGTTAGACAGGGTAGATTCAGAAACAATGTTCCCAATGGTGGGGGAGTCCAGAACTAGGGTTTGAGGTTAAGGTATAAGCCCTTTAGAATTGAGGTGAGGAGAAATTTCTTCACCCAGAGGGTGGTGGATGTGTGGAATTCACTACCACAGAAAGTAACTGAGGTCAAAACATTGTCTGATTTCAAGAAGAAATTAGATATAGCTCTTGGGGCTAAAGGGATCAAGGGATATGGGAGGAAGGGGGGGGGGATCAGAATATTGAATTTGATGATTGGCCATGATCAAAATGAATGGTGGAGCAGGCTCGAAGGGCCAAATGGCCCATTCCTGCTTCTAGTTTCAATGTTTCTGTATGCTCAGCTTGGGAGATTAAGAAGATGGGTTTACAGCACTGAAACTCGTCAGTAATGTCACTGGGCCTTCTGCTGTGCCCGCACAGAGAAATATCTCAAGAGGCGTTTGGGACTATAAATTGCTGAGCTGTTCAGCCCGGATATTTGCATCAGGAAGCCTTGAGATTGGCAATGAAGCAGAACTGGGTAGAAAGTGTAACTACACTTATGTGATGATTTACTCAAGGCCACAACTGTTTATAGAAGAGTTTTTTAAAAAAAAACTAACCTTCAGATTGCTGTCAGGTTAGATTAAAAGCCGGCGGTTAGACTAAACGGGGCCCTTGCTTTGTGATGGAAGCAGCACAGTGTACAGTACACTGTGTGTGAATCTGGAATCTTCTTCCTGGTGCTCTAATGTCTCACTCTCTGCTAAACTTAGTGGATGAGGCGATAGTGGATGAGGTGGAATTCCACAATCTTCCAGAGTGACCACATCGAATTACAGAGGGAAACAAAATAGACTTTGAGAACCAAAATAAAAGTGAGCCTGGAACAAGGCTAATCTGTCAACTAAAATGAAAAGAACAGCTTCAGTTCCAGCTCTGTAATTAGATTGAATGCTTTACAGTATCAACATGTCACTTCTTGATGCCTGATCCCTTTTTCAGAACCACTCAGGAAGTTGTTGCATCGCGAGTGTGCGTAAACCTCTGAGCCATTTCCCCAACTGTATCACTCCTTAAAGTTTCTAAACCATCCAGCCCTGTGATCTCACACTGGCCTCTCTCTTGTACAATCGCCATTGCCCCAGCTTCCCTTTCTACAGCTGTGCCTCCAGTTGCCCGAGCCCTTCACTCTGGAATTCTGTCCCTAAACCTCTCCACTTCCTTCTTCAAAACCTGCCTTCAAGTCCACCTCTTTGGCCTGGTCTTTGGTCACTTTGGTTCATTTAGAGGAATACAAACAAAGTGAACAAAGAATAGTGCAGCACAGGAACTGGCCCTTCGGCCCTCCAAGCCCATGCCGATCATGATGCCCTAACGAGAATCATAGAATTCCTATAGTGCAGAAGGAGGCCATTCGGCCCATCGAGTCTGCACCGACCACAATCCTACCCAGGCCCTACTTCTGTTATCCCACATATTTACCCTGCTCATCCCCTGACACTAGTGTCAATTTAGTATGGCCAATCAACCTAACCCTCACAATCTTTGAATTGTGGGAGGAAACCGGAGCACCCAGAGGAAACCCATGCAGACACGGGGAGAATGTGCAAACTCCTCACAGACAGTGACCCGAGACCGGAATTGAACCCAGGTCCCTGGCACTGTGAGGCAGCAGTGCTAACCACTGTGCCACCATGCCACCTCTAGAGCAGGTAAGGATGGCAGATCTCCTTCCCTAAAGGTCGTTAGTGAACCAGATGGGTTTTTCCGACAATCGACAATGACTTCATGGTCATCAGTAAATTCTTAATTCCAGATGTTTCTTATTGAATTCAAATTCCACCATCAGCAGTGGTGGGATTCGAACCCAAGTCCCAGAACATTAGCAGAGTTTATGGATTAATAGTCTAGCGATAATACGACTAGGCCATCACCTCCCCCTAACTAAACTAAAAAAAAACCTTCTGCCCTTACTCGGTCCGTTTCCCTCTATTTCCTCCCTATTCATGTATCTATCCAGGTGCCTGTTAAATGTTGCTAATGTGCCTGCTTCCACCACCTCCTCTGGCAGCGCATTCCAAGCACAAACCACTCCCTGTGTGAAACATTTCCCCTACACATCTCTCTTAAACTTTCCCACTCTCACCTTGAACCTGTGCCCCCTTGTAATTGACACTTCCACTCTGGGAAAAAGCCTCTGACTATCCACCCTGTCTGTGCCTCTCATAAATTTGCAGACCCCTATCAGGTCTCCCCTCAGCCTCCGTCTTTCCAGTGAAAACAACCCTAGTTTATTCAAACTCTCTAGAATCTAGATTAATGCACCACGAAATAGAAAGGGCATGTCAGAAAGGCAAGGTCACAGTGATCATGGGGGATTTCAATATGCAGGTGGACTGGGTAAATAATGTTGCCAGTGGACCCAAAGAAAGGGAATTCATTGAATGTTTACAGGATGGCTTTTTGGAACAGCTTGTGATGGAGCCCACGAGGGAACAGGCTATTCTGGACTTAGTGTTATGTAATGAGCCAGACGTGATAAAAGATCTTAAAGTAAGGGAACACTTAGGAAGCAGTGATCATAATATGGTAGAATTCAGTCTGCAATTTGAAAGAAGGAAGGCAGAATCAGATGTGAAGGTTCTACAGTTAAATAAAGGTAATTACAGGCGCATGAGGGAGGAACTGACAAAAATCGACTGGAAGCAGAGCCTAATGGGAAAGACAGTAGAACAGCAATGGCAGGAGTTTCTGGGAGTAATTGAGGACACAGTGCAGAGGTTCATCCCAAACAAAAGAAAGGTTATCAGAGGGGGGATTAGGCAGCCATGGCTGACAAAGGAAGTCAGGGAATGCATCAAGGCAAAAGAGAGAGCCTATAATGTGGCAAAGAGTAGTGGGAAGTCAGAAGATTGGGAAGGCTATAAAAACAAACAGAGGATAACAAAGAGAGAAATAAGGAAGGAGAGGATCAAATATGAAGGTAGGCTAGCCAGTAACATTAGGAATGATAGTAAAAGTTTCTTTAAATACATTAAAAACAAACGGGAGGCAAAAGTAGACATTGGGCCGCTCCAAAATGACGCTGGTAATCTAGTGATGGGAGACAAGGAAATAGCTGAGGAACTTAATAAGTACTTTGCGTCAGTCTTCACAGTAGAAGACATGAGTAATATCCCAACAATTCAGGAAAGTCAGGGGGCAGAGTTGAATATGGTTGCCATCACAAAGGAGAAAGTGCTAGAGAAACTAAAAGGTCTGAAAATTGATAAATCTCCGGGCCCAGATGGGCTACATCCTAGAGTTCTAAAGGAGATAGCTGAAGAAATAGTGGAGGCGTTAGTTATGATCTTTCAAAAGTCACTGGAGTCAGGGAAAGTCCCAGAGGATTGGAAAATCGCTGTTGTAACCCCACTGTTCAAGAAGGGAACAAGAAAAAAGATGGAAAATTATAGGCCAATTAGCCTAACCTCAGTTGTTGGCAAAATTCTAGAATCCATCGTTAAGGATGAGATTTCTAAATTCTTGGAAGTGCAGGGTCGGATTAAGACAAGTCAGCATGGATTTAGTAAGGGGAGGTCGTGCCTGACAAACCTGTTAGAGTTCTTTGAAGAGATAACAAATAGGTTAGACCAAGGAGAGCCAATGGATGTTATCTATCTTGACTTCCAAAAGGCCTTTGACAAGGTGCCTCACGGGAGACTGCTGAGTAAAATAAGGGCCCATGGTATTCGAGGCAAGGTACTAACATGGATTGACGATTGGCTGTCAGACAGAAGGCAGAGAGTTGGGATAAAAGGTTCTTTCTCAGAATGGCAACCGGTGACAAGTGGTGTCCCGCAGGGTTCAGTGTTGGGGCCACAGCTGTTCTCTTTATATATTAACGATCTAGATGACGGGACTGGGAGCATTCTGGCCAAGTTTGCCGATGATACAAAGATAGGTGGAGGGGCAGGTAGTATTGAGGAGGTGGGGAGGCTGCAGAAAGATTTAGACAGTTTAGGAGAGTGGTCCAAGAAGTGGCTGATGAAATTCAACGTTGTCAAGTGCGAGGTCGTACACTTTGGAAAAAAGAATAGAGGCATGGACTATTTTCTAAACGGTGACAAAATTCATAATGCTAAAGTGCAAAGGGACTTGGGAGTCCTAGTCCAGGATTCTCTAAAGGTAAACTTGCAGGTTGAGTCCGTAATTAAGAAAGCAAATGTAATGTTGTCATTTATCTCAAGAGGCTTGGAATACAAAAGCAGGGATGTACTTCTGAGGCTTTATAAAGCACTGGTTAGGCCCCATTTGGAGTACTGTGAGCAATTTTGGGTCCCACACCTCAGGAAGGACATACTGGCACTGGAGCGGGTCCAGCGGAGATTCACACGGATGATCCCAGGAATGGTAGGCCTGACATACGATGAACGTCTGAGGATCGTGGGATTATATTCATTGGAGTTTAGGAGGTTGAGGGGAGATCTGATAGAAACTTACAAGATAATGAACGGCTTAGATAGGATGGACGTAGGGAAGTTGTTTCCATTAACAGGGGAGACTAGGACGCGGGGGCACAGCCTTAGAATAAAAGGGAGTCACTTTAGAACAGAGATGAGGAGAAATTTCTTCAGCCAGAGAGTGGTGGGTCTGTGGAATTCATTGCCACAGAGGGCTGTGGAGGCCGAGACGTTGAGCGTCTTCAAGACAGAAATTGATAAATTCTTGATTTCTCGAGGAATTAAGGGCTATGGGGAGAGAGCGGGTAAATGGAGTTGAAATCAACCATGATTGAATGGTGGAGTGGACTCGATGGGCCGAATGGCCTTACTTCCGCTCCTATGTCTTATGGTCTTATGGTCTTAATGTACGAGGGAGTAAGGAATAGAAGGGTATGGTGATTGGGCCAAATTAAGTTGGGTGGAAGAAGGCTCGTGTGGTACATAGACATCAGCCTGGTTCATTCATTTGAACGGCCTGTTTCTATCCTATAACTTTCTGTAGTGATCCAATTTTCCTTATGCTTCTGAATTAATGCCATGAGATCTTGTCTATCATAAGTACTGTGGCTACAAGAGCAAGTCAGTGTCTGGGCATCCTGCGGCAAATAACTCCCCTCCTGACTTGCCAAAGCCTGTCTACGTCTACAAGGCTCAGAAGCTTGACACCATCCAGGACAAAGCAGCCTGCATGATTGGCACCCCATCCACAAACATTCACTCCTTTCACCACTGATGCACAGTGGCAGCAGTGTGTACCATCTGCAAGATGCACTGCACAACTTATAAAAGGCGCCATGGCTGCTACCATCTAGAAGTCATGATGTGGAGATGCCGGCGTTGGACTGGGGTAAACACAGTAAGAGTTTTACTTTACTGACTGTACTTTAACCTGGTGTTGTTAAAACTCTTACCATCTAGAAGGACAAGGGCAGCAGATACATGGAAACTCCACCATTTGGAAGTTCCCCTCCAAGCCACTCACCATTCTGACTTGGAAGTATATCGCTATTCCTTTACTGTCGCTAGCTCACCCTGTGCTGTGGGTGTACCGACACCACATGAACTGCAATGGTTCAAGAAGGCAACTCAGCACCACCTTCTCAAGGGCAGCTAGCACCCATACCCCATGAATGAATTAATATAAAATGTAAGTTGCTGTAGTAAATTGTGGGATGAAAATGTTCCTGTGCTGACTGTTCATGCCATTGCTGAAAAACCAGGGAATAGACATGGACAACTTCCTGGTGTACATGTGTGCGTGTCTTGGAGAGTGGCAACAAGGTGATTACCTCATAAGTTGCAACTGTCAATTGTCCTTCTTGCAAATGGACAATTACCCAAGGTGAACCTAACATCCTTCTGTCATGAAAGGGGTGCATTGAGTGTGGTGAACTGTGAGTGCTCTAACTCCAACCTCCTCCCACCACCTGTATTGCTGTCATTCAAGCCGAGATTTTATGATTATTGGCACAGCGGTTAGCACTGCTGTCACACAGCACCAGGGACCCAGGTTCAATTCTGACTGTGCAGAGTCAGCACGTTCTCCCCAAGTCTGCATGGGTTTCCTCCGGGTGCTCCGGTTTCCTCCCACACTCCAAAGATGTTCAGGTTGGGTGGATTGGCTATGCTAAATTGCCCCTTAATGTCACGGGGATTAGCAGGGGAAATACATGGGGTTACAGAGATAGGGCCTGGGTGGGTTTGTTGTCAGTGCAGGCCTGATGGGCTGAATGGCCTCCTTCTGCACTGTAGGGATTCTATGATTCTATGAAAACCTATTGCCACCCGTGTTCAGATGACATTCTTCGAATGATTCTAAAATCCCTTGCTCATTCGCTGTTCCAGGATGACCTCCAACAAAACTTTTCCAAGGGTCACAGTCCCAAGAAGTGGTTTGCTTGAGAGCCACTCAGGAATGCTACACCGTGGATTGATAAGGGTTGAAGCCAGTATCTGTGATTTTGCATGGTGGTTTCAAGTATGCCACACTGGGAGCCATGGGGTGTTGTGCAATATGCTATGGATGTTGAGAATAGTCTTCCTCTAAATACTAATTGATTCTTGCTGGAGACCAAGAGAAAATATACATTTCCAAACCACCTTTACCTGGATAAAATGCCCCGAATGCATTTTATACACAAGCAAGAGACACGTTGGTAGTAGAACAACAAGTGTGTCCCTCAAGGACAGTCAAAGAGACTTTTAAAGGCAGACAGGGAAGTAGCAAAGCAAAGAGCCAATGAGAAGAGGTTGCAGAGGGTAGGGTCCAGATGGCAGTGTTGTACTTCAGGGGCACGATCCCATGAAATACCTCATTTTTTGAGAACTGATACCAAAATATCTCTGCTGACATGTCTACGAACCTCTGGCAGAGTTTGCAGATGTGATTACCTCAGTAATGGTGGATCTGTAAAACCCACCTCTCGTTCTGCTAGACCTTTGCCCCGGTTGCTGCTCTTCCTTGCCTGAGAACAATAAGAGTACTGAAAGGAGTAACAGTGGGAGCTATTGCAAATCACAATGTAACTTCCTCCCCTGCTCCCAACTAATAGGTTGGTGCGGTAGCATCATAATGTCTTGGACATGGTGGAACAAACCACTTGAAGATGCGGGAACATCCAACCTTTCTCATTTAAATCATTGTTAAAGGCTTGTGCACTTAACAAGGTGGAGCCTCTCCTCCTCCCACTGCCCGCCCCTGCCTTCCTGCAGCTGCGTAAGACAGCAGCAAATGTAGCCTTGAGTCCCAGCAATATCCTGTGTTGAAGTGATTTGTCAACCCAGTGATTATGGTAGTGAACGAGCAACCTAGAGGCTTTGAGGTGAAGTCTCACCAGAGCAGGATGAGCAATTGAATTCAGCACATTTGTGGGCCAGGAAATGAAGCTGAAATTAATAGGGTTCTCATTTGAACAAAAACCAACTGGCGAACTCGTATCCTTCAGCAGAGGGAACCACACCATCTCTAACCCATCTGTTTTCCATGTGACTGCAGTCCCCCACTATGTGGTTGACTGCTCGTGATGGGTAATTGATACTTCATATACAAAGAGCTCATTTAACAAATGGGGGTTCTGAGGGCAACTGCTTGAAGACCACAAAGTAACCAGACACGGACCTGACCCACGCCATTTGAGATTTGAAAAATCAACTCTTGCAGTGGTAGAGTCCTACCCCAAACCTCAACAGTTAATCAGGAGGCCATCATAGGTTCACCCAACCCTTCTCCTGCATGAGTGTCACATGTTTTAGTGTCTTGCCATAGATATTCTCTCTGGTACAGAAAAGATCATCACTCGCAGGGTAATCTCGGTGTCTGTGCGTAGGGACGTTTCTGTGCTTTCCAGTAAGTGTATAATATTATATTGAGGAGATGGTGGTGCAGTGATAATGTCACTGGGCTAATAACCGAGAGGTCCAGCTTAATGCGCTGGCGGGATAGGTTCCAATTCCACCATGGAATCCCAGCAGTGCAGAAGAGGCCATTTGGCCCATCGAGTCTGCACCGACAGCAATCGGGCCCTTTTCCCATAACCCCATGTATTTACCCTGCTAATCCCTCTAACCTATGTATCCCGGGACACTAAGGGGCAATTTAGCACGGCCAATCAACCTAACCTGCACATCTTTGAACCACGGCGGAATTTAAATTCAAATCAAAATTCTGGAATATTAAGTTACCCTCAAATAGTGATCATGAAACTATCAGCAAATTTCATTTAAAACAAACTATCTGATTTATTAATGTCCTTTAAAAAAGCAATCTGCCATCCTTACCTGGTCTGGCCTACATGTGACTCCAGAGCCACACCAATGTAATTGACTCTTGACTATCCTCTGAAATGGCATGGCAAGCATTCAGTTCAAGGGCAATTAAGGATGGGCTTTAATGTTGACCTTGCCAATGATGTCCACATCCCACAATAAACATAAACACTCCAGAGGAATGGTTCATCTGAATGTTCATCTTGTTCACACATGTACACGTTCAAACTCTTTTAATGCAGATATTAATATTAGATAAGGCAATGTCCCATACCAATTGTTAAACTGTGTGAATTCATTGTGAGTTGATGAATCAGATCTCAATAATTATGATCTGATTCACTTAGTACAATTTGCATTCATGTAATAACACAATTCACCAAAGATCCTTAGACGGCACCTTCCAAATCCACGACCACTTCCATCTAGAACGACAAGGACAGCAGATAAATGGGAGCACCACCAAGTTCCCCTCCAAGCCACTAGCCACTCACCATCCTGACTTGGAAATATATCGGCCGTTCCTTCGTGGTCGCTGGGTCAAAATCCTGGAATTCCCACCCTAACAGCATTGTGGGTCAACCCACAGCACGTGGAATGCAGCGATTCAAGAAAGCAGCTCACCACCACCTTCTCAAGGGCAACCGGGAATGGGCAATAAATGTTGGCCAGCCAGCAACGCCCATGTCCCAGAAATGAATAAAAAATAATAAAGACTGGGTGGGATTTTCCCAGCGCGCCCGCCCCAAGACCGAAAACTGCCACCCAAAGTCAACGCATCTGTAAACAATCGTCAAATTTTATTTCCCACCCACGACAATTCCAGGGCTGGACGGGACCAGAAAATGTACTTCCTGAAATAGGTGGATCATCTTAAGACCATAAGACCATAAGACATAGGAGCGGAAGTAAGGCCATTCGGCCCATCGAGTCCACTCCACCATTCAATCATGGTTGATTTCAACTCCATTTACCCGCTCTCTCCCCATAGCCCTTAATTCCTCGAGAAATCAAGAATTTATCAATTTCTGTCTTGAAGACGCTCAACGTCTCGGCCTCCACAGCCCTCTGTGGCAATGAATTCCACAGACCCACCACTCTCTGGCTGAAGAAATTTCTCCTCATCTCTGTTCTAAAGTGACTCCCTTTTATTCTAAGGCTGTGCCCCCGCGTCCTAGTCTCCCCTGTTAATGGAAACAACTTCCCTACGTCCATCCTATCTAAGCCGTTCATTATCTTGTAAGTTTCTATCAGATCTCCCCTCAACCTCCTAAACTCCAATGAATATAATCCCACGATCCTCAGACGTTCATCGTATGTCAGGCCTACCATTCCTGGGATCATCCGTGTGAATCTCCGCTGGACCCGCTCCAGTGCCAGTATGTCCTTCCTGAGGTGTGGGGCCCAAAATTGCTCACAGTACTCCAAATGGGGCCTAACCAGTGCTTTATAAAGCCTCAGAAGTACATCCCTGCTTTTGTATTCCAAGCCTCTTGAGATAAATGACAACATTACATTTGCTTTCTTAATTACGGACTCAACCTGCAAGTTTACCTTTAGAGAATCCTGGACTAGGACTCCCAAGTCCCTTTGCACTTTAGCATTATGAATTTTGTCACCGTTTAGAAAATAGTCCATGCCTCTATTCTTTTTTCCAAAGTGTACGACCTCGCACTTGCCCACGTTGAATTTCATCAGCCACTTCTTGGACCACTCTCCTAAACTGTCTAAATCTTTCTGCAGCCTCCCCACCTCCTCAATACTACCTGCCCCTCCACCTATCTTTGTATCATCGGCAAACTTGGCCAGAATGCTCCCAGTCCCGTCATCTAGATCGTTAATATATAAAGAGAACAGCTGTGGCCCCAACACTGAACCCTGCGGGACACCACTTGTCACCGGTTGCCATTCTGAGAAAGAACCTTTTATCCCAACTCTCTGCCTTCTGTCTGCTTTACTTAAAGCAATTGCTAAAAGCATTCTCGCTGTCTCACAGCTTTTGCTGTACCAACTGACTTTTGTAATTTTTCCTTTCCCCTGTTCATGACCCAGTGGATCCAGAGACTGTCCATTGCAGTTAGGTGTGGGGTTTATTGTTTATTATTGTTGGGGGGGGGACCCTAATGGGGGAGTATGGTGCTAAACAACATCAAAGCTTAATTCATTACCATTTTAATCACCTATTCTCTCAGTGTTGCTTTGTGAGTGGGCTATGTTTTAAAACGTGTTTAAAAGTAATTGCCTGGCAAAAGATAATGAAATGTGGCAATACGCCATTGATTGTTCTCAAGATTGAGGATCCTATTTGTATCTGTTTCTCCCAACCCAACCCAACCCAACATGCAGGGATCAGTTGTCAAACTGCTAGCTATATTCCTCCAGCTCCCACAGCACAAACCAAGGGTTAAAGTTGGCACTCTCTGGTTTGTATGGGTGATGCCTTTGCCCACTCGGCCATGCACCCTACATCAACTTGAGATGATCCAAACTCTGCTGCTCGTAGCAGGTCCCCGTGCTCCAATCAACTCTGCGTCCACTGGCCTACATCGATTCCCAGTCAAGCAACATTTTGACTTCAGCTTCCCAGACTCTCAGCTCCGGGATTGAAGCCTGAAACCCCTCTGCTTTGCTGCCTCACGCTCGTCAGTTCAGACACTCCTGAAAACCTTCCACTTTGACCAAGCGTTTGATCACCAAACTGCCTCCTCATGTAGCTCGGTTTGTTTGGTAATGCATCTGTGAAATGCCCTGGGAGGTTCACTATATTAAAGGCTGTATATAAATAACTGGTTGTTGTTTTACGCAAAGATTTTAATTCCTATCATCTTTCTCATTTCCTTCCTCGTTTGTCCGTTTTCTGTGTGTGTGCGTGCATGCGTGTGCATATGTGTGTGCATGTGTGCATGCATGCATGTCCATATGTGCCCATGTGTGTGTGTGCACATTTGTATGTTCACATGTGTGCATGTGTGTGCGCATGTGTTTATGCATGCACTTGTGCATATGTGTGTATGTGTGCGTGCATATCATATTCAGCTGGTGGCCGTTACAGGGCAGCTGGGTTCAGTACTTCCATGACTCAGTTCCCACACTGGCACCTTTCTGCAGCATTCAGGACCCCTGTCTCTTGTATTCTCTCCCTAGTCTGAGTTGCTAAAGTAAATTGCAACATCTCCAACTGCTGCGGAGTCTGAGAACCACATACTCAAAACTGAACAGGAATCAGAGGGGGGGCTGTTTTTTTTTGCAATTTGTTTTACGCTGCTAAGTGAATATCCTTAAATCCTGTCCGAGCAGCGTTTGAATGCTGAGCAGGTTTAATACACTTAACATTCTCATGGTCCAAACGCTTGCATGGTGGGTCCTGTGGGGTTTTCCGGCTAATTTCCTTCGAAAAACTACTTGCTTCTTTTTATCCAATGCACAAAATAGCCCGATTATATCTGAAAAATCACTGCCGTTCTCTTTGCAGTGGCACTAACAAATCGTGCTTTTCAAAAATACACCAAATTCAAATTAAAATCCACAGGATAGATAATCCCCATGGAAACTGTCTTGTTGTTGCAATGCAATGCACAGCAGCTTTTTTTTATCTTTATTTTCGTATGCGCCAAACCTTTTTTTCCCTTAATCCCCCGAGCTCTCCTGTCATGTTAATCTATTTAAACTGTGTGCACTGAATATACTCCCTGCCTTTTGAGCAGGAGAGGAAGCAAAGGACTTTATATATATAAAAAAAGACCCCTGCGTTTTCAATAAACAGTGCCCCATTGTTTGTCTTCTGCCGTTCAGTCTATCTCCACTGGAGTCAGCTACGTTGTCCTGCTGGGCAGATATGCAGAGATAGCCGACCATAGCAAGCCAATCTCAACTCCTTCTGCATTTCTTGGCCCCATGTTAGTGTCCGACTGTGTCGCTGCCTCCTGTTGGCTGCTGATGGTATCAAGTCCTTGGCCTGTACTGCTCACACATCTGTAATGAACGGACCAGTTTTTTATGTGGGGTACTGATGGTATGTACCAAGTGAAATGCACCAGCATATGACCTGTACCTGTGATTACAGGATGAGTGGGCAACACGGTGGGACAGTGGTTAGCACTGCCGCCTCACAGCACCAGGGACCTGGGTTTGGTTCCCGGCCACTGTCTGTGCGGAGTCTGCGCATTCTCCCTGTGTCTGTGTGGGTTTCCTACGGGTGCTCTGGTTTCCTCCCATAGTCCGAAAGACACACTGGTTAGGTGTATTGGCCATGCTAATTTCTCCCTCAGTGTACCCGAACAGGCGCCAGAATGTGGCAACGAGGGGCTTTCCACAGTAACTTCATTGCAGTGTTAATGTAAGCCTACTTATGACACTAATAGTTAAACTTAGTATGAATTGAATTGATTTATTATTGTCACATGCATTGAGATACAGTGAAAAGTATTGTTTATTGCGAGCTGTTCCAGACAAACCATACCATTCATGGAGTACATAGGGGAGAAGGAAAGGAAAGCGTGCAGAATTTAGTGTTACAGTTACCGATAGGGTGAAGAAAAAGATCAGCTTAAGTTATGATAGGACCATTCAAAAGTCTGAAGGCAGTAGGGAAGAAGCTGTTCTTGAGTCCGTTGGTACGTGTTTTCAGACTTCTGTATCTTTTTCCCGACGGAAGATGTTGGAAGAGAGTATGTCCGGGCTGCATGGGGTCCTTAATTATGTTGGCTGTTTTTCCGAGGCAGCAGGAAGTGTAGACAGAGTCAATGGATGGGAGGTTGGTTTGTGTGATGGACTAGGCTTCATTCACGTCTCTTTGTAATTTCTTGTGGTCTTGGTCAGAGCTCATCCCATCTAATTTGTTTTGTCACAGAGATGCTGACTTGCTTCTTGAGCCTACTCTGCTACTCTCTAAAATCACGGCCGATCACTGACCTCAGCACAATTTATTGCCCGATTACCAGATTCCATGGTTCCCCAAGAGTCCGAAGGTCCGTCTGTCTCAGCCTGGCGTATTCTCAGTGGCCGAGCATTCACAGCCCCCTGGGGTGCAAAACGCCAAAGAGTCACAGTGCTCCAAATGAGAGAATTCTTCTTGACCAAGTCTTAAATGATCCAGCTTATCCTGAGACTAGACCCTCTAGTTCTAGACTCTCCCAGCAAAGGGTAAATGCCAAGACAGACTGCTTTAACCAAATGCATGTTTGCATGTTGTGATATCTCCAGAAAGTGCTGACTTGTGCAGGAGTACACCTCTTTGACATCTTGGGTGAGATTTTCTGGCCACGCTCGCTCCAAGACAGGAAAATCCTGCCCGAGGTCAACAGACCTTTGCACGGTCCGTCCCTGCCCGCTACGATTCCCGTGGTGGGTGGGACGGGAAAATTCCGCTCCTTGTCTAAGTGAATGTTCTTCACGTATTGGCTTTGCACTTTTTCATCATTAGATAAAAATGATAAATCCCTTTTAACCCATTGCCAATAGTGGAATCTGCATACTGCAAATGTAGTGCTTGTGATTGTGCGTATTATTGAGAATCAGTAATGACCACACGAAGAACACCCTCCTGCGCTCTGTAGATTAATAGATAGGAGGAGAGAAAATTGATGAGAAGGGGAAAAATAGCTTGTGGAAATCTTTCATTTCTATCTTTTTCTGAAGATGATGGTTCTTTGTTGCAGTTGCCTTGTAGCCCTGACATTCGCATCTGAGTTATGACTGAATTTCAGGAGGATATTCCACTGGGGAAAGCAGGAGTAGAGCTCATAACTCAGCATGGTATTTTCGTCAACTAATGCCGAAAGGTATGGTTCGACCAGAAGTGACTGTTCTCTTCCGATCCCCTGGCACATTGAGGCCATTTGCAGGACTGTGGTTGCTGCCTGATAGCTAGACAATTGGAGGTGGCCAGCAATGAGCCACAGTATAGGCTCCTGATGGCTAACTGGCAGCCCAGTGAGAAAGTTGCAATTTTATTGACCATTGGGCAAGGCAAGGGCTCAGGCCTAATGGAGATGCTGGTGCCACCATCACATTGCTGGCTAACACCCATGCTGGTCTTGAATACAAAGGGAGTTTTAGAACCACATTTCAGTAAGACCCACATCTTTCAGGGGAGGCCGAGAGGAACGTGAGCAAGTAAACACGTCTTGCAGTCTTATAAATTGGAAACCAGATGGGTTGAGTTCAGCTCTGGCCATATCTTTAAACTCTTCAATCAATGTGTCTTTTTTGACAAATAGTATTTTATTTTCAGATGTTTTGCTTGATGACAGAAGGTGAGTTCAAATTTCACAGAGGTCATGTTGATTGTTGGAAAAATTCCTTGGTATGTTTGGTGTGAGATGTGGGGGGGGGGGATTCTCCCCAAAATATTCAAAGTATTGAATTTGTTTAAAACCCGGAGTAAATCACGCTGTTTTTTTTCAGCGGGGCGAGTTTCAAAATGAATCTCTGTGCACTGCAGAGTGCATTAGTGTGAATCAGTTCAAAAATCAGTGTGTGGGGCCTATTCCTGCTGGAGAGGCCGGCAGCATAGCACTGAGCAGGCCACTGAGCATGCACCGATCTGTCAGCGCCGTGATCGGCGTACACGCAGTGGCTGCTCTCTGCCGGCCTCCCGATCGCTGGCCAACCTCCCGACCCCCGCACTAGCTCCCCCACCAACAGCCCGATCGCTGGCCCCCCGAACATGCCCAGGACTGCCTCCACCATCCCACCCCGCAGCCCTGATCTCCCAATTCCCCCCCTGCAGAGCCAATCCCCCCCCTTCCCCCCCCAAGCAGGCTGACCCACATCCCCCCTCCACCCCGTTAACCAGCCCCGATCGCTGCCCTCCCCCCGTCACTCAGCCCGATTGCAGAGTGGCAGCAGAAGCCCACACCCCCAATGATTACCCCCCCAGAGGCTGCACCCCTTGGCACTGCCCTATGCCCAGTGGGCATTGCCAAGATGCTTCCTGGGCATTAGCACCTTGCCCATTGGGAAGTGCGAGGGGGACCGGGGGCACCGCGCCCCTGTGCCCTCACTTCACACCAGCAGGGTCGGACCACCAGCTCTCCGCAAGTGGGGAACTATACTGAACCCTGCTGGAGTGAAATGCTCCTGACGGGCGGTGGGGGTGGGGAGGGGAGCTAGTGGGCCCGGAGATTTCAGTCCCGGGCTCGCTAATGAGATTCAAATACATTAAAATTCTAATTTGAATAAATTATGCAGTTCCATGCCGATTTCTGGCACAGCGCTGGGAGACGCACGGAGGCCTGGGCGGGGAGCCCCCAAAACGGCCTCCGCTAGAGTCTCCCGACCTGCTGCAGTCCAAAAGCAGCGCAGCGAGATGGGAGAATCGCCCCCGGGATTTCTTTTTAAAAGCCAGTGAGCTTCTTCGTACCTGCTTTCAAACCACTCCTCCTGTGCAGTCACACGAGTGGTGGCCACCTCCCGCCCCCACCACCCCTTGGGCAAATTCAGCATTCTGGAGTGACAGTAATTGCCCCCTCTCATCCCCCATCCCGTAGGAATTGGGCTGGGGATGGATCCACGCTGTGAATGCCCTCTTGGGTGTCTCAAAGAACAAGGAGAACAAAGAACAATACAGCACAGGAATCTGCCCTTCGGCCCTCCAAGTCTGCGTCAAGACGTGGTTTCTGTCCCTCCGTTCGCCTCCTGTTCATGGGTCTATCAAGATGCACCTTGAACGTTGCTAGCGTGTCTGCTTCCACCATCTCCACTAGCAGCGCATTCCGGGCACCCTCTGTGTGACACATTTTCCCCGCACGTCTCCCCTAAATTTACCACCTCTCACCTTAAAACTACGCCCTCTTGTACCCGACCCTTCCACCCTAGGAAAAAGCCTCTGACTATTCACCCTATCCGTGCCCGTCATAATTTTGTAGACTTCTATCAGGTCGCCCCCTCGGCCTCCATCTTTCCAGCGAAAACAATCTTAGTTTATTCAACCTCTCCTAATACCCAAGTGGCTTTCTCCAGGAAGTTATTCTGCGTGGGAGGAGAAGGTTGCAAGCGAGTTCCTCCTTGTGTTCCGAGGCCGTAGGTTAATTCGATCACCTGATCAGCGATAAATTTCAGGAATGTGGAATGGACTTCCAGATACAGTAACCGCTGTCTGTGCAGAGGGGGGCAGGAGAGAGAGAGAGAGAGAGACAGAAAATTGTTTTTAAGTTGTAGATTGCAGCCAGGAGGCCTTTTTTTCAGAATAATGATAGAGATTAGTTTACTCCCAGTGCATTGTCGTTAAATCTATTGGCCGCGGGTAAAATGAGGAATGTAATTGGGTCTTTTTGATCCTTAACAAAGATAGTAGTCATTTTTTTCCACCTACACCCACCATCCCCCACTCCCGCCCGTTCGCTCCTGCTGCACCTGCCAATGGTGGAGCTACTTAAGTGATAAGTGATACGTCTGTGTCATTCTTAATTGAAACTTTTGTCTTTTCCTTTCTCCAATCTTCTGTCCTCTTTCCCCAGAGGTACCGAGCCACACTTTCAATGGTGTCAGCAACCTTCTGAGAGCCTTCTCAAGTGGCTGTTCTTCAAACCAAGTTATCGGATTGTCGTTTAAAAAAAAACAACTGGTTTGTTAATGTCCTTTAGGGAAGGAAACGGGGTTCAAAACACACGGGGAGCCAGGTGAATTCACTCTGGAAACCTCGCATATAGCCCCAGAGAGATGGTTGGGGGTGGGAGGAGGGGGGGGGGGGGGGGGGGGGGGGGGGGGGGGCGGAAAGATAAAGTTAAAGTTTATTTATTAGTCCAAGTAAGGCTTAAATTAACACTGCAATGAAGTTACTGTTAAATTCTCCAAGTTGCCACACTCCGGCGCCTGTTTGGGTCAATGCACCTAGCCAGCACGTCTTTCAGACACCGGAGCACCCGGAGGAAACCCATGCAGACATGGGGAGAACGTGCAAACTCCACACAGACAGTCACCCAAGCCAGAAAGTCAAGAACCATCACCCCCGTGTATTTTGATTGGGGGAGCAGCGAGAACAGGAGACGGAAGAATCTGTGAGGAGCTTCTCCACCAATCACTGGGCTAACTTCCCCACAGTGGTCAAAAGACAACCCCCAATGAGAGAAAAAATCAGCTGCCCACTACCATCCAACTGCCCATGACTCGTATTGTCAGGGTCAATTTTCTTTTATTCATTCGTGGAGCATTGGCGTCGCTGGCTGGTCCAACATTTATTGCCCATCCCTAGTTGCCTGAGGGCAGTTGAGAGTCAGCCACATTGCTGTGACTCTGGAGTCACATGAGGGCCTGACTGGGTAAGGACGGCAGATTTCCTTCCCTAAAGGACATTAATGAACCAGATGGGTTTTTCCAACAATCAACAATGGTTTCACAGTCATCAGTAGATTCTTAATTTCAGATTTTCTTTTATTGAATTCAAATTCTGCAGGATTCAAACCCGGGTCTCCAAAACATTAGCTGAGTTTCTGGATAGTCTGACGATAATACCACTAGGCCATCACCTCCCCTGACTTGATCCCTTGACTTATCAACCTAATAACTCAATAGAGTCTTTTAAGAGACTCCCGAATGAGTACATGGGACTTAATAGGATGGAGGGTTATAGGTAGGCCTAAAAGGTCGGGATATGTTCGGCACAACTTGTGGGGCCGAAGGGCCTGTTTTGTGCTGTAGTTTTTCTATGTTTCTATAATGAGCTCTGACGAAGGTCATCCAAACTTGAAACATTGGCCCTGTTCTTTCTCCACTGATGCTGTCAGGCCTGCTGCAATTTTCTAGCATTTTCTGCTGTTGTTTCAGATTCCCACAATTTCAGATTTGTCTTTATCTAATTAACATAAGAACATAAGAACATAAGAAATAGGAGCAGGAGTAGGCCATCTAGCCCCTCGAGCCTGCCCCGCCATTCAATAAGATCATGGCTGATCTGACGTGGATCAGTACCACTTACCCGCCTGATCCCCATAACCCTTAATTCCCTTACCGCTCAGGAATCCATCCATCCGCGCTTTAAACATATTCAGCGAGGTAGCCTCCACCACCTCAGTGGGCAGAGAATTCCAGAGATTCACCACCCTCTGGGAGAGGAAGTTCCTCCTCAACTCTGTCTTAAACCGACCCCCCTTTATTTTGAGGCTGCGTCCTCTAGTTTTAACTTCCTTACTAAGTGGAAAGAATCTCTCCGCCTCCACCCTATCCAGCCCCCGCATTATCTTATAAGTCTCCATAAGATCCCCCCTCATCCTTCTAAACTCCAATGAGTACAAACCCAATCTCCTCAGCCTCTCCTCATAATCCAAACCCCTCATCTCCGGTATCAACCTGGTTAACCCCTGATTTCCAATTAAATGTGGTGGATGTGTTGCTGATTCAGCACTTTCTGTGCTCTGTGAGTGAGCTCGGGGTTGGGTGGGTCAGTCATGGGTTGAGCACCCACCCTATTTTATACCACATCCACCCTATTTGACATGACCCCCTCCTGGTGACATGCCCAATGAGAGCATGTAAAATGCAGCCCTATGTTAAAAGGTAGGACAGCAGAGATATAGTGGTAAATGTTTAAGGATATAGTTAATTACTCTGAGTAAAGATTTGACCCAGTGAGAAAACCTTCTAAGAGAAGAATGCATCATCGGTGGGTAAATAAGGAAGCACAATTAGATATAGTCATCCAGAGTATGTATATCCTCATGATATATAGTTGCCCAGGTATGAAACCTTTATTGTATATAGTTACCAAGGATATGTAACCCTCATTGTTGCATGGGCTATATGGATTCCAGCTGCTGCCAGACCTGCTGAGATTTTCCAGCATTTTCTCTTCTGGTATAACATTCAGGGCTATGGGCCAAGTGCTGGTAAATGATTAGGTGGGAGCTTCTCATGTGTCGGTGCAGGCTCAGTGGGCCGAAGGATCTCTTCTGCACTGTTTGATTCTATGGGGGGGTTTTTGAAACTGGATAGATGCGTGCAATATTTAAGATGCTTTTCCGATAACTTCTTTATGTTGCAATTTCAGTGACAATTCTTGCTGTAACACTGCTAATTTTAGAGAAAGACAGTGTAAATAACTGAAGCTGCAACTAGGAACAATTTGTATTTCTTCATGATTCCCAGAGATAATTAGTAACCTCTTAACACTTAACCTTATTACTTTATAGCACTTCAAAAGGATCGCACTTTGTTTTCTCCAGTTGTACCCTCATACCAGCAATTCCCGTTCGGCAACAAACCTGTTTTTCTTTAATTTCAGTGATACAGTAAAGGTTTTCCCTGACATTAGACAACTAGTTTCTAACATTTAGTAAACTTTGGGAATTTCAAGGAATGGCACCACTTTGATCGATTAGGTTCTTCACAGTCTTTCAGGGTGGGATTTTCCAGCCCTTCCAGTTACACAACCAGTGCAGGAGCCATGTAAAACGCAATGTGTTCGGACCAAGTATTACAGGCAATTGACGCTACCCTTTCCCTAAAGATAGTGGCTGAAGCTTGGTTACACTTACACAAGATCCAGCAGCGCCCTCCTACCTTGTCCAAAAAACCATGGCACTTGATAATCTGGTTTAACATCGTTCAATGCATCTGCCATCAGTGCCTGAACAGGACAGAATCTCAACAGTGTTGGGATACAACAGATAGCAAGCAATGTTACACATGTACGGCCCACATCAATTAAATTCTGATGGATACATTGATGCCAAGTAGACGCTGGTGAGTTTCGAATAGAGTTAAACGGTTGGTTGAGCCAACTGTTGGCTGGAATTTTACTGCCCCGCCCGCCACGGAATCGGAGCGGGCAAAGGGCGGACAATGGAAGTGTCCATTGACCTCAGGTGGGATTTTACGGTTTCAGGAAAAGCGAGGCCATAAAATCCGGCCCATTGTCTTTGAGACAAATTATCTTAACGAGAATGTAGTCCTTTCAGTGATAGGTGGGATTCAATTCCTGCAGCAGTGTTTATAATTCCACACAAACCCACAGCTGAGACCCCAGACCTGAGTGGGAATGGGAGTTCGCCAAAAACTTCCACATGAGCCAGACCCTTAAGAAATTTGGTCTGTGGCATGTTGATGCCACTGGGCAATCTAATTCCTGTTCTGAGGTAAATGTCAGTTCCTAAAATGCCTTTTCTTGGCTCTATTCAGCATGTTTCTGTTCCGTTTGCCAGAAACATGTGCTAATGGAGCAAACTCTGACCTCTTAACACTTAACCTGCTTATCACTGAAGAAAGGAATTTGCAGACTAATTCAACTCTTGTGCCTCTTCCCCAACCTTGAAAAAGGAATGTATTTAATAATGTATCCTGTGTATCCTGCAGGACTGGAAGGAAAAATAACATCCACCTTGAAGACTGTGGACAGAGCAGCACTGCGGTTAAGATTGTTCCTACTTTTTCTGATAGGATAGTCTGAACCAGAACAGCAAGAATGTTCTGGAACTTGGACACAAGACAGCCACAGCATTGGCTTACGGACTCACACCCATAATGGAATCCAGCCCCATGTGTCGAAAGCTTTTTTACTCCTGAGCGGATCCAAGCAGCTTTCGTACGAGGATCTGCACAGACAGATCTGTGGCTCTCAAAGTTCTCAAACAATGTGATTTTCCTTCTGCCATTTCCAGGCATGCTGTAAACTAATTGATAGACTAGACAACAACTCCATTATTATAGTATCATTTGTCTGCTCTCATGGGGGGAAGGAGGGCCAGATGGACCTCAGGCTAGGAATTGTTGGAAATGACAGGGGCCGTGCCACTGGGGCTGAAATCTACGAAAAGCATCTCAGGACAATTTTATATTGGTGCTGAGAACACAGTTTAGCCCACCGCCAATTAGACAAAACATGTACTTCAGATCAGCCACTTCTCAGTTATCTGTGATTGGTATCACTGATAGACTTATTTTCAAAAGAGATGCCCACGTATAGATAACATGAAAGGTGATATGGCCTATATCAGGGTGTGGCATTCTCCAGTATTCACACTGGTTGTTTTGGAATTACGGCCCTGGATATTGAGGAGTTTGTTCAGCAAACAAACTTCGTCTGGGGAGGCGATGGCCTAGTGGCATTATCACCAGACTATTAATCCAGAAACTCAGCTAATGTCCTGGGGACCCAGGTTCGAATCCCGCCACGGCAGATGGTGGAATTTCAATTCAATAAAAAGAACTCTGGAATTAAGAATCAAGTGATGACTGTGAAACTGTTGTTGACTGTCATAAAAACCCATCTGGTTCACTCATGACCTTTAGGGAAGGAAATCTGCCACCCTTGCCTACACGTGACTCCAGAGCCAGATCAATGTGGTTTATTAGCATCACAAGTAGACTTACATTAACACTGGAATTAAGTTACTGTGAAAATTCCTTAGTCGCCACACGCCGGCACCAGTTCAGGTACACTGAACAAGAATTTAGCATGGCCAATGCACCTAACCAGCACGTCTTTCAGATTGTGGGAGGAAACCAGAGCACTTGAAGGAAACCCAGACAGACACAGGGAGAACGTGCAAACTCCGCACAGTCACCAAAGCTGGGATATATTGGTGTTATTTCACTGTTGCTGGTTCAAAAACCTGGAACTCCCTCCCCAACAGCACTGTGGGTGGATCTACACCAGAGGAATTGCAATGGTTCAAGAAGGACTATTATCCTCTGAAGGGCAATTAGGGATGGGCAATAAATGCTGGCCCCGCCAGTGATGTCCACACTCCAAAAATAAATGAGAAAGATTCTCTCCCTAGTCCTCTCCATCAGTGCACCTTGAAGACACTCCTTGAACAGACCACTTAGACCAAGATTTTGGTCACCTGCACAGTTATCCCATTCCGTGGATCGCTGCCAATTTTTGTTTAACCATGCTGCCATGAAGAGTTTTGGGTTGTTTTCCCATTTTAAAGGCATTACTGAAATTCTTCAAAGTCAAAATTGTTGTAGTGTCCTCCACCCCATTAATAAGATTTGACCTGAGATGTTGCTGTGCTATGCCAGCCACTAGGTTGCAGGAGAACCAATCTCAACCACTGTGAATGGAATAAAAGCCAACTCTATATGAAAGCTTGCATCTACTTCCAACAGGAACATTGATATCCATCGCAAACATTCGACCCACATGCAATCCACCCGCTCCTTGGTGTCTGTTGTTAGGCAATGCCAAGAACTAATGCATACCAAGTGAAAAGAGCTTTCCAATCTGTGACCCCAGCATGGTAACAACAGCCATATCTGCTGCCAGTGCAATTTCTCTGTGAATCATTCTGTTCCTGCTACTTGGACAGACTTCATGGAAGCACTGTCAACACCTCATATGTTGTCAGATGGCAGGTTTGGTTCTTTGCATCTGTCGGACCTCAGCTAACCTCTTTCATTGCGGAACAGTGGTTAGCACTGCTGCCTCACAGCACCAGGGAGCCAGGTTCAATTCCAGCCTTGGGTGACTGTGTGGAGTTTGCACGTTCTCACCGTGTCTGCATGGGTTTCCTCCGGGAGCTCGTTTCCTCCCACAGTCCAAAGATGTGCAGGTTAGGTGGATTGCCATGCTAATTTGCCCCTTAATGTCCCAAGATGTGCAGGTTAGTTGGATTGGCCATGGTAAATTGCTCCATTAGCCATGGTAAAATGTGTGGGGTTACGCGGGTAGATCCTGGGTAAGATACTCTGTCAGAGAGTCGGAGCAGACTCAATGGATCCAATGGCCTCCTTCTTCATCACAAAGGTCATCCGCTTCTGCCTCTGTAACATCACACATCTCAGTCTCTGCCTCAGTTCCTTTGTTACTGAAACCCTCCAGACTCATATCCACAAATGCTCTCCAGGTTTCTCGCTTTCCACCCTCCCATATGCTTGAGCAAAGCCATAACTCCACTGCCCACTCCTACTTAATTTAAATGAATGCCGTACACCCATTGCCGTGATTCAGGGACCTCAGTTAATGATTTGGCCAACATTGTATCTCTCCAGAAAATGAGATTTAAATGTCTATAATATCCCATGTTCCAAAAATGCCTTAAATTTAAAATTCTCATCGCTGTGTTCAAATACCTCCAAGGCCTCTTCCCTTCCTATCATTGGAATCTTCTCCACCGTACAACCATCCGAGAATTCCGTGTTATTTCCATTCCAGCCACTTGAGTATCTCTAGTTTCTTCCACCCTATCATTGGTGGCCATACCTTCTGCTGTTCATCTCCCAGCTATGCAGTTTCTGGGTGCAGGGGATGGTGGGGAGGGGGGGAGGTGGGGGGGGGGGGGGGGGATTGTTACCACTGACCAGAAACGTAACTGGGCTGCAAAAACAGGTCAGAGGCTAGGAGTTCCTTGGTGAGGAACTCAGCTCCTCAAAACCTGTCCACCATCACAGAGAATCATAGAATCCCGACAGTACAGAAGGAGGCCATTCAGCCCATTGAGTCTGCAAAGGCTCTCCGACAGATCATCCCAGCCAGGCCCAACCATGCCCTGTCCCCACAACTCCACATTTCACCGCCCCCACCCCGCCCCCGCTCCCCATTCTGCACACCTTTGGACACCATGGCTAATCCACCTAACCCTTACTTCTTTGCACTGGATCTTTGTTGGATCTACGAGGCTCAAGTCAGGAGTATGATAGAATATGTGCCTCTTGCCCAATAAGTGTAGCCCTGACAGCACTCAAGAAGCTTGACAGCATTCAGGAAAAGCAACCTGCTTGATCAGCACTCTATCTACACTTGATCCAGTCACTCCCTCCACATCATATTCCATTGGCAGCACTGCAGCAACTCACCAAGGTTTCTTATGGGAATACCATCACCAGAAAGTTCCCCTCCAAGTTGCATACCATCCTGATTTTTTATTTATTTATTAGGGTCACAAGTAGACTTACATTAACACTGGAATTAAGCTACTGTGAAAATTCCTTAGTCGCCACACGCCGGCACCTGTTCGGGTACACTGAGCGAGAATTTAGCATGGCCAATGCACCTAACCAGCACATCTTTCAGATTGTAGGAGGAAACCAGAGCACCTGAAGGAAACCCAGGCAGACACAGGGAGAACGTGCCAACTCCACACAGACAGTCACCAAAGCTGGGATATATTGGTGTTATTTTACTGTTGCTGGTTCAAAAACCTGGAACTCCCTCCCCAACAGTATTGTGGGTGTATCTACACTATATGGACTGTTGTGGTTCAAGAAGGACTATTATCCTCTGAAGGGCAATTAAGGATGGGCAATAAATGCTGGCCTTGCCAGTGATGTCCACACCCCAAAAATTAATGAGACAGATTCTCTCCTTAGTCCTCTCCATCAGTGCACCTTGAAGACACTCCTTGAACTGACCACTTAGACCAAGATTTTGGTCACTTACGCTGTTGTTCCATTCCTTGGATCGCTGCCAAATTTTGTTTAACTATGCTCCCATGAAGAGTTTTGGGTTGTTTTCCCATTTTAAAGGCATTACCGAAATTCTTCAAATTCAAAGTTGTTGTAATGTCCTCCACCCCATTAATAAGATTTAACCTGAGATGTTGCTGTGCTATGCCCGCCACTAGGTCGTAAGAGAACCAATCTCAACCACTGTGAATGGAATAAAGCCAACTCTATATGAAAGCTTGCATCTACTTCCAACAGGAACATTGATATCCATCGCAAACATTCGACCCACATGCAATCCACCCGCTCCTTGGTGTCTGTTGTTAGGCAATGCCAAGAACTAATGCATACCAAGTGAAAAGAGCTTTCCAATCTGTGACCCCAGCATGGTAACAACAGCCATATCTGCTGCCAGTGCAATTTCTCTGAGAGTCATTCTGTTCCTGCTACTTGGACAGACTTCATGGAAGCACTGTCAACACCTCGTACATTGTCAGATGGCAGGTTTGGTTCTTTGCATCTGTCGGACCTCAGCTAACCTCTTTCATTGCGGAACAGTGGTTAGCACTGCTGCCTCACAGCACAAGGGAGCAGGGTTCAATTCCAGCCTTGGGTGACTGTGTGGAGTTTGCACGTTCTCACCGTGTCAGCGTGGGTTTCCCCCAGGAGCTCCGGTTTCCTCCCACAGTCCAAAGATGTGCAGGTTAGGTGGATTGCCATGCTAATTTGCCCCTTAATGTCCCAAGATGTGCAGGTTAGTTGGATTGGCCATGGTAAATTGTTCCATTAGTCATGGTAAAATGTGTGGGGTTACGCGGGTAGATCCTGGGTAAGGTACTCTGTCAGAGAGTCGGAGCAGACTCAATGGGTCAAATTGCCTTTTTCTGCACTCTAAGGATTTAATGGGCAAGACTTTCCAGCTGCGCTTGCCTCGAAACCAGAAAGTCCCGCCCGAGGTCAACGGACCTTTCCATGGCCCGTCCCTCGCCTGCTCCGATTCCCATGATGGGCGGAATGGGAAATTCGCCCCTATGACTCTCTAATTGGGTTCGGCTTATTATTTTTCTGTTTACGAATGTCAATAATGCTGGGCTTTGGAAATGAATATAAAAGAGTCAGCCACAGCATGGGATAGATACAACGCAGCTTTTGAGGGTCTATCAGTGCAGGAATTATCGATATCTCAGCATTGTTTGCATTCTGTACCTGAGCATGGCTACCTAATTCTTTCCACATCAGAAGCAGATGTGGTAACTGGAGGACTGCGATCTTGGCATCCGCTTAACAGGTCATTTTTAGTCTACGGCAGAATTCAATCCACTCACTTCACTGCCCAAATTAATATTCAAATTAATATGGAGGCCAGCCTGGTAACAAAGACTGGCCCTCTATCTGAACGCAAAATAAATTTGCAGACGCCCGGTTTTCCAAAGCTGAATGAAATTTTGCACCATTATAAATGTGTCTTGATTCCACCTTTCAACTACTTTTATTAGTCATTCCCAGGTCATACACTACAGGGGTGCGGTGCAAGGTTAATCCATTTAACTTTGTAAGTTCACAGGATCCCTGATGATTGAATTGTAGAGTGAAACATTTCACATCAGTCACAATGTTTCATATCTGCCATGCCTGGAACATGACCGCTTCATAGATTAGCTCCTTTCTCCCTCTCCCTTTTGCCATTTGTTACTTTTCACCATGACCAATTCCTCACAAGATGCTCTAAATGACGTGTGCTATGCATTGCAATTTAACCTGCAATTTGCATGTGTGTCCACTGTACCTCATCCAGCTTAGCCTAGAAGCTTAATTGTTAGAGAAAGACCTTTATTGTAATTACTTCAATGAGGCCCATGAGGTTGGCCTCTTGGAGTATGAGCTCCCTAATTGAGGTAGTGATTGTTTGCTAGATCAGGGAGCCTCACTTGGATATAAATTCGGGATTGTCAGGTCCACTGACACTCTGGATTCTACCTTTGTACCTGAAGCACTCTCGAGTGGAGATAAGTTTGTAAATAAAGGGAATCTGGTGAAGGGATACCGACCTCTGCGGATTTATTTCACTTATAATTGCAGCCTTACAGTTAAGGCAAAAACATTTATGTACATAGTCAATATAGAATGGGAAAACCTTGTGAGAGATTAAACCAATTGGCTCATTTGTGCCATCCAGTGCATCCAACCTTGAATTTAGTTGGGAAAGATACTGTTTGATGTAAAGACAGTTCCCAGGTGAAGGTATCTCAGTGTGTGAAGACATTGCTTAATTTCTGCTCACTATATCATTGATAGAGGTGGCACAGTGGCACAATGGTTAGCACTGCTGCCTGACAGTGCCAGGGACCAGGGTTCAATTCCAGCCTCGGGTCACTGTCTGTGTGAAGTTTTCACTTTCCCCCCATGTCTGCAGGTGCTCTGGTTTCCTCCCTCAGTCCAAAGATGTGTGGGTTAGGTTGATTGGCCATGATGAGGTCTCCCTCAGTGTCAGGGGGGCGAGCAGGGTATATTCTTGGGGTTAAGGGATAGGACTTGGGTGGGATTGTGGTTGGTGCAGACTCGATGGGCCAAATGGCCTCCTTCTGCATTGTAGGGATTCTATGATGCCAGTAAGAGAGAAAGTTATTGGTTTGATTCCTGGAGCAGACGAGATCAGAACCCGAGTTGTAAACTAACCGATCTGGCAGTGACAGACATGTTGAAAATTTGGATGCCCATTTTATAACCAGCCAATTTTACTTTCCAAGAGGACCAGATTAAAATCGAGGCTCAGGGCTTAGTTCTGATGCTGCTGACCTTTAGATAGTTGCCACAAGTCACTCGCTGTAAGAAATGCTAATTTGAGGAGTTTTCAGAGTGGTTGTATAACAATCCCCATAGAAACTGCTTAAGTTATAAAGATATTTGAATTCCCAGTGACTCACTTGAAGGAATTGCACAAGATTTCAAGGTTTAAGATATTTACTGTAGCAAACAAACTAAAAGCAGCATGGACTGAACATTACTTAATCAGTTCCTAAACTATAGAATCCCTTCTTTATATCTTAACATGACCAATAACCCTACACCACACACACATATTTTACACCATACTCTCCACAGGATTACAGTCTTTAAGAGTTCATGTCTCCTGTTTTGCAGAGTGATGACGTTGAGTGACCGCAAAAGGTGCTTCACATGTTTTCAGAGTAGTACCAAACTGATCCTCTCTGATGAATTTTCCTCCTTGC
This sequence comes from Mustelus asterias, assembly GCF_964213995.1. NCBI lineage: Eukaryota > Metazoa > Chordata > Chondrichthyes > Carcharhiniformes > Triakidae > Mustelus > Mustelus asterias. The sequence goes on from NC_135804.1 coordinate 144,560,365, forward strand.
CATGCTGGGACAACTCTTGAAGAGGTCTTTGTTGGCTGTGGGACATGTCTCTTCAACAAGTGACAATGCATTCTCTTCATTCTGTCTTGGTAACTCAGTGAGAACTGACAGATCTACTGCCTAAAACTTGGAGACCCAGATTTTTGGGGCATCATCAACACTCCGCAAACCTTTAAAAATGGCAGATCCCAGAAAGTCCCGCTCCCATTCCCAGCAGATCCATTTTCACCTGTAGGGGAAAGAGGCGGGGCATGATTCACACATGAGAGGGAAACCTGAACTCAGCAGGGCCATTCGAACTCAGTGCCAAGTTATGGATTTTTAAAGTCGAACCTGAAGGTTGGGTAAGGTCTTAGAACTGTCGAGCTGTGAAATTGTTGAAATCCCCAGCCCTTTACAAGTTAGAAAAATAGTCTACATCAGAGAGTGTTAATAGAAAATTGTGGTAGCAATTACAATAACTGTTTGCTGTGTTATATCATTATCAATGCTCAGCCTATGCAATAATTATCTCAGCAGAGGGAATCCTATGTTCCCAGTTTGATTGACGGCTCAAAGTAATTATTAAAGGATTAGCTGTCTTTGATTTGGGTTTATGAATCTTTGTCTGTTCGTTTTTATAAGGTATTAAGTCGTTGAGGGGTTTAAAAATTTTGAATGGGCTTTCATGAATGGGAGTTTTTTTAACTAAAGGTCATGGTAGATACTTAGATCTTTATTTCATCTCAATATGGCTCCTGAGGCTTACCCATGGTGGATACTGAGTGAGTTGGCTTCGAGGGTGCAACGGTCAATGATGGTGGGTGGGTTGGCATGAGTTGGCATTAGATGACATGGCCACTATAAAAGGCCATAGGAATGGGTGAGGTGCATGGTTTGGTATGGAGGGTATTTGAGGCCGTTGGAGGTGGGAGGAGCATGGATTGGTATGAATTGGAATGGATGGACATGGAAGTGCTTCTCAGTAAGTCAGCCTGAGCCTGTCTGCCCCCTAGTAGTCAGGCACCTGGGCTTATTGGCAGGCTGAATTCAGAACAGGTCACAAGACCCTCGTCATGTCTCCATTTTACCTGGAATCAAAGAGACAGTCTTAAAACAGAATCAACTTACAAAACCTCACCTTTGCAACAGATGCTGCGTCCACTCAAATCCCAGGAAGAGTCTGTGCCCTCGGGAGAGATGGGCAGGGGTGGGGATTGATGTGGAAGAGCATTGGTTTGCCTGTGTAATCGTCGGTAATCACAGCATTTAGCTAAGCTGTCAGCACCCAACTGCACGACACCACAAATAAAAACCACAGCTCACCAGTTTGTCAATTCCTGTAAACAGAAAACCATTTTTGATGCATAATTTGACACTTCGAACAAATAACACAGCGACATTGAGCGGGCATTCCGCCAAGAGTTTCAGCGAGTGAGGGCTACTGCATGGTACCGGGCCAAGGCCTCAAGGTGTGCTGAGTATCCTGGCATCAGTAGGTGTACTGATGTGTCGCTATTTAGCCTTCATGATCTGAATACATTGGATCAATGTTCAGAAGGCTGTTTGCAAAAACACTGAGTGAAGTTAGTTCTTCCTAATAACTAATGACAGCTTAGAAAGGAGGCTGTTCTTGCTCCCACCCTGGAATATTTTGACCATGTGCTGTAAAACTTCAAGGCACAGGATGTTTCGGCTGACATGTGGTTGCATGTACAGGAGACCCAAAGCTGAACTGCCCCTGGCCTGCAGCCAGGAGGCAGTAATCTGGAAAGGGTGTGCTCACCCTGATCATTAACTTTAAAGGAGGATTCTTTTTTGTGTGGCTTCAAAATCACTGAAAGTTTAACGGTCAAAACAGCCTTAAAAATAAGTTAACACTTGCAATGTTTGTTTCGTTTAGCCCAGGTATTTTCACAGTAGCTTCATTGCAGTGTTAATGGAAGCCTACTTGCGACATTAATAAATAATCTTTAAAACATCTACCCCGCCCCCTGCCCCCCACCACCCCCCACCACCTCAGCCCTCCCATCAGATCTGTGCTAAATTAACTGATCTCGATTGAGATGAAGGCGATGGAGGAGCAGTCATTGTCTTCAGTGTCCCAGTCAAGGGAGGGGGATGATTTCAGCCAGGTTCCCCCATTTGGTATCTACTGGTCACTGATAGAGGTATACTTGTGTATACATGTGTGGGGGACAGAGACAGCTCTTACTATGATGCCTTGCAGTCCTAATTCCTCCCCTCCCCCGCCCCTCTCTCTCTCACAGACGGGATGAAATAGCTGGCTATATATTTGCTATCCAAACACAGATGAGGTGCTGACAGTAATTCGGAGTCAGTGAGAATGATCACTTTCAGCAGAGGAATACTATTGGGGAGGCAACAGTTTTCCCCATCTCTGATGATGTTTTGTTTTGTCCCAGACATTGCCAAGGCTTTTATTTTGCAATCCGGCCTCCAGCAGCCAGGCTATTCTGAGATTAGCCTAGTAACCTAATCATGACTCATAAATAAGCTACAACTGTCCTGGATATGGAACTCTCAGAGCTGGAACATAAATCAAGGCCGAGAATTTTAACTTGGTGCAACTGTGTAAAATTGATCCAACCCTCATTATACATCTCTCCTGACTAATGAAATGAAAATTGGATGGGATGTATCATGGGCAGCTGATTCATTATCATCCAGAGTACAATACCCTCCCTACCACAATATTCTCTCCTGAAGATGCCTTGTCTTGTTTTATTAATTCGTGGGACATGGGCATCACTGGCTGGCCAGCATTTATTGCCCATCCCTAGTTGCCCTTGTTCAGAGAGCTGTGGCTCTGGAACCAGATGTAGGCCAGACCAGATAAGGATGGCAGATTTCCTCCCCTATAGGACATTAGTGAACCAGATGGGTTTTTCCAACAATTAACAACGGCTTCATGTCATCAGTAGATTGTTAATTCCAGATATTTAAATTCCACCATCTGCCACGGCAGGATTTGAACCTGGGCCCCCGGGACATTAGCTGAGTTTCTGGATTAATAGTTTAGCAATAATACCACAAGGCCATTGCCTCCCCTTGTTATGCTCGGGTACAGCTCTGCCAATGTAAGCAGCCCTCGCCTGTCCTGCAGAAGTAGCCATTCTTCATTTATGAGCACAAGACATTCAGTCTTGTGGGACTATTCAACTTTAAGGTCATCGCACAACATCACACACATACATACTCTTACAACAGAGGTCAGTAGATAGCAATCAGTATTGGAAATCTTGAGTTTTTTTTCATTCTTTCCCACGGACAGATTGACCCTCCTCAAGGATTGATCAGTAGTGTACATTGCTGCATTCCCTCTCTGAACACCAAGAAAACTTATGCTTCTTCTATTACAGAATATTTATGCTGGAGAGCTCAGAGTGTGGTGTATAAAGCACTACATTAGAGAATCATGGGGTGGAGATGCCGGCGTTGGACTGGGGTCAGCGCAATAAGAAGTCTCACAACACCAGGTTAAAGTCCAACAGATTTATTTGGAATCATGAGCTTTCAGAGCGCTGCTCCTTCATCAGGTGAGTCCTGATGAAGGAGCAGTGCTCCGAAAGCTCGTGATTGCAAATAAACTTGTACTTTAACCTGGTGTTGTGATACTTCTTACTTAGAGAATTGTGGCACTGCTCACAATTAACAGGCCAACCTTTCCTGTGAACACCTCGGATGTTTCTGTACTTTATTTTGAGAGTGAGAAATAAATACACAGCGGAGTTCTGAAGGATTAAATGTTAATTTATCAGGGAATGCAAGTTTCCACTGCTTGAGAATTGAGTTTCTAACAAAGGATCATTGTCAAAGTGGTCACACCCTAAAAGTTGCCTGTTTTGGTTAAGTTTGAACCACCTTGGAGATTAACTAAAATCACCACAATCTGTCGGGGTATCCATGAGAGTTGATACTCACCTGCTTTAAGAATTGACAGGCCAGTTTCCGAGTGGACTATCGCTTCATGTGACCTGAACATTGAGGTCTATTTTTTTTCAATGTGAAGACAATCTACTGCATCAGCTGTGCTGTGAAGCCATTTGCCATCTTGGCCAGATCTTACCCAGTGCCTCATGACCAGCTTTGAATTTCCATCAACTGAAAATATTGGACTGGATCTTACTGGAGGAGGGCATCTCATTGCATGCTCCCCGGGTTAGAGTTTTCCTTACTGCATCCTTCAGCTCAGAAATGTTCCAGTGTAACTTGCTGCTTGCTGGAAGTGTCAGCGGGTAACGATGGGTCAGTGAGGGTAGAAGAACAACGTGATCTTTGTTAAGAGTGGGACCAATAGCGTGTGAGCGGCTTGGCAGGGATGACAGTCTGTACCACCAGTGCAATGTGGGCTGATATTAAAATGACAGCTAACGTTTCGCCACGTCAATTCTCTTCCAACTGAAGTTCATATAATGATAGCTCAAACTCCCTTATTTGGAGACTCATTTCCTAATCTTGCTGTTTTTCCTCCGATACCATAGAATCCCTACAATGCAGGAGGCCATTTGGCCCATCGAGCCTGCACCGATAACAATCCCACCCAGGTTCTATCCCCGCAACCCCACATATTTACCCTGCTAATCCCCCTGATACTAAGGGGCAATTAGAATGCCCAATCCACCTAACCTAATACGTCTTGGGACACTAAGGGGAAATTTAGCATGCCCAATCCACCTAGCCTGCACATCTTTGGACTGTAGGAGGAAAGCGGAGCACCCGGAGGAAACCCATGGCGAGAACGTGCAAACTCCACACAGGCAGTGACCCAAGCCGGGAATCGAACTCGGGTCCCTGGCACTGTGAGGCAGTAGTGCTAACCACTGTGCCACCGTGCAACCTAAATTAATGGGATTTAAAAATGGGCACAGTGGGAAAAAAAACAGCAGCCAATTCATTTTGACCCCATTATGTGCTGCTGGTTTAAATCGATTCCATCTCCTTAAACAATACAAGTTAAAGATTGAGGAAAAAAAACAGAAATTAGAGAGAAGGAGCGTGAATTAGAGTAACTCAGGTAGAGAAAGAAAAATAGAACGAGGGGAAAAAAGGATTAAGAGAGGAGGAAAAGGAAAAGTAATTCATATTAACTAATGTATTCTTGTTCACAATCAGTACTGAAATCCTTAGCTTAAAAAATATTGAGCTCAATCTTGCTAAAAATGTTTATTATTTGACTTTTTGTTAAAAATCTTACAACAATTGACTACATGTCGGAATGAGACTCAACAGTTTGGACCAAAGAGGTTAATTGGCTTCACTTTCACAATTATTACATTATTAAAAAACTATGTATACTCTTAATTACCAGACAGGTGGTACGGTGGCTCAGTGGTTAGCACGGCTGCCTCACAGCGCCAGGGACCCAGGTTCAATTCCGGCTTTGGGTCACTGTCTGTGTGGAGTTTCCATGTTCTCCCCGTGTCTGCGTGGGTTTCCTCCGGGTGCTCCGGTTTCCTCCCACACTCCAAAGATGTGCAGGTTAGGTTGATTGGGCATGCTAAATTTCCCCTTAGTGTTCCAAGATGTATAGGTTAGGTGGATTGGCCATTCTAATTGCCCCTTAGTGTGGTAAGTTTCTGCTTGGTGTCAGGGGGACTAAAACGGTAAATTATGTGGGGTTACGGGAATGGGGCCTGGGTGGGATTGTTGTCAGTGCAGGCTCAATGGGCTGAATGGCCTCCTGCACTGTAGAGATTCTACGATTCTACCGGACTTAACATTCTGGGATGGTTTAATAAATATTCATGTGCAAATCTAGCAAGTTCTTAAACATAACGGGGAGTTTGAGGATCGGCAACTGTGTGCCTGAAACAAAGGTTCTGGAGATCCACAACTCACGGCGTATCCCTTCATTCTCCTGAAGTTGCTGGCTGATTGACATATTAAAGCGTGGGTGGTAAACTCACCATTATTTTTCCAGCAAAATTTGGCCCAGTGATACTTCTTTCACATGAGGTATCAGTGGAATCGTGACCTTCCTGTGTTAAACCCAATATTAATTTTATATTTCTTTCAAAATCGCAGGGGAACCTTTTAACCTAGATGTTATTAATTAGTGGACGGTCTCTGGGGATAAGGGTGAGAATGTTTCAAGATTGTTGATGAATTTCGGATGTGTTTACGCTATAAAAGGCTGATCGTGCAGAATCACAAATCTTTGGATGGAGTAAAAATCTCATGGAATTGACCTGTATAATTTATACTTCTGAATATATTCCCTTCTTTGGTTTGATTTATTATTGTCATGTGTATTAGTATACAGTGAAAAGTATTGTTTCTTGCGCGCTATACATACAAAACATACCGTTCATAGAGAAGGAAAGGAGTGCAGAAGGCAGTGTTACAGTCATAGCTAGGGTATAGAGGAAGTTCAACCCAGTGTGAGGTAGGTCCATTCAAATGTCTGATGGCAGCAGGGAAGAAGCTGTTCTTGAGTCGGTTGGTACGTGACCGAAAAGAGTCTGGTATTTCCAGAATGTTCTTTTCTCAATAATAAAAAGAGAATGTTAATATGTCATTTTATTTTACAAATGAACGACTAAAGATTGGCCAGTTCTGATGGTGACGTTATAAGACCATAAGACATAGGAACGGAAGTAAGGCCATTCGGCCCATCGAGTCCACTCCACCATTCAATCATGGTTGATTTCAACTCCATTTACCCGCTCTCTCCCCATAGCCCTTAATTCCTCGAGAAATCAAGAATTTATCAATTTCTGTCTTGAAGACGCTCAACGTCTCGGCCTCCACAGCCCTCTGTGGCAATGAATTCCACAGACCCACCACTCTCTGGCTGAAGAAATTTCTCCTCATCTCTGTTCTAAAGTGACTCCCTTTTATTCTAAGGCTGTGCCCCCGCGTCCTAGTCTCCCCTGTTAATGGAAACAACTTCCCTACGTCCATCCTATCTAAGCCGTTCATTATCTTGTAAGTTTCTATCAGATCTCCCCTCAACCTCCTAAACTCCAATGAATATAATCCCACGATCCTCAGACGTTCATCGTATGTCAGGCCTACCATTCCTGGGATCATCCGTGTGAATCTCCGCTGGACCCGCTCCAGTGCTAGTATGTCCTTCCTGAGGTGTGGGGCCCAAAATTGCTCACAGTACTTCAAATGGGGCCTAACCAGTGCTTTATAAAGCCTCAGAAGTACATCCCTGCTTTTGTATTCCAAGCCTCTTGAGATAAATGACAACATTACATTTGCTTTCTTAATTACGGACTCAACCTGCAAGTTTACCTTTAGAGAATCCTGGACTAGGACTCCCAAGTCCCTTTGCACTTTAGCATTATGAATTTTGTCACCGTTTAGAAAATAGTCCATGCCTCTATTCTTTTTTCCAAAGTGTACGACCTCGCACTTGCCCACGTTGAATTTCATCAGCCACTTCTTGGACCACTCTCCTAAACTGTCTAAATCTTTCTGCAGCCTCCCCACCTCCTCAATACTACCTGCCCCTCCACCTATCTTTGTATCATCGGCAAACTTGGCCAGAATGCTCCCAGTCCCGTCATCTAGATCGTTAATATATAAAGAGAACAGCTGTGGCCCCAACACTGAACCCTGCGGGACCCCACTTGTCACCGGTTGCCATTCTGAGAAAGAACCTTTTATCCCAACTCTCTGCCTTCTGTCTGACAGCCAAGAACAGTTATCCAAGAACATTACGTCAGTTTAGGATTCCTCATTCCTTTGCAGTTGCAATGACTATTCCTTCCCGTTCCTGCAGACGGGAGGGATCTCCGCCTGATGTTCTGCCAGTTTTGTAGTATTGCCCTGTTGATTGGTACAGCCACAAGGCGGCCTGGTACGTGCATGCTTTATTCTGTCGTGATGACATCAGTTACTTGGCACAGTGCACCGCACTGAGATTAGGCAACTATTAAAAGGGCCTCACCTGGGTTCTGCTCCTTAATTATGGGAACTGGAACTGTCCAATAGCTGTGAGCGGAAGTGCCAGGTTCTGTAGTGGATGGTGGTCTCAGCTGATGAGTAGCAGGTTCTGCTGACAGGTATCTGGTTATTTACCAAGGAAGTTAGTCTCAGCGCAAAGAGCATGTAGGTTTTTTTAAAAAATCAATCAATCTCAAGAATGTTTGATTTAAAAAGACCTTTGGGCCAAGATGGAGGGGAGGGAGGTGGGCGAGGGGGGTGGAGGGTGGCCACAGACAGGTTTCAGCAACAAAGGAGGAAATTCCTCATTATGTCTCAGTGGCTCCATCATTCTTGATGCATGCAAAATAAACCCAGCGGCTCCCATTTTAACCCCTGGAATGGGACTGGGGTAGAGTGAGTGAGTGTCCACCCGGAATTGGTAGGAGGTTGGGAGGTGATGGCCTAGTGGTGTGATCACTAGATTGCTAATCCAGAAACTCGGCTAGTGTTCTATGTTTTGGGGGACCCGGGTTCGAATCCTGCATATGGTGGAATTTGAATTCAATAACAAATATCTGGAATTAAGACTGATGACCACGAAACCATTGTTGGTTGTTGGAAAAATCCATCTAGTTCACTAATGTCCTTTCGGGAAGGAAATCGGCTGCCCTTACCCGGTCTGGCTACATGTGACTCCAGAGCCACAACAATGTGAATGACTCTCAGCTGCCCTTTGAATTGGCCAAGCAAGCTACTCAGTTCAAGGGCAACTAGGGATGGGCAATAAATGCCGGCCCAGCCAGTGACACCCAAGTCCCACGAATGAATTTAAAAAAAAGGTGGGCTAGCCATTTGTGAGGTCTGTGAGGGGGTTCTCACCATAGAACATAGAACATAGAAAGCCACAGCACAAACAGGCCCTTCGGCCCACAGGTTGCGCCGATCACATCCCCACCTCTAGGCCTATCTATAGCCCTCAATCCCATTAAATCCCATGTACTCATCCAGAAGTCTCTTAAAAGACCCCAACGAGTTTGCCTCCACCACCACCGACGTCAGCCGATTCCACTCACCCACCACCCTCTGAGTGAAAAACTTACCCCTGACATCTCCTCTGTACCTACCCCCCAGCACCTTAAACCTGTGTCCTCTCGTAGCAACCATTTCAGCCCTTGGAAATAGCCTCTGAGAGTCTACCCTATCCAGACCTCTCAACATCTTGTAAACCTCTATCAGGTCACCTCTCATCCTTCGTCTCTCCAGGGAGAAGAGACCAAGCTCCCTCAACCTATCCTCATAAGGCATGCCCCCCAATCCAGGCAACATCCTTGTAAATCTCCTCTGCACCCTTTCAATGGCTTCAACATCTTTCCTGTAATGAGGTGACCAGAACTGCGCGCAGTACTCCAAGTGGGGTCTAACCAGGGTCCTATAAAGCTGCAGCATTATCTCCCGACTCCTAAACTCAATCCCTCGATTAATGAAGGCCAGTACGCCGTACGCCTTCTTGACCGCATCCTCCACCTGCGAGGCCGATTTAAGAGTCCTATGGACCCGGACCCCAAGGTCCTTCTGATCCTCTACACTGCTAAGAATGGTACCCTTCATATTATATTGCTGCTTCATCCCATTGGATCTGCCAAAATGGATCACCACACACTTATCCGGGTTGAAGTCCATCTGCCACTTCTCCGCCCAGTCTTGCATTCTATCTATGTCTTGCTGCAACTTCTGACATCCATCCAAACTATCCACAACACCACCTACCTTGGTGTCGTCAGCAAACTTACCAACCCATCCCTCCACTTCCTCATCCAGGTCATTTATGAAAATGACAAACAGCAAGGGTCCCAGAACAGATCCCTGGGGCACTCCACTGGTCACTGACCGCCATGCAGAGAAAGACCCCTCCACAGCCACTCTCTGCCTTCTGCAGGCAAGCCAGTTCTGGATCCACAAGGCAACAGCCCCTTGGATCCCATGCCCTCTCACTTTCTCAAGAAGTCTTGCATGGGGGACCTTATCGAACGCCTTGCTGAAGTCCATATAGACCACATCCACCGCTCTTCCTTCGTCAATGTGTTTGGTCACATTTTCAAAGAACTCAACCAGGCTCGTAAGGCACGACCTGCCCTTGACAAAGCCGTGCTGACTACTTTTGATCATACTAAACTTCTCTAGATGATCATAAATCCTGTCTCTCAGGAACCTCTCCATCAACTTACCAACCACTGAGGTTAGACTCACCGGTCGGTAATTTCCCGGGCTGTCCCTGTTCCCTTTCTTGAATATAGGGACCACATCTGCAATCCTCCAATCCTCCGGAACCTCTCCCGTCTCCATCGACGTCCAGCGGCCCACGGGAACAGTTCCTCCAGTCAGGGGAGACCAGGACAGAGGTGACCCATGGGCTCCACGTGAGGTCTGACTCCTCTTGGCTTGCAAGAACATAGAACATAGAAAGCCACAGCACAAACAGGCCCTTCGGCCCACAAGTTGCGCTGATCATATCCCTACCTCTAGGCCTATCTATAGCCCTCAATCCCATTAAATCCCATGTACTCATCCAGAAGTCTCTTAAAAGACTCCAACGAGTTTGCCTCCACCACCACCGACGTCAGCCGATTCCACTCACCCACCACCCTCTGAGTGAAAAACTTACCCCTGACATCTCCTCTGTACCTACCCCCCAGCACCTTAAACCTGTGTCCTCTCGTAGCAACCATTTCAGCCCTTGGAAATAGCCTCTGAGAGTCTACCCTATCCAGACCTCTCAACATCTTGTAAACCTCTATCAGGTCACCTCTCATCCTTCGTCTCTCCAGGGAGAAGAGACCAAGCTCCCTCAACCTATCCTCATAAGGCATGCCCCCCAATCCAGGCAACATCCTTGTAAATCTCCTCTGCACCCTTTCAATGGCTTCAACATCTTTCCTGTAATGAGGTGACCAGAACTGCGCGCAGTACTCCAAGTGGGGTCTAACCAGGGTCCTATAAAGCTGCAGCATTATCTCCCGACTCCTAAACTCAATCCCTCGATTAATGAAGGCTAGTACACCGTACGCCTTCTTGACCGCATCCTCCACCTGCGAGGCCGAACACTCGAGCAATGCCTTTTATTAGGCTCCATTTTCCACGAGGTTTTTAAAATCCTGTACAGTTGGAAATTTCCAGTCGATCAATGTACTACACCGGAACCATCCGACTGTGGGAGATGAACAAGCAGCTGATTTACACTCCAGCACCCCCTGCTGGAAAATTCTCACTTTGCACAATCAGGCCTGACTGACACTCGGCATTTTCCTGGCTCAAAGGTTGGCCAGGAGGAGGTGGGGATCAGGGGGAAGTGAGGGGCGCGGCGCTATGTGTGCACTTCCTGAAAATAATGCTGAGCCGAGTCAGGACAGCTCCCTGATGCATTCCGATGCCAGAGAAGCGTCCCAGCAGGGCCCCGGATCTGGGCTACTCACTGAATGGAGTTGGACAGCCAGTTACTATATGTAAAGTTCCAATTAAGGGCAATCTAGGGGCAATATATGGGCAGGACAGCGACACAGTGGTTAGCACTGCTGTCTCACAGTGCCAGGGACCCGGGTTCAATTCCAGCCTTGGTTCACTGTGCGGAGTCTGCACGTTCTCCCCGTGTCTGTGTGTGTTTCCTCCAGGTGATCCGGTTTCCTCCCACAGTCCAAAGATGTGCAGGTTTGGTGGATTGGCCATGCTAAATTTCCCTTTGTGTCCCAAGATGTGTGTATTGAGGGATTAGTGGGGTAAATACGTGGGATTACAGTGATAAGGCCTGGGTTAAATACTCCATCGGAGAGTAAGTGCAGACTAAATGGGCTGAATGGCCTCCTTCTGTGTTGTCCCCCCCCCCTCCCCCGCTTTCCCCCACTCTAATACATGTCGAGGTCATTACACCCATGGGGAGAATCTCCCTGTATCAAGCTGAGGGCGGAGGTGGGGCGGGTGCCCATCAGAACCAGAGACTCGATTCTCCAAGAAATGAGCCGCTGGCAGCGGAGGACACTCCCAAAATCCCAAGGAGCCATTGGGAAGAGTTTCCCTCCCGATCCAAGGGGCCTACCTGCTGGGCCCCTCTGAATTTTTACTTTAAACTTTCCTCTCCAGCAGTGCCACCATGTTGATGCCAACTTGTCTCCGGAGCGCCCATCTCTCCCAGTGCGGCTGCCAAAGGCTTTGGTGTTGCTGGCCCTCTGATTGGACCAGGAGCCCGCCTGCCATTCTCACTTGGACGGTGAGCTCAGAGACAGCCAATTCAGAGAAAGTTCCCCGGGAATATCCCCGTGCTGGAGTTGGGAAATGCAGGCTTGGTGCCCCCATTTGATTCAGATGTCCGGGTCCATAAGTCCGGGGGAAAAGCCAGCCTTTTCCACATTGAAATAAGCTACTAATGCTCAACTGGCAAATGAACAGTCACTTTGGTGAAGTACTGGGAGGTTTGCTGACACTCGAATCTTGTGGGGCGACACTTTCAGGTGCGCATGTCAAATTGGAAACTGAGGCAGGATCTAGTGTTTGTGAATCAGGGCAGTGCCAGCTCCTGGCATGAAGGGCATTTGCAATGGGGGTGCAGATCTGGAAGTCACAGGCTCACACCTTCCAGCCATTTGAACAAATTGATGGAGACGAAGGACTCAATGATCGCTGCTGGAGCCGGCTGGTGTTTGGATGTGTACTGTTGGCCAAGATTGACAACGCCCTATCTGATAGTATCACCTCCCCACACTCAGTGGGAGGCGATGGCCGAGTGGCATTATTGCTAGACCATTAATCCAGAAACTCAGCTAAAGTTCTGGGGACCCAGGTTCGAATCCTGTCACAGTAGATGGTGGAATTTAAATTCAATTAAACATATTTGGAATTAAGAATCTAATGATGACCATGAAGCCATTGGTGATTATTGGAAAAACCCATCTGATTCATGAATGTCCTTTAGAGAAGGAAATCTGCTGATCCTTGAAAGTGACGTCACAGGTGGAGAAGGTAGTGAATAAGGCATATGGCATGCTTGCCTTTATAGGACGGGGCATAGAGTATAAAAGTTGGGGTCTGATGTTGCGGTTGTATAGAACGTTGGTTCGGCCGCATTTGGAATACTGCGCCCAGTTCTGGTCGCCACACTACCGGAAGGACGTGGAGGCTTTAGAGAGAGTGCAGAGGAGGTTTACCAGGATGTTGCCTGGTATGGAAGGGCTTAGTTATGAGGAGAGATTGGGTAAACTGGGGTTGTTCTCACTGGAAAGACGGAGGATGAGGCGTGACCTAATAGAGGTGTATAAAATTATGAAAGGCATAGATAGGGTGAACGGTGGGAAGCTTTTTCCCAGGTCGGTGGTGACGTTCACGAGGGGTCATAGGTTCAAGGTGAGTGGGGGGGAGGTTTAACACGGATATCAGAAGGACGTATTTTACGCAGAGGGTGGTGGGGGCCTGGAATGCGCTGTCGGGCAAGGTGGTGGAGGCAGACACACTGGGAACGTTTAAGAATGATCTCGATAGCCACATGAACGGAGTGGGAATGGAGGGATACAAAAGAATGGTCTAGTTTGGACCAGGGAGCGGCACGGGCTTGGAGGGCCGAAGGGCCTGTTCCTGTGCTGTATTGTTCTTTGTTCTTCTTCTTCTTTGTCCTTCCCTGGTCTGGCCTACATGTGACTCCAGAACCACAGTAATGCGGTTGACTCTCAACTGCCCTCTGAACAACGGCAACTAGGGATGGGCAATAAACGCTGGCCAGCCAGCGATGCCCATGTCCCACGAATGAATTTTTAAAATTCACCTTTCAGGCACCCACATTGAGGGATGGCCCGCGGTGAAGCTGCCACCTGTAGAACCACAAGTCACCAAGAATCTGGCAGCGGGTGAGAAGAGGAGAAAATTAAGATTTTTTAAATTGGCAAATCAACAAGCCCCCCCCCCCCCGCCCCCATCCCCCATGATGCATCAAACCTGAGGGCTCAACACCCTTTACTTTGCGTTCACTGCATACTTTTAAAGAGTTGTGGCTTTGTTTCTGCACATACACAAGTTGGAAGTAGCGACTCAAACTAGTCTGTAGAAATGTCGAATGCTCTAGTTGTAGGCGGAAAGTTTTGTGGAGTTTCAGCAAGGCAGAGGACATTTCCCTGCAGGGACACAGCAGGTGGATGAAGCTTTTGGGAGGAGTATTGTACCGCCCTCTGGTGGACTGATTATATTTTACAAAATCATTGTTCATAGGCCCAGGCATCACCCTTTTTTGTTTTAAAAGTGTATTTATTCGTGTCACAATTAGGCTTACGTTAACACTGCAATGAAGTTACTGTGAAAATCCCCTAGTCGCCACAATTCCGGCACCTGTTCGGGTTACACTGAGGGAGAATTTAGCATGGCCAATTCACCTAACCAGCATGTCTTTCAGACTGTGGGAGGAAACCAGAGCACCCGGAGGAAACCCACGCAGACACGGGGAGAATGTGCAAACTCCACACAGACAGTGACCCAAGCCGGGAATCGAACCTGGCCTCTGGCGCTGTGAGGCAGCAGTGCTGACCACTGTGCTGCCGTGTCACCCTGCTGATTGTGCAACCTTCTGTTAGCTTGCACTTTTGCAAGTGAATGTCAGAGCTGCTGGATGAAGAAAGGTTAAGGGTCATTCATTTCATTCGGATTATTATTCTGATACTGACCTGAAATGACGATTATGGACATGAAGGCAAATCGTCCAAAAGCCTGTTCAAAGAGGTAGCTTTCAAGGAGTGCCTTAAAGGAGGAAAGCAAGGTAGAGAGGTGTAAGGAGGGAATTCAAGAGCTTGGGATTTAGGAAACTGAAGGCATGGCCACCAGTGGTGGAAATATTAAAATTGGGGATTCTCAAGGCCAGAATTAGAAGAGTGTACAAGGCTTGGAGGGTTGTGGAGCTGGAATCACAGAATCAGAGAATTATTACAGGGCAGAAGGAGGCCATTCAGCCCATCATGTCTGCACCAGTTTTCCAAACGAGCGTCATGACTTAGTGCCATTCCCCTGCTTTTTCTCCGTACCCCTGCACATTGTTTCTACTCATGTTATCATCTAACGCCCTCTTGAATGCCTCGATTGAATCTGCCTCCACCACACTTCCAGGCAGCGCGTACCAGAGAATGAAGGAGAGTACAGAGACCGAGGTGAGGAGGGATTCAAAACCAAGGATTGGAACTTTCAAATCAAGGTGTTGTTTAACTGGATATCAATACACTATGTGTTCATATGTGCCAATATATTTATATAGTGTATCACAACGTAATCTTATGAATCGAGTTAATTTGCATCCTTCAGTATCTCACCCACTGGCCATCCTTACTTGTGGGGTCTGGATAGTGTGCGTAGGGTGGCTATTTCACCATGAGGGACTTCACAGCAGAACCCAATCCTGCCCTCGCTTGTTGAGACATGCTCTTTCCAGCACGTGTCAGTAGGACAGCGAGCGAGCGTCGGAACCTCAGGCTGATCCTTCCCGGCTGAAGCATCGTCCAGCTCCTATTATTGGTTCTGCCCAGGATCAGTCAAAGTGAGCATCATCTGGGATCAAAGCTTAGACTATTCTGGAGTGAAGTGTATCAGTAGCACCCACCGTGAAGTAAGTCCTGATTCAAGCTGATTTTGAAAAGAAAAAGTGAATTGGTAAATGTGAAATCAGTAAGGAAATACTACAAATAAACAGCAGACACATCAGCATCTGAAACCAAATAGCAAAAATAGATTCACATAAAAAAACTTTCATCATTACTGAAGATAGTAAACCATACAAATTCAGAGCAGGAGTACACCTCTCAACCCCTCAAACCTGCTCCGCCATTCAATAAGATCATGGCTCATTTGACTGCAACCTCAACCCCACATCCCTCCCTCCCCCAATAACCTTTCACCCCTTTGTGAATCAAGAAACGATCTAACTCTGCTTTAAAAATATTCAAAGTCTCTGCTTCCGCTGCTTTTTGAGGAAGACAGTTCCAGAGATTCATGACCCTCTGAGAGAAAAAAACGTTCTCCTCATCACTTGAGACCTGTGAACTAACTAGCCAAAAGATAGAGAGAGAGGGAACAGGTAAAAAAGATCTGTGTCACCAGTGTTAGTGTGTCCACCTCCCTGTGTGCAGCAGCAAGTCTGTAAGGATTCACTGACCAGCGGCAGGGGGATTGTGCTCGATAGTGGGAGTTGTTTATCACAGGAAGACGAAAATGCTAACAAACAGTTCTCACATGCAGAAAGTCTCGGTGGCTCACACAATAACAGCATATAAAGAATAAAGAACAGTATAGCACAGGAACAGGCCCTTCAGCCCACCAAGCCTGTGCCGACACATGACACCTTTCTAAACTAAAGACCTTTTGCCTCAA
This sequence comes from Mustelus asterias, assembly GCF_964213995.1. Classification (NCBI taxonomy): domain Eukaryota; kingdom Metazoa; phylum Chordata; class Chondrichthyes; order Carcharhiniformes; family Triakidae; genus Mustelus; species Mustelus asterias. The sequence goes on from NC_135804.1 coordinate 144,576,628, forward strand.
CGCAGTCTGTATCCCTCTGTTCCCTGCCTACTCGCATGTATCTATCAAGATGCCTCTTAAACATTGCTATTGTATTTCCTTCTACCACCTCCTCTGGCAATATATTCTAAGTAAGAAGTTTGCTTCCGCTGCTTTTTGAGGAAGACAGTTCCAGAGATTCATGACCCTCTGAGAGAAAAAAAATGTTCTCCTCATCACACGGTGGGCTGAAGGGCCTGTTCCTGTGCTATACTGTTCTTTATTCTTTATATGCTGTTATTGTGTGAGCCACCGAGACTTTCTGCATGTGAGAACTGTTTGTTAATCACATCAAGATCACGCATATCGACACAGACATCAAGTTTCTACAAAGATGCAAGAAAGCAGATAAACTTCTTACTGTGTTTACCCCAGTCCAACGCCGGCATCTCCACATCAATATATTCTAATACATTCTCGGCACTTACCACCCTCTGTGTAAAAAAACTTGCCTCTCACGTCTCCTTTAAACTCTCCCCCTTTTATCTTAAACTTATGTCCCCTGGTAATTGACATTTCCACTCTGGAAAAAAGACTCAGATTCATCCTATCCGTGCCTCTCATAATTTTGTAAACTTCCATCAGGTCACCTCAGCTTCCGACATTCAAGTGAAAACAAACTAAGTTTGTCCAATTTCTCCTGATAGCTAATACCCTCTAAACCAGGCAACATCCTGGTAAACCTTTTCTCTACCCTCTCCAAAGCTTCCACGCCCTTCTGGTAGTGTGGCGACCAGAACTGTCTGCAATATTCCAAATGTTGCCGAACGCAAGTCCTATACAGCTGCAACATGACTTGCCAACTTTTATACTCCATGCCCTGACCAATGAAGGCAAGCATGCTAAATGCCTTCTTGACCACCTCATCCACTTGTGTTGCCACTTTCCAGGAGCTCTGGACCTGTACGCCTAGATCCCTCTATATGTTAATGCTTCGAAGGGTTCTGCCATTTACTATATACTTCCCTCCTGCATTAGACCTTCCAAAATGCATCACCTTGTCCGGATTAAACTCCATCTGCCATTTCTCCGTCAAAGTCTCCAGCCGAGCTATATCTTGCTGTATCCTCTGCCAATCCTCCTCATTATGGGCAGCTTCCCCAATCTTTGCGTTGTCCGCAAACTTACTCATCAGACTACCTACATTTTCCTCCAGATTATTTATATAGATTGCAAACAACAAAGATCCCAGCACTGATCCCTGCAGAACACCACCGGTCACAGATTTCCAGAACACCGGTTAAAGTCCAACAGGGTTATTTGGCAGCACAAGCTTTCGGAGTGCTGCTCCTTCATCAGGTGAGTGAGGACTTGTGTTCATCTTGGAGACCCTCTCCACTTGGAGTCGGCAGTTGGCGGTGTCACCACCAACTGCCGGCTTGTGAAAACTTGTGCTGCCAAATAAATCTGTTGGATTCTAACCTAGTGTTGTGAGACCTCTTACTGTGTTACTCCAGTCCAACACCGGCACCTCCACATCACAGATTTCCAGTCAGAAAAACACCCTTCCACTGCTAGTCTCTGTCTTCTATGACCAAGCACGTTCTGTATCTGTCTAGGCGGCTCACCGTGGATCCCATGTGACTTCACCTTCCTGTATCAGCCTGCCATGCAGGACCTTGACAAAGGCCTTACTAAAGGCCATGTAGACAACATCCACAGCCCTGCCCTCATCAATCACTTTTGTCACTTCCTCAAAAATCTCAATCAAGTTTGTGAGACACAGACTCTTCCACACAAAGCCATGCTGCCTGTCGCTAATAAGTTGATATTTTTCTAAATGTGAGTATGCCAGAGATCATGTCATCGACTTATCCGATTTGGAGAGAGTGTATTTAACAAGAAAAAGAGAGAGAATGGAAAAAATAAGCCTGATTATCAAAGGTGCTTTTCAGTTTTCCCAGAATGTCATTGTGAAATCGTTGAATCCTAACCCTAGTACTATTTTATTACAGTTTTAACATCACTTACCTTAAACTAAGCAGCTCACTACCTTTCAAATTTTCTTCTTTATTCTCACTTGTATTTTCCATCCCTTCTTTTGCTTGTGACAAACCCAAAAAAGGTAGCTTTAAATTAGAGATCAGGACCTCTGAGTTTGGGAACTACAGTTCCCAGATGGCCTCAGCAGTCTCCGTGCATACACAGTCTGGGTTTTTCAATGATCAGTGAAGTTAAAAGTAACGAGCAGAGAAAAGGCTCCAGATTAAAGCAACAGAGTTGCAGGGAGCAGACTTTGAGCAAAATGGGCTTGAGAGAAGCCAGAAGATCCAAGCAGACTTACTGTAGGCCTTTGGGGAAGTGGCATTCTGCTTGGCACAGTTACATATCTGGGAGTGCGTGTAGAAGGTGAAGCTTGAATGCATGCGGGAAATCCAGGGGAAAGAAATATTGAGAAGAGGGGTTGAAACCCTGGAGTCGGTTCCTTGTTGAAGATGTCTGAGTGAAAGCATTGTCTGGGAGAGAATTCCAAAGCACGCAGTTTGAGTGTGGAGATTGGGAACCCTCTTGAGAAAGAGTTTGAGTAAAACCAGTTGGCTTATTGTGACAAACATCTGGAGGGAGGGGGGGGAGGGCGGGGAGCGGAGGGGAGAGGGCGGGGGGGGGGGTGGAGGGCAGAGGGGGGGGAGGGCGGGGAGCGGAGGGGATTGATGACTTGTGAAAAGGAAGAGGGAAGCTTATGTAGGGATGAGGAAACAAGGTTCAGATGGCTCGATTGAGGGTTACAAGTTAGCAAGGAACGAACTGAAAAAGGGGCTGAGGAGAGCTAGGAGGGGACATGAGAAGTCCTTGGCGGGTCGGATCAAGGAAAACCCCAAGGCTTTTTACTCTTATGTGAGGAATAAAAGAATGACCAGGGTGAGGTTAGGGCCGGTCAAGGACAGTGGTGGGAACTTGTGTATGGAATCAGTAGAGATAGGCGAGGTGATGAATGAATACTTTTCTTCAGTGTTCACCAAGGAGAGGGGCCAGGTTTTTCAGGAAGAGAAGGTGTTACAGGCTAATAGGCTGGAGGAAATAGATGTTCGGAGGGAGGATGTATTGGCAGTTTTGAATAAACTGAAGGTCGATAAGTCCCCTGGGCCTGATGAAATGTATCCTAGGATTCTTTGGGAGGCGAGGGATGAGATTGCAGAGCCTTTGGCTTTGATCTTTGGGTCCTCGCTGTCCACGGGGATGGTGCCAGAGGACTGGAGAGTGGCAAATGTTGTTCCTCTGTTTAAGAAAGGGAATAGAAATGACCCTGGTAATTATAGACCGGTTAGTCTGACTTCGGTGGTTGGTAAATTGATGGAAAAGGTCCTTAGGGATGGGATTTACGACCATTTAGAAAGATGCGGATTAATCCGGGATAGTCAGCACGGATTTGTGAAGGGCAAATCGTGCCTCACAAATTTGATAGAATTTTTTGAGGAGGTAACTAGGTGTGTTGATGAAGGTAGGGCGGTTGATGTCATATACATGGATTTTAGTAAGGCGTTTGATAAGGTCCCACATGGTCGGCTTATGATGAAAGTAAGGAGGTGTGGGATAGAGGGAAAGTTGGCCGATTGGATAGGTAACTGGCTGTCTGATCGAAGACAGAGGGTGGTGGTGGATGGAAAATTTTCAGACTGGAGGCAGGTTGCTAGCGGAGTGCCGCAGGGATCGGTGCTTGGTCCTCTGCTCTTTGTGATTTTTATTAATGACTTAGAGGAGGGGGCTGAAGGGTGGATCAGTAAATTTGCTGATGACACCAAGATTGGTGGAGTAGTGGATGAGGTGGAGGGGTGTTGTAGGCTGCAAAGAGACATAGATAGGATGCAAAGCTGGGCTGAAAAATGGCAAATGGAGTTTAACCCTGATAAATGTGAGGTGATTCATTTTGGTAGGACTAATTTAAATGTGGATTACAGGGTCAAAGGTAGGGTTCTGAAGACTGTGGAGGAACAGAGAGATCTTGGGGTCCATATCCACAGATCTCTAAAGGTTGCCACTCAAGTGGATAGAGCTGTGAAGAAGGCATATAGTGTGTTAGCTTTTATTAACAGGGGGTTGGAGTTTAAGAGCCGTGGGGTTATGCTACAACTGTACAGGACCTTGGTGAGACCGCATTTGGAATATTGCGTGCAGTTCTGGTCACCTCACTATAAGAAGGATGTGGAAGCGCTGGAAAGAGTGCAGAGGAGATTTACCAGGATGCTGCCTGGTTTGGAGTGTCGGTCTTATGAGGAAAGGTTGAGGGAGCTGGGGCTGTTCTCTCTGGAGCGGAGGAGATTGAGGGGAGACTTAATAGAGGTTTATAAAATGATGAAGGGGATAGATCGAGTGAACGTTCAAAGACTATTTCCTCGGGTGGATGGAGCTATTACGAGGGGGCATAACTATAGGGTTCATGGTGGGAGATATAGGAAGGATATCAGAGGTAGGTTCTTCACGCAGAGAGTGGTTGGGGTGTGGAATGGACTGCCTGCAGTGATAGTGGAGTCAGACACTTTAGGAACATTTAAGCGGTTATTGGATAGGCACATGGAGCACACCAGGATGGTAGGGAGTGGGATAGCTTGATCTTGGTTTCAGATGAAGGTCGGCACAACATCGTGGGCCGAAGGGCCTGTTCTGTGCTGTACTGTTCTATGTTCTATGTTCTATGACAAATCTACAAAATTTGCTTTGGTGGCATCTATCACTTGGTTTTGGAGTGTGGTGTGTCCGACCACAGTTGGCCGATTATTTCACATATAACACACGCTTATCCTGAATAATTAAGTAGAAGGTAGATAACAAAAGAACAAAGAACAGTACAGCACAGGAAACAGGCCCTTTCGGCCCTCCAAGCCTGTGCCGCTCCTTGGTCCAACTAGACCAATCGTTTGTATCCCTCCATTCCCAGGCTGCTCATGTGACTATCCAGGTAAGTCTTAAATGATGTCAGCGTGCCTGCCTCCACCACCCTACTTGGCAGCGCATTCCAGGCCCCCACCACCCTCTGTGTAAAAAACGTCCCTCTGATGTCTGAGCTATACTTCGCCCCTCTCAGCTTGAGCCCGTGACCCCTCGTGATCGTCACCTCCGACCTGGGAAAAAGCTTCCCACTGTTCACCCTATCTATACCCTTCATAATCTTGTATACTTCTATTAGATCTCCCCTCATTCTCCGTCTTTCCAAGGAGAACAACCCCAGTCTACCCAATCTCTCCTCATAGCTAAGACCCTCCATACCAGGCAACATCCTGGTAAACCTTCTCTGCACTCTCTCCAATGCCTCCACGTCCTTCTGGTAGTGCGGCGACCAGAACTGGACGCAGTACTCCAAATGTGGCCTAACCAGCGTTCTATACAGCTGCATCATCAGACTCCAGCTTTTATACTCTATACCCCGTCCTATAAAGGCAAGCATACCATATGCCTTCTTCACCACCTTCTCCACCTGTGTTGCCACCTTCAAGGATTTGTGGACTTGCACACCTAGGTCCCTCTGTGTTTCTATACTCCTGATAACTCTGCCATTTATTGTATAACTCCTCCCTACATTATTTCTTCCAAAATGCATCACTTCGCATTTATCCGGATTAAACTCCATCTGCCACCTCTCCGCCCAATTTTCCAGCCTATCTATATCCTGCTGTATTGCCCGACAATGCTCTTCGCTATCCGCAATTCCAGCCATCTTCGTGTCATCCGCAAACTTGCTGATTACACCAGTTACACCTTCTTCCAAATCATTTATATATATCACAAATAGCAGAGGTCCCAGTACAGAGCCGTGCGGAACACCACTGGTCACAGACCTCCAGCCGGAAAAAGACCCTTCGACCACTACCTATGGCCAAGCCAGTTCTCCACCCATCTAGCCACTTCTCCTTGTATCCCATGAGCCTTAATCTTCTTAACCAACCTGCCATGTGGGACTTTGTCAAATGCCTTACTGAAATCCATATAGACGACATCCACGGCCCTCCCTTCATCAACCGTTTTTGTCACTTCCTCAAAAAACTCCACTAAATTTGTAAGGCACGACCTCCCTCTTACAAAACCATGCTGTCTGTCACTAATGAGATTGTTCCGTTCTAAATGCACATACATCCTGTCTCTAAGAATCCTCTCCAACAACTTCCCTACCACGGACGTCAAGCTCACCGGCCTGCAAATATGTGCTATCTTTAGGTATAGTTGCAGTGAAGGAATAATGTAATCTGACTCATTTACTGGTGTTTCTACTGAAATCCTTCCAACCTTTTTGGCGAGTGCAATATAGTTTATTTTGTTTTGGTTTAATAAATGTTTTATTATTTGTGTTAACAGTTCATCAGCAGCTCCTGTCAATCTGTTCACTAACTGCCCTTCACAGTTTCTAAAGATAAAGTTCAATCTATCAAGCCAGGCTCCACTCTGCGGTCTGACGTGCCCAGTGGTAACATCAGCCGAGGTCGTAACACTCTCCTTTCTTTTCCCTTCCCTCCTCTGTTCACTTTTATTCCTTGCCTTTCTGTCTCTCTTTCCTGTCTTTCAAAGGCCATAGAAGCTACAAAGCTGTTGAAGTTACAAATGTTGTTATGTGATGTAGAATTCAGTGGGACAAGTATTAGCAGCTGTAGTTAACTACTTCTTTCAATATGTTACATTTAATTATAGCTCTCAGTGCTGTTAGTCCAGGTGGGCAATTATTAGCTTCCTGAGTGGTTTTTTTGTTGGCAAGTGTTAGGGATGCAGAGGATAAAGATTAACCCCTGGATCTGCTGATGTGCTACCAGGTTTTCCATATTAGTTGAACTGTCCAATGTTTGTGTGTTTATAGAGTCATAGAGGTTTACAGCATGGAAACAGTCCATTTGGCCCAACTTGTCCATGGCGCCCTTTTTTTTAAAACCCCTAAGCTAGTTCCAATTGCCCGCATTTGGCCCATATCCCTCTTTACCCATCTTACCTATGTAGCTGTCTAAATGCTTTTTAAAAGACAAAATTGTACCCACCTCTACTACTACCTCTGGCAAATCGTTCCAGACACTCACCACCCTCTGTGTGAAAACATTGCCCCTCTGGACCCTTTTGTATCTCTCCCTTCTCACCTCAAACCTATGCCCTCTATGTGTGACTATATCCTAAAACATTCAGAATGCACAGATAATATAAAGTTGAGTGTTTCCATCCTAGTGGAACTGCGGACTACTCCAAAATGGGGAAGGCAACCAACTCTTTAAAGTTTATTTTAAAGTTTATTTATTAGTGTCATAAATAGGCGTACATTAACACTGCACTGACATTACAGTGAAAATCCCCTATTCGCCACACTCCAGCGCCTGTTCGGGTACACTGAGGGAGAATTTAGCATGGCCGATGCACCTAACTAGCACGTCTTTCGGACTGTGGGAGGAAACCAGGGCACCCAGAGGAAACCCACGCAGACACGGGGAGAACGTGCGGACCCAAGTTGTGAGGCAGCAGTGCTCTAACCACTCCGCCGCTTGTGGCAGCAGATGCACAGCAATGCGCGAAGCACTCTGTTGTTAACTCAGTGATCATAAGGATAAGTAAAGTGGGATTGAGGATACACTTGAAATAGAGTGTGGAAATCCTCGATTCTTTGAATTTAGGGATGTGCCACAGTGTTGGTGAGATGGGGCAAAGGGGGAGTGCGGAGAAAGCTTTCATCTCGATGATTTGGTAATAGATCTGATGTGAGGATGGTCTTGTGGCTCAGTGGGTAATGTCCCTTCCTCTAGGCAAGGAACTCCAGGTTCGAGTGCCCAAGAAAGGTAGATTCCTAATGTGATCAAACATGTTGAGTATCAACCTGCAATTCCTCTCAGAATGTGCCAACAACAGGTTGTAAGAGATTCCTGGTCAGGAATGGATGGAAAGAAAGTTGGAGCCTCCAGCAATGATAACCATAGCTCCGGATTGCAACATGCATGTAAAAGTGCATGTTGCCACAGCAACCCGTACTCCTTCAGTGAACATCAGCACCACGTGGGAATCGCTTGCCCTGGAACGCACAAACTGGAGAAGCATTCGCAAAGGCACCACTGGGTGGAGCATTTGGAGGCCAAGCACAAACCGCGGAAAGAGCACGCAGAATCTAGAACATTCCACCCACCCGCCTCATCAAGAACCATCTACCCCACTTGTGGCAGAGTCTGCGGCTCCGGGATTGGAGCCACCACAGAACCCCATCCACCTCCGGAGTGGAGCCAAGTCGTCCTCGACCCTGAGAGACTGCCAAAGAAAGAAGAATTGGAGTGGTAATGCTCTCTCTGTCCACTGGATGGCACAATTTTGCACACCACCTGACCCCTGACCACGGGGAATGCGAGTTCATGGGAGAAGTAACCACTTGACATTTTGTAAGACGGTCAGTCGAGTTCTGGAAACATGAGCCTTATTCGTGTTACCAAATAAAGGAAAGTATTCCCTTCCCTCGACCAACATCTCTCACTAATCAACACAATAGAATTAGACGGACGAAACATGGTTTTATGAAAGGGAAAGCTTGTCCAACAAATCTATGAAGGGTTTTCACAAGATCTGCTGCACAAGATTAGGGTTTATGGGATTGGTGGCAATATATGAGGGTTGTTTAATGGACAGAAAACAGAGTAAGAATAAAGGGATCATTTCCAGAGTGGCAGGATGTAACCAGTGGAGTGCTGAGTGCTCACTTATTTCCAATCTATATCAATAACTTTAATGAGGGAACCCAGTGTAATATATCAAAAGTTTGCTGATGATTAAAAGCTAGGTGATAAAGTAAGTTGTAAGGAGGATACAAAAGATCTGCAGAGAAATAAAGGTAAAGTCGCCACAGTGCCAGATGACCACAGACTGCTCTCTCATTCAAGAGGGAGAGCTGACTGGTGCTGATTTAACCTGAGGAGAGGCAAGGTTGAGAAGGCGGGGCCTTCATGAATAACCTCATCTGGTACGGGAATTGAACCCGCGCTGTTGGCATCGCTCTGCATCACGGACCAGCCGTCCCGCCAACTGAGAGGATTTAGACCCGTTGGTGGAAGTTGAGTGCAGATGTAATATGATGTGGGGAAATTGTGAAATTATCCACTTTCACAGGAAAACTAGAAAAACATTTTTTTTTTAAGTGAGAGGCTAGTAAACATTGGTAATCAGAGAGATTCAGGTGTTCATGTACCCAAATTACAGAAATATAGCATCTGGTACATTAGCCTTTAGTGCATTGTGGTTGAGTGTAAGATGTAGGAACTCCTGCTGCAGTCAGATAGAGCTTTACTCAGACTACATCTCAAGTATTCTGTCCAGTTTTAGGCTCTTTGCCCAAGGAAGGTTATACTTGCCTTAGAACAGAGGTTCAGTGCTTTGATTCCTGGGATGTAATGGTTGTCCTATGACGAGCAACTGAGTAGAAAGCCCTACATTCTCCAGAACTTGGATAAATGTGAGATGAGCTCATTGAAACATATGGGGCAGGATTTTACAGCCTCGCTCAGGCGAGACTGGAAATTCCCAACTGAGGGCAATGGAGATTTCCGTTGTTGGACACTGGCCCGCACTCGTGACGGACAAGGTGGTAGAGTTCTGGCCATAAAGTTAGAGGACTTCACAGAGTCAATACTGAGAGATTAATTCCTCAGGCTGGACTATAAATCACAGGATAAAGGGTGACCATTTAGAACCAAGATAAGGAAAAGAATTCTTCATTCAGAGGGTCGGTCCCACATTATACCAGTCAGTGACCCTCCTTTAAAACCACTTCGTTGGTGCTGGAGCGCATTGACATCTCTTGAGGTACTGAAAGGCGCCACATAAATGTAAGTCTTTCTGCGTGATTGTGACTTCCAGTAACTGCCGAGTGAAACTGAGCTGATGACTGTGTGCTAGCCTTCAGATTAGTGCTGGCTGGATTACTTTCCCTCTGACACTCTGCCAGCGTTAACTATCCGGGCTCTGCAATTAAAAACAGCCACTTGAGTCCCCGAGTGCAGTTGGCACTTGCAACGAGGGGCGAGAGTATAAGGAGCGTGATACAGATCAACATCCAGGATTGTTTTAAGGCGCTCAGTTATTCTGTCAATCCATTTTTGGCATTGAACCATTTGTTGTCTCGGTATCCGCCCATCAGGGGAATCTCTGGCCGTTTGTATTGCCATACAAAGTCAGTAAGACCGCAAGTCTTTGCCTAGCGTAAACTGACCGATATTTGCAAAGGAACCACACGGACAGATGAGTGAAGGGTTCTGATTTTGTCTAACAGGAATTAGTTAGCCAGTCAAATCAGTTATACGGTAATGATCATTGCATGGGAGAACAGAGTTGATGGAAGTGAGAAGGTCAGCCTCGTTAGGTACTTCTGCAATGTCGATTAAACACTCTGTTATTTTTTGTTTTGCAGGCTTGCCATGGGTGTTCGACGGGATCGAGTTGCGACTGTAGTGGAGTGAAAGGTGAAAAGGTAAGTTTCCGAACTCGCCCCTCACCATTTCTCCCCAGCAGAGATGAAGAAAGCGGGATTGGAGGCGATTCCACGTGGGAAAACCCAGCAGCACTTTCCACAATCTGACCTTGAAATGAACAGAAATTCTCCTCTCCCTGCCGCCTGCCCCTCCCAGGATTAAGAGCGTCAGAAAAGTAGCAGTCCGAGAAATTCCAAGTGAACACATGGTGTGGTTCTTCCAGACAAACCGTTACGTTGCTGTGAAAGCCACAGAAGCTTTGAGTCTCACTATCTCAGGGTCAGCTTGTTCAGGGTCTGCGTGGCCTCCTTCCTGTTCCTGCTGTCTGAGGTTTTTACGTTATCCAGATGTCTTTCTCTTGCGTCCCTACATGTTATTTATAGTTATTTGGAGAGTAATGAATTGATAGGTGATAGTCAGCATGGTTTTGTGGCAGGTAGGTCGTGCCTTACTAACCTTATTGAGTTTTTTGAGAAAGTGACCAAGGAGGTGGATGGGGGCAAGGCAGTGGACGTGGTATATATGGATTTTAGTAAGGCGTTTGATAAGGTTCACCATGGTAGGCTTCTGCAGAAAATGCAGATGTATGGGATTGGGGGTGATCTAGGAAATTGGATCAGGAATTGGCTAGCGGATAGGAAACAGAGGGTGGTGGTTGATAGTAAATATTCATCATGGAGTGCGGTTACAAGTGGTGTACCTCAGGGATCTGTTTTGGGGCCACTGCTGTTTGTAATATTTATTAATGATCTGGATGAGGGTATAGTTGGGTGGATTAGCAAATTTGCTGATGACACCAAAGTCGGTGGTGTGGTAGACAGTGAGGAAGGGTGTCGTAGTCTGCAGGAAGACTTAGACAGGTTGCAAAGTTGGGCCGAGAGGTGGCGGATGGAGTTTAATGCGGAGAAGTGTGAGGTAATTCACTTTGGTAGGAATAACAGTTGTGTTGAGTATGGGGCTAACGGGAGGACTTTGAATAGTGTGGAGGAGCAGAGGGATCTAGGTGTATGTGTGCATAGATCCCTGAAAGTTGGGAATCAAGTAGATAAGGTTGTTAAGAAGGCATATGGTGTCTTGGCGTTTATTGGTAGGGGGATTGAATTTAGGAGTCGTAGCGTTATGTTGCAACTGTACACAACTCTGGTGCGGCCGCACTTGGAGTACTGTGTGCAGTTCTGGTCCCCACATTACAGGAAGGATGTGGAGGCTTTGGAGAGGGTGCAGAGGAGGTTTACCAGGATGTTGCCTGGTATGGAGGGGAGATCCTATGAGGAGAGGCTGAGGGATTTGGGATTGTTTTCGCTGGAAAGGCGGCGGCTAAGAGGGGATCTTATTGAAACATATAAGATGATTAGAGGTTTAGATAGGGTGGATAGTGATAGCCTTTTTCCTCTGATGGAGAAATCCAGCACGAGGGGGCATGGCTTTAAATTGAGGGGGGGTAGTTATAGAACCGATGTCAGGGGTAGGTTCTTTACCCAGAGGGTGGTGAGGGATTGGAATGCCCTGCCAGCATCAGTAGTAAATGCGCCTAGTTTGGGGGCGTTTAAGAGATCCGTAGATAGGTTCATGGACGAAAAGAAATTGGTTTAGGTTGGAGGGTCACAGTTTTTTTTTTAACTGGTCGGTGCAACATCGTGGGCCGAAGGGCCTGTTCTGCGCTGTAATGTTCTATGTTCTATGTTCTATGTTTCCGTCCAATTAATTCCAAAGTCAGTTTTGTCCCGTACTTGTAAATACTGGTTTCTCCCACTAGGTGGGGCATCTTGCTTAGGCAGTGCTTCCAGAGTTGGTACAGTTACCCTGAGTGTGAATCAGTACGACACTGGAGAATTCAGATCCTTTATTGTTTTCTGCTGCAGACCGCAAGATGGTTCATTTCTGTTTTCATACTATTACACAGTAAAGTGCCTGTCAAATCATGTGGACTGCAGCGGTTCAGGAAGGCAGCTCACCACCACCTTTTCAAGGGCAAATAGGAATGGACAATAAATGCTGGCCTAGCCAGCGATGCCCACAGAGAATCAGAGAATCCCACAGTGCAGAAGGAGGCCATTAGACCCACTGAGTCTGCACCGACCACAATCCCACCCAGGGCCCAGCCCCACAACCCCATGCATTTACCCTAGCTAGTGCCCCCTGACACTAAGGGGCAATTTAAAATGGCCAATCCATCTAACCCGCACACCTTTGAACTGTGGGAAGGAACTGGAGCGCCCGGAGGAAACTCACGGGGGAGAATGTGCGAACTCCACACAGACAGTGACCCAAGCCGGGAATTGAACTTGGGTTCCTGGTGCTGTGAGGTAGCAGTGCTGACCACTGTGCCAGCATGCCGCCCATGAATGATTATTAAAATAATCCTTGAGATTCACTCCTTCTCTAAATAGTCCTTATTTAGATTGTGACACGCTGCCCCTCACAGTCAGCGCTGACATCTCTTAGCAGTCCTTTCGTAACGACCATTTCTTCATGTGTGAGTTGAGACAAGACAGGTTATCAGGCTGTTCGAGCTGAGGTCCAGCGTGGATAGCCAATCAGGAGCAGAAATCTGAGGACTTTGCTACAAGGACATTAGACTAAGTTGGTCCGTGCACTAAGATCCAAGATAGATACTGTAGCAAAGATCAGGTGTCAACTGGTTATTTGATACTAGATAGAGTTTCCTCTTCTATATATTTGTGAAGGTACCCAGCTATGTGGAGGTATCTAGTATTGTCATGTATTGTCGGGGCTGGCACGGTGGCACAGTGATTAGCACTGCTGCCTCACAGCTCCAGGGACCTTGGTTCAATTCCAACTTGTCTGTGTGGAGTTTGCATGTTCTCCCTGTGCCTGTGTATGGGTTTCCTCCCACACTCCCAAGATGTGCCGGTTAAGTGGATTGGCCATGCTAAATTGCTGCTTAGTGTCCCAGGTGACGGTATTAGTGGGATAAGTTGAGCAGCACGGAGGCACAATGGTTAGCACTGCTGCCTCACAGCGCCAGGGACCCGGGTTCGATTTCGGCCTTGGTCATTGTCTGTGTGGAGTTTGCACGTTCTCGCCGTGTCTGCGTGAGTTTCCTCCGGGTGCTCCGGTTTCCTCCCACAGCCCAAAGAGGTGTGGGTTAGGTGGATTAGCCATGCTAAATTGCCCCTTAGTGTCCGGGGATTAGCAGGGTAAATGTGTGGGGTTCCGGGAATGGGGCCTGGGTGGGATTGTGGTCGGTGCAGACTCGATGGGCTGAATGGCCGCCTTCTGCACTGTAGGGATTCTATTCTATTCTATGAAGTACATAGAGTTATGGGGATAGGGCAGGGGAGAGGGCCTGGATGCTTTGTTGGAGAGTTGGTGCAGATTCAATGGGCTGAATGGCCTCCCTCTGCACTGTGGGGATTCTATACCTGTGTCCATCACTTTTAAGTCCTTAAACCCCAAATTATTTTTAAATTTGCTGTCAAACTGCATCTGCAGCAGAAGGTGCCTCACGGGCAGAAACACAACAGACTGCTCAGCCTTCAGACACACTAGCCTGAGCTTTCTGTTTTTGTTGTCATTGGCCGGAATTCTCCCACCTTGCCCACAGCTGGGATTCTCCAGTCCCGCTGCAGTGAACGGGGATTTGGCTGAGCGCCAAATTCTCCATTCACACTGGCAGCGGCGGCGTGTGAGACCGGGTAATTCTTATCGCTATTCTATCCCTCAGCCACCGAGTTAGTGCAGTGACTAAACATTCCACTAGATGGCACTCCTACAGCATCAAATGACCAAGTGAAACCGCTTTGTGTTGCTGTTTGTTTCCTGTTCACCTGGCTAATCCTCCCTCAACCTGTCCCCCTCAAATCAGCCCTGATTGTCAAGCTGACATCTTGATCTCACCCTGTAGCCCTTCTCCCCCCTTCAAGACTTCTCCACCGCCTTCTACCCCATGTCTCACCTCTATACTCCTCTGAACGCCCAGTTTGAGTTTCTCTCTTTCACCCTTGCTGATTTTGGTCACTGGCTCAGCTCCCCGAATGCTCTATCATCTGATCGCCCTGCCCTCTCTAAATCTCTCCCTCCATATCGACCCTCCCACCCACCCTCTCCACCGCACCAGCTAACCTGGGGCCTGTCTGTATCCTGCTTTCTCACCACAGAAATCACAGCCACTCTGTTGTATTGTTCACTCCCTGAACCTGGCTGCACCACCCCCCGCCCCCACTTCCCCCCCCCCCCCCGCCACCCCCCCCCCCCGCCCCCCCAGCACACACACACACACACACACACACACACACAGACCCTCTGTGTTCTCTCCAGGTGAAGGAAAGCAAACTCTTGCCCCAACTCCCAGACACACCGCCTGACACGAACCTCCCCATTCAGCGTGACATTTCTCCAGGTATCGATCAAGCCCTCACCACCCTTGTAAAACCTTTACTGTTTCCCGCCGTGGCTTTGCCTCCTGGCATCGCTCTCTTCTTACAAAAGAACATAAGAACTAGGAGCAGGAGTAGGCCGTCTGGCCCCTCGAGCCTGCTCCGCCATTCAATAAGATCATGGCTGATCTTTTTGTGGACTCAGCTCCACTTACCCGCCCGCTCACCATAATCCTTAATTCCTTTACTGTTCAAAAATTTATCTATCCTTGCCTTAAAAACATTCAGTGATGTAGCCTCAACTGCTTCACTGGGCAGGGAATTCCACAGATTCACAACCCTTTGGATGAAGAAGTTCCTCCACAACTCAGTCCTAAATCTGCTCCCCCTTATTTTGAGGCAATGCCCCCAAGTTCTAGTTTCACCCACTAATGGAAACAACTCCCCTGCTTCTATCTTATCTATCCCCTTCATAATCTTATATATTTCTATAAGATCTCCCCTCATTCTTCTGAATTCCAATTAGTATAGCCCCAGTCTACACAGTCTCTCCTCATAAGCCAACCCTTTCAACTTCTTCACTCCCTTGACTGCAGTGACCACAGACTTGGGGCCGAGCTTTACGGCACCTCAGCAGTATATGTGAAAACGAGGGGAGAGATGGTGGTGGTGTCATCTAAAGATTGCGCTTTCCCATCATCTTCCCATTCATCCCCCAAACCATTTCCCCTATTATGACTCCCTCACCACCTCGGGCCTATTGAAGCCCTTTAGGGGCCAATTACTGGCTGCTTAGAAGCCGTATTCTGCCTCTGCCACGATTCTACACTTGCAGGTAAAGTTGGAGGCAGCTTTGACTCAGCTGGCTGCTGCCGGACAGGATGGAGGGAGCCTCCTTTTGGAATTGTTCCCTGCGCCCATTGCAGACAAACTCCAATCCAAAGATCATAACCCGCTCCACTCCCCTCGCCACCCATCATCCTCCCTACAGCCTCTCAAACTTGCATACTCTCCCCACCCTCACTGGGGTCTGCCAGTTACGCCCTATCCAAAACCCTGGGTTTACCTGGAGGTGGTGGTGTAGTGCTACTGTCGCTGGACTAGTAATCCAGAGACCCGGGGTAATGTTCTGGGGACCTGGGTTCAAATCCCGCCACGGCAGATGGTGAAATTTGAATTCAATAAAAATCTGGAATTAAAAGTCTAATGGTGACCACAAAACCATTGTCAATTGTCACAATAACCCATCGGGGTTCATTAATGAGCTTTCGGGAAGGAAATCTGCCATCCTTACCTGGTCTGGCCTACATGTGACTCCAGAGCCACAGCAATGTGGTTGTCTGTCAACTGCCCGAGGGCAACTAGGGATGGGCAATAAATGTTGGCCAACCAGCGACGCCCATGTATCACAAATGAATTTAAAATTTAAATGAAAGCGGTTTAACGAAGACCTCCAGCAGGCTATCTACCCATTGGACTACAGGCCAACACTGGGTAGAGTCTAAAAGGAGGGGGAGTTCCATATCCTGAGGGTAAGGTTACGTGCTCAGTGAGAATTCCTTGATGCCCCCTCGGCAGCCCAACTCCCTCCCCACATAGAGGAAGGCGCACGGACTTAGAATCAGGCCGCAGCATTGCTCGACCTCACAGCCGCTCCTCCAAATATGTTGCCATGGTAACAGCCACTAAGAACAAGGCTCAAGTGAATTACCTCAATTGTGCTGCCACAGCTGGAAGGTTCCGGGTACTTTGTAGGAATTTTGAAGTTGTGCGATTGGCTGTTCCTATTTCATATTCCATTGTAAAGCCGGCGATAACGTCTGTGTTTTGTGTCAACCGTGAGTTTTATATTTGCTGCCTTTTACAGGGTGCGAGAGGCCTACCGGGATTGGAAGGTCACATGGGAATGCCTGGTTTCCCAGGACCGGAGGGGCCACCGGGACCGAGGGGTATAAAGGTAGGAAGAAGAAAGATACCATTGCATTCTCATCGCACTGTCGCCAGTCCTGGGGTAACTGGCGGGGACAGATTTGTGTCACAATCTTAAATTCCCAACTGGGGCCTGTTTTACAAACTCACAGCTTCGTGCACCCTAACTGTTGTGTGTTTTGCGGAGAGAGTTGTTGCAAACATGGTGGAAGCAGATTCAGTGGTAACTTTCCAAAGAACAAGAACTTGAAGGAGGAGGGAGCTTACGACAGGATTGTGGGGAAAGAACAGGAGAGCGGAATTGATTGGATATTTCTACTGAAGGGTATCACAGTCACAATGGGCTGAATGGCCTCCTCCTGTACTGTATGATTTTATGTAGGAAGCAATAAAAGATTTTCTTTTTGATTTTGGACATTACTGTAGATTTGACTTTGGCACCTACTTCAGATCTTTCGACAAATGATTAAACTCCCTGCACTCTTCCTCAGCATTGTGTCTGCTATTGTCAGATGCTTACTGTTTTCAAACAAGACTTAACATAGAAAGTAGGAGAAGGAGGAGGCCATTCAGCCCTTCGAGCCTGCTCCACCATTCATTATGATCATGACCGAACATCCGATTCAATAGCCTGATCTCGCTCTCCCCCGTATCCTTTGATACCTTTCAGCCCAAGAGCTATATCTAACCCCTTCTTGAAAAGGTGTCCTCTATCCACTGAATTTGTTGCTTATTCACCTGGTGGTGTCAGAAGGCTCCAGCCCCTGGTGGTGTCAGAAGACTCTAGCCCCTGGTGGTGTCAGAACGCTCTAGCCCCTGGTGGTGTCAGAATGCTCTAGCCCCTGGTGGTGTCAAGAGGCTCCAGCCCCTGGTGGTGTCAGAAGGCTCCAGCCCCTGGTGGTGTCAGAAGGCTCCAGCCCCTGGTGGTGTCAGAACGCTCTAGCCCCTGGTGGTGTCAGAACGCTCTAGCCCCTGGTGGTGTCAGAAGATTCAGGCTCAGTTGGTGTCAGCAGACAGCTAGGCCCTAGTGAGGATTGTCAGCATGCTCTTTTATGCTCAGATGACAAGTGTCAACAGCGTGCTAGACCTGGGTGGTGATTGTCAGCAGGTTGCTGGCCTTCACAGCTGAGCTTGTTCCCTGCCCTTCATAAGCTTGGATCAGCGAAGGACACGTCGTAGCTTCCAGCTGTGGTGCAAGAAGTGTTGTAAATTTCTCTGTTTGTTTTTTCTCAGGGTGACACTGGACCACCTGGGTTTTCAGGACCTAAAGGAATAAGGGTAAGTGATTGAAGCCCAGAAGAGGGCCAGACCTCCAACTGGTGCCAAAACTAAAGTTCAAATTCATCCCACTAACCCAAAGTGGGCAGCATCTCATTGGTTGGCGGTTAAACATCTCAGTCAACACACAGCTGTGTGTGTCGGCTGGGACATACTGCAAACATATCGCCCATTGTGCATTTCCATCCAATTCGATTTGCTGCTTAAGTTGGAGGTGGATTGTCTTCCTGGATATAGCGGCCGCCTCTGCTGTGTTAGAATGAGCCAGGGTAAAGCTTTCGAGTCAGAATGTTTTACAGATCTGTGTGATACGAAGCTCTGTTTGCAGTAATCATGCAAAACTTTCATTTAGGCTGTGTGTACGTTCACTGTTGCAGTTGTTGCACTTTCTGTCAGTCAGTGTGACAATGATTTTGAAATGGGCTGTTGGACTTGCCAATCGCCTGTTGGCTGTTGTGCTACTCCACACCGGCCGTGATTAATGCCAGCTTAATACCCAGAGTGTTCCATTGAGATGAGTAACCCTGTCCTGCTTAACACAGAGTTCGTAACAGGCGCAGAAAATGTTGATTGATCTCAGGGAAAACAGAAGATGGGAAATGGCTGTATCTTCATGAAGAATTTTCTAGTGAGATAGCACTAGAGCTGTCTTAAGTGTCTGTTACTTGTGGGTACGTGAAACATTTGCGTGTAGTCTCCCAGATTGAATTCCTCACTTCAGCTGACGTGTTGGGCAGAGGTCAAGAGTTGATGATGCCTCTCTGACCTCCAGAGGGGAGTTGCAACAGTGCAGTTCAGTTACACTATATTGGGTGGTTGTCCTTGCTCCACTTTATCTAATGGGTGGGGAATGGAAGGTCAGTGCGATGCTACAGGGGTCAGCATTCTGAAGGGAAAACATTGACTTTGATATTTACAAAGCTGATAAAGTTCTGGTATGTTCTGAACCGTCTGGGTGAGTACTCCGCTTTCTCACATGTGGATGGTATGTACACTGGGCCAGCCCTGTTGTAAGTGGGTTGCTGTTTTCTCTGACATGCCCCTTTGTGAATGTGCTGTTCTATCCTTCTGAGTTTTCTGTTCTTCTGTCATCATTGGTACCACCTTGTGATCTCTCCCCTTGTGAAAATTAGTTGTGAGGTGAGAGTGCCCCCAACAGTTGGCAGTGCCGCCTCTGTGAGTGGCTGACCTGAGCTGGGCACAGTGTCCCCTGTGTGAGTTCAGTTTACCATGGAGGGGATTTGTCAACATTGGGAGAACTGGGTTCATTTTTCAACAGGAATGTCTCAGAATTTGCGGCTATTCCACACTGGCAGTGATGGTCTCCCTCCCCGCCCAGAAAATGTAGGTAGGACACGTCCTTATCTAACCAAGAGATGCTGCGCTTTGTAACCAAGTGACCAGGTTGGAATTTGCTGCCTCTTCACTGGCCAATGCCGTTACAGAACAGGTTATCAAAGTGACACCAGTATATTTTAACTTCATCTTTATTTCATGGTTTGACAGGGACCCCCAGGTCTCCCAGGTTTTCCCGGGACCCCCGGTGTTCCGGTAAGTATTAACTATTTCAGCATCATACTTCAGCTGCCCTTTATTGCAAATTTCTGCTACGTGTGCTTTTCATTAAAAAAAAATTAAGATTTATTATTTTTCATAAAATTATACTTGAAGTTACGAGATTCAGAAAAATGGACAGGGCAGCACCTTGTTTGCCAACAGACACCCCCAAAGCCTCTGACTTTTCATTTTATTTGTCTCCTGATCTCCTGATTTTTTAAATTTACTTCCTGTCCTGTTGAGTTCCTCCTTTGCTGAATTCAAGACCAACCCTAACCCTAACCCTAAACCTAACTCTAACCCTAAACCTAACTCTAACCCTAACCCTAACCCTAACCATAACCCTAACCCTAACCATAACCCTAACCATAACCCTAACCCTAACCCTAACCCTAAACATAACCCTAAACATAACCCTAACCCTAACCCGAACCCTCATACCTTGTGCTTCTTGGGCTATTCACCCTGCTCGCTGCAGACATGGATCTGGGACCTTCATCATCAGTTTCTCATGAGGATTAAGGGACTAACAGCAACAGGAAACAAGAGCTTGGGCTACTTATATCCTGCCACTGCTTTGTAGTCCAAAGGACTGGAATCTGTAAATTTGTTCCCACTGTTTACAATGGCAAGTTATCCCCTTTATCCCTATAGCAAGATTGTATAGACCATAGATTAGATTCATAGATTCCGAACAGTGCCATTCAGCTCATCGAACCTGCACCGACTCTCTGACAGAATATTCCACCTAGGCCCTCACCCCCACCCTATCCCTGTAATCCCACACATTTATCATGGCAATTCCACCTAACCTACATCTTTAGACTGTGGGAGGAAACCGGAGCACCCGGAGGAAACCCATGCAGACACGGGGAGAGCATGCAGACTCCGCTCGGACAGTGACCCAAGCCGGGAATCGATCCCGGGTCCTTGGTGCTGTGAGATAGCGGTGCTAAACACTGTGCCACCGTGTCCTTTTCCCTGTTGTGTTCCCTGTCTTTTTTGCGCTTTGTTGTGAACAGAGTCACTCAATATCGGAAGCATGCTCTAACAAAAGGTAACTCAATCTCCTCCCTACCTAACAGTCAGATACAGACACACACACACACACACACACAGACACATACACAGACACAGACACACACACACACACACACACAGACACACAGACACACAGACACACACACACTCACAGGCACACACACACACACAGACACTCACAGACGCACACACACACACTCACACACACAGACACTCGGACACACACACACATAGACACAAACACACAGACACACACAGACGCATACACACTCACACATTCACGCACACACACTCACAGACACTCAGACAGAAAGACACAAATGTGCACACACAGACACACACACTCACACATTCACAGACACACACACACACACACAGACACTCACACGCACAGACTCACAAACAGAAAGACACAAATGTACACACACAGACACACAGACACATACACACTCACACATTCACACACACATACGCACAGAAACACACAGATACACGCACATCTGACAATATTCTGGCAATAGTTCTCCAGAACTTGCCATTTCCCTAGCCAGACTGTTCCAGTCCAGTTTAACACTGGCATCTACCCAGAAATGTGGAAAATTGCCCAGGTACGTCCTGTACACAAAAAGCAGGACAAATCCAACCCAACCAATTACCGCCCCATCAGTCTGCTCTTGATCATCAGTAAAGGGGCGGTAGGGGCCATCGACAGTGGCACTTACTCAGCAATAACCTGCTCATTAATGCTCAGTTTGGCTTCTGCCAGGGCCACTCAGCTCCAGATCACCTTACAGCCTTGATCCAAACATGGACAAAGGAGCTGAACTCTAGAGGTGAGGTGAGAGTGGCTAGCCTTGACATCAAGGCAGCATTTCACTGAGTGTGGCATCCATACTAACCCTAACCCCTCCACTCCAACCAACTCAACCTGGATGTCCTCGCGCCCCCACATGTGTGTCTATGTCCCTTGACTTGTGTGACCCAGTTAACAATTTCAGTTTCTTGCCATGTCTCCCCCTAGTGCAGGACAATCATATACAAAACATCAAGTAAAACATTGTATGAAAATGTACTTGTTCCCTCTTTTATATTCCCTTCCTCTTATTTTTTTATACTGAAGTTGTATCATTTATTTACCTTGCATTTTAATTTACAGGGGTTACCAGGTCACGATGGACCTCCAGGTCCTCCAGGCATCCCAGGCTGCAATGGAACGAAGGTATGTTCCTCTCAAGCAATTTTACTCCTTGTCAAAGATTTTACCCTTAAACATCTTCAAATGTCGATGAGTCTTTGTTTTTGTCACACAGGGAGAACGAGGATTTTCAGGTGCTTCCGGCTTTCCTGGAGCACAGGGCCATCCGGTGAGTGAACCCAAATATAATCGACACTCTTACAGTCAGATAACTGCATGTGGACCCTGACCTGTTTGTTTGTCTTTTTATGTCAATCTGATGGCTGTTGGTCACCGTGGCTCCAATCCTTCTTATCCCAGACTGCGGGGGAATATTTATCTGACAGGGCGAGTTGATCAAAGCCTTCAAAGTGTTGAGAGGCAGACATTGAAAACCTCTACACCAGTGATGGCGAGTGTGTGGGCCACATGCGTGACCCTCCTTCATCTCAGTGGGCCACAAGATTGCGATTGAGCTTGTTTACCAACCATGACCCCATGAATAAGATTAAATACATTTAATACACGCTGACTATTTCATAACGAGCTGTCCAGTGGTGGGCAACCTTGTGCCCAGCGACTACCCTGTGGCCCATCAGGGTTCTGAGTGGAGCCCACTGGACATTTTGTTGACCGTTGCCCACCTGCAATGTTTACATTTTGGACACATTGCACGACTCTCACCGTCAATGTAGTCTGCAATCAGCATTCCCCTCACTTCACTTGTCATTGCCTTGCATGGAAACTAGAAGCAGGAGGAGGCCATTCAGCCCTTCGAGCCTGCTCCACCATTCATTATGATCATGGCTGATCATTAAATTCAATATCCTGATTCCCCCATGTCCCTTGATCCTTTTAGCCCCAGGGCTATATCTAATTTCTTCTTGAAATCACACAATATTTTGGCCTCAACTACTTTATGTGGTCGTGAATTCCACACATTTACCACCCTCTGGGTGAAGAAATTTCTCCTCACCTCAGTTCTAAAGGGCAGCACGGTAGCACAGTGGTTAGCACTGCTGCTTCACAGCTCCAGGGACCTGGGTTCGATTCCCGGCTTGGGTCACTGCCTGTATGGAGTTTGCACATTCTCCTCGTGTCTGCGTGGGTTTCCTCTGGGTGCTCCGGTTTCCTCCCACAGCCCAAAGATGTGCGGGTTAGGTTGATTGGCCATGCTAAAATTGCCCCTTAGTGTCCTGGGATGCGTGGATTAGCGGGTAAAATATATGGGGGTAGGGCCTGGGTGGGATTGTGGTCGGTGCAGACTCGATGGGCCGAATGGTCTCTTTCTGTACTGTAGGATTTCTATGATTTCTAAAAGATTTACCCCTTATCCCCAACCATGACCCCTAGTTCTGGACTCCCCCCACCATTGGGAACATTCTATCTGAATCCACCCCATCTAATCCTGTTAGAATTTTATAAGTTTCTATGAGATCCCCTCTCACTCTTCTAAACTCCGGTGAATATAATCCTAACCGACTTAGTCTCTCCTCATAAGTGCGGATCACTTCGGTCACACTGGTCAGAAAAAAAAATACGCAGGTGGACATGAGTGGAATGAAGCAACCCTGTGCTTGGGCAACAGTCAACAAAATGTCTCGTGGAGAAAGGCAGAACACTGTGGATGCACTTGGGTGGGATTGTGGTCGGCGCAGGCTCGATGGGCCGAATGGCCGCCTCCTGCAGTGCGGGGATTCTATGATTTTATTCTATAGCGACCTGTCTCCTAATTTGGTATCATCAGTATCATTCCTCTGTCAAAGGTCATTTATAGAAGTGAAAAAAACAGGAGAAGTTTCAATGTCAATAATTCAGGATGCACCACTACCCCAGTCTGAAAAACATCCATTTACTTTTCCAGTGCTTTTTAGGTTTTTCTCTGTGCACCTGGGGTGAGTGGGCCCACAGTAAAACCAGCTTTCGGTATTCATCAAACAGAATAGCAGAGAATGGTTCTGCAATTTGTTTAATTTGGGACTGCGTTTACAACACTTTTACAAGTCTCGGGGTTTGATTTTCCAGACCTGCCAGCGGGCGGGCATCATCGCGGGCAAATTATCAATCGGCTTTCGGGCATTTTCCAAATTTTCCCACCCCCGCCTGTGACGAATGCTGGAAAATCCCTGCAATCAAACCGCAGCTAGCTGTGGGTCTTCCACCGTGCATTAATGTGGAACACTGCTCGAGGCACATGGAGAAAGTGAAACAATGATTTTATGAACACATTTCATCAGGGAAGTTAAAAGCAAAATATTACAGATGCTGGAATCTGAAATAGAAACAGAAAACGCTGGAAAATCTCAGCACGTCTGACAGCATGTGTGGAGAGAGAATAGAGCCAATGTTTCGTGTCTGGATAGA
This sequence comes from Mustelus asterias, assembly GCF_964213995.1. Classification (NCBI taxonomy): domain Eukaryota; kingdom Metazoa; phylum Chordata; class Chondrichthyes; order Carcharhiniformes; family Triakidae; genus Mustelus; species Mustelus asterias. Next base: position 144,600,732 of record NC_135804.1, read on the forward strand.
ATTTACTCGGATGCTACCGGGACTTGATGGATTGAGTTATAAGGAGAGGCTGGATAGACTGGGACTTTTTTCTCTGGAGTGCAGGCGGCTGAGGGGTGACCTTACAGAGGTCTATAAAATAATGAGGGGCACAGATCAGCTAGATAGTCAATATCTTTTCCCAAAGGTAGGGGAGTCTAACACTAAAACTAGAGGGCATCGGTTTAAGGTGAGGGGGAGAGATACAAAAGTGTCCAGAGGGGCAATTTTTTCCCACAGAGAGTGGTGAGTGTCTGGAACAAGCTGCCAGAGGTAGTAGTAGAGGCGGGTACAATTTTGTCTTTTAAAAAGCATTTAGATAGTTACATGGGTACGATGGGTATAGAGGGATATGGGCCAAACGCGGGCAATTCGGATTAGCTTACAGGTTTTTTTTAAAAAAGGGCAGCATGGACAAGTTGGGCCGAAGGGCCTGTTTCCATGCTGTAAACCTCTATGACTCTATGACCCTAAACAGAGGATCCCTACAGTGCAAGAGGAGGACATTCGACCCAGTGGGTCTGCACCAACCACAATCCCACCAAGGCCCTGTCCCATAACCCCATGTATTTACCCTGATAATCCACGTATTTAGCTTGATAATCCTCCTGACACTAAGGGCCAATTTACCATGGCCAATCCACCTAACCCGCACATCTTTGGAGTGTGGGAGGAAACCAGAGCACCCGGAGGAAACCTATACAGACATGGGGAGAATGTGCAAACTCCGCACAGACAGTCACCCGAGGCCGGAATTGAACCCGGGTCCCTGGCACTGTGAGGCAGCTGTGCTAACCACTGTGCCGCCCTTCGTTAGAGTAGGGGAGTTACTGAGTTAACCCATGGCAATGACTGGTGTATTTTGGAAGGTGATCTGGGTGGTGATATTCTATAAGGGGAAGAAAGTCGGGCGAGATTCTCCAGCCTCCCAGCCACGTGTTTCCCGCCGACAGGAGGTGACGTGTTGTTTGCCAGAGACAGCATTCTCCGGTCCCGCCGCTGCCAATGGGAATTCCCATTGACGTCACCCCACGCTGGTGGGAAACCCGCAGACGGGGGTGCGCTGCCGGCAGGATCAGAGAATCCCGCTGGTGTGAGTTTAACAGTGATCTGTTTCTTCGTCAGTTGAAATAACTCCACTACTGCAGCCACTGCTCATCATCTCAGAGAATGCCCCCTCTCGACACAGCTCAGGTTTGGAGGAACAGAATCTTCCTCCATACAGCCGGGCGACATTCCCAGTGACCTTGTGACAACACTGAGAACAGAGCTGGAGTCAATTCACGTCAATTCAATGTGAACAACTGGGAATAGGGCACTTGTCTGCCCAACTCTTCCGGGGTTGAAGGCTGATATAAAGAGTGGATAAGAGTGGCTCAACTCATCTGCCGTTTTTCAGACTATCTTCCACCGCCTGAGTGATGTAACTTCTAATTGCAACTTAAATTTTATTATTCTGAGGGAACCAGACATCTTTTTTTGATATATTTTCTCCCCCACGTCTATTTCCTGCCTCTCCTGCATAAGAAATCAGATGTGACCAACCTTTCTCGTGCCTCAGTCCAAATCAGTCACTCAGACGTGGGCCAGGGAAGCCTTGGGGGGCACCCTTTGCCTGGGTCCCGACTTGCTGCATCCCCTCGGACTGAGATCAGTAGCTCCACAGCAAGAAGTTATTGCAAGGTCCGGCCATTGTCATGACAAACTACTGCCCTTATTTCTACTATCCCGCTTTGTGTCACTCTGCTTAGTTAAATCTATTTACAGCTAATGTTTACAAGTACAAACTTAAATCCCTTAAAATTATCTTTGTTTTCTGAATAGTGTGTGTGTGTGTGTGTGTGTGCGTGTGTGTGTGGTGTGTGCATGTGCACACACGTGTGTGCATGTATGTCTGCATGTGTGTGCATGTGCGCACACACCCAACGGCTGATTAATGTTTGCACAAATCAGTGAGACACAAGTAACACGAAAATATCTGTTGTGCATAAAATGCTACAGCGATCAAATTGTCATTGAGTCAAGAACATTTTTTAATATTCTGTGAACCTGTTTTTCATTTTGCAGGGTCCTCCGGGGATACCAGGCCAAAAGGTAAGGTCTGAAAACACTGAGAAGGTCACGGGGATTCTTGTCTGCTTGTGCAGTGCAACCAAATTCATTTCAATCACTTTTCTGTGTCTTCCCTCCTCCTGCATTAGGGTGATCCAGGCGACGTGTTGTCAGCACATTTGTCAGGGCATAAAGGAGACCCAGGACTACCCGGGCTCCCTGGACTGCCAGTAAGTAGCAGAGCCATTTGTATTTGTCCTCTCGAACGGGTTTCAAGCGCTTTTTAACACCTGATTGTGTGAGTTTTTAAGTGGACATGTATGTGGTCGATCGATGGTATATGATTGATCTCTTGGTGTGTTATGAGTCAGAACATCACCACAAGCATACCTCTTAAAAGTGAAGCTGTTAAAGACAAGGTCGATTTAAAAGGGACCTCCATTCTGGCCAACAGTTTTGATACTCTGGGCGATCTCCCACAGAGGCAGACATGCTGTAAATGTTACATTTGTTGTGATGAATGTGTCTTGAGACATGGTAAAATGTTACCGCTGTTAGTGCGGAGATGGTTTATAGAGCAGGTCTCGGCTATCCGGGGAAGCAGTTGAATGAAAATAATTGCCAATTAAAACTGTTATAATTTAGCACCAATTGCCCCTGGGTGAAATGGGACTTCTTCTGGATTTATTTGTGCAATTGCAGGGGAGTTGGTGGGTGAGTGGCAATTTTGCTGGACTAGTAATCCAGTGGCCCAGGAACATGCATTCAAATCGCACTGTGGCAGCCTTCAATTTTAGCCTATTTTTGTGAGCAGATCGGAGTGACATCTGTGGAAACCACAGAATTCTTTAAATAGACAGATGAAGCGGAGGAGGCTGAGGGGAGACTTAATAGAGGTTTATAAAATGATGAAGGGGATAGATAGAGTGAACGTTCAAAGACTATTTCCTCGGGTGGATGGAGCTATTACAAGGGGGCATAACTATAGGGTTCGTGGTGGGAGATATAGGAAGGATATCAGAGGTAGGTTCTTTACGCAGAGAGTGGTTGGGGTGTGGAATGGACTGCCTGCTGTGAAAGTGGAGTCAGACACTTTAGGAACATTTAAGCGGTTATTGGATAGGCACATGGAGCACACCAGGATGATAGGGAGTGGGATAGCTTGATCTTGGTTTCAGATAAAGCTCGGCACAACATCGTGGGCCGAAGGGCCTGTTCTGTGCTGTACTGTTCTATGTTCTATGGCAGATGAAGCTCTGATAACCTCTGGCGCTATTTTATCCAGTGTCCTAACAGGGAAGCTTTTGTACCAGGTGAGGCTCGTGAGAGTTGGAGTTAAGGACAGAAGTACCTCTGAGAGGACAGATTTAATTCTTTCCAATTTTCTTGGGTCAGAATGGACCCCCTCCCTTAAAATCTTGAGGTTGTCCCAAGACCCTTTCTGCCAGGACTTGCCTGAGTGTCAAGGACCTCTCCTACGGTACCTACCAACAGCGTCCTGTACCAATATTCTACTCTTCACTGTGGGTCTCTTGCTGCCCAGATCAGGAAGCTTTGTGACTTGCTCATACTCGCCCCACCCAGATAACTCCCACTCGGAGTTAGAATAGGGATTTAAAAGCACTTTGGTATTTTCTTCTGGCAAGTAGTTCTGGCAAATTGGTACATAAGCGGCATTTATCATCTCTTAATCCAGACCTTGGATTGTCACTGCTCCAAACAACTCGATTAACAAGTCAAATTTACCCTGCCAAAGGACCTCCAATGTTCATATTGAACTTTCCCATAGCCTCTGTTTACAATAAGGACTAAATTCCGCAAAGCTTGTGTAACCGGAGTTTCGTCTGCACTCATTCACAGGCCAACGTCAGCCGCTGCTCCAGGTTACTTGTTTCTTCCTTCCTTCTGTTCCTTCCCAGTGCTTGTGATGTTGCTAAAAGCAGATAAAATCATTCCCAGTTGCTGAGATAGATGAGAAGCAATGTTACTCCGTGTCTAAGCTGCAGCAAGAACTCACTCACCAATGTTTGATGTGAACTTGTCCAGTCTGTTGAACTAATGTTTCAGTTGATGAATATACCATTCATCAAGCATCAAGCTAACAAACTTTTGTCTCTCACAGGGTCCCCAAGGCACATCGGGAGTACGGGGTCCAGCAGGCCCAGTTGGTCCTCCGGGTCAGTCGGTACGTAAAATTGGGGCAAAGTTAGGTGTTGCGGACAGTCACTCTTCTCACCCACCCCCCCAATCCCAGTGTACACATCCCACAACACTGGTGACTGATTACATTTATTTGACTCTTAGCGTCAGGGGGGGGATAGCAGGGTAAATACGTGAGGTTGCGCGGATAGGGCCTGGGTGGGATTGTGGCCGATGCAGACTCGATGGGCCAAATGGCCTCCTTCTGCACTGTAGGGATTCTATGATTCTAATATGATCCTTGATTAACTGAGAGGTTTGGGTCACCCATAGGACGGCATTCTCTTTGTCCGAATAGGTTTACGATCTTACCTGGTTAAAATCATTCACTGTGAAACTGCTTCGTTTTTTTCCAGGGTTCTCCTGGTTCTCCCGGCCCACCTGGACCAAAGGTAAGATTGCGGAAGGAAAATAGACGTTTTGCTAAATTGAGATCACTTGACATGACATCGACTAACTGCCTCTCTTTTCCTCCATTTCACTATAGGGAAACATGGGGCTGAATTTTCAAGGTCCCAAAGGGGAGAAGGTAAAGCGACAGCTTAATTTATCTCAATTTGTAATGACCTGGTATCATTAATATTCATATACTTACCTCACAGGCTATACTGGCTGCAGTTCATTGCTAAGTCCGGTTCGTGCCTTTGAGGGGTTGTCTAATGGGATAGTAGGTTACAGATAGAAGAAGGGCCAGAGCCTCAGAAAGGAAGAGTTGGGCTCTGAGCAGCTGGATGAGATGGGATGCAAGAATGTTCGAGAGGTCTGGGACCTCAAGGCTGAATAGTCTGCTCCCGCTGGTAAATAATAACTCAACACCGGACAATTGTAGGAAGCAAACTTGAATGAATGGCTAGAGGGAAATACCCTGACAACAGGGAAGGGAGTCACTTTGCTGGAGATTGGGGAGGCTGCAGAGAGAGGTAATGAGGATGAGAGCATGGGGCAATGTACAAGGGGCAAGGCACAGACCTGTTAGGATGTCACTGGAGTGAGAATGAATCCAGAGGAAATCAATGGCAATGTCTATTGATGAACTACTAGTGATGGGGCTGGGCAAGTGAGGTGGGGAAAGATTAAGTCATTAATTTACATAGAAGCACCCAAAAACCTACGTTAAACACCTCATTGACAATCATACACCATCTGGATCTAACAGTAGGCTATAAATGGTAATTGGATACAAAATTGGCTTGATCACAGAAGACAGAGGGTGGTTGTAGAGGGTTGTTTTTCAAACTGGAGACCTGTGACCAGCGGTGTGCCTGAGGGATTGGTGCTGGGTTCACTGGTATTTGTCATTTATATTAATGATTTGGATGAGAACTTAGGGGCCACGGTTAGTAAGTTTGCAGATGACACCAAGATTGGTGGCATAGTGGACAGTGAAGAAGGTGAACAAGGTAAATGGGCTTGTTGCGCACATTGAAATTGGACGGTACGATGTTGTGGGCATCACAGAAACGTGGCTGCAAGGGGATCAGGGCTGGGATCTAAATATCCAAGGATATGTGTCCTATCGAAAGGACAGGCAGATGGGCAAAGGGCGCGGGGTTGCATTGTTAGTGAGGAATGAAGTTAAATTGAAGCTAAATCGAAGTGATATAGGATCAGAAGGCATAGAATCTCTGTGGGTAGAGTTGAGGAATCGCAAAGGTAAACAGATCCTGATGGGAGTTATGTACAGGCCTCCTAGCAGTAGTCAGGATGTGGGGCAGAAAATAAATCAGGAGATAGAAAAGGCATATAAAAAAGGCAATATTACAATAATCATGGGGGACTTCAATACGCAGGTAGACTGGGAAAATCAGGTAGGTAGTGGATCCCAAGAAAAGGAATTTGTGGAATGTCTAAGAGATGGTTTTTTGGAGCAGCTTGTGACAGAGCCTACTAGGGAACAGGCAATTCTGGATTTGGTGATGTGTAATGAGGCAGACTTGATTCGGGAACTTAAGGTGAAGGAACCCTGAGGGAGCAGTGACCACAATATGATGGCATTTACCCTGCAGTTTGAGAAGGAGGAGCTGGAATCAGATGTAACGGTATTACAATTAAATAAAGGTAACTACAAAGACATGAGGGAGGAACTGGCCAGAGTTGATTGGAAAGGGAGCCTAGCAGGGAAGACAGTGGAACAGCAAAGCAGGAGTTTTTGGGGGTTATTCGGGAGACACAACAGAAATTCATCCCAAGGAGGAGGAAACATGCTAAGGGGAGGACGAGGCATCCATACCGACGAGGGAAGTCAAGGACAGCTTAAAAGCAAAAGAAAAAGCATACAAAGAGGCGAGGATTAGTGGGAAGCCAGAGGATTGGGAAGCCTTTTAAAACGAGCAGAGGACAACTAAAAAAACACTAAGTGGGGGGAGAAGTTGAAGTATGAGTGTAAGCTAGCTAGTAATGTAAAAGAAGGTAGGAAGAGTTTTTTTCAATATATAAAAGGTAAGAGAGAGGCAAAAATAGACATTGGACCACTGGAAAATGAGACTGGAGAAGTAATAATAGGAAACAAAGCAATGGCAGAGGAACTGAATAGTTACTTTGCATCAGTCTTCATGGTGGAAGACACCAGTGGGATGCCAGAGCTCCAGGAGAGTCAGGGAGCACAGGTGAATGTAGTGGCCATCACTTAGGAGAAGGTTCTGGGGAAACTGAAAGATCTGACGGTGGATAAGTCACCTGGACTGGATGGACTACACTCCAGGGTTCTAAAAGAGATAGCTGAGGAAATTGTGGAAGCATTGCTGGTGATCTTTCAGGAATCACTGGAGGCAGGGAGGGTCCCAGAGGACTGGAAAGTAACTAATGGAATACAGCTGTTTCAGAAGGGAGATTGGCAGCAGCCGGGAAATTATAGGCCGGTTAGCCTGTCTTCAGTCATTGGCAAGATTTTAGAGTCCATTATTAAAGATGAGATCGCAGAGTACTTGGAAGTGCATGATAAAATAGGACTGAGTCAGCATGGCTTCTTCAAGGGGAGGTCATGTCTGACAAATCTGTTCGAGTTCTTTGAGGAGGTAACAAGGGAGTTAGATAAAGGAGAAACAGTGGATGTGATTTATTTAGATTTCCAGAAGGCCTTTGACAAGGTGCCGCATAGGAGACTGTTAAATAAGTTAAGTGCCTACGGTGTTAAGAGTAAGATCTTGGCATGGATAGAAGATTGGCTGACTGGCAGAAGGCAGAGAGTGGGGATAAAGGATTTTTTTTCAGGATGGCAGCTGGTGACTAGTGATGTGCCTCAGGGGTCAGTGCTGGGGCCACAACTTTTCACAATGTACATTAACAATTTGGAAGAAGGAACTGAAGGCACTGTTGCTGTTTGCAGATGATACAAAGATATGTAGAGGGACAGGTAGTATTGAGGAAGCAGGGGGGCTGCAGAAGGACTTGGACAGGTTAGGAGAGTGAGCAAAGAAGTGGCAGGTGGAATATAATGTGGAAAAGTGTGAGGTTATGCACTTTGGAAGGAGGAATGGAGGCATAGACTATTTCCTAAATGGGGAAATGCTTAGGAAATCAGAAGCACAAAGGAACTTGGGAGTCCTTGTTCAAGATTCTCTTAAGGTTAACATGCAGGTTCAATCGGCAGTTGGGAAGGCAAATGCAATGTTAGCATTCATGTCGAGAGGGCTAAAATACAAGAGCAGGGATGTACCTCTGAGGCTGAATAAGGCTCTGGTCAGACCGCATTTGGAGTATTGTGAGCAGTTTTGGGCCATGTATCTAAGGAAAGATGTACTGGCCTTGGAAAGGGTCCAGAGGAGGTTCACAAGAATGGTCCCTGGAATGAAGAGCTTGTCGTATGAGGAATGATTGAGGACTCTGGGTCTGTACTCATTGGAGTTTAGAAGGATGAGGGGGGATCTTGTTGAAACTTACAGGATACTGCGAGGCCTGGATAGAGTGGGCGTGGAGAGAATGTTTCCACCAGTAGGAAAAACTAGAACCAGAGGGCACAACCTCAGGCTAAAGGGACGGTCCTTTAAAACAGAGATGAGGAGGAATTTCTTCAACTAGAGAGTGGTGAATCTGTGGAACTCTTTGCCGCAGAAGCTTGTGGAGGCCAGGTCATTGAGTGTCTTTCAGACAGAGATAGGTAGGTTCTTGATCAATAAGGGGATCAGGGGTTATGGGGAAAAGGCAGGAGAATGGGGATGAGAAAAATATCAGCCATGATTGAATAACAGAGCAGACTCGATGGGCCGAATGGCCTAAAACTGCTCCTATGTCTTATCGTCGGATGGTCTTATGGTGAACTAGGATTGCAACAGGATCTTGATGAATTGGGCCAGTGGGCTGATGCATGGCAGATGGAGTTTAATTTAGGTAAATGCAAGGTGATGCATTTTGGTAGATTGAACCAGGGCAGGACTTATTCTGTTAATGGTAGGGCTTTGGGGAGTGTTAAAGAACAAAGAAATCTAGGGGTACAGGTTCACAGCTCCTTGAAAGTGAAGTCACAGGTGGATAGGGTGGTGAAGAAGGCATTCAGTATGCTTGGTTTCATTGGTCAGAACATTGAATACAGGAGTTGGGACGTCTTGTTGAAGTTGTACAAGACATTGGTGAGGCCACATTTGGAATACTGTGCACAGTTCTGGTCACCCTATTATAGAAAGGATATTATTAAACTAGAAAGAGTTCAGAAAAGATTTACTAGGATACTACTGAGACTTGATGATTTGAGTTATAAAGAGGGGCTGGATAGACTGAGACTTTTTTTCCTGGAGTGTAGGAGGCATAGGGGTAATCTTATAGAGGCCTATAAAATAATGAGGGGCATAGATAAGGTAGATAGTCAATATCTTTTCCCAAAGGTAGGGGAGTCTAAAACTAGAGGGCATAGGTTTAAGGTGAGAGGGGAGAGATACAAAAAGGTCCAGAGGGACAATTTTTTCACACAGAGGGTGGTGAGTGTCTGGAACAAGCTGCCAGAGGCAGTAGTAGAGGCGGGTATAATTTTGTCTTTTAAAAAGCTACATTAAAAAGCTAAAAAGTTACATGGGTAAAATGGATATAGAGGGATATGGGCCAAACATGGGCAATTGGGACCAGCTTAATGGTAAAAACTGGGCGACATGTACAGGTTGGGTTGAAGGGCCTTTTTCCATGCTGTAAACCTCTATGACTCTATCTGGTGTATGGCCCCTCTTTTACTCTGTTTATCTCATGTCTGTCCTTGCCAGGGTGATCCAGGTCTTCAGGGGCCCCCAGGTCCTCCGGGACAGTTGGAACAACTGAATTCTCCTGGTGTCGATTTCCAGAAAGGAGACAAGGTAACTGTTTCATCACTTTCCCCAGAGCATGGTCTTTTACCTAACTGCAAGGAAGTTAACAACAAATACATTCAGACTATGGAAAGAATTGACATTATGAATCAAGATGAAGTGGTGAAGATGGGTAACGCAGAGCCCGGTGCCCCTTATTAGGGGAGAATGAAAGTCAAATCTGTCGCCCCTGTTGCCAGCCTTTCTACACAGGCCCCTCCTGGCCTCAGTGTGTATATTAGATTTGGCCAACAGCTTGAGATCTTTCACTTTAGTTTGTAATACAATGTACGGTAAAAATAACTTCAGCACAGAGAGCACTCACATTTTCTGACATTTCACTGCAAGGACAAGGGAGTTATGCAATGTTGGAGATGCTGCCTTTTTTTGGGTGGACTGTTAAACTTTGGCCCCATCTGCCTGTGAAGATGGATGGAAAAGTTGCGATGAATTAAGAGTAAAGAGTTCAACATTTCTCACTCGGCTGATAGCACCAGAAACAGATGATCTGCTCATTCATTAATTTGCTATTTGTGAATCCTTGCTGTGTGCAAGAGGCGGCACGGTGGCACAGTGGTTAACACTGCTGCCTCACAGCGCCAGGGACCCAGGTTCAATTCTGGCCTCGGGTCACTGTCTGTGTGGAGCTTGCACGTTCTCCCCGTGTCTGCATGGGTTTCCTCCGGGTGCTCCAGTTTCCTCCCACAGTCCAAAAATATGCAGATTAGGTTGTTTGGCCATGCTAAATTGCCCCTTAGTGTGAGAGGGATTAGCAGGGTACGTGGGATTATGGGGATAGGGCCTGGGTTAGATTGCGGTTGGTGCAGGTTTGATGGGCTGAATGGCCTCCTTCTGTAGGGAATCTATGAAATTGGTTGCTGAATTATCCTACCTAATAACAAAAATAATTTATTGATTGTAAAGTACTTTACAGTGTCTTTCTCTCATTAAATGGCCAGTGTTCTTACGGACACATCCTAATGTTCTGATTACCGTTTTGTTCTTGCTAGGGTGAGATTGGACCACCTGGCAATCCCGGGGAGAGGGGCCGATCCGGTCCTCCTGTAAGTACGATGTACAGAGCTTGAACTAAAATGTCTTCAGGGATTCGCTGTCCGCCTGTCACTCAGTCCACATTCTGTTTGTTACAGGGTCCCCCTGGCTTTAGTGGCAAAGGCGAGAAGGGTGAGCCTGGAGATCCAGGAAAGCGAGTGAGTAAGCTAACTAAAGAGCTCTTGAACAACCACATGCCCGGATAGTGCTGACGGGCGAGAAATGATAGACAGCAGTTCCTGTCATGTTGGATATTTTTGGAATAGATTACTAGCACTGGACACTTAAAATCCAAGTTGATGCTAGATGAATGTTTTCTGTTTTGCTTAATTCTGTTCTACGTTGGATTCTGTCAAATGCCAGTCAAATGCATGCTACATCTTGTTGGTTAGATTCACTGTCGTGGCCTCAATTGTCTGTGCCCGAAGGTGGGGAATCCCCTCCCTAAAACTTTCCACCTCACTACCTACTCTCCTCCTTTCAGATGCTCCTTAAAATCTACCATTGTGACTGGCCTATTATCTTCTATTGACTTCACTTCCAGTGTTACATATTTATACCAGTATTGAAGAGTCACCACCAGGAAGGTGCTGGGGATAGGGTGAGAGTCGCACAATGTCAACCAAGAGTGAATGGAAGGAAGTTTGTGGGAGATGCACTTGAGGAGGATAAGTTAAGTTTATTGGCTTCTGGGAAGTTTGAGGCAATCAAGACTTTTGTATGTTTTGGTACAATTTTACAGGGTTTTGGTGAGACCGCCTCGGGGATACGGTAGTAAAAAACAGAAAATGCTGGAAAAACTCAGCAGGTCTGGCAGCATCTGTGGAGAGAGAATCAGAGATAACTGCCGGAATTCTCCAGTCTTGTTTGCCCTGGCACCACTGCCAGCAGGAATGGAGAATTTGACGCTTAGCCACATCTCCACCCACTGCAGCGGGACTTGAGAATCCCAGCCACGGGCGAGTTCGGAGAATTCTGGCTTACATTTCGAGTCTAAGATGACTTCTTCAAAACTAAAGGAATAATTCTCATCTAAGGAAAGGCTTGAGAGCAGCGAAGGTTTACTTGTTTGGTTCTGGAATACGAGGGTTGACTCCATGAGGAGAGATTGAGTGGAAAATACTCTGAAGGCATTTAGAAGACAGAGAGAGGATCTCATTGAAACTTTTAAAATTCGAAGTGGTCTTAACAGGTTAGGTTCTAAGAAGTTGTTTTGATTGGCTGAAAGGCCCAGGATTAGGGGGTATCTCCTAAAGATAAGGGGTTGGCTATTTAAGACTAAGATCATAGGCAGAAACATAGAAAGATGATGAGGAATTTGTTCGGGTTGTAAATCTTTGGAAGTCTGTACCCCAGAGGGTTGTGCATGCTCATTTGCTGAGCATATTCAATGCAAAGGTTGGGAGATATCTGGAATCCAGGAAAACCAACGGATATGGGGATTAAATGGGAAAACAAAATTGAGGTCAATGATTAGCCGTGATCTGATTGAACGATGGAGCAGGTTCACCGGGACCAATGTCCTATTCCTGCTTCTATTTTGCATGTTATTATTTTTGCTGAAGATGTATGAAGTACAGTGTTTGATTTATATAGTTTTATATATAAGCAAGTAAACCTCTAATGGTGTTACTCATTATAAAGTGAAGATATTGCTCAGTGGGAGTTGTAATCTCCACTGGGTTGGGTGTGGAGTTGGGGGGGAGGGTTGGTTCACTTGAGTGGCTGTGAAGTAGAGAATGTGTCCATTTGATATGACAGTCTACAATAGGTGCGAAAACACCAGGAAAATCTAGGCCTGAGTATCACATGCTTTTTAACATCACAGCACCACTTGTCCATGTATTGTTTTTCATTTTTTAATGGGATGTGGGCTTCACTGGCAAGGCCAGGGTCTGTTGCCCATCCCCAGTTGCCCTTGAGAAGGTAGCGGCGAACTTCCTTCGTGACCCACTTCAGTCCACAGGCTGTAGATACACCCATGGTGCTGTTAGGGAGGGAATTCCAAGATTTTGACCTCAAATGACAGTGAAGGAACAGCGATATAATTCCAAGTCAGGATGGTGGGTGCTTTGGAAAGGAACTTGCGGGTGGTGGTGTCTGCTGCCTATGTCCTTCTGGATGGCAATAGTCGTGTGTTTGGAAGGTGCGGCGTAAGAAGGCGTGGTGAGTTCTGACAGTGTATCGCGTAGACGGTACATAACGTTGCTATGCTGTATCAGTTGAGGAGGGAGTGAATGTTTAAGGTGGTGGATGGGGTGCTGAATAAACAGACTGCTTTATTGAGCTTCTTGAGCGTTGTTGGGGCTGCTCTAACCCAGGCAAGTGGAGAATATTGCAACATGCTTCAGACTTATACTTGTAGACAGGCTTTGGGACTCAGGAGATGAATTATTCACTGCAGAATTCCCAGTCTCTGAGTTTTTGTAGTCACAATATTTATATGGTTGGTCCAATTGAGTTTTCTCAGGAATGGTAATGTCCCAAGATGTTGATGCTGGTGTATTCAGCCTGGCTAACACTGTTGAATGAAAGCAGAGATGGTTAGAATCTCTCTTGTTGAAGATGGTAATTTCTTGGCCCTTGTTGCTGCAATTGTTACTTGTCACTTAGACAGCCCAAACCTGAATGTTGGCCAGGTCTTGCTGCATGCGGGCATGGACTGCTTCAGTATCATGAGGAGTCACGAATGGTTTTGAACATTGTGCAATTGCCAACGAACATCCCCACTTCTGATCTTATGGTGTAGGGAGGTTCATTGATGAATCTGCTGAAGATGGTTGGGCCCCAGACACTACCAGAAGGAACTCCTGCAGTGGTGTCCAGGGACGATTGGCCTCCAACAATCACAACCATCTTCCTCTGTGCCAGGTATAACCCCAACGGTTAACAGATTTCCCCCGATTTCCATTGACTTCAGTTTTGCTGGAAATCCTTGATGCTGCACTGAGTCACATGCTATCTTGATGTCAAGGGCAGTCACTCTCACTTCACCTCTTTCAGTTCAAATTTTTTGTCTATGTTTGGACCAAGGCTGTAATGAAGTCAGGAGTTGAGTCACTTGCAAGGAACGCAGACTGATTGTCAGTGAGCTGTGTAAGGGTCATTGATAACACCCTTGATGCATCTTCCATCACCTTGCTCGTGATGGAGGGTAGATTGATTTAAAGTTTATTTATTATAGTCACAGGTAGGCTTACATTAACACTGCAATGAAGTTACTGTGAAAGTCCCCTGTATAGGATGGTAATTGGCCAGATTGCACCTGTCCTGACCTTAGCTGATATCCACCCACCTCCACTGTCCAGCTGATGTGATCCTTGTTCTTCGAGGCTGGAGTGTTAGCAGGTTTGAAATGTCCCACTTGATAGTAAAACATCCCAAGACAGTGATAGTCACTTTGGTTCTCTAAAGCTGTAACAAGGAATGATTCTCTTTGCAGAATATAAGTCAAATTTGAAGTTCAAATGACCAGTTATTCCACGCAATTTTATATTAACTGACATGAGCAATTCCGTGTATGCATCATCCAAAAACAATGTCATAACACCAATTGTTAATCTTTCTCTACAGTTGTCACTGTTCAGACATTTGTTTCCTGCAGACACATCTTGTATTTTTGTTTAAACAGGGTAAACCTGGCAAAGATGGAGAATCAGGCAGCCCAGGATTTGATGTAAGTATTTGCATGCTTATTAACAATAATACTGAGTCAATGGCTTCAATTCTTTGCCCTGCCCACGGGTTGTTGAGTTGGGGACAAGCCTGCCTTCGTCAGGCCCGGAAGCCACAATGGATTTGATGATCATCAGTCAGTTAACTGGGTGTCCCACTGACCAAAGCTGCTGGTCTATCAGCGGGCCAGCCACATTGAAGAATAGCGATGGATAACCAGATTAGCGGACCGGCTTTGCTGGGCCCGCCCACCCAGGAGGGTGGTGATCAGGATGCCAGGATGGGAGTGGGGAAGCAGGGGTGGCCATTGCCACTGGGTGGGCTGTCCATTGTAGACAGGATTCCCAGACATGGGATGTTAGAACCTTGAACAAAGAACACTCAAGGGTTTATATTTAATCAATCAGGAGATTCCTCTGCGGTTCCAGCAGATTTCGGTGGAGTTTCCTGGTTGCCTCATGAGGGTCAGAACTTCGGTCATATTATGTCCTGTGTCAAAGGCAACTTGGCACCTTGGTGAAAAATAGCAGTCCTTCAGTTATCTGCTATCAGGCACATTCTGGCAGGAGTCATCAGTCAGATGAATGCACAGTAACTGTAAAGAGATTCTGTCATTTGTTTTCCAGGGCCTCCCAGGAGATCCGGGCCTGCCAGGTGGACCGGGCAGAGATGGAGCCAGGGTAAAAATGCATCAGATTTTACAACACAGACCATTGGGCAATCAGATCAAGCAGTCCTATTTTAAGTAGCAAAATCATGTTGTCAGCACGTTGATTTCAAACTTACTGTTTTTTAAATATTACTGTGACCCTGAAGATGTTGATTCATCCTGGGCCAACTGTCTTAAGATACCCTTTCCTAAGTGGCCATTCTGTGTATGTGTATATCATGCCATTTACCGAATGGCTGTCACTCTCCTTGTGCTCTGTCAAATCTCACACTTGTGCAAGTACCAGTAGGTGTTACGAGATGGACCTCACTTCTCTTCATAACTTAAATGCTCCATCCCAGGCAGCATCCTGGTGAATCTCCTCTGCACCCCCTCCAGTGTGTTCACGTCCTTCTGATAATTTGGTGACCAGAACGGCACACAGTGCTCCAGCTGTGGCCTCACCAAAGTTCTATTCAACTCCAGCATGACTTCCCTGCTTTTGTAATCTTTGCCTCTCTCGATAAAGGCAAGTGTCCCATATGCCTTTTCACCACCCCAGTAACATGCGCTTCAGCTTTCAAAGATCTGTGGACAAACAAACCAAGGTTCCTATGTTCCACAGAATTTTTTAGAGTCCTACCATTCATTGAACACTTTCTTGTCAAATTATTCCTTCCAAAGTGCATCACCTCACACTTTTCAGGCTTAAATTCCATCTGCCACATATTTGCCCATTTGACCATTCCATCTCTATCTTCTTGTTGCCCAAGACACTTCGCCTCACAGTTAGCCACCCGTCCAATCTTTGTGTCATTAACAAAATTACTAATCCTACACAGTCATTAATGTCATTTATATAAATGACGAATAATAGGAGGCCCAGCACAGATCTCTGGTACGCCACTGAACACTGGCTTGCAGTCACCAAAGCAGTCTTCTGTCATCACCCTCTGTCTCCTACAACCGAGTCAATTTTGAATCCACTTTATCAAATTACCCTGTGTCCCATATGAATTTACCTTCTTGACGAGTCTCCCATGTCAAAGGTTTTGCTGAAATCCACATAAACTACATCTACTGCACTACCCTCAGTTACACACCTGGTCACCTCCTCAAAATATTCAATCAAATTTGTTAGGCATGACCTCCCTGTGACGAAGCCTTGCTGACTATCCCTGACTATTCTTTGCCTCTCCAAGTGGGGGTAGACGCTCTCGTTCAGAAGTTTCTCCACTAGTTTCCCTATCACTGACGTGAAACTTACTGGTCTGTAGTTCCCTGGTTTATCTCTACAGCCCTTCTTAAATAGCAAAACCACATTATCTGTTCTCCATTTGTCTGGCACCTCCCCCGTGGCCAGAGAGGAATTGAAAATTTGGGTCAAAGCGCGTGCAAACTCCCCCCTTGCCTCCCATAGCAGCTGAGGACACAATTCATCTGGACCAAGACATTTATCTACTTTAAAGACTGCCAACACCCCCAATATCTTGTCCTTCCCTATGTCAATTTTCTCAAGAACCTCACAGTCCCTCTCCCTGAATTCTATACCACCGTCCTCATTCTCTTAGGTGAAGATGGATGTGAAGTTTTCATTCAACATCTGTGATGGGTAAATTGTTGGAAGGTATTTTGAGAGACAGGATCTACAGGCATTTAGAGAGACAAGGACTGATTAGGGACAGTCAGCATGGCTTTGTGAGTGCAAAATCATGTCTCACAAATTTTATTGAGTTTTTTGAAAGGGTAACCAAGAAGGTGGATGAGGGCAGAGCAGTTGATGTTGTCTACATAGGACTTTAGCAAGGCCTTTGTCAAGGTACCTCATGGTAGGTTGTTGCATAAGGTTAAATTTCATGGGATCCAGGGTGAAGTAGCCAAATGGATACAAAATTGGCTTGATGATAGAAGACAGTGGGTGTTTGTAGAGGGTTGCTTTTCAAACTGGGCCAGCGGTGTGCCTGAGGGATCGGTGCTGGGTCCATAGAGCAGAGAGTCATAGCACTGTTATTTGTCATTCATATTAATGATTTGGATGAGAATATAGGAGGCATAGTTAGTAAGTTTGCAGATGACACCAAGATTTGTGGCATAGTGTACAGTGAAGAAGGTTATCTAGGATTGCAACAGGGGTGGCACGGTAGCACAGTGGTTAGCACTGCTGCTTCACAGCTCCAGGGACCTGGGTTCAATTCCCGGCTTGGATCACTGTCTGTGTGGAGTTTGCACATTCTCCTCGTGTCTGCGTGGGTTTCCTCCGGGTGCTCCGGTTTCCTCCCACAGTCCAAAGATGTGCGGGTTAGGTTGATTGGCCATGCTAAAAATTGCCCCTTCGAGTCCTGAAATGTGTAGGTTAGAGGGATTGGCGGGTAAATAAGTAGGGATATGGGGGTAGGGCCTGGATGGGATTGTGGTCGGTGCAGACTCAATGGGCCAAATGGCCTCTTTCTGCACTGTAAGGTTTCTATGATTTCTATGATCTTGATCAATTGGGCCAGTGCACTGACGAATGGCAGATGGAATTTAATTTAGATAAATGCGAGGTGATGCATTTTGATAGATCGAACCAGGGTAGGACTTACTTAGTTAATAGTAGGGTGTTGGGGAGAGTTATATAACAAAGAGATCTCATGGTACAGGTTCATAGCTCCTTGAAAGTGAAGTCACAGGTGGACAGAGTGGTGAAGAAGGCATTCGGCATGCTTGGTTTCATTGGTCATAACACTGAATACAGGAGTTGAGATGTCTTGTTGAAGTTGTAAAGACATTGGTCATACATAGAAACCCTACAGTGCAGAAGGAGGCCATTCGGCCCATCGAGTCTGCACCGACCACAATCCCACCCAGGCCCTACCCCCACATATTTTACCCGCTTATCCCTCTAACCTACGCATCCCAGGACTCTAAGGGACAATTTTTAACCTGGCCAATCAACCTAACCCACACATCTTTGGACTGTGGGAGGAAACCGGAGCACCCGGAGGAAACCCACGCAGACACGAGGAGAATGTGCAAACTCCACACAGACAGTGACCCAAGCCGAGAATCGAACCCGGGACCCTGGAGCTGTGAAGCAGCAGTGCTAACCACTGTGCTACCGTGCCCCCAAGTGTGTAAGGCCACACTTGGAATACTGTGTACAGTTCTAGTCACCCTATTATAAAAAGGATATTGTTAAACTAGAAAGAGTGCAGAAAAGATTTACTAGGATGCTACCAGGACTTGATGGTTTGAGTTATAAGGAGAGGCTGAATAAACTGGGACTTTTTTCTCTGGAGTGTAGGAGGCTGAGGGGTGATCTTATAGAGGTCTATAAAATAATGAGGGGCACAGATCAGCTAGATAGTCAACATCTTTTCCCAAAGGTAGGGGAGTCTAAAACTAGAGGGCATAGGTTTAAGGTGAGAGGGGAGAGATACAAAAAGGTCCAGAGGGGCAATTTTTTCACACAGAGGGTAGTGAGTGTCTGGAACAAGCTGCCAGAAGTAGTAGTAGAGGTGGATACAATTTTGTCTTTTATAAAGCGTTTAGACAGTTACATGGGTAAGATGGGTAAAGAGGGATATGGGCCAAATGCGGGCAACTGGGACTAGCTTCGGGGTTAAAAAAAGGGGCAGCATGGACAAGTTGGGCCAAATGGCCTGTTTCCACGTTGTAAATCTCTATGACTCAATGAATGTGCTCTGGCTCCTTCGTCCTTAATGGGCCTTACTCTTTCCCTGGTTATCCTCTTCCCATTGATATACCTGTAGAATATCTTGGGATTTTCCCTACTTTTACTAGCCAGAGCTTTTTCATGCCCTCTCTTTGCATTCCTGATTGCTTTCTTAAGCAATAATGGAATTATGGAATGAGTCAGTCGTTTAATTGGCCATAATAAAACTAAAAAGAATTGACAGAAGTGAGCCAATGATGATTGGCCTCATCCATTTTAAATGAAGAGATAATTCGAATTAAATCTGAATATTTGTGTACAGAGACTGAGTGGTTATTTCATTACCTAAAACCTGTTTTATAATTAGGACTTCAACATCGTTAACTTATTTCTTTCTGAACACAGGGTCAGAAAGGAGAACGTGGTTTCCCTGGTCCTCCAGGCATCGTAAGTGTCCAAACTTGAATATTTATCTTCCACCTATCTTACATAGAAAAGAAACAGCCATTAAGTAGTCACAATGTTCTGACACTATTTGTAAACTCAGTTCGACAAAGTAGATCCTGGTAATTATTTCACAAAGCTCGAAGATATTTAAGTTTTTCTTGAGGCAATGGTGAGGTGGTATTGTCACGAGTAATCCAGAGACCGAGGATGATACTCTGAGGACCCAGGTTCGAACCCCACCACAGCAGATGGTGAAATTTGAATTCAATAAGAATGTGCTATTAAAAGTCTAATGATGACCGTGAAACATTTGTCGTAAAAGCCCATCTATTTCACCAATATCCTATAGGGAAGGAAATCGCCATCCTTAACTGGTTTGGCCTACATGTGATTTGCGATCCACAGCAATGTGGCTGACTATTAAATGCCCCCTCAAGGGCAATTAGAGATGGGCAATACACGTTGGCCCAGCCAGCGACGCCTACATCCCCTGAGAGAATAAAGAAAAGTGCCCACATTTTGTACCTGGTAGATATCACATGACAAAACTAGAGTATACATTTGTTGTTTGGATCAACTCTGGCAGGGCTGATGGAAGTCACTGGTGAGAGACCAGTTTCAAACAAGATAGGAAATTAAGGATTAGGTGCATTAGTGTTATCATCATCGAATCCCTACAGTGCCAAAGAAGGCCATTCAGCTCATCGAGTCTGCACCAACTCTCTGGAAGAGCATTTTACCAGGCCCAACGCCTACCCTGTCGCGATAACCCTGAGCATTTAGCATGGCCAATCCACCTAACCTACACACCCTTGGACTCTGGGAAGAAACTGGAGCACCCGGAGGAAACAGACGCAGACACGAGGAGAACGTGCAAACTCCACAAATGGTGGGGAACAATCTTGAGCCCACGCACTGCGTCTGCGGGAATGGCGGCGGGATCTCAAGATCTGGAACCCGGAAATCACGAATCTCTCCGGTGACATCGCGATTTCCAATTTTCATCAACGAAAATAAATATAATTAAAGACCCCCCCCCGTCACATCTTGACTCCTCACCATATTTTCAAACCTCACCGACAAGGTTTAACCCCGTTCACCCAGAATGTGAGACATTTGTGGGGGGGAGATGCCAGCTCTGATTGTTGGAGGGGAGGGGTGGTGATCGCCAGGGTGGGGAAGAACCTCTGAGATCTCTGTAATGGGATGGGGAGGCTATTTTTTCAGTGCAGCCAGAGATTACCGGCATGTTTAGGCCCCACCCTTCAACATGACAGCGTGAAACATGCTCCCTGTTTTTTTTGACCAATTGTCAGAAGATCTGGAGAGAAAATCTGCCTGTTTCTCTGGAGAGATACACACCGGTTTTCAGTCTCTGACACATTGGAAAAAGTTAACTCCGGTGACTAGAATGTGGTGCAGAATAACACCAAAAATGTGGGTTCTGTCACTGTGCTGGTTGAGGTAGTTACTGGTCTCTGCCTGAGGAGTTACTGGTCCCTGCCTGAGGAGTTACTGGTCCCTGCCTGAGGAGTTACTGGTCCCTGCCTGAGGAGTTACTGGTCCCTGCCTGAGGAGTTACTGGTCCCTGCCTGAGGAGTTACTGGTCCCTGCCTGAGGAGTTACTGGTCCCTGCCTGAGGTAGTTACTAAGGCCTGCCTGAGGTAGTTACTAGGGCCTGCCTGAGGTAGTTGCTAAGGCCTGCCTGAGGTAGTTACTAGGCCCTGCCTGAGGTAGTTACTAGGGCCTGCCTGAAATAGTTGCTAGGGTCTGCCTGAGGTAGTTACTAGGGCCTGCCTGAGGTAGTTACTAGGGCCTGCCTGAGGTAGTTACTAGGGCCTGCCTGAGGTAGTTACTAGGGCCTGCCTGAGGTAGTTACTAGGCCCTGCCTGAGGTAGTTACTAGGGCCTGCCTGAAATAGTTGCTAGGGTCTGCCTGAGGTAGTTACTAGGGCCTGCCTGAGGTAGTTACTAGGGTCTGCCTGAGGTAGTTACTGGTCTCTGCTTGAGGTAAGTTACTGGTTCCTGCCTGAGGAGTTACTGGTCCCTGTCTGAGGTAGTTACTAGGGCCTGCCTGAGGTAGTTACTAGGGCCTGCCTGAGGTAGTTACTAGGGCCTGCTGAGGTAGTTACTATAGAGCCTGCCTGAGGTAGTTACTATAGAGCCTGCCTGAGGTAGTTACTAAGGCCTGCCTGAGGTAGTTACTAGGGCCTGCCTGAGGTAGTTACTATAGAGCCTGCCTGAGGTAGTTACTATAGAGCCTGCCTGAGGTAGTTACTAAGGCCTGCCTGAGGCAGTTACTAGGACCTGCCTGAGGTAGTTACTAGGGCCTGCCTGAAATAGTTGCTAGGGTCTGCCTGAGGTAGTTACTGGTCTCTGCTTGAGGTAAGTTACTGGTTCCTGCCTGAGGAGTTACTGGTCCCTGTCTGAGGTAGTTACTAGGGCCTGCCTGAGGTAGTTGCTAAGGCCTGCCTGAGGTAGTTACTAGGCCCTGCCTGAGGTAGTTACTAGGGCCTGCCTGAAATAGTTGCTAGGGTCTGCCTGAGGTAGTTACTGGTCTCTGCTTGAGGTAAGTTACTGGTTCCTGCCTGAGGAGTTACTGGTCCCTGTCTGAGGTAGTTACTAGGGCCTGCCTGAGGTAGTTACTAGGGCCTGCCTGAGGTAGTTACTAGGGCCTGCCTGAGGTAGTTACTATAGAGCCTGCCTGAGGTAGTTACTATAGAGCCTGCCTGAGGTAGTTACTAAGGCCTGCCTGAGGCAGTTACTAGGACCTGCCTGAGGTAATTTCTGGGCCCCGGAGGAGCAGATTCCAGTGGTCATGAGTCTGCAGAAGCTGAAGATTGTTTGCAAATTGGCATAAATTTATGCTGAAAAATGCTGGGATGTTCCTCTGAGGTGGTGAACACAAATTATAAGGGAAGGAATTCATTGGTCCAACACAACTTTTGCCAGCGCTATGCTGACTTCACTAATTCCCAGGGGGTAGATGCCCAAGCTGCTTGCTACCTACCTGTCTGGCCTATACAGTGTTTGTCAGTGATATCAATGAAAAACACCCAGAGTCTGCGCCCTTCAGGGAGCCAACATGAATCTGTGTTCTGCCTTTAGAAGTGACATTACGGGAATGGATTTCTTCCCATTTAATTTTTGTGTGTTGATGTGCTTTGAAGAAATGGCAGGAACAAAAGTCATGCTGAATCGAGAAAAAAGGTAACAAGTTGACTGAACCCTCACTAAATGCATCGCTGCAAAGAATGGTCAGTTGAAGGTTTTTCAAGTAGCAAAATATGGCTGTCAAGCATACTTATAGGAGGAACTGCCTTTAACCCTCAGAGTAACGCCAGCCAGGGACACTGGGTTCTAAATTCCCTGTCAATTCTGCTTTCAAACTTAACTCTCTGTATAATGTTGCTGTCAGTTATCAGAATAAAATTCTGTCTTTATTCCAGACTTTTCCAAGACCAGGTGTTACAGTTGGACAAAAAGGTGATCCAGGTTACTCTGGCTCTCCTGGAGAAAAAGGAGATCGCGGCCCCGCAGGTTACATTTTTTCATTACCAGTGAATAACGTGAACAGCCTTTCCATTGGGAGTTTTTCTTTACGATGCCTTGGTACTAGCCTCTTGCATCTTTTCTTACAGGCTTTCCAGGACTGCAAGGACCACAGGGTCCTCCAGGTGAGGCACAGAATTGTTACAGCGCGGAATGAAGCCATTCGGCCCATCATGTCCACGCCAGCTCTCCCGATGGGCAATTCCCCACAGTGCCATTCTCCTGCCTTCTCCCCATAACCCGGCAGATAGTTTCTTTTCAAATAACCACCTGATTTCCTCTTGAATGCCTCAGTTGAAGCTGCCTCCATCGCATTCTCAGGCAATACATTCCAGACCCGAACCACTCGCTGGTGAAAATCTTATTTTCTCACATCGCTTTTGGTTCTTTTGCCAATCATTTTAAACCTGTGTCCACATGTTTGTGTGATCCTTTTATGAGTGGGAGCAGTTTCTCCCCATCTATTCTGTCCAGACCCCTTATGATTTTTGAATACTTGTAACAAATCTCCTTCAGCGCCTTTTGTCCAAGGGAAGGAGTTCCAACTTCTCCAATCTGTCTTCATAGCTGAAGTTTCTCATCCCTGGAATCATTCTCGTAAATCTTTTTTGCACTCTCTCCAATGCCTTCACTCAAGAATTACTTTTATCATTCAAAAGGGAGTTGCAATCCAGAACTCTCTTCTCCCAAAGGATATGCATGTCAAGATACAGAGCTTACAAGGCTGAGATCAATCGACATTTTGTTAGTACATTCGAAATACAGGCAGCTCTTGGCATCCAGCCCTTCAACCATGCTCTCGCATTCACTAAGATTATGGCTGATCTCCAACTCAACTCCAACCTCTGCTGCCATCAGACTTTTGAATGGACCTACAATATATTAAGCTGATCTTTCTCTACACCCTAACTATGACTGCAACACTTTAATCTGCACCCTCTCCTTTCCTTCTCCCCTATGTACTCTATGAATGGTATGCTTTGCCTGTATAGCGCAAGAAACCATACTTTTCACTGTATACTAACACATGTGATAATAATTCAAATTAAATCAAATCCTGCCTATAGTGTGGCGCCCAGAACTGTGCACAATATTCTAGCTGAGGCTGACTTAGTGTCTTATACAAGTTTAACAATACCTCCTTGTCCTTGTACTCTATGCCACGATTAATAAATCTGTATGCTTTATTAACCTCTCTCTCAACTTGTTCTGCCACCTTTACTGACTTATGCACATTTCCACCCAGGTCTCTTGTCTGGCATTTCCTTTCAAGTTGAACCTTTCATTTTATATTGTTCCTTCGTGTCCTTCCGATCAAAACGTTTCACCTCTCATTTTTCCACATTGAACTTTTGCCACCTATCCGCCCATTCCACCAACTCCACCACGTGCTTCCGAAGTTCCTCACTCTCCTCCTCACAGTTTACTTCCAATGCAATCACACAGATTTAAACACAGCCTCAGGATAAAGCATCAGCCATTTAGGACTAAAATGAGGAGAAATTCCTTGAACCATGGAACCATAAAATCCCTACAGTGCAGAAAGAGGCCATCCAGCCCATTGAGTCTGCTTTATCTCACCGAAAGAGCATCCCACCCAGACCCTGCCCTCTGTCTTATCCCCTAACCCCGCATATTTACCATGGCTAATCCGCCGAACCTGCACATCTTTGGACACGAAGGGGCAATTTAGCATGGCCAATCCACCTAACCCGCACATCTTTGGACACTAAGGGGCAATTTAGCATGGCCAGTCCACCTAACCTGCACGTCTTTGGGTTGTCGATCTCCATAAAGGGTTGTGGATCTTTGGCCCACAGGGCAATGGATGCTTTGTCGCTGAACATATTCAAGGCAGAGACTGATAGATTGTTGAACGCGAAGGGAATGAAGGAAAATGGGGATAGTGCAGGAAGTTGGAGTTGAGTTGGAGATCAGCCACAATCTTAGTGAATGCTAGAGCATGGTTGAAGGGCTGAATGCCAAGAGCTGCCTGTATTTCGAATGTACTAACAAAACATTGATTGATCTCAGCCTTGTAAGCTCTGTATCTTAACATGCATATCCTTTAGGAGAAGAGAGTTCTGGATTGCAACTCCCTTTTGAATGATAAAAGTAATTCTTGGATGTAAAGTAATTCTTCTAACCCTCATTTTAGAATTAGGTCCCTTTGTCTTAACATCAATGGGTAGCCCAAGTAAATAGAGCTCGAGAGACACACCATGGAGTACCAAAACTGTTTACTTTTCTCTAAAGAAAATGCCATTCTTTGTCTCCAAGCCCTGATAATGTTTGTTTTCCTAAACGTTTTCCTTTCCCCTTGTCTTTTATACTAGGTCAGTCCGGTGTCGGACCACCAGGCACCCCCGGCTTCCCAGGTGAAAGAGGTCCGAAAGGGAATGAAGGTGTACCTGGATTCTCACTTCCTGGACCGCAAGGACAGATTGGTCAGCCAGGCCCCCCTGGCCCTCCAGGCTTTCCCGGACGTCCAGGGTCTACGGGTAAATTTGCTTCAACCTTGATTATAAGTTACACAGGGCTTGGAATAGCCAGCTCTAAAAATCACAAGTGGGTTCGACACGTCGCAACATTGCCTGTCAGAAAGGAAAAAGCTTCCAAATTGTCAGTACATCCTCAGGACGGGTCGCCTACGGCCAATTAGTTTATTTTAAAGTCCGGTCGTTATTTTATAGTCAAAATAAAAGGTTGCCCATTTATGCGCAGTATTATCCTGCAATTGGCAAATGAACAACCAGATAAAAGGTTTTTCATTGTGATGGCTGTTTAAACATTCTGTGCTCTTCAGATAATAGCAGGTGAACGTCTGTTTTATTCATGGGCTGAACTAGCAAATGAGTCCTCCGATAAACATCACATTCAAATCAGAATAGTGCAGCACGGTGGCACAGTGGTTAGCACCGCTGCCTCACAGCACCAGGGACCCGGGTTCGATTCCCGGCTTGGGTTACTGTCTGTGTGGAGACTGCAAGTTCTCCCTGTGTCTGCGTGGATTTCCTCCGGGTGCTCCGGTTTTCTCCCACAGTCCGAAAGACGTGCTGGTTAGGTGCATTGGCCACGCTAAATTCTCCCTCGGTGTACCCGAACAGGCGCCGGAGTGTGGCGACTAGGGGATTTTCACAGTAACTCCATTGCAGTGTTAACGTAAGCCTACTTGTGACACTAATAAATGAACTTCAAACTATTACACTGAAGCACCAGCTTAGATTGGTGTTGGACAACCTAGGCTGGTGAGTGGGCCGCATGAGTGGCCCTCCTTCAACTCAGTGGTCCGCAAGATTGAAATCAGCCTTATTCATTAACACGATCCTATGAATAAGATTAAATACATTTCAAAAACCCCGAATATTTCATAACGAGTTATAGAAAATGCGTAATCATTTATATGTTAATAGAACAGTCATCAACTTCAAATGGAAAAAAGCAAAAGAGGTAGTTACACTTTGGAGGCAGAGGGAGCCCACAGCTCTCACAGTCAATGTTGTGAGCAATCAGCACGCGTCTCACTTCTCTCACGCTTGCTTTACTTGCGTATCACTTCAGTCACATCGGTAGGAAAACAAATTATGCCAGTGGAAATCAGTGGAATGTGGCAACCCTGCGCATGGACAAAGATCTACAAAATGTCTCATAGGCTGTAGGTGGGCCATATGAGACTCCCAACTGCAGGTTGCCCACCGCTGGCTTAGATGATGTACTCAGGTTTTTTAAAAAATTCATTTATGGGATGTAGGTGTTGCTGGCTGGCCAGTATTTATTACCCATCCCTAGTTGCCCTTGAGAAGGTGGTGGTGAGCTGCCTTCTTGAACCGCTGCAGTCCCTGAGCTGTAGATACACCTGATGTGGAGATGCCGGCGTTGGACTGGGGTAAACACAGTAAGAAGTTTAACAACACCAGGTTAAAGTCCAACAGGTTTCTTTGGTAGCAAATGCCACAAGCTTTCGGAGCGCTGCCCCTTTGTCAGGTGGAGTGGAGATCTGCTCACAAACGAGGCATACAGAGACACAAACTCAATTTACAGAATAATGATTGGAATGCAGTCTTTACAGATAATCAAGTCTTAAAAGTACAAACAATGTGAGTGGAGAGCGCATTAAGCACAGGTTAAAGAGATGTGTATTGTCTCCAGACAGGACAGCCAGTGAGATTCTGCAAGTCCAGGCAAGCTGTGGGGGTTACAGATAGTGTGACATGAACCCAAGATCCCGGTTGAGGCTGTCCTCATGTGTGTGGAACTTGGCTATCAATTTCTGCTCAGCGACTCTGCGCTGTTGTGTGTTGTGAAGGCCGCCTTGGAGAACGCTTACGCGAAGATCAGAGGCCAAATGCCCATGGCCGCTGAAGTGCTCCCCAACAGGAAGAGAACAGTCTTGCCTGGTGGTTGTCGAGCAGTGTTCATTCATCCATTGTCGTAGCATCTGCATAGTTTCCCCAATGTACCATGCCTCGGGACATCCTTTCCTGCAGCGTATCAGGTCGACAACGTTGGCCGAGTTGCAAGAGTATGTACCGTGTACCTGGTGGATGGTGTTCTCACATGAGATGATGGGATCTGTGTCGGTGATCCGGCACGTCTTCCAGAGGTTGCTGTGGCAGGGTTGTGTGGTGTCGTGGTCACTGTTCTCCTGAAGGCTGGGTAGTTTGCTGTGGACAATGGTCTGTTTGAGGTTGTGCGGTTGTTTGAAGGCAAGACGTGGGGGTGTGGGGATGGCCTTGGCGAGATGTTCGTCTTCATCAATGCCATGTTGAAAGCTCCGGAGGAGAGGACAAACACGGGACACGGTGGACAGAGTACCCTTCATCGTCCAGTACTTCCCTGGAGTGGAGAAGCTACGGCATCTTCTCCGGAGCCTTCAACATGTCATTGATGAAGACAAACATCTCGCCAAGGCCATCCCCACACCCCCACTTCTTGCCTTCAAACAACCGCACAACCTCAAACAGACCATTGCCCACAGCAAACTACTCAGCTTTCAGGAGAACAGTGACCACGACAGCACACAACCCTGCCACAGCAACCTCTGCAAGACGTGCCGGATCATCGACACGGATGCCATCATCTCACGTGAGAACACCATCCACCAGGTACACGGTA
Source organism: Mustelus asterias (assembly GCF_964213995.1). Lineage (NCBI taxonomy): Eukaryota > Metazoa > Chordata > Chondrichthyes > Carcharhiniformes > Triakidae > Mustelus > Mustelus asterias. The sequence goes on from NC_135804.1 coordinate 144,628,413, forward strand.
CATACTCTTGCAATTCGGCCAACGTTGTCTACCTGATACGCTGCAGGAAAGGATGTCCCAAGGCATGGTACATTGGGGAAACCATGCAGACGCTACGACAGCGGATGAATGAACACCGCTCGACAATCACCAGGCAAGACTGTTCTCTTCCGGTTGGGGGGCACTTCAGCGGTCACAGGCATTCGGCCTCTGATCTTCGCGTAAGCGTTCTCCAAGGCGGCCTTCACAACACACAACAGCGCAGAGTCGCTGAGCAGAAACTGATAGCCAAGTTCCACACACATGAGGACAGCCTCAACCGGGATCTTGGGTTCATGTCACACTATCTGTAACCCCCACAGCTTGCCTGGACTTGCAGAATCTCACTGGCTGTCCTGTCTGGAGACAATACACATCTCTTTAACCTGTGCTTAATGCTCTCTCCACTCACATTGTTTGTACTTTTAAGATTTGATTATCTGTAAAGACTGCATTCCAATCATTATTCTGTAAATTGAGTTTGTGTCTCTGTATGCCCTGTTTGTGAGCAGATCTCCACTCCACCTGACGAAGGGGCAGCGCTCCGAAAGCTTGTGGCATTTGCTACCAAATAAACCTGTTGGACTTTAACCTGGTGTTGTTAAACTTCTTACTGTAGATACACCCACAGTGCTGTTGGGATGGAGTTCCAGGATTTTGACACAGTGTCAGTGAAGGAACAGTGATCCATTTCCAAGTCAGGATGGTGAGTGAAGTCCTGAAGTGAGGCTTGAATATACATCTTTCTGACATAGGGACAGGACTACCATCAACTGAGCCAAGCTGACACGTTCCAGGTGCAAAACTGAACTGGCAGAAGCCTGACCTGAGGAAAAGTCCAGATAGAAGTCCAGAGAGTGCAAAGAAGGTTCACTTGGATGTTGCCTGGTCTCAAGGATGTTGGCTATGAGGAAAGCTTGAATAAATTAGGATTGTTTTCACTGGAAAGACAGAGGCTGAGGGGAGACCTGATAGAGGTCTACAAAATTATGAGGGGCTTTTTCTCCAGCGTGGAAGTGTCAATTACAAGGGGGCACAGGTTCAAGGTGAGAGGGGGAAAGTTTAAGGGAGATGCGCGGGGGAAGTTTTTCACGCAGAGTGGTGGGTGCCTGAAACACTCTGCCAGAAGAAATGGTGGAGCAGGTACATTGGCAACACTTATGAGGCATCTGGATGGTCCATGAATGGGGAGGGAATAGGGGAATAGAAGGATACAGTCTGAATAAGGGCAGAAGGTTTGTTCTTTAGTTTAGCTAGAGCATCATGATCGACACAGGCTTGGAGAGCCGAAGGGCCTGTTCCTGTGCTCTACTTTTCTTTGTTCTATTCCATCGATTGTTGATCGTGAATCTGCTTTAGTTGAAGATTAAAAGTTAAGCAAAGATGTGGTACTTCTTTTTGAGAAGAAAGAATGGGCGATTAACCCTATGCAATTTGTTCAAAGAGTAAAGAAGCCAAGAAATATTGAAGGCAGCTAGGAGTTGGACCAGAGATATACATGCACATATTGAAGTAAAATAGCACTGAGCAAAGAAAAAGCAGCCCAAACCAATCACCCACAGCACTAAAATATCCAACTCGAATTTAGGCATGGCTGAAAGTAAGAAATAAAGCCAGAGATAAAACAATGCAACTCCCTAAATGAGCTGTTGGAAGTGTGGGGGAAATTTCAATTCTTCTGTAACTCTATTGATCGAACCTATCCTCCAAAACCATGCAGTATTGCATGGTGGTACTTAATCACTTGTCACACTGCCATACGACTGCCTCCTGTTGTAAAATGACTATTAAAGATCTTTTATTTCTAATATAGCAATTCTGCAAAATGCATTAATTACAGAGAATTGCATAGAAACAAAGAAGATAGGAGTAGGAGGAGGCCACTTGGCCCTTCGAGGCTGCTCCGCCATTCATTACGATCATGGCTGATTGTCCAACTCAGTAGCCTAATCCTGCTTTCTCCCCATAACCTTTGATCCCATTCACCCCAAGGATTACCCATGGAATATACAGCACATAATCAAGCCATGTAGCCCAACCTGTCCATGCTAGCATTCATGAACCACTTTAAACCCCTCCCCATCCTTCCTTTGTAACCATATCAGCATAATTCTCTGCTCCCTCCTTATCTAACTTTCTCTTAAATACATCTATACCATTCACATTCACAACCTGAGCCTGTGGTAACAAATCCAGCATTCTCACCACTCTTTGGGTGAGGTTTTATGAATTAGCAGTTTGACTTCACAGTGGCTTTCTGAAATTAATGATATTAAAGATTTTGCCCTTCTCCTACCTATCTCCTACCCTACCACTCATAGGTCACCACCAGCCTTCACCTTTTCAAAAGAATAGAGACACAGACCCAGCCTGCTCATCCTTTCCGAATAAGTATAGCCTCCGGTATCATCCTGACAAATCTTTTTTCATTTGGTTCAGTCCTCTATATCCATCTTATCCCAGTACAACTGGTAATTCATATCCAATATGGATACTTTATTGGTTACTTCCTTATAACTCAGCTTGTAAGGTGTAGTAAATTGCAGGAAAGAGTTGTGCAGATTTTGGCTGGCGCATATATAATGGTCTGTTCGATGAGTTTTCAGTACAAGGGTGATTTTGTATTAATCTGCTTATTCCTTTAGTTCCTGGAATTGGGACACAGTGCCTGCCAGGACAGCCAGGGTTACCAGGACAACCAGGATCACGCGGCTTCCCAGGAGAGTCAGGACTGAAAGGTAAGACTTCTTCCGTGTGCACGTGCCTCTGTGACAGTAGTCACATGTTGCATTGCCCTAATCAGTAAGCTTCTCCCACAGTAAGCCTCTGTTGCCAGATTAGATCACTCTATGGTATAGTTAGATATTGTGCAATAAAAAGTAAAATGCATATATGCATGTGACGGACTATTTCTATGTTTCTAGAAATCGTGAAATTGAGACATTTATGTCTTGTGATAAAACCCATTTTGATGAAGGTTATCACTTGATTACTGTCATGTTTACTGTGTCAGAAACCTATGAATAATACACAGGGTAGAATTTTCCTGTCCTGCCGGCCACGGGAATTGCAGCGGGCGGGACAGGGCCTTGCCAAATTCCGTTGACCTCAGGTGGGATTTTCCGGTCTTGGGGCGATCGCGGCCGGAAAATCCCGCCCACAGTCTGCTATGTGTTACTGACATGGTACCGCAACTTGGCCATAGTTCGAAACAATTCCTTGTGATTGGAGCTAAGGACATCCATTCCAAATCGTTTGGAAAACACAATCTATAATTGATGAACTGTGATATCAAGATGTAGTGACTGGATGGGTGATTCAGGAGAATAATCACAACTCGTACATTTTGTACTTTCTTTCCTTTCCCACTGAATAAATCAAAGGTTGGACTTATTATTGCTAATAATATGTGCATTTCACTGTTAAGTGCGTTGTTAGAAAATGTTTGGATGCTAAGCTTGGACGAGGGACGCCGGGGGCCATGCTCATAAGCATTGAAACAACTACTGTGCTTACTGTTACACACAGCAATGTTCCTGCAAGGTTAATTACCTGCGACGATTCAGCGCATCAGTTCCAATGGCCTGTAATGGTCGGCAACTTGTGCCTTGTAAAATCCTTTTAACATGTCACCTCAAATAGGTCACACCACCAGTAACTAAACACACTTCACCCAATAGTTCAAAATACTTTTCTACATCCAAAGATGTGCATGTTAGGTGGATTTGTTATGCTAAATTGCCCCTTGGTGTCCCAGTATGTGTCGGTTAGGGGAATTAGTGGGATACATGTGTGGGGTTATGGGAATAGGGCCTGGGTAAGATGCTTCGTTGGAGAGTTGGTGCTGACTCAATGGGCCGAATGACCTCCTTCTGCACTGTAGGAATTATATGATTCTAATCCAAGTTCTGAAAAGACAGAGGGCGGGATTTTACGGCCTCGCTCGAACCGAAACCCCTAAAGTCCCGCCTGAGGTCAACGCACCATGTTCCGCCCCTCGCCCGCTCCAATTCCCGTGGCAGGTGGGGTGGTAAAATTCCGGCATGAATCTCTAATTGGGCTGCTTTGTTTAGTTCAATTGGACAAAGAAGGCATCATGTACTCACCAATTCACTCTTCCCAAAGATTAATGTGTGATATGGAGGAAGATCTTCAAGAGCATAGCAATGGTTTTAGAAGTGTTTTTACATTATTAATGCTTTTTTTTTTCTGCCTTCGAATTTGTAGGTGATAAGGGAGATACTTGCAGTAATTGTTTTGGAGGTGTCAATGGTTTTCCTGGTGTGCCAGGACCCCCTGGACCACATGGTATTCCAGGTAGGACAGCAGGACCATGAGGACTTACATTATCCAGTTGGATTAGATAACATTGACCCTTTAGAGATATTGGATTAATGTTGAACAGTGCAGAATATTGACGCTGTTTAAAGGCGAACTCTTCATTCATCAACTTTTTTCCTTGCTCCCTTCTGCACATCAAATATATTGCTTAGGATGCTCTTCCTCTTCCCTCCATTCTTAAGATTATAAGTATTAAAATCTGGACCGATCATTTGCTCTAACTCTGTTCTTTCCCACAACTAAAACTTTTCTTATTTTGATTTGCCTTTCCACTGTGGCCTTTCGAAGTCTAAGCTTGGAATCACCTAATTATTACTTCAGGATCTGCCTGTCTCCTATACTATTCCTCTCACCTTTGGTCATGTCCTGCAGTTTGGACCTTTGTTCTTCACCTTGGGTTTGTGGAAAAAATATTTTATCATTTATTTTTAATATTTGGCCTTCCCAGTAGTCGGCCTAAATGTTATTCATTCACGGGATGTGGGCGTCGCTGGCTGTGACAGCATTTATTGCCCATCCCTAATTGCCCTTGAACTGAGTGGCTTGGTCATTTCAGAGGGCATTTAAGAGTCAACCACATTGCTGTGGGTCTGGAGTCACATGTTGTCCAGACCAGGTAAGGACGGCAGATTTCCTTCCCAAATGGACATGAATGATCCACATGGGTTTTTGCAACAATTGACAATGGTTTCATGGTCATAATTCGACTTTTTATTGAATTTAGATTTCATCATCTGCCATGGTGGGATTTGAACCGGGGTCCCCAGAGCATTGATCTGGGTCTCTGGATTGCTAGTCCAGTGACCATTCCATTATGCCATCACCTCCCCTATTCCAGCAAAGTTGCCTGCTGTGTGAGATTTGTACATCGGGATCCAGTGACTCTAACAGTGAGCACAGAAACAACTTAAAAGCAACCAAAATTACAATATCTTTTTAGTTACTCTTGGATTTTTTTCTCCATGGATTTTAGGTAAACCAGGATTGCCTGGAATGAAAGGAGATCCCGGATTACCTGGTCCGATTGGAACTTTGGGACCATCTGTAAGTACTCAGTGAGGCGATGCAGATTATCAAACGTTCTGCCAGAAGAGGTTAAGCAGAATTTCACTGCCTGCAATGTAAATTTGGAGGTTGATCCCATTGAGAAAAAGGGCCCCAGGCAAAACAGGAAAAAGAGAGACAGATAAATAAAAGTAATAGGTTCTCAAAAAAGAAAGGCTTTACACATTTGTGCATTGCACATACTCCAGGCGGGATTTTCCGGCTGTAGAGGCAGCTCACATAGGCAGCCGCCAGGATATTCCGGTCCTGGCGTTGTGCGTGGCTTGCCCATCCCCCTTCCTGGGGAACCCGCTGGTGGGAAGGGCCGGAGAATGTTTCAACCTTAGTTTTCTGGATTTTAACCTTGGATGCATGTTCTGCATTTCATTAACTCAGTGTCATAGATTCTTCAGAATTAAAGCTTTGGGTTGTCCACCTTCTGGCCTCTAAAGACTGTTATCCAGTTCTTAATGAAAATGTCGCTCATCACAGTTAGATACTTATTCTGTTTTCCTCACATTCTAGGGGTCGCCGGGCCGTCCTGGTACTCCAGGAGCCCCTGGCCCAAAGGGTGACCGAGGAGATGGCTTTGGTTTCCCAGGTGCGAAAGGCGATCGAGGGAGTTCTGGTTTCCCAGGATCCCCAGGACTTCCAGGACTGGATGGCACTCCAGGGAGAGATGGCGTGCCAGGCCCACCAGGTCCAAAGGGTGTACCTGTAAGTAATCCATCGTCTACCTTGGTACTGGTTGCTAAATGAAAGCGGGTAACAATGGGTGTGCTATGCCGGGGTGGGGGTGAGGAGGCGGGTGGGGGGGCGCGGCGGGGGGGGGGGGGGGGGGGGGGGGGGGGGGCGGGTGGCAGGGGGGGGGGGTGGAAGTTGAGAATTTTTGACTGTGTCCAGTTTTGGTCCTTCCAAATGGTTGGTTTGATGCAGAGATTTTGGAAAAGATCCACAGAGGAATGATGCATAACTTATAGAACCTCAGCTACTTAGGCTTAAGGATCTTGGTCAATTTATTTTAGCGAGCGTAAACTTATAGCCAAAACGTTAGACATCTATAAAACAATTAAAGGGCCCGACAGCTTCCTTTTTGATGGATTATTCAGTTTAACATGTTGAGGAAGGCAGGACAGCATGAGTTTAAACTACACACAAGTAGGAATAGACAGGATGGTAGGCAGCTCTTTGCCCAGAGAGTTGTGAGCCTCTGGAATGTATAGCCAACTGGTGTGGTGGGGGTTGACTCTTGGTACACCTTCAAGGGGGAGCTGGAGCAGTTCATGACTGCGGTAGAGATTGCATCATAGAACCATAGAATCCCTACAATGCAGAAGGAGGCTATTTGGCCCATAGAGTCTGTGTCAACTCTCCAACAGAACACCTTACCCAGGCCCAACTCCCCTCCCGCCACACAACATATCACCGTCACCCCGCACATTTACCATGGCCAATCTATCTAACTCTCTAACCTACGCATCATGGGAAACTAAGGTACAATTTAACATGGCCAATCCAACTAAGCTGCACATTTTTGGATTGTGGGAGGAAACCGAAGCACGTGGAAGAAACCCACGCAGATACGGGGAGAATGTGCAAATTCCACACAGACAGTGACCCAAGCCTGGAATCAAACCCAGGTCCCTGGTGCTGTGAGGCAGCAGTGCTAATCATGTGTCATCACGCCATCCATGTTGAAGGTGGCAGTCCATGGAATCTCCTGGAATGGTTTTGACCAGCTGAGTCCTTTTCCTTATTGACCATAGGGTATTTCTTTTTTTTGCCTCTTCCAAGAGATGTAATGGCTGTAGGAGGAGTGTTGGTTGGGGTGGGTGGGGAAGGGGTTGGGGGTGGGGTGGAGAAAGGGGCCGGGGAAGGGGGTGTCGAGAAACTTTTAGCCATGGTGCACGTATCACCATGGTGGGAGCAAGCTTTGGTGGGCCAAAAAGTCCTTTCCTGACAATCAATTTCCGATGGTCATATCAGCACAAGGCATTGCTCTCAGAGTGGTGCCTGAGTATTTACCTAAGTTAGGACGCACTTGGAATATAGTGTTCAATTCTGGTCACTACACTACCAGAAGGATGTGGAGGCTTTGGAGAGGGTACAGAAAAGATTTACCGGGATGTTGCCTGGTATGGAGAGCATTAGCTATGAGGAGAGGTTGGAGAAACTTGGTTTGTTCTCACTGGAACGACAGAGGTTGAGGGGCGACCTGATAGAAGTCTACAAGATTATGAGGGGCATGGACAGAGTGGATAGTCAGAAGCTTTTTCCTAATGTGGAAGAGTCAATTACTAGTGGGCATAAGTTTAAGGTGCGAGGGGCAAGGTTTAAAGTAAATGTACAAGGCAGGTTTTTTACACAGAGGGTGGTGGGTGCCTGGAATTTGCTGCTGGGGGAGGTACTGGAAGCAGATACGATAGTGACTTTTAAGGGGCATCTGGACAAATACATGAATAGGATGGGAATGGAGGGATATGGTCCCCGGAAGGGTAGGGGGTTTTAGTTCAGTCTGGCAGCATGGTTGGTGTAGGCTTGGAGGGCCGAAGGGCCTGTTCCTGTGCTGTAAGCTTCTAAGTGATCTAATAAGACAACCAACACAATTTGCATTCTTTGTCTGTAATGAAGGGTAAAAAGATTGCTCGAGGCCCATTGGAGCTGGTATCAGGTTATTCCTATTACATCTGGTTAACTACAACCTGGTCAGTTTAACAGCAATGGTGGGTTAGGTTTTAGAAGCATTAATCACAGAAGCAATCAACAGGCACGAGAAGAGATTTGCATTAATTAAGGATAACCAGCATATATTAGTAAAAGTTCGTATTTAACTAATCCAGTTGTGTTTTTTGATGAAGGAACAGAGAAGGTTGATGACAGGACTGTAATGGATGTTGTCTAAATGGATTTGAAGAAAGCGTTTGACAAATACCAGAGCCAACCTTTCTACTACCTCCTCTCCATCGGTTTTTAGCCCATGCAATGTCTCAAGTACCTCATCCTTCATTGCCTTTTGCAGCAATATCATTCAATTCAATTTTCCTTTAAGAACAGAGTCCTCGCTGTACCATGAGTTCTCAGCACAACAGTGTTTAGCCTTCTATTGAACACAAAGGCAGCCACAATGCAAAGTAAGCCAGCAGCGTGGAACCCATGATGCTACAACCATGGTGATGAGGCGGGAGTACCATATTTATGGGCTGCCCACTCCCATTGAAACCGGCATGGGCAGGTCACTCACCCTGTGCCCAAAAAAGGGGACAGTTACCATGGAAGCCAATTGCAGCTTGGTATGGATTTTTTTTTAAAAAGCTGCCTGTTAACTTTGGAAAGGAGTATATAACTTCACTTGGGCCACAATTGTTTTTCCATTCAGCTATTCAACATACAGGTGAGATCTCTCTGGATGTTAGCATTTAGGGAAAAAAATTGTACAAATGAAAAGGGTGTTTTTCGTTCCAAATGAATAGACATTTGGGTTTCTGAGGAATGAAATCTGTTTTCGACCTCTCCTCTGTATTAATGAGACACGGGACTTTTTCAGGGTGGCTTGGCTTTCAAAGGAACAATTGGAATACCAGGTGATCCAGGTCCAATCGGCTTTCCAGGAGAGAGAGGACCCCCTGGCCCACCAGGATTTGGTCCACCCGGGTACCCTGGTGAAAAAGGCGCTCAGGGAGTGTCGGGCCGGCCTGGAGCCCCTGGAGCTCCTGGTAAGTCAACATAATATAACTAACATAATTCTGGTATATGACATACAGTGCTTTTTATTAGTTCGTGGGACATAGGCACCGTTGGCTGGCTGGCATTTATTGCGCATCCCCCTAGTTGCCTGATGGTAGTTGGGAGTCAACCACATTGCTGTGGCTCTGAAGTCACATGTAGGCCAGACCAGGTAAGGACGGCAAATTTCCTTCCCTAAAGGACATTCGTGAACCAGATGGGTTTTTACACCAATTGACAATCATTTTATGGTCACCAGTAGATTCTTAATTCCAGATATTTCTTATTGAAATCAAATTCCACCATCTGCCGTGGCAGGATTCAAGCCCAGGTCCCCAGAACATTAATTGAGTTTATGGATTAATAGTCTAGCGATAATACCACTAGGTCATCACCTCCCCCTGATTATGAGGTTAGGAAAATGAGCTTATAACTCAGAAATAGTTAGGTCAGTCAAGGGCCAATTGTGAGAAGACCAGGAGGCTATTTCCGTCTCAAAGTGGAGAGCTCCCAGAAAATGACAGCTTTCGTAATCGAGTTACACAAATAAGAGTAATTCTGATGATATTATAGAAATGCTATAAATATATGCTTTGGAAGAAATGCTGGGACTGTGGTTGTTAGCCATCAATTTCTCTCTCTATTTCAACTCCAGTAGACAAACGAGACAGCACAATCTGTTGTCTATTATTCCCCATAGAGTGTTATTTAGGTCACATAACTCCACACACAGGAATTTATGGAGACAGTCCTGGATTATTAAGATGGAGCCCTGTGTCCATTAAATGACTAATATGTTCTTACCTGAGCTAAGCAATAAGTTGATTTCAGGCGCGAGAGGAGGAGGATGGGAGAAAGGGTGCTTACCCTGTAGATCAGTCTCCTGGTAATTGGACAATTTAATGGGAAGGTGCATGAAAGGAAGGGATGGAACAGTTTGGAGTTACTACATTCAGCTTAACACCCTTGAAGAAGAAATGGTTAAGGCACGCAGCAGAGACCAAACCCCCCTGCCCATCCGATCTGGGACCAGTAAACCGCCTCACCTGTTGCAGGTTGTATGTCCACTCTGTCTTTTCTGATTATGTGTTGTATTTAAATGACGCTTCTCAATAAACCACTTTATACCTTTAAACTAAACCATTTGTGACCCCTCAACTCTTGAATCATCTGTTACCCCTGATAAGATCATACAGTGTTAAGGCATTGATGTGCCTCTTTCTCCGACGAGCGAAGCTGGTATGTGTTGGGAGCCAACTCTCAACTTGATATTCTTGGTCAAGTTCATGTAATCATTGTATAATACAGCACAGAAAGCCATTTACCCCATCATGTCTGCACCAGCCCTTTCAAAGAGCAATCCAGTGAGCCACACTCCCCCTGCTTTTACCCCATATCTTTGCAATCTGTATCCATCACTTTATCGCACAGTGCACTGTAAACACTAATCTCTCGATGAGTAAAATAAGAAGGCAGCTCACTACCACCTTCTCAAGGGCAACTAGGAATTGGCAATAAATATTGGTTTAGCCAGCAATGCCAACATCCTGTAAAACAATTTTTTTTAAAAACGGTTCTCCCTCCTCTCTCCCTTGGCTCTTTTTCCAAGCATCTTAAACTCAGTGTACCTTCCCGAAAGCTAGTTCTACCTTAGATCACAGCAACAGAATGAGATCATTAGGTGCTGACTCTATCAAAGTGACATAATTCATTTTTGTCTGTAACCCTGTAAGTTCCTCATCCTCAACTCTGTCCACCTTCCTTTTAAAATTCCATATGGAAGCAGTTCCCACCACCTTTTCAGACAGCACGTTCCGGAACCCAACTCCAAGGGAAAAAAATATTTCCGCATCCTCCCTCTAAATCTTTTTTCAAGATCTACAGTGGTGATTCGTTTAAGCTAAATGTGATTAAGATATTTAGTTGAAAAGCTTCACATTTCCTGCGCATTAGAGTGTTGCACCTTGCACCATTATTAAAGAAGTATCGTACGGGAAGGGTTTCTCAGAAAACATGCCCAGGAAACAGAAGCCTTTGCACCTCTTGGTGCCTTTGCACCTCCTAGTGCTTAACTTAAGGATGCCTATTTCACAGATGGTACTTCCAAAGGTATCCAAACACTTCAAACCAAGCATCAGGAGCTTTCCACTTTAGTAGTCATTCCAGATGGGATTTACAGTTTGTGAATGGATCTACACATGATCAGCTCTCCATTCTCCGGGAAGGGGGAACTCAAGCGTCATTTGCATTGTCTTGACCATAAGTTTAATTTTCTTTCACTCTGATGCCTTCTATAAACTTCCTAGAGTGTCTCTTGAATATTGGATCTATTCATAAACATCTCTGTGGATCAGATTTTGTCTGATGTGCGATATGTTGGAATGTAGAGTAATTTGACTGTGCCTGAATATGTTCATAGGGAAGGGAAAGATAGGGCTGACGCAGTTTGCACTAAATGCTTGTGGAGTCGGTTGCCATGCTGAATGATACTATGAGAGAAGTTTTACAAGGGCCTCACTGGAACGACGGAAGTTGAGGGGTGACCTGATAAAAATCTACAAGATTATGACAGACGTGAACAGAGTGGGTAGTCAGAAGCTTTTTCCCAGGTGGAATGAGGGGACAAAGGTTTAAGGTGTGAGGGGCAAGGTTTAAAGGAGATGTACGAGGCACGTTTTGTGCACAGAGGGTGGTGGGTGCCTGGAACTCGTTGCCGGGGGAGGTAGTGGAAGCAGGTACGATAGTGACTTTTAAGGGCCGTCTTGACAAACACATGAATAGGATGGGAACAGAGGGATATGGTCCCCGGAAGGATAGGGGGTTTTAGTTAAGTCGGGCAGCGTGGTCGGTGCAGGCTTGGAGGGCCGAAGGGCCTGTTCCTGTGCTGTAATTTTCTTTGTTCTTTCTTTATTCTTTGAAAGAGAAAGAATTGAGAAAAAAACAAAGTTTCAACTATACTCGTCACTTCTGTTTGCCTTGACATTTGAGTGAGAGAAAGTAAATCAAATTCTTATGGTTGTGATGGAACTGTTCATGCTTTTCTTTGAATGCAGGTTTGTCTAATGTACAAATGTCCTTCCCATCTACAGAAACTGTTATTAATCCTTATGCTGTTCTGTCCAGGTGCTAAAGGTGATTCAGGTCAAACAATCTCGGAACCTGGTCCAAGGGGTTCTCCAGGGCCTCCAGGTGAACTTGGACTAGCAGGCCGTCCAGGTAAGATGCCGGAGCTGTTGCATGTGTACTCTTTGTGGAAAAATAAACACATTAGTGGCTACTTGCTCATGTTTTGCGAGAACAAATGAGCTAGGATGGAGCATGATCTAATTAAAATGCTAGGTATAGGATGCGACTTCTGTCCCCCCGCGGTGGAGATAGCTGCGTTTGACTGGCGGCGGGATCTTACAGTCCTGCTACTGTCCACTGGGTTTCCTGTTGTTCCCGTGCTCTGCCACCAGAATAGCTGGAAAACCCCACCCATAGTTCAATGTTGTCAGTCTGAACTGAGCATAAATCTGTCAAATGATTCTCTGTTTCTGTTCATTTCTGCTGACGATTCTAGAATATAGAGGCTGGAATTTTACCGCATTGCCCGCCCCGATTGCTCACAGAATGACATTCTCTGTTGGCTTCGAGCAGGATCTTACGAGTCTCGGGCGGGCGAGGCGGTAAGATCACAGCTAGAATCAGCTCTTTAACAGGATGTTGATAACTTTTGGTTCAGTTAAACCTCATCTTTGCGTTTCCGTGGACAATGTTCCCTTACTATGTGATGCTAAGCTCCTATAATATGCTTCTAAATGCTGCGGATGAAGTGACTTGTCCCAGTATTTTTATGTGGGGAACTGGGGCTGGAAGACTTGAGTCAAGTCACTCAAATGATGGGTGAGAAATTGGTTTTGTGCCTAACCTGCAAAGTAGGGACTGTGCACCCAAAGACAGTGGCCCAAGACTGGCTCCACATTGGGCCCTGATGCCCTAAGACCGACAATTGAGCATTCTGGTATGGTTCACCACTCAGGGTCTGATAGCTGTTTCACAGATGTGCCCTGTGAGGAGGAGAGGTTACAGGAAGGGGCCAAGCTGTACTCTGACATATAGGAGGACTGTGGTGCCCCTTGCTTGGACTTTGGGGGATAGTAGGTACCATAGCCAAATTCGCAGGTGATGCTAAAATAGGTGGGATAGTAAGTTGTGATAATGAAATAAGAAATTTACAAATGGATATGGATAGGTAAAGTGAATGGGGCAAAATTTAACAAATGGAGTTTAACGTGGATAAGTGTAAGGTTATCCATTTTGGTAGGAAAAATGCAAAGGAAAATAATTATCTGAATGGAGAGAAACTTCATATATTTCAGTGCAGAGGGATCTGGGTGTTCTTGTGCATGAATCGCAGGAAACGTGTATGCAGGTAACAAGGAAAGCAAATGGAATCTTGGCATTTATGACTAAAGGAATAAAATATAAAAGTAGTGTAGTGTTGCTGCTACTGTATAAAACATTGGTGAGGCCACACTTAGAATATTGTGTGCAGTTTTGGTCCCCTTACTTGAGGAGGGATGTAGTTGCATTGGAGGTGGTGGAGAGGAGGTTCACTAGATTGATTCTAGAAATGAGGGGCTTGACATAGGAAGAGAGATTGGGCAGTTTAGATCGAACTCCCCGGAGTTTAGAAGAATGAGAAGAGATCTAATTGAGGTGTACAAGATGATAAGGGGGATTGACAAAGTAGACGTGGAGAGGATTTTTCCTCTTGTAGGGCAATCTAGGTTTTAGGATAAGGGGCAGCAGATATAAAACAGAGGTGAAGAGAAATTACTTCTCCGAAAGGGTCATGAGTCTGTGGAATTCACTACCACAGAGCGTGGTGGATGCTGGGACTTTGAGTCAATTTAAGGAAGAGGTAGATAGATTTTTAAAGAGTAAGGGTTTGAAGGGCTATGGTGAGCGGGCAGGAAAATGGAGTTGAGGCCGACATGAGGTCAGCCATTAAATGGCAGAGCAGATTCGAGGGGTTGAATTGCCAACTCCTCCTCCGAGTTCTTATGATTCATACAATTCTTATGATTATATAATAGAAATTATGTCATGTTTTTGTATTTTCAGGAAATAACTTGATCACACTGACTAATGAGGTCACCTCCATTAGAATTACCCATTCCAACACCCCTATATATCTATATCTGTCTGTAGCCCTGCAAATTCTGAAAGTGTTGTGAGGAAGAGAAATAGTAAAGCTCTCCTGTCATTAATGTGTTTGTAACGATATATTAAATTTGTATTCCCTTCTATAGGCGACCCAGGCCAACCAGGACAACCTGGTCTACCAGGCCTCCAAGGCCCAAAGGGAGACTTGGGAGTGCCTGGAATTGGATTCCCTGGTCCATCAGGTCCAAAAGGTGGGTTCCTATTCACTCATGGTGCATCTCAAAATCATTGTGAGAAAAAAAGCTTACATTTACATAGCACCATTTGAATTGCTTCTTTTTCACGTATAAAATTGCAACAGTTACATTGAGCACATTAAAATCCAAGATCAAGTCATTGGATAAATGAACAGCCAATTTTTAGCATTAGTTGACATGTTGACAAGGTCACGGGGAGAGCTCTTTGAATAGTTCAAAGTTTATTTATTATTAGTGCCACAAGTAGGCTCACATTAACACTGCAATGAAGCTATTGTGAAAATCCCCAAGTCGCCACATTCCGGCACCTGTTCGGGTTACACTGAGGAAGAATTTAGCACGGCCAATGCACCTAACTAGCACATCTTTCAGACTGTGAGACGAAACCGGAGCACCCGGAGAAACCCACGCAGTCACGGGGAGTGCGTGCAGACTCCACGCAGACAGTGACCCAAGCCGAGAATCGAACGTGGGTCCCTGGCGCTGTGAGACAGCAGTGCTAACCACTTTGCCACCGTGCCATGCATAGTGCTATTTCCATTAGGTGATGGTACAATGACTTAAGGACACAGATTTAAAGTTTTGGATAAGAGATGCAAGGGGCACATGAGGAAGAACTTCTTTACATACCAAGTGGTGGTGGCCAGGAACACGGCAGTGACGAATGATCAGAAAAGAGAATTGGATGGACACAAGCATCAAATAAACTTAAAAGGGCTACAGAGTAGAGCAGGGGAATGGGAATGATTGGATTGCTCTGTAGAGAGCTGGCATTGACTTGATGACTGC
Source organism: Mustelus asterias (assembly GCF_964213995.1). Taxonomy (NCBI): domain Eukaryota; kingdom Metazoa; phylum Chordata; class Chondrichthyes; order Carcharhiniformes; family Triakidae; genus Mustelus; species Mustelus asterias. The sequence continues at coordinate 144,643,736 of NC_135804.1, forward strand.
CCATTTTGTATTGAGTTTCTGCCAATGTGGCCCCACCTGATCTTATTTACTGGTTCTGCTTCTGCTTCTCTCCTTCCTCCCCCCCCCCCCCCCCCCCCCCCCCCCCCCCGATGTATCCGATGAAGGGATTTTCTCTTTTCATAAGGCAGTGTTTGTGGGGGAAGTTTCAAATTGTCGCTTATTACAGTGGTACTCTATAAGTAGAACCAGTCACAATAATTGGAGATGTATCTTCAGCCAGCTGTGAAAAATTTAAACTCATTGTTATTAAGATCATGTATGTGGAATAATTGGTTTTATTAATAGTGTTTATATTCGTAAAAATATCAAAGTGATTGTATATAAAGCTCCATACATTATTATAGTTCAAAAAGTCTCAGTGTCTTTACAGAGAGAGATGAATATTGCTTTACACTCCTCAAGAGCAGCTTAAAGAGGCTGCAGGGCCAATACTGATTCAAATCAAGGGTAAAAAGTCACCCAAATTGGGAAGTTCTGAAATGATATGATTTAAAATAACTGTAAAATTAAACCTGTTTCTCCCAATCAGCCTATTTTTCGGCAAGAAACTCTATTCTTGGTCTGGATTTTTGTGGAGTTGAATCAACTCTGGAGCCATTAAAAATGGCAGCCAGAGCTCCAGTGCTGGGACTGCTGCCCCCATTCCCGGGCACTGGGTATTTTCGTCGGAGCAGGGTAAGGGTGCAAGTAACCAGCATGCCCTCTGCACTCCAAAACTGACTGTCCCGTTGTGGAGGTAGGCATCTCATATCCCCAAGCAATTTTCATTAGAGTCAGGCCATCTTTCTCATGATTCATGGTCCCAATAGGGGTTGTAAACCATCGTTTGGATTCAAGAGTCCTTGAAAGATAAATTCAAAAAGTCACACTCAAATGCCCAATGCCACCTCCATGCCTCCTCCATGGCTTCCGTACCCCTGCATGGCTTTCATGCCATCTCCATGTGCCCTCAATGATGTCCATGCCACATCTATGCCCCTTCCATTCCATCTCCATGCCACCTACGAAGCCTCCATGTGCCCTCACCAATCACCAATTGGTGCCCATTCACCAATAGGCAGTATGTACAGAACTAATGAGCCATATAATAATGATGGCTCGTGTTGGAATGAAAAGAAAAATATCCATTCAGAAATCTTCTTTGAAAGAAACTGCTGTTCTTACAATCCTATAAAAGCATCAATCAGACAGGAAAAAATATAGCATTAGTAACAGAAGCTTTAACCACTTTATGTTTCTTCGACTTGTCTGAGTAAACATTCACATATTGACAAAATAGATCACAGGGGAAAAATGCTTATTATAACCATATAAACAATCAAGCAAAGTGAACACTCCACTCAGTTGTCAACACAAAACCCTTGATGAGCTGATGAATTTGTGAGTCTTGGAACTAAGCCAGGCATTCATAAAGAGCAAAAGTGTAGAATCCAGATGTATGGCCATCTGTTTTTATGGAAACAATTCCCAGATGGCCTCATTATCACTGCTTGGCTGAACTCCAAGACACTGAAATCCATTTGCTCAGCAGGGGCTCTGTTTTGACAAAAGACTGAAGTGTTTGATTAATATCTTCATGTGCCGATAATAAGCTATTTCTTCGGTGATCTATTTTCTCAGTATATCAATTTTTTTGTTGTTTTTTTTTTCTCTTCCTGCACATAATGGCTGTGCCTGATTGACATGTTTATAGGGTTGTAAGAACTGCAGCTTTTTCAAAGATTTCTGAATGGATTTTTTTTTTAACCCCCTCAGCATTTCCGAACTCATCATTGTTATCATATGGTTCACTGGTTCTGTCCATAGGGCCTCCTGGGCAAGGGCCATGGGAGGCATTGAAATGGCTTGGAAGCCATGGAGGGGACTTGGGGAGTGGGTGGGAGGGTGGTGATGAGGGTTAGAGGGCCTACTGCTCCGAGAGAGACTTGGCGGGACATCGAACCAGCCCACATTAGCATCCACCCACCCCCATTGGCTGCCTTCAATCTGCTGTGGGGTGTCGGAAAGAATAATGTCAATTTAGATCAAATTGATGACAAATGTTAATTTTAATAACCTTTCATTTGTAAGCTTCTCACCATTCCTCAGAGGTAGATTGATCTGGGCAGATTTTTTTTTAAACATAAGCAAAAGGCGACTCCATTGTCTGAAAATGTATTTCGTGTTAGAGTAGCCCACAGTGCAAAACACTGTAGTTTTGGTGGAATTTTATTTCTTCTAAAAGTATCAGTAAAATGTCACACTTTGAACTGGAAGGTGGAAGGCAGAGCTTTGAAGCTAATTGCTGAACCCTGTTCTCCGATTACTCTTTTGCAGGCTTGCAAGGAGTACCAGGTTCACCAGGCGCTCCAGGAAGTGCAGGAAGACCGGGCCGTGATGGCACTCCAGGCCAACCAGGGATCCCGGGACCAAAGGTGCGTATTTCTTTGGTAAATGATTGACTTTCAGAAAGTAGTGAGATCCCACAACCTAGTGTTGGTGCTGCTGTACTATCAGTGCCATGGAATAGTCCTTAAAACCATAAGATATTTGGTTATTCGGCCCATCTAGTCTGCTCTGCCATTCGATCATGGCTGATATGTTTCTCAACCCCATTAGGCTAGCATGCTGTGCTTGCAGATAAAGTAAAGTTTATGTATTAGCCGCAAGTAAGGCTTACATTAACACTGCAGTGAAGTTACTGTGAAATTCCCCTAGTCGCCACAGAAGTGAGCCTGTTCAGGTCAATGCACCTGACCAGCACATCTTCCAGAATGTGGAAGGAAACCAGAGCGCCCGGAGGAAACCCACGCAGACACGGGGAGAACGTGCAAACTCCACACAGACAGTGACCCAAACCGGGAATCAAACCCAGGTCCCTGGCGCTGTGAAGCAGCAGTGCTAACCACTGTGCTACCGTGCCGCTCCCAATGTGACACACTGCTCTATTCAAATCTTTTCCTCTTCATTGGAAGGGTTTTAATTCTATTTTCTCATCTAATTTTCCCGACCTGCCGCCATGTTTTGATTCCTGATAAAGTGGCTTCATTTCCCGCACCCATGGCCAATACCAGTGGAGGCACTGGCAACCGTTGGGCAACACTCATTCCCTCCGAAAGGAGAGATGATGCACCCTGCACTCAGTTACATTAACCTCTTTTCCCCCAGTCATGAATGAGGATAACAAATTAAATGTAGTGCAGATTTACCCCTGAGGTTTCATTTTGACTAGTGAATTCCGAGGCTCAATAGAAGCTAGTCAAGCAACACAGATATCTTGTTGGAGGTCCTACTTCACACGGGGCAAGAACGACTCACTGGTCAGTTAATGTTGCTGCAACAGATAGCAGCATCCTTCAACAACAGCACCATGGCAAGAATCTGGCCCTCAGGACTGTGTGATGCTTAGGAGCAGAGATGAGCCCTACAACCCCTCTGCATATTCCACCATTCAATTAGATCATGACTTGCTTCAGCTCAGCTCAGTCTAGATACTGAACAATCCTTTCTGTGTGCTGCATAAGTAGTAGATAGATATTTAATGAATAAAACAATGGCCGGGATTCTCCAATCTCTTTCGTCTCGCTGCCACTGCCAGTGAGATCGGAGAACTTGGAGTTCAGCCAAATCTCCATGCACAGCAGCGGGACAGGAGAATCAGGACCAGGTCGGAGAATCCTGGCTAATAACTCTCAAGAAATGAGCTCCCTTGTGATTGTTTCCATTTCCATGCAGGGAGACCATGGCTTTGGGCTTCCAGGACCACCAGGTCCTTCTGGCCCACAAGGTACCAATGGGCTGCCAGGGGCTAAAGGTGATTCAGGATTCCCTGGATTACCGGGTCAACCAGGGCGACCAGGATTTGACGGCACCGTAGGAGCAAAAGGTACTTTTTGTGTCGTGTTGCGAATGGGTCTCATAAGCTGGCTTTGTGAGTCTTTGATACAGGTGTTTGTAAAGGTGACATGGAAAGTGTCAGAGGAGATCTTGATATTTTCCTGATGACGAGTTACAGCGGTGTTGCTCGCTAATTTACTATTAATCTGATGGCAGCTCTCAAGTATGTTCCAATCTCCCATACCGCAGAGTGATGGCCCTTGATTTCACACATCAGTCCGCGTTTGATTTCAAGGGCGCTATCGTCCTGCCGTTCGTGCCACACTCCCGCTGCAGCAAAGTTGGAGAATTTGGCGGTAAGATTCATGAGCGAGTCGCCGAGTAGCCCTTTCACATTCCCTGTAGATGTCGGGCTGCCCAACCCTTCCAACCAACATTCTTTTCTGTCAACTGGCAAGTAGGAAAAGCAAAGAGATCAGCACTGACTTGCACTCCAGCTCACATCTCAAGTGGCATAGATTTTCACAAGCCAAAAGTGAGAGGGCCGTGGTCCACAACTGCTCCTTGACTCATGTTACAAATACCACTGGATTGAGGCAGTGTTAGCATTTATACAAACAGTTTCATCCTTGGTTAGAATTCATGGCCGTCTCTTTCACACCTGTTAGATGACATATTCTGCAAGTGCTACTTTGCACGGTTCATGGTTCTACTTCCATGTCTGTCCGTTGATGCTGCACAATGACTTACAGTTTCCAGCCAGCAACATGATGTGATAAATACCTTCCGCAACTGAGGGTGAATTTTTTTTATTCATTCATGAGACACGGGCATCATTGGCTGGCCAGCACTTGTCCATTCCTGGTTGCCCAAGAGTAGTTGAGAGTCAGCAACATTGTTGTGGCTCTGGAGTCACATGTAGACCAGACCAGATATGGCAGGCAGATTTCCTTCCCTCAAGGACGTTAGTGAACCAGATGGGTTTTTCTGACAATCGGCAATGGTTTCATGGTCATCAGGAGATTCTTAATTCCAGATATTTTTTACTGAATTCAAATTCCACCATCTGCCGTGGCGGGATTCGAACCCAGGTCCTCAATACATTAGCTAGGTTTCCTGGATTAATAGTCCAGCGATAACACCACTAGGCTATCACCTCCCACTCAAGTGAGGCTTGCAGTCATGAGTGGGTTATAGTCGCCATCATTGGTGAAGTGCTGCTCAGTGTTCCCTCTGCAGTGAAGTCATGTAGCAATCTAGAACATATTGTGTAGTGCTGCAAACCAGCCGCGCACAACCATCCTTCCCTTTAAAATATTGTGCAGCAATCTTAAAGGGACCATACATACACAACAAAGAAAGAGGGAACATTGGGCTGACAGTGATGCAATTTACTTTTCCATTGCCTACGTGCAAGCATTCGTTTCACATAACCAAGGCTGTCTGGCTCCCCCTGTTTAACGTACTGCGACCTACTCTACCCCTGAGATTGACTGGTCCAGATGATGGCCTCTTCCACCTCAGCCGGCAAATTGCACCAGCCCGGTTATAGAAACTGGCCTGCACCTGCCGCTGCTGGAGAAAAATGGCCAGTGATCGGAAAATGTTACCGCATGTGCATGGATAGCCGCCTGCACAGATGTTTTCCCTTTGCTGACATTTGAACACTGGATGATAGAGCCCAATAATTAGCCCCTGCATAAACGTTTCAAGGGTGCAAATGCCCACAGCCATTGTTTCTCTCAGCTGTGTGTCAGTCGCCCATTTGCGGCCTTTGAAGGACTGGCCAAAATAGAAACAGAGTCAGAAATGCAGCGAAGCCATGTTGCCTTCTGGTTCCATCTGTACGAACACCATCAAAAATAGATCTTCCAAGTCGGGTAGATGTGAAAAGGAGAGACTAACAACACATTGTAACTCAGTCTCATTTTACACCCTTTCTTGTCTAAGCTTCAGAAAAAGCCAACTCAATCAATGATCGCTTGTCCGATTTGCCTTTAGATGAGCCTTGGACAGATGAAGATGCTTCAAGTAGAGAGAGTCTGCTAAAGAAAGGTTTAGTTTTGGGATTGGAGGATTGGAGGATAGCTAATGTGGTCCCGTTATTTAAGAAGGGTAGGAAGGATAACCCGGATAATTATAGGCCGGTGAGCTTGACGTCCGTGGTGGGGAAGTTGTTGGAGAAGATTCTTAGAGATAGGATGTATGCGCATTTAGAAAGGAATAAACTAATTAACGATAGTCAGCATGGTTTTGTGAGAGGGACGTCATGCCTCACTAACCTGGTGGAGTTTTTTGAAGAAGTGACCAGAATGGTTGACGAGGGAAGGGCCGTGGATGTCGTCTATATGGACTTTAGTAAAGCGTTTGACAAAGTCCCTCATGGTAGGCTGGTGAAAAAAGTTGGATCCCATGGGATAAAGGGGGAGGTGGCTAGATGGGTGGAGAACTGGCTTGGTCACCGAAGACAGAGGGTGGTAGTGGAAGGGTCTTTTTCCGGCTGGAGGTTGTGGTGTTTCGCAGGGCTCTGTATTGGGACCTCTGCTGTTTGTGATTTATATAAACGATCTGGAAGAAGATGTAACTGGGGTGATCAGTAAGTTTGCGGATGACACAAAATTGGCAGGACTTGCAGATAGTGAGGAGCATTGTCAGAAGCTACAGAAGGATATAGATAGGCTGGAAATTTGGGCAAAGAAATGGCAGATGGAGTTCAATCCTGATAAATGCGAAGTGATGCATTTTGGTAGAAATAATGTAGGGAGGAGCTACACGATAAATGGCAGAACCATAAAGGGTGTAGATACGCAGAGGGACCTGGGTGTGCAAGTCCACAGATCCTTGAAGGTGACGTCACAGGTGGAGAAGGTGGTGAAGAAGGCATATGGCATGCTTGCCTTTATAGGACGGGGCATAGAGTATAAAAGTTGGGGTCTGATGTTGCAGATGTATAGAACGTTGGTTCGGCCGCATTTGGAATACTGCGTCCAGTTCTGGTCGCCACACTACCAGAAGGACGTGGAGGCTTTGGAGAGAGTACAGAGGAGGTTTACCAGGATGTTGCCTGGTATGGAGGGGCTTAGTTATGAGGACAGATTGGGTAAACTGGGGTTGTTCTCCCTGGAAAGACGGAGGATGAGGGGAGACTTAATAGAGGTATATAAAATTATGAAAGGCATAGATAGGGTGAACGGTGGGAAGCTTTTCCCCAGGTCGGTGGTGACGTTCACGAGGGGTCATAGGTTCAAGGTGAAGGGGGGGAGGTTTAACACAGATATCAGAAGGACATATTTTACACAGAGGGTGGTGGGGGCCTGGAATGCGCTGCCAGGCAAGGTGGTGGAGGCGGACACACTGGGAACGTTTAAGACTTATCTAGATAGCCATATGAACGAAGTGGGAATGGAGGGATACAAAAGAATGGTCTAGTTTGGACCAGGGAGCGGCACGGGCTTGGAGGGCCGAAGGGCCTGTTCCTGTGCTGTATTGTTCTTTGTTCTTTGTTCTTTTACATGTTGTTTCCCACAAAATTATGATTTTTTTTTGTAACCCTCTTTTTATCCCCTTCCTCAGGTGATCCAGGTTTCAGTGGTCCTCCGGGTTCTCCTGGTCTAGTAGGTCCACCTGGAATAGGTGGTCGGGGCATTCCAGGTCCGCAAGGCCCACCTGGCCTTCCAGGTCAACCAGGTATGAATTCTGTTAGCCACACATCAGTCAATCCACCCTGATTCTGAAGTTAATAAAATCTAAATTTTTCTGAATGCCTAGCTGGTCCCAACTGTATAGTCTTTACCCATTTGTCACCATCCTTACCTTGGCACAAATACTCTGTCCACCATTTACAAGGCCAAGTCAGGAGTGTGATGGAATATGCTCCACTTACCTGGGTGAGTGCAGTGCCAACAACACTCCAGAAGCAGGACACCATCAGAGTAACTTCATTGCAGTGCTAATGTAAGTCTACTTGTGACACTAATAAATAAACTTTAAACCATCCAGGACAAGGCTACCCACTTGTTTGGCACCCCATCCACCACCTTAACCATGCGCTCTTGGTACACGGTGGCAGCAGTGTGTACTATATACAAGATGCACTGCAGCAACTCACCAAGTGTCCTTTGGCAGCTCTTCCCAAACCTACAACCTCTACCAGCTAGAAGAAAAGAAGCAACAGACACGTGTTTGGAAAATTCCATCCCTAAGATATGCGAAAGGTAACCAAAAGAGGAATAATCTGAAACTATAATTGTGAATGAGTTACGAACCTGGGACTTAAACTGTCCTCTTCAATACTGTGTGAGAAATGTGCCTTTTTCCAAAACTGGCAAGGAATTTCCTACATTATTGACACGGTGGTACTGTGATTAGCACTGCTGCCTCTCAGCGCTAGGGACCCGTGTTTAATTCCCGGCTTGGATGACTGTCTGTGTGGAGTTTGTACATTCTCCCCGTGTCTGCGTGGGTTTCCTCTGGGTGTTCCGGCTTCCTCCCACAGCCCAAAGATATGCAGGTTAGTTTGATTGGCCATGCTAAATTTCCCCTTGGTGTTGGGGGATTAGCAGGGTAAATACGTGGGGTTACAGCGATAGGGCCTGGGTGGGATTCTGGTTGGTGCAGACTCGATGGGCAAATGGCCTCCTTCTGCACTGTAGGCATTCTGTGATTCTTTGTAAAGTGCAAGCAAGATGATTGATAAATTCACATTCATGTTCTACTAAGAATGATGTATCCAATGTTAAAATGTGCGAGTAAGTTGTGTTAAAGGGGCACTGTTGTCCAAAGGTGTTTGGCAAACTTGGCTTCTGCGTGGGGAGGCAGGAGAGCTTTTTTATTACCACAAAGCCACATGCGCAACATAGTTTATCTTGCTGCACGGGGGGGGGCGGGGGGTGGGGGGCACACTGGGGGTGGTATGTGTATGTGCTTGTGTCTATGGTATGTAAGCATATGTGTGTGAACTCAGAAACAAAGTTTGCCAAACATGAAAAGCAGGCCCCTTCTAATGTTCGTGCACAAATGACTATGTTGAAGCCAACGTTCGCTTGTCTGTGTGCATGGCTGAAATTACGGAATCAGTCGTGCCAGAATTAATTCCTGGTTACCCACACGTAAATTGTGCATGGTGGAGATAGCCACGCACCAATTAGTTTTACCGCACAAGTCCTGATCAAAGGTGTCTTCAGAACGTGTCAAGAATTTAAGGGAATTTGCTGCAATGATGTGATTGATGCGCAGTCACGGAATCTGAATCAAGGAATAATGTCCATCTGCTTAGAACACGTTTTGTCACCTCCAAAGGGATGAATGAGCTGGCCCCCCCTTACATTCACAAAGGCTTTGTGTGCTGCAAGGTTAATGCATGCAACCATCAACAACATCATGTTTAGAGTGCATGGCTTCAGCTGGACACCTAATATACTACACTTACTAACACAAGCACTTTGCTTCTCCGTGCCGCTTCCACTTTGTGTTGTGACGAGTTCAGTAATGGAAGAATGTTTAAGTATCAATACTGGTGTGGTTTGGTGAACAAGGTTCGCCTGACAATCTTTACTGGATCTTATTTCAATGCCATCTTTTGGCTTGCTAAACACAAAAGTGATGGGATCCTTGACGTGAACTGTTCGCTATTTTACTCCACTGTTACACTTTCCCTGCTGCCCCGCCTCTTAAAATCCTGATCAAGTGAATTTTGATTTGCAATAAAACTTGTTAATAAGGCTGGAATGGTGATCGGAAAGGGATAAAAGTTTTGCAGTCTCGGATGGATGGTAGTGTTTATAATGAAATGGGAGACTGAATGTAACCCCCCTTGCTTGCAGAGAGGGAAGGGAGAATTTGACTATATGTTGCATTAGATATCTTCCAACACTAGGTTAAAGTCCAACAGGTTTATCTGGTAGCACGAGCTTTCACAGCGCTGTTCCTTCATCAGGTGAGCACTCCGAAAGCTCGTGCTGCCAAATAACCCTGTTGGACTTTAACCTGGCGTTGTGAGTCTTCTTACTGTGCCCACCCCAGTCCAACGCCGGCATCTCCACATCATAGATATCTTCTTACATTAACCAATTGACAGAACAGGATTAGATCAGGTATTCACCCTCAGGAGCTTGTCTGTCTGTTCAGGTCATGTTAACATTCCCATGGAGCTCTCATTATCCTGGCCAACATTCCTCCCCATACAAACACAACTGAAAAAAAACAAATTAACTGGCATTTATCTAAATTGCTGTTATTTTGGGACCTTAATGTACACAATATGACTGCCACATTTGAGAGGTAACAGATCTTTCAAAAACCAGCTGAAAGACATGCTGGTTAAGTGCATTGGCCATGCTAAATTCATCCTCCGTGTGAAAGGAAACCTTTCATTTATATCGTGCTTTTCACAGGATGTCTTGAAGTGCTTTCCAGCCAAGAAGTACTTCTGAACTGCTGACACTGTTATAGCGTGGCAACTAATTTACACACAACAAGCTCCCACTAACAGCAATGTGCCAATAAATGGATAATCTGTTTTTATAATGTTAATTGAGGGATAAATATTGGCCGGGGCACTGGGGAGAACTTCTTCCTTGTTCTTCCAAATAATTTCATGGGAAGTTCTGCGTCCAGCTGAGATTAATGTCGAATCCAAAAGACGGCACCTTCAACAATGCAGCACACCCTCAGTACTACACTGGAGGGACAACCTTGAATTTTGTACTCAAGGTCCAGAGTAAGACCTGAAGACTTCTACCAATTAAGCACAGTGTATGAACAATAACGTCAAGGAAGCCATTTTGTGAGCTCAACACCATTATGAAGCCATTTGATCTTTTTCAAAAGTACTACATTAATATTGATGCTTTGAATTTATTGATTTTTTTAAAAAGTAGTTGCAGAGATCTAAAATGTTTTATTAACCTGTACTTGAAGTTGTTAAACTTCAACCTGCTTGGTTTCTTTATCTAACCAATGACTGGCTTTCCTCTCATATACAACTTCTAACTGCTTGGTGACTCCCATCTCTCTGGCGACTCCAATACGCCGAACCTTGAATCCATTCAGGTCAACCAGGTACTTGCATCAGTAACTTGGCTGTGGTTTAATGGTCTGTCGTTGAACTTTTTGGGTGGGGGGTGGGGGGGAACTTAGCCTGTTGTTTTAGATTTAATTGCATCTTACTCTGCAATCCTATGAGCACTGACTTCATGATAAACAAATTAGCATTCTTACGTGGAGGCAAAATCGATTTTTTAATTTAAGTTCCAAGAAATTCCAAGAGATTACAATTGTGTAGGCAACTCCTCAATCAGCGAAGATGGCTAAAGAAAAAATGTGAACATCGCCCTGGTGCTTATCTTTGTACATTGTTGGGGCAGAGTGGCAGAAGCTTTATTCTGTATCGGATCTGTACTACAATTAGTTCAGAGTGCATGACACTGGCATTCGCTGAGAATGGGGCAGCACGGTGGCACAGTGGTCAGCACTGCTGCCTCACAGCGCCAGGGACCCGGGTTCAATTCCCGGCTTGGGTCACTGTCTGTGTGGAGTTTGCACGTTCTCCCCGTGTCTGCGTGGATTTCCTCCAGTTTCCTCCCACAGTCGAAAGATGTGCGGGTTAGGTGGATTGGCCATGATAAATTGCCCCTTAGTGTCAGGGGGATTAGCAGGGTAAATGCATGGAGTTATGGGGATAGGGCCTGGGTGGGATTGTGGTCGGTGCAGACTCGCTGGTTCGAATGGCTCCCTTCTGCACTGTAGGATTCTGTGATTCTATTAAATATTTCATTGGACAACACTGATGTTCTCTGTCACGATAAGCATGAAGATGGTTCCCACAGTGCTCTAAGGGTATATCAGATAAAGGAGAGTAATGCTTAATACCAAGGTGTTAGTTATGTAGAATTTATTTTTCAATCAGTAAATGAAGGTAGGGTGAATTTTCTCCCCATTGATACTCGAGGAATGTACCTTTATCATTTTAAATTCAGGCTGGTATTTCTAAACAAGGCAGCCAGAAGGTAATAATGCCCTTATCTAGATGGTGCTTGCTGTTCAATTTACTCGAGATGAAGCCTGGTCTAGTCCCTTTGAGAGGATGGGTAAGGCAATGTGAATATTCTGCCTCAGAGCTGCCTGAGCCTTTAGCAGCGTTGCTTGTTCAAAAAGGCACATTTGAACCAAAATAATGAGCTTGGGACCAAGGAGACTAATATTAGAAATTAGATCCAAACAGAGAGTGCAAGATCAACCCAGCCATCCTTGAGATTAAAATTGCCACGTTGTTTAGTGTGAGGTTATGTGGGTTTTTTTTAACACAGTTACTAATGATATCTGGACCATAGTTAGACGGCTATAAACAAATCTGAGAATTGTTTGGTCATTTCAGTATCAGACTGAATAGTCAGAGGAGAAAGTGAGTTTCACAATGGGAAGATTCCCAGATTTAATAATAATTATTTATATTTATATACATGAACATGGAAACTAAATGGAGTATGTTCTTAAAGTTGTTAATTGATTTTATGGATACACGTTAGGAAGTTCACTGATCCCATGCTTCCAAAGGAAATTCCAACGCTTGGAGGGAACAGGGATCAGGAGAATTGGCACTACAGTAATGGAACTAGCGGAACTAGGAGTTAGATGGGTAAATTCACAGTGGTTAGCACTGCTGCTTCACAGCATCAGGGAGCCAGGTTCGATTCCCGACTTGGGTCACTTTCCGTGCGGAGTTTGTATGTTCTCCCCCGGGTCTGCGTAGGTTTCCTCCGGGTGCTCCGGTTTCCTCCCACCACCTGAAAGACACGCTGGTTAGGTGCATTGGCCATGCTGAATTCTCCCTCAGTGCATCCGAACAGGTGCCGGAATGTGGCGACTTGTGGATTTCCACAGTGACTTCATTGCAATGTTAATGTAAGCCTACTTGTGACATTAATAAAAAAACTCCACTAATCTGAGATTAAATCCAACTGTTGCGTGATTATCAGTTTCTATTAGCTGACATTAATTTGAAGTCTGCCCCTGATCCACTTTCTTCCAAATATGTGGGTGCAATGAAATAATTTATTACAAAGAATGCCAGCAGTGGTTCCACAATACCCAGCAACTAAATAAGACACAAAATGAATATTAGAATACTGGGATACAGTAATGAGTCTAGTGTATAAAGAGATAACACAATAACCGGTTAGTAAAGAAAATATTCTCCAAAATCCAATTTGCTAACTGAAATGCTGATTTCACAGTGTAATGCCATGAACTTACTATTATGTAGGTTGGTGCTAATCTGTTCTTTGATGTCAACTAGGACAACCAGGTCCCTTTGGTGATAAGGGAGATCCTGGTCCCCCAGGGTTGGATATCCCTGGCCCTTCTGGTGAAAAAGGAAACACGGGATTCCCAGGCAGCCCAGGTCCTGATGGCCCCCCAGGCTCACCAGGACAACCAGCAAGAGATGGCTTACCGGGTCCACCAGGTAAGACACAAGGGCAGCAATCTTCTGAAGCTACTGAATGTGTAAGATAAATCCTCGCGGTTTTTGAAACTTGCTCTGATCTGCAACTGGAAAAATGCATCCTTCGCTAAAGCCATCTTTTTGCTTCCTTGTTGCCATGCTTGTTTCATATTTGAGGTTGGGAGTTCGTCATTGAGTTTTGCTTCCTCTGTGGGGAGCTCATTCTTGTCTTTCTCAGAACTCGTTCAAAGAGAACGAAATGATCCATTTAGTTGGTGATGTGATGGGTGGGTTGGGGAGAGTTGGGCAGGATTCAGATTGAGCTTTCTAGTGAGAGAGAGGCTTGAGCAATGTGAAGAAAGCCAGAGACAGGCAGCAGGAGTTAGAAAGGAACGCCCAAGCAACTCTGATGGCACTTTCTGCTAAGTATAATGACAGAGTCCAGCTGCTTACTACCCACGTGGTACAGTGCTCATTTTAACCAGACCTATTTATTTGATTTGATTTATTTGATTTGATTTAATATTGTCACATATTGTATTAGTATATAATGAAAAGTATTGTTTCTTGCACACTATACAGACAAAGCATTGATAGAGAAGGAAAGGAGAGAGTGCAGAATGTAGTGTTACAGTCACAGCTAGGATGTAGAGAAAGATCAACTTAGTGCGAGGTAGGTCCATTCAGAAGTCTGATGGCAGCAGGGAAGAAGCTGCTCTTGAGTCGGTTGGTATGTGACCTCAGACTTTGTTATGCATTAGGCAATTGCTGGCCCATTTTAAAGAAAAAACAGCACCTTTCTCAACCTCAGGACATTGATACCCAATGAAGTACTTTTGAAATGTAATTGCTGCTGTAATGTAGGAAATATGACAGCCAATTTACACACAGCAAGCTCTCACAAGCAGCAATGTATTAATGAAAGGTAATCGGTTTTAGTGATGTTGGTTTGTTGAGTGGTAAATATTGACTAAGACACCAAAGAGAACTCCGGTGCCCTCTATAGAAAAAGTGCCATGGAAGGTTTAATATTCAGCCGAGAGAGCAGATATAGGGCCGCAGCCTCGCATTATGTTTTAAAGACAGCACCTCTGACAGCGCAGCACTCCTCTCAGAGCTGCACAGGCGTATCAACCTAGATTTTCTTGAACAGGACTTGAAGCCAAAGCTTTCTGACACAGCAGTAAAAGTTCTACCAACTGAGTTATGCTGATGACTTTCAACAGAAGAGACTATAAGGTGTTATTACTAACCAACCCCTAAGCTGTGCAAAATACCTCATAGCATGTCACTATGGATCAGCAAGGAAGGGAGAGCATAGGAACCCATTTATAAAGCTTGCAAATTGGACTAGAAATGGTTATTACAAATTGATATCAAGCTCAATACAGGTACATCTCTCAGGCCCACATGGATCCCAAAGAGTTGAATGTTCATTACCTGGCAGGGAATCTGCATGTGAGCAGCCTGTGACATAATCATGTAAAGGTTCCTTTATGCACTTGTTAAGAGTGTGTGGTGCCTGTAGGAATTGTAAATAGCAGAAATGCAGGAATGATAAGCACTGTGTCATTGTTCCCACTCTTAGGGTTGCTAAGACAGCACAGACTAAGTTTGCACAACCTGTGTGTTTTATTTTGAATATTTCGGTACAAAGTTTTTGTGCAATAAATACTTGATTGAAATATAGTCCCATGAAGCAGTCAGCCTCTGGAGAAGGTATATAAACAGATGAAGGGTCAATCTCGGCTAGAATAAGGGAATGAGTGAGTAGTGTCTTTATAAACTTTCCAACGCGTTACAGATTAACACAAAGTTGTGCAATGTTCATCAGTCTTATTGCCGAAGCTTGTGCTTATTTCCCTGTCTGTTCATTATCGACAGGTCCGAAGGGTGATATGGGTGTGATGGGAACTCCTGGTCCTTCAGGTCCTCCTGGTTCTTCAGGTGTTCCGGGCTTTCATGGTGCAAAAGGTAAACATGAATAAATAAATTATCTCTGGAGTGTATCCCTGCATATTGTCAGTTTAGGATTTCCCAAATAAAGGGGCTCCCTGGAGGCAGGCATACTTCAACCTAGATCACTGGAGCGTGATGCTTTTCGATAATTCTAGGTACTAGTCTGTGTATATTGTACATGGTTACCCGATTATGATTGTAGCACTGGAGAGGGGCCAATGACATTGATTGTTCTTGGCCAATATCAGATGGAGAGAGTGCACAGGGTTGTATGTTTCAGACAGTTACTGGTCCGACAGTAACAGTTAGGACAGTTACTGGTCCGACAGTAACAGTTAGGACAAAAGGTTGGTTAGGGCAAGTTTAGGGCCAGTTATAGATGGCAGAGGGAAGTTATGTGTGGAACCGGAGGAGATTGGTGAAGCATTGAACCAATATTTCTCTTCGGTGTTCACGCAAGGGGACATGAATATAGCTGAGGAGGACACTGGGTTGCAAGGGAGTAGAATAGACAGTATTACAGTTGATAAGGAGGATGTGCAGGATATTCTGGAGGGTCTGAAAATAGATAAATCCCCTGGTCCGGATGGGATTTATCCAAGGATTCTCTGGGAGGCAAGAGAAGTGATTGCAGAGCCTCTGGCTCTGATCTTCAGGTCGTCGTTGGCCTCTGGTATAGTACCAGAAGATTGGAGGTTAGCGAATGTTGTCCCATTGTTTAAGAAGGGGAACAGAGACTTCCCCGGGAATTATAGACCGGTGAGTCTCACTTCTGTTGTCGGCAAGATGTTGGAAAAAATTATAAGGGATAGGATTTATAGTTATTTGGAGAGTAATGAATTGATAGGTGATAGTCAGCATGGTTTTGTGGCAGGTAGGTCGTGCCTTACTAACCTTATTGAGTTTTTTGAGAAAGTGACCAAGGAGGTGGATGGGGGCAAGGCAGTGGACGTGGTATATATGGATTTTAGTAAGGCGTTTGATAAGGTTCACCATGGTAGGCTTCTGCAGAAAATGCAGATGTATGGGATTGGGGGTGATCTAGGAAAATGGATCAGGAATTGGCTAGCGGATAGGAAACAGAGGGTGGTGGTTGATAGTAAATATTCATCATGGAGTGCGGTTACAAGTGGTGTACCTCAGGGATCTGTTTTGGGGCCACTGCTGTTTGTAATATTTATTAATGATCTGGATGAGGGTATAGTTGGGTGGATTAGCAAATTTGCTGATGACACCAAAGTCGGTGGTGTGGTAGACAGTGAGGAAGGGTGTCGTAGTTTGCAGGAAGACTTAGACAGGTTGCAAAGTTGGGCCGAGAGGTGGCGGATGGAGTTTAATGCGGAGAAGTGTGAGGTAATTCACTTTGGTAGGAATAACAGATGTGTTGAGTATAGGGCTAACGGGAGGACTTTGAATAGTGTGGAGGAGCAGAGGGATCTAGGTGTATGTGTGCATAGATCCCTGAAAGTTGGGAATCAAGTAGATAAGGTTGTTAAGAAGGCATATGGTGTCTTGGCGTTTATTGGTAGGGGGATTGAATTTAGGAGTCGTAGCGTTATGTTGCAACTGTACACAACTCTGGTGCGGCCGCACTTGGAGTACTGTGTGCAGTTCTGGTCCCCACATTACAGGAAGGATGTGGAGGCTTTGGAGAGGGTGCAGAGGAGGTTTACCAGGATGTTGCCTGGTATGGAGGGGAGATCCTATGAGGAGAGGCTGAGGGATTTGGGATTGTTTTCGCTGGAAAGGCGGCGGCTAAGAGGGGATCTTATTGAAACATATAAGATGATTAGAGGTTTAGATAGGGTGGATAGTGATAGCCTTTTTCCTCTGATGGAGAAATCCAGCACGAGGGGGCATGGCTTTAAATTGAGGGGGGGTAGTTATAGAACCGATGTCAGGGGTAGGTTCTTTACCCAGAGGGTGGTGAGGGATTGGAATGCCCTGCCAGCATCAGTAGTAAATGCGCCTAGTTTGGGGGCGTTTAAGAGATCCGTAGATAGGTTCATGGACGAAAAGAAATTGGTTTAGGTTGGAGGGTCACAGTTTTTTTTTTTAACTGGTCGGTGCAACATCGTGGGCCGAAGGGCCTGTTCTGCGCTGTAATGTTCTATGTTCTATGTTCTACCTTGTACAAGACCTAGGTTTGGGTGCCATCAGGAATACTAAGACCAGTTTTGATCCTCTTGAATGATGGGATATCAAGGCCCTGGAAGTTACTGGAATGATGCCAAGAGGCATGTCATGAGGCAGAAATTGGAAGCCGGGCCAAATCCTGCATCAGGTTCCTGCCTCCGTCTCAAGATTTCCAGGGGGCAGAATTTTCCAGGGACCCAGACCCTCAGTGGCCTTGCCCTGTGCCAGAGGTGATAACAGGCAGTTTAAATACAGCGTGGGCAGGTAAAAGGTCCACCTTTGTTTCCTTAAAGCCTCAGCTCGGCTCTTCCAATGCAATCAGCGGCTTATCTATATACAGTTGAACTGACTGACCACTTTAAACTACCTAGCCCCCCACCCTCCCAAACGCCCTTGACCCTCACTCCCTCACCCATTATCCATTTTATGATCAGAACTCGCAAACCCTATTATTACAGTTGGGAGCCATTGAAAAGCCCATAAAACTCCCCAAGGATACAACAGATTCTTCAGACCAGGTGTGTAAACAAAGTCAAATACTTCTAAAATTGATCAGGCAGTTGGATTATAGCAAACAGCCCATAATTGACTTCAAGTAAACAAACAGACTTCAGAACAGCAATCTCAATAGCTGTCCAAAATGAATACATAAAAGCAACAGGAAAAGTTTAATTTATTAGACAATGGGCAGTATTCCCTGGTCATTGAAAGTTCCTGCCATTGTTATTGCACAAGACTGCACTTAATAATATAAAATCATTTTATTCATGCTGGCGGCACGGTGGCACAGTGGTTAGCACTGCTGTCTCCCAGTGCCAGAGACCCGGGTGCGATTCCCATCTTGGGTCACTGTCTGTGTGGAGTTTGCACGTTCTCCCTGTGTCTGCGTGGGTTTCCTCCGGGTGCTCCAGTTTCCTCCCACAGTCTGAAGGACGTGCTGGTTAGGTGCATTAGCCATGCTAAATTCTCCCTCAGTGTACCCGAACAGGTGCCGGAGTGTGGCGACTAGGGGATTTTCACAGTAACTTGCAGTGTGACTGTAAGCCTACTTGTGACTAATATATAAACTTTACTTTTAAAACTCAGATCAAGACTTTTCCACATTTACAAAGTTGATCTTTTACATGAGAAATTTCCAGTGACAGAAGTAATAATCCGACAAACGCACTCGCTGGAATTTTCCAGCTGTTCATGTCGGCGGGATCGTGTGGTCCCATCGCTGGGGATGTACCCCTGCCATGTGTTTCCCAGCAGCGTCTGGTGCAATCCTGTTGACAGTCCAAAGGGTCCCACCACCAGCGAATGGTCCACCGCTTCCTGCCGCAAGAAAGTTGCTGCACCTTCCAATCACAGTACAGTCATTACTCACCTTACTGAACACAGATGCAACTCATGCGTTCCATAATGAACTGGAAAGGAGATAAAACCATTTTATTTATTCAATGGGGTAAAGCCTGACAGCTGTCAAGTCTGCTTGAAAATTCAAAACCTTAGCAGATTCAGGCTCCTAATGAACCCACAGCACTGTTAATTGCCTCCCTTATAGGAGTAGGCCTGTTCGGGGTCCCGCACCTTCCTCTGCATTCATGATGGAGGTGGGATTTCCGTGTGCGCCGCTTGCGCTGCCATTTTGTTTTGGTCCAGCCTCCACATGGTATAAATAGAGACCATGACCCAAGTCTCAATGCTCTTAGGTATCGGGTGTGCCTCATAGAACTGGCGCCTTTCCGACTGGAGAATCTGATTTTAATTGGGGTCATGGCAGGAGGGGTCTACGGTTTGGTGTGGGGTCCGGAGGAGCTCACCACTTTCTGGGAAAAGGCAACATCAATGCAAAACAATAAAACATTAGGGTAGCACAGGGGCACAGTGGTTAGCACTGCTGCCTCGCAGCACCAGGGATCTGGATTCAATTCCGGCCTCAGGTTACTGTCTGTGTGGAGTCTGCACGTTCTCTGTGTGGGTTTCCTCCGGGTGCTCCAGTTTCCTCCCATGGTCCAAAGATGTGCGGGTTATGTTGGTTGGCCATTCTAAATTGCCCCTTAGTGTCAGGGGGATGAGCAGGGTAAATACATGGGGTTACAGGGATAGGGCCTGGTAGGGATTGTTGTCAGTGCAGACTTGATGGGCTCAATGACCTCCTTCTGCACTGTAGGGATTCTATGATTCTCCACAGATAAAGGGGTATTTTAATCTCACCGATCAGCAGGGAAGCCATATAAAATGGAGTGGTTGCAGTTCCCATTTTTCTCTTGCCAATCTGCAGTTTTAACACCACTCATTCCCTGGTGGGAACCTTACTGGTAATTGCAAATCGATGTGCCAAGAGCTACGTTGGACCCCAAAGGCATTTTAACCCATTCCTGAGGTGAGGTGCCTGAAACGGCTCCTTGTCAGTTAAAGCTGTTGGAAATCCAGCGAGACCACTTAAGATTAGTTGAATTTGATTGGCGAGAGAGCAGTTCAGCATAAAGAGGCCCTCTCAACAAACATTTTCAAGCTTTATTTTGAAAATAGAAAAATCCTGCAGGCTGCTACTGGGGTGGGGGGAGTGGGGTGGGGGGATGTAGTGGGGGGGGGGGGGAGGAATTGCGGTATTGTGGTGGGGAACTCCCTCAGCAGGGCAGTCTTTGGCTGCACCCACACCTGGGCGGGCAGGGAGAGAGGCTGCAGGCCTACCTGGAGCATTGGCATTCCAACCTGATGCTGGGTGCAAGTTTCAGATGCCTGCCCGGGTTCAGTGAACCTTTGCATGGCCCGCCCCCTGCCCAAAACGATTCCCGTGGCGGCGGGAGGGGGGAATACTGCCCCCCCATAGTGTCAGGAAACTGGAGGCCAATTGAGCAATATCTCATTAATTATTATTACACTAATTATTTCCTTCTTGAGTCACTGTGGCACATTGTTATTCATTGTGAGAGAGAGAATGAGTTATTAAATAAACAAAGATGAATTTTAACGTTTGTCAGGAATTTTATTTTCCTGGTGTTTCAATTTTTAAAAGAAATAATCTACTCTATCTGTTCCAGGTAATGAAGGCGGCCCAGGTAGTCCGGGAAACCCAGGTGGGCCCGGATATAAAGGTGATAAAGGTGAATCTGGCCTAAAAGGTCTTCCAGGAACACTTGATCCGGGACAGATTATTTCAGGGCGGAAAGGAGAGCCAGGATTCCCAGGTATGTCGATCATCCTCGTGCAGAAGTTGCGTGGACTTAACCGGCACGTGTAACTTGAGAGCAGGTGCAGAGGGAGAGTCGGAGTAAAAATGGTGCCTTGTCTGTCTTTAAGTTCATTCAGAATGTCAATCCAGCCCCTTGAATGTGGTTAAATCTTTTTTGTTCATTTGTGGGACATGGGCGTCGCTGGCTGGCCAGGATTTATTGCCCATCCCTCATTGCCCTTGTCCAGAGAACAGTTGAGAGTCAACCACATTGCTGAGGCTCTAGAGTCACGTGTAGGCCAGACCAGATAAGGACGGCAGATTTCCTTCCTTAAAGGACAATGAGCAATGGTTTCATGGTCATCAGTTCCAGATATTTTTTTATTGAATTTAAATTCCACCAGCTGCCTTGGTGGTATTCGAACCTGGTCCCCATATTGCTTCCCATGAATGTTACCATGATAAGATATCTGTGTACAAGCAGTGGTTGTGAGTGCCAGATTGGACTTAAGATATTTCCTTTGTCCTCCACTAATGTGATTTGGGATTTTTAAAATTCATTTGTGGACGTCACTGGTTGGCCAGCATTTATTGTCTGCCAGGTTTATTTGGTAGCACAAGCTTTCGGAGTGTCACTCCTTCTTCAGGTGAGTCGCTCACTCACTCACTCACCTGAAGAAGGAGTGACATTCCGAAAGCTTGTGCTACCAAATAAACCTGTTGGACTTTAACCTGGTGTTGTGAGACTTCTTACTGTGCCTACCCCAGTCCAACGCCTGCATCTCCACATCACAGCATTTATTGCCCATCCCTAGTTGCCCTTGAACTTGCTCAGCCATTTCAGAGGGCAGTTGAGAGTCAACCACATTGTTCTGGCTTTGGAGTCACACATAAGCCAGACCAGGTAAAGACGGCAGATTTCCTTCCCTAAAGAACATTAGTGAACCAGATGGGTTTCTCTGACGATGGTTTCATGGTCATCAGTAGATTCTTAATTCCAGATACTTATGATTGAATTTAAATTCCACCACCTGCTGTGGCGGGATTCGAATCTGGGTCCCCAGAACATTGGCTGAGTTTCTGGATTAATAGTCTAGCGATAATACCATCATCTCCACCTACCAACATATTTGCTCAGCATTGGTGTGGGTGTATGTACAATGCCTGAATTCTGTAATGGACTTAGTATCCAGACCTTTGCTGGTGTGAATGGTTCTAAAGACCTCAGTATGCAAACCTTGTATGAACATAACATATACTAGTACACCCTTGGTTATTGCTTGCAGAAGACATTGAGAAGGGCACTGTATAGTTGAAAGATGGTCAAGTTCCGCACTTAGCAACTAATGTTGGTGATTTGGCAGAAGAGAGATTAAGAAGCACATGGGATCAACAGGGATCTATAATGTTAACTTTAATTGGCAATTTAAAAGCAGCGGATTTTCAGTATATTTTTAACCACAAAATGGAAAAAAATAGATTTTACTTTGAATGTTTCCACAAAGCAAGCAGGGTATAAATGTAGACCAATGTAACGTAAGTTTCCATTATTTTCAAGGTATTTTATCAGTAAAATCCATTGCATTATGCACTGCAAAGTGTTCATTACTAAAGTGTGTGTTTGAAAAAGCACATTGCATCATGAAGTACATAGATGGGGCTGTAATTGATAGGGGTGGAATTGACAAAAAGACAAAGGGAATATAAATGACTTTTCATAGAAACATAGAAAATAGGTGCAGGAGAAGGCCATTCGGCCCCTCGAGCCTGCACCCCCATTCAATCTGAGCATGGTTGATCATGCGCTTTCAGTATCCCACTCCTGCTTTCTCTCCACACCCCTTGATCCCTTTAGCCACAAGGGCCACGCCCAGCTCCCTCTTGAACATATCTAACAAATTGGCCCCAACAGCTTTCTGTGGTAGGGAATTCCACAGGTTCACAACTCTCTGAGTGAAGAAGTTCTTCCTCATCTCAGTCCTGAGTTGCTTACCCCTTATTCTTAGACTGTGACCCCTAGTTCTGCACTTCCACAACATTAGGAACATTCGTCCTCATCTAGCCTGTCCAGTCCCATCAGGATTTTATATGTTTCTATGAGATCCCATCTCATTCTTCTAAATTCCAGTGAGCACAAGCCCAGTCGATCCAGTCTCTCTTCAAATATCAGTCCTGCCATATCATTGTGGTGAACCTTCGCTGGACTTCCCCAATAGCAAGAATGTCCTCCTTCAGACTAGGAGACCAAAACTGCATACAGTACTCAAGGTGTGGCCTCATCTTATTAATTCATTTTTATTACTTTATATTCTTATTTTTCTTTTTCCACTTCTAATATCTCACTCTCCATCCTGTTTCCTCCCCCCCCCCCCCCCCCCCCCCCCCCCCCCACCCCCCCCCACCTCTAGGGTCATCTGCCAGATTCCTGCACCCTGCACCTTTGTTCTGCCACTTACACTTTCGATCTCATAATGGATGCTATTAGCACCATTCCTAGCCTTTATCATCACCATTTAAATTCCTGTTGTATTTTTATCTATGAAATCCCCATCAACTACAGTCCAATAAGGGGATTTTCTCGGGGCGTCCCACTAGTGGGTCTTGTATTCAGCCGCTCTCAGCAAACACAAAGACTTGCGAAAAACACTATGCGGTTAAAAATGTTCTTCATTAAACCAACACATTGGGAGAGAGATAGTCAGAGGATTCCAACTTCTCTCTGACCTTACATCACATGGGTACAACAGATATACATTTCTGAAGATTTGATACTCCCCCTAACCTGTCATCCAAGTTGGACGGTCCAATTACATTAATACACTTTATTTACTTTGGCCAATAGCGTTCTACCATCTAGCAGAATTGGGAATTCATTGGTCAACTGAACCCAGAAGTTCTTCCCCCCAATTGCCTCGTAACCTTACCAATGCAAATCCAGTAGATTCAAGGGTCACCCTCTAACACCTGCAGTTCTGGGAGCGAGAAGAGAGTCAGCTTCTCTGATCTGTCACTGTCCCTTTATTAGTGGAGGCTGAATTGCAGCTATTCATTACAGCTAGAAGCTGAATTCTTCTATTCATTTCAATAACCTTGGTTGCCAGTAGCTGTTTGGCCAGCCCCTGATAATAGGGTTTACATTCTGTGCTTCATTGTTGCAAAAGAATGTGGTCTGTCTGATAAAACTTATTTCCCATTATGCTAAGGGGTAAATTGCTTGTTGGCCAAAGTTCACAACAAAATACAAAAATACAGTTTAAATCTATAATACTTGTTCAAACATGATTATATATGTGCGTATACAGACAATATATTTGTATGATATATAAGTGAGGCACATTGTCATACTTTTGGTATATATAAGGCACACTGTGGTCCCTATTTTAAACTAATCTACATATTTTAATAGTCTGAAGAGCAGGGATTTCTGTATCCTCTGCCAGAAGCTGCCCCACTTACCCTCACAGGATAAATCTTGTCCTATTTTTCTTGTGTTGAGTTCTGACAAATGGTCATCTTGACTCAAAACATTGATTCTATTCTCTCTCCTCAGCTGCTATCAGGCCTGCTGAGATTTTCCAGCATTTTCTGTTTCTGTTTCAGACTTCAGCATCTGCAGTATTTTGCATTAATGCAAAGGACAGGAAGGTGGACACTATTCAGCCTTTTCCCCTGCCTGGAGTATGTTGCCCATGTCTCATTACTGTAGAGGAGAACACTGAGGACCCAGGCTTGGTAGACTCACAGTTTGGCGATCTCAGTCAGGTTGCTGTTGGTCCACACTCTATTACTCTGCTTGGACATAACAGCTGCAGCATTTCCAGTGTGAGTGTTGATTTCAGCCACAAGTGACAGATTGCTGGTGATTGTGGAGCTTAGATATGTGAGGTTATCAACCACTTTCAGCATCACATTGTCACTGCTGCGAGATGGTATGGCAACACCCTGGTCCAGGACGTGTCTTTCTGATACTGACGGTCAAACCAAACCATTTACAGGTTTGGGAGAGTCAGCCCATTTGCCTCCAAAGGTGTTCCTCAGAATGGAATGTTAGTGAGGCACCATCATCATAGAGGTGACGAGAAAGGACTTGGCGCACTTTTGTCTTGGAACTCTGACAGGCAAGGCCAAAGAGCTTTCCAGCATTTCTGCTGTGTAAGGAGACACTCTCTGTAGGTGACTGAAGATGTATGGAAGCAGCAAAGAGAAGAATATGTCAAGAAGTGTGTAAACAAAGCACCCATAGAGAAACTGAAAAGTTGCTATCTAACGGTGGCACAGTGGTTAGCACTGCTGCCTCACAGCGCCAGGGACCTGGGTTCGATTCCCAGCTTGGGTCACTGTCTGTGTGGAGTTTGCATATTCTTCCCGTGTCTGCATGGGTTTCCTCCGGATGCTCCGGTTTCCTCTCACAGTCTGAAAGACTTGCTGGTTCAGTGCATTGACCCGAACAGGCGCTGCTGTGTGGCGACTGGGAAATTTCACAGTAACTTCATTGCAGTGTTAATGTAAGCCTTACTTGTGACTAATAAATAAACTTTACTTTATTTAATTGATCCTGTAATTTACTTTATTTTCTTCCTGTATAGCTGTGCAACTATAAAGCCTTCCTCTGCCTGGCTGCATTTGGAAGGACGTTGCTGAAATTAGGAGCTTGCTGTATGATAATTAATGGGCAATAATGATGTCCCATCAAGCTGTGTGGCACGAGTCCTTGAACATGGTCCTTGAGTATGATCTTGGTTGGAACTGTCACTCATAGCACATTGGGAATAGATTAGAATTTTAACATACAGCTGCCATTAACATGTCCATCCAAGAATGGGAAGGGTGCAGAGAAACAGTGACCGAACCATTCAAATACCCATTTACAGGAATTTTGTGTGTGAAGCTTATATCTTTGTTTATTTTTCTAAGGTCAAACGGGACTTGCAGGTCCAAAGGGTTTCTCAGGTTTACCTGGTGATCCAGGAGCACCAGGACAAGATGGTTTACCAGGATTGTCAGGAGGTCCAGGTAAGGGCAAAAAAAAACTACCACATGCTGTAAAGAACATCAGAATTACAGTTGGAAGGAATACACAAGGGAGAATATTGGGGTGGGACGGGCGGTGTCTCAGGTCCATTCAGATCCATCAATTGGCGAAGGTATTAGTTCCGTCTGTCCAATGTCCTATTATGGATTCACAAGTGACACGTATTATTCTGATTGATTTTTCATCTTCACCGTGGCCTGGGTCTTGCAGTTATCGGCCGGAATTCTCCGGATGTTCCCGTCTCGCTACCGCTGCCAGCAAGAACGGAGAATTTGGCCTTCAGCCAAATCTCTGTTCACTGCAGCGGGACTGGAGAATGCCAGCTGTGGGTGAGGTCGGAGAATCCGGCCCATAATAATGGCCAAACTGTTAGCATTCACCATCATTATCCCCAAAACTAACAGCAGCTTCTAGCATCCATACTTGGTCAGTTAAACTTGGAAATCAAAGGCTGTACTGTTGAACTCCCTGCAGATGATGTGAAACAATCCATGCAAAAGAACTTGGTCATGATAAGGGGCCATAATTTAAAAGCCCTATTCTCTATGAATGAAGGCTTAATTTTTTTTCCTGCATGCGGGCTTCCTCTTTTTACAACCATAAAGAAGAAGGATCCACACCTAAAGTCACAGGGTAAAACATTAGAAATCAACGAGGGACAGATCTTACTTAGAAATTAACAGTGATACAACCGTAAGAGAAATATAAAGGGGTTGAATTCAATTCCAATTGAGATAGCACTCCAAGATATAAGAAGTTAGTCATTACAACCTGAAGAAACACTGGGTGGGGTTCTCCAGCCTCCCCGAAGCATGATTTTCACAGCAGTTGGCAGTGCGCCACTCGCCAGGAGCAGAATCTTCTTCTCCCACCGCTGTCAATGAGATTTCCCACTGACTGCATCCCACACTGCCTCCATAGAACCATAGAATCCGACAGTGCAGAAGGAGGCCATTCGTCCCATCGAGTCTGCACTGACCACAATCCGACCCAGGCTCTATCCCCATAACCCCATGCATTTACCCTAGCTAACCTCCCTGACACTAAGGGGCAATTTAGCATGGTCTTTGCACCTAATGCACCTAATCTGCACATCCTTGGACCCATCCATTGAGTCTACACTTCCCGCTGCCTTGGCAAAGCAGCCAGCATCATTAAGGACCTTACGCACCCCGGACATTCTCTCTTCCATCTTCTTCCTTCGGGAAAAAGATACAAAAGTCTGAGGTCACGTACCAACTGACTCAAGAACAGCTTCTTCCCTGCTGCTGTCAGACTTTTGAATGGACTTACCTTGCATTAAGTTGATCTTTCTCTACACCCTAGCTATGACTGTAACGCTACATTCTGCACTCTCTCATTTCCTTCTCTATGAACAGTATGTTTTGTCTGTATAGCGTGCAAGAAACAATACTTTTCACTGCATGTTAATACGTAGAGTCATAAAGTCATAGAGGTTTACAGCATGGAAACAGGCCCTTTGGCCCAACTTGTCCATGCCGCCCTTTTTTTTTAAACCCCTAAACTAATCCCAATTGCCCACATTTGGCCCATATCCCTCTATACGCATCTTACGCATGTAACTAATAGAGAACATGTGACAATAATAAATCAAATCAAATCAAATGTGGGAGGAGGGCAGAGCATCCAGAGGAAACCCATGCAAACCCTGGGAGACTCCACACAGTGACCCAAGCTGGGAATCAAACCCGGGTCCCTGGCGCTGTAAGGCAGCACTGCTAACCACTGTGCCATCATGCCGCCCAGATGGCAATAGATACAAAATGAAAATTGGGAAATGTTGCCAATGATCAGGCCAGTATCGTGTGACATCGGCATAATGCATATCACTGTGGCACAGTGCTCAGCACTGCTGCCTCACAGCACCAGGGACCTGGGTTCAATTCCAGCCTTGGGTGACTGTGTGGAGTTTGCACATTCTCGCTGTGTCTGCGTAGGTTTCCTCCAGGTGCTCTGGTTTCATCCCACAGTCCAAAGATGTACGGGTTAGATTGATTGGCCATGCTAAATTGACCCTGAGTGTCCAAAGATATGTAGGTTAGAGGATTAGCGGGGTAAATGTGCTTGCTTACGGGGATAGGGCCTGAGTGGGATGCTTTGTTGAAGAGTCGGTGCAAAGCTGATGGGACGAATGGCCACCTTCTGCAATGTAGGGATTCTTTGATTCTATATCGCTAAGTTCTTAGTTATCACAAATATGAGATTTATCTCTACTTCATTGAAATACCACATCTGGTAATTACCACATTACCACATCTGGATCACAGCTGGAATATTGTGTACAATGTTAGACTCCTTATTTAAACAAGGATGTAAATGCGTTAGAAGCAGTTCAGAGGTTTATTAGACTGATACCAGGAATGGTCAGGTTATGTTTTGTGGAAAGATTGGACAGGCTTGGCTTGTATCCGCTGGAGTTTAGAAGACCAAGGAGCGACTTGATTAAAACATATAAAATCCTGAGGGGTCTTAACAGAGTGGGCGTGGCGAGGATCTTTCCTCTTGTGGGAGTCTAGAATTAGAGGTCATGGTTCAAAAATAATGGGTCACCCATTTATAACAGAGATGAGAAGAAATGTTCTCTCAGAGAGTCATGAGCTCCTTTTCTCAAGAAGCAGACTCTTGATAAATGAGGGGGTGATGGGTAACTCGGGGTTGACGGGAGATTACAGTCAGATGAAACATGGTCTTATTGAATGACAGAGCAGGCTGAAAGGTCCAAATGGCCTGCTCCTGCTCCAATTGCGTATGTTCGCATATCTGGAGTTCTGTTTTCGAACAAGTGTAACAGTAGTGATGGTATCTTTCTAAAATATTACTTTTGTAGGATCCAAAGGAGACCCAGGGTTCCCAGGCCAACCAGGATCTTCAGGGCAACCAGGACCGAAAGGATCAGTCGGTGAAATGGGTCTGCCAGGTAAGTTTAGAACATATTTTATTGCTAGTTAAAGCCATATCTTTACCAATCATTAGAAAACACTTAAAATTGATCAAGCTGGAGCTCTGATCACTATTGAGTTTTGTAAAAAAAAAAAGAGCCCTTATTATTGGTTACCAGAACAGTATGGAGGTATTGACTTGACTGTGCAGACACAACACGCATTATATAATTTTGTATCATATATGGTTGACATTGCTGATCTCAGAACACTGAGGTTTCTTGCTCTAGCTTATGAGCATAGCTCTGGTTGGGATTTATGCTGGAAAGCAAGGCAGGAAAAGAGAGCTGTAGGCTTGTAGTTGTACTCCTGGCCACTGGCCAATGGAGAATGCAGTAAGAAGTCTAACAACACCAGGTTAAAGTCCAACAGGTTTATTTGGTAGCAAAAGCCAAGAGTGGCTTTTGCTACCAAATAAACCTGTTGGACTTTAACCTGGTGTTGTTAGACTTCTTACTGTGTTTACCCCAGTCCAACGCCGGCATCTCCACATCAATGGAGAATGGCCAGCGCCTTAAGGCCTAAAGATCATGCGGGTGAAAAAGAGGAAACAGCATAGCTTCCTGTCGGCTTCTTTCGCTAAAGCGGTTCTGGAAATCCCACAGACCCTGCAGGGGTCTTGGTATAAACCATAATGCCCAGTTCCCATCGGTGTCCAACCAACAGGATAATAGAAAATAGAAGAAGAAATGTATTTCTTGCTTTCTCACTGCCTTGTGGTTGTTGGGCCGACATCCGCAGCAGTTGAAAGTCCAGCTCCATATCACCATACCTATCCTGGAAATCTGGAGCGCTAGGAAACATGTTTTCCTGACCTTTCTGTTTGGGAATGGGTATCCCCCAAGGCAAATCGTGGAAAACTGGCGTAATACATTTTCTTTTGAGAGAGGGTGCAAGAAAAGTAATTGTGTGAAAATATTCCCTTCGTGGGCACCTGCCAAACCTGTGGCCCATTGCTGGTACACCACCTGGGGATGAGGTGATCAGTTAATTAGGATCAGGTTACACTTCATTCACCTGAGGCTTATAGAATGAATTTCTCTCATTTTTACCTGTATGAGTCTACCATGCACTTGGTTGATCTCAATCCAGCAAGTAGTAGGCATGAGCAGTAAATTAATCATTTAGCCCAGAGACTCTTGAGAAAATGTAATATATTTGAATGGGGGAGTAGAAGATGTGTTCAACATTTGGCAGTTTAGTGGGAAAGAGTGAAATGCAACCTGAATTTCATTTATCTCTCCAATTCTTCCCTCCCCTTCCATCAGACAATAGATGTTGATTGACCCCTCCTCATGGAAGCACGGTGCCAAAGGTTCCAGGTTCTCTTGGTTACCTCACCAGGGTGGCCATTATTCATGTGTCAGCCTTGATTCTTGGCGCTAGCCAGCTACCAGACATGGGAGACAATCATAGCTGATCCTGATGCTCATCCACATGTGAAATTCTAGCCGGGGTTATCAGCTAATAACCAGGAGTGGAGATCCTGGCCCACTTTCCTTTCCCAAAAGCGATTACGGTCAGATTGCTCAACACAGGCTGAGCACTGAATCTGGGATCTTCGTGATCTGAAAGTCTTTACCATTCTGATGTTGTGATGGCCAAATGAGGGGAGCTTTATTCTACATCTAACCTGTGCTGCACTTAACCTGTGAGTTCCTGGTGGTGACATTGCATTCGAGACATTAGAAAGTTTCCCTCATGTTAACCTCACTCCTTACAAATTCATCAGTGATGTTTAAAACTGAAAAAAAACCTAGGACAAACAAAAACGTGAGATTATGAGCATTTTATGCTTTATTGTTTAATCCAGTCATTGTTAATAATTGAAGGTGTAATCATAAACTATATCTTTTGCTGATGTGGTGGGTAATGAGGTAATTCTGTTCTACATCTGATAGGTCCATCAGGCTTTAAAGGTTCTTCAGGAAATCCTGGTCACCCAGGTCAACCAGGTGTCCCTGGTCGTCCAGGCTTACAGGGTGAAAAGGGTGACTCAGGTGGGCTAGTGCGAGGATTCCCAGGTGGCCCTGGGCCAAAGGTAAGTCTTCCTCCTGTGAAGAGAAAGGTACAGGGGCGCAATCTTGCCTGCCGTCCCCTACCACGGTCCCGCTGCAGCAAAGTTGGAGAGTTTGCCAGCCAGTCAAATCTCCCTTCACTGCGGCGGGATGGGAAAATCCCACCGGCGTGAATGGTGGTAAGATTCTGGCCTAGGTTTTTTTCATGCTTGTAAGATAAAAAGAAAATCAACGTTTTTTTGACCTGGGTTCATTCAACTAGCAAGATGTTTTAGTCCTTGGTAAAGGAGGTTCAGGATGTTGGGTGAGTCATTTCAGGTGTCAGATAACTGGCACCAAATCAGTGACTGGGCCTCAAGCCTGACTCAAGTCAAGTTTTGTGTGACTTGACTCAGGTGAAACTGACCTGGGGACGGTCCTCAGTTTGAAAAAATACTTTTTTAATCCCAGCACAAGGTAGTCAGTCGATGTTTTTGGCACGAAACAGGATTGGCGGCATTTTCCTCTCACATCTGTCCAGAGACTGGAAATTCCCACCCGAGGTCAAAGGACCCGAAATGGTCCGCCAAATTTTCCATCCCACCCGCAACGATTCCTGCGGCGGCAGATGGGACTGGAAAATTCATCCCAGCGTATGTCATCCAACCCAGTTTTCGTTCACCTCCTGTCCGATTCCACTCATCGTCACTGTTCATTGTCAGCTGTGGAAAATGAACTGCCAGGTCCATAGCAATGCTTGGTCGAGTATCTTATCATTCAGGGACACTCCAAGCACCAGATTCCTCATTCCTTCCTTTCTCACTGAGCTCCTCTGAGGATAGGTCAGCGCCAATGGAAAGGAGCTGGAGAAGATAACTCCAAATCGTGAGTTAAATCGAGGATTTCAGCCCAGTTCCCAACAGTACACACTGCCCACCATGAAGCCCTAACACCAAACCTTTCCATGGCTGCCTGAGACTCTTTCACGGCCAATGGCCCTGACTCTTCCATGGCCGCTCCCGGCCTGACCCTTTCTTGGCCACCATGCTGGGCTGCACGCTGCAGACAAAACCCCATGATAACCAAAGGAGACCATTAAGTGGCCATTGAGGCCTCAATTGTCCCATGCCACTGGTAAAATGTTGGCAGGGGCAAGCAGGCAGGCTTCTATGGTATGGTGCTCCCACCCCACTCCTCCTCCCCTTCCCCCAATCAAACCAATAAGATCCAGCTCTACCAACCACTGTCCAGAACTGTACTTTATCATGCATTTGTTCATGGGATATGTGTCAGTGGCAAGGTCAGCCTTTGTTTACCCGTCCCTAATTGCCCTTGGGAACAATTAGGATTCAACCACATTGCAGTGGGTCTGGAGTCACATGTAGGTCAGAACTGATAAAATAATCTTCCCTAAAGGAAGTGAGTGACCAGATGTGTTTTTATGACAAAAAGAAATGATAGTTTGATGGTTTCCATTACCATTACAAGCTTTCAGTTGCAGATTTTAAAAAAAATGTTGTTTGAATTTAAATTCCACCATTTATTATGGCCCAGTACACCAGACTGGACCTCTAGTTAAGTGACATCACCTCTAATGCCGACTGAGACAACTTATCAAAGCCTAGTCAATGTTCATGGAACTGGAGCACAACATGAGTTACCATCTTCAGTATTTGTGAGACTGAAAGTAGAGGATCGTCTATTTTTGTTCATTGAACGTAAAAAATGGACAAATTTTTGAAAACAAATTTGAAGAATGACAGCAGGGATGGTAACTGTTCTGAAATCAGCAAGATATGGAAGCAATGTTCTTCCTATCAAAATGAATCACCTCACATTTTTCTGCTTTGAACTTCGTCTGCCACCTATCTGCCCCACTCCACCAACTTGTCTTTGTCCCTTTGAAGTTCTACACTGTCCTTCCCACAGTTTACAATGCTTCCAAGTTTCGTATCACCTGCAAATTTTGAAATTGTCCCCTGTACATCAAGGTCCAGCTCATTAATATATATCAGGTAAAGCAAGGGTCTCAACACGAACCCCGAGTTAGTGTTCCATTGTTCCATCCTCCAGTGCAAAATACACCCATAGTGCAGAATTTTACCGGCACATCCGCCCGAGGTTCGTACGATCCCACCCGAGGCCAACGGAAAATGCCGTTCTCCGAGCCTTGCCCGCCTCTGGAATCGGGGCGGGCGTGCCAGTAAAATCCGGCCATTAACTACTCTCTGTTTCCTGTTACTCAGCCAATGATGTTTGCATATTGCTACAGTCCCTTTTATCTCACGAAGTATAACTTTGCACTCAAGTCTCTTGTGCAGCACGGTATCAAATGTCTTTTTGAAGTCCATCTACATCAACAGCACTGGAGTGATCAGTCCTCTCCATCACCTCTCCAAAAAGCTCCAAAACATTCATTCAACATGATTTGCCTTGAAGAAATTCATGCTGGTTTTCCTTAATTGACCTGTGTTTCCATACAACTATTAATTTTGTCCCAAATTATTGTTTCTTTTATTTATTTTTATTAATTTAGATGATGTGGGTGTCATTGGCTAGGCCAGTATTTATTGTCCGTCCCTAATTGCCCTTGAAGAGATGGCGGTGAGCTGCCTTCTTGAACCACTGCAGTCAATGCAGTGTGGGTACACTCATGGTGCAGTTAGAAGTTTCCCCGCTGCTGGAGTTTGACTGACAGGTTTAAGTTAAGTTGGTATGCAATGAAAATTTCAGTCTTTAATGTGCGTGATTTAAAATCCGAGTGAACAACAGTCCATTATACACAATATTCTTGAATTGTATTCATTGATATTAATTGATGGCTTTATCTCCTTGGGCTATTTTTTCACTCTCTGATTCTCTTTTAATCCAGGGTGATCCAGGCCCTCCTGGTTACCCAGGTAACTCTGGAAGCAAGGGCATTCCAGGAAGCCCTGGTCTTCCTGGTTTGCCAGGCGTGCCTGGTTCTAAAGGTGACCCTGCACAACCAGGATTCCCAGGTAAGTCCCAGTTTAAAAAAATCTTTTTTCCAAAGGTGTTTTACTAACATTTTGGGTGGAATTTTCCCATCCCGCTTGCTACAATTCGCGGACCATGCAAAGGTCCGCTAACTCGGCCGATATTGTCCAGTCTTGGGGCATGCCTGAACTTTATAAAATTCTAGCCAGAAGATGAGGCTTGACAGGGTAGATACTGGGAGGATATTTCCTTTTGTGGGATCCAGAACTGGGAAGGGGGACAGCGGAGGGTGGGGGTTGGGGGGGGGGGGGGGGGGGGGGTGGGGGGGGGTGGGGGGTGGGGGGGGGTGGGGGGTGGGGGGGGGTGTGGCACTGTTTAAAAATGAGTGGTTTTAAAATAAGGAGGAATTTATTTTCTCAGAGGGCCTTTGGAATTCTCTTCCACAGAGTGTAGAGGAGGCTGGGTCATTAAATATATTCAAGGCTGAGTTAGACTGAGTTTTGATTGACAAGAGAGCTTTGGGTTATGGGGAGGAGGGGGAGGGGGGTGGGGGGGCGGTGGCAGGAAAGTGGAGTTAAGGCCACAATCAGATTAGTCATCATTATCGCCAGGGACCCGGGTTCAATTCCGGCCTCGGGTCACCACCTGTGCGGAGTTTGCACGTTCTCCCCACGTCTGCATGGGTTTCCTCCCACACTCCAAAGATGTGCGGGTTAGGTTGATTGGCCGTGCTAAATTGCCCCTTAGTGTCAGGGGGATTAGCAGGGTAAATACGTGGGGTTACGGGGATAGGGGCTGGGTGGGATTGTGGTCGGTGCAGACACGATGGGCCAAATGGCCTCCTTCTGCACTGAAGGGATTCGATGATTCTTATCGAATGGCGGAGCAGGCTCGAGGATGGAGAATGAGGGCTGCTCCTGTTTCTATATCTTAATAATTACCTATCGCTGCATGAAATTGTGTTTCAGAAGTCTTGACTATCTTTTCTGGCGAATACCAATCTCTGCCGGGGTCTAGCATCTCTTGGCTATCATTTGGCACTGGGGAAATGACCTAGTTCAGGCAACAGCACATTCAATAATGTTGGAGAGATGTACTTGGGTTCCCTATCGTCATCAAGGTTAACATGTTGAGCAACACTGCAAGAGATGGTAGCATTTCAAACTGATCTCAGCACTTCTGGCAGGAACATGACAGTTGATGCACCTCAGCGTCATCTGTATCAGACCAAAAATTCCATCCAGAATATTAGCAGAATAGCCTCCTTCCAATGGCACTCTCCCATAGGTGGTGTCATTGGTGAGAACTTCTGTTCATTCCACCGAGGATTTGACCATTATTTGCCAGGCCAGGCTTGCTGTGATCATTAAACTGTTTGAACTCTGTAAGTGATCCATTCTGACTGTAACTTCTTCAATTCTCTGTGGTCTCAGGATCCAACTGGCATGACAATAATGAATGTTTACACACAAAAAAAAGACTAAACAATCAAACTCTTCCAAGCACCAATCTCAGACCTAGGCACAAGCTACAATTAACAAAAACGTACTGTCCTTTTCTGCGATGGTTCAAGGTTTTTATGTAGAACACGTGAACTTTTTTCTGGAACGACTGAAGCAAAGGCCGGGATTTTCCAGTCCCGTCGAAAGTTAATGGACTTCTGGCTGGCCTGCTGCATCCCTCCGCGACGGTTCCCACCACGGCAGGGATGGAAAATCCCGGCCTAGGTCACCGGTCTGGGGGTTGAGTGCGGCTCTGACTCTGACTGAAATTATCTTTTCCCTCTCTCAACTATCTAGAAGCCATCTCAACCCATTTCCTTGTTGTCCATGTTTTTGAAGGCAGCCGTATTTCCAAGCAATTGATAAGCAGTTGCTAAAAAGAAGTCAATGTCCCAGTACAGAAAACTATTTATTCCGCAGTCTGGCATTGCTGATTTTTTGGCCAGTATTCTCCGGTCTAGCACGCCAGCGAGAACGGAGAATCTGGCGCTCAGCCAAATCTCCGCTCACAGCAGTGGGACCGGAGAATCCCAGCCACGGGCAAGAATTCTGGCCATTACGTAAATTAACTGTTCCTTATTTATGTTGAATCATTTCAATTTCCATCCTAAGTAACTAGAACAGCAATATCAATGACGAAAATAGAAAGTAGTGTTGCTGTTTTTGGGGCAGAGTGGATTGTCTGGCATGTTTTTATTTTTTCCTTACGCCCTCAGACCACGTTGCTGGTGATGCCTATCTTTTCCAGGTTCTGAAGTCTCATTGGTACAAGCTGAGAAACACAATGGGCCAGTCAAATTCATGGAGGTTAACCCCAGTTTGTTTTCTCATTTAACAGGTTCTCCCGGTCTTCCTGGTCCCAAGGGAAGTGATGGCTTTCCAGGTCCCCCTGGCCTTATTGGCCCACCTGGTCCACCAGGTACATGAAAGACAATGTAAAGCAAACCAGTTAGCTTGGACATGTCAGTAGGAAAGCCCTTGGGCTGTATTTTCATCTTCGAGGCAGCTAGCGGAAGTCGGGAAAATTCCCGCTTGGACAATCCACCTAGGGCAAAAGTATCAGGAAAATGTTTTTCGGGCTAGAGGAAGGTCTGTAGTGGAGTTGCCCAAGGATGAGTATTGTGACCATTGCTTTTCCTGATATATAAATATATATAAATGACCTAGAACTTGGTGTATAGGACACAGTTTCAACAGGCAATAGGAAGCTTGGAGGCTTCGTGAACTGTACAGAAAACAGTGTAGAACTTCAAAACTGACAAAGACAAGTTGGAAGAGTGGGTAGACAGGTGGCTGATGAAGTTCAATCTGGAGAAATATGATGTGATTTATTTTGGTAGGAAGATTAAGAAGCGACAATAGGAAATAAAAAGGTGCAAATTTGAAGGAGTTGCAGGAGCAGAGGGGCCTGTGTATGTGCATAAGTCATTGAAGGTGGCAGGACAGATTGAGAGAGCAGTTAATAAAGCATAAAATATCGTAGAATAAAATATCCTAGTTTTGACAAAGGGTCTCGAAACGTCAGCTCTTTTCTCTCCTTACAGATGCTGCCAGACCTGCTGAGATTTTCCAGCATTTTCTCTTTTGTTTTCAGATTCCAGCATCTGCAGTAATTTGCTTTTATCTAGAATAAAAAATGCTGGAAAAACTCAACAGGTCTGGCAGCATCCGTGGAGAGAGAAACAGTTTTTTTTTAATTTCAAAAATATACTTTATTCATAAAAAAAGACTCTCAAATAAACCATTGCAAAACGACAGATCCAAAAATTACAAACAGTGCAAAAAAAAGGTCATTTTTACAGTACTACACTGCGCTTATTTACACGACATTACATTAATTACATTTCAAAACTTAAAACTATGTACATACATCAGATTTTACTGTGTGCTTTTTGTTCTTCAGATTAGCACACAGTTACGCAGGCCGAGGGTGTTCTGCAGTTACCGGGCCCTTGATCTGCCTCGGTTGAAAGGCTGATATAGAGTTAATGTCTTGAGCCTGCATGACTTCTTCAGAGTTAAAGAGAGGGAGAAATGTGATGGATTATATACTGTATAAGAGAGGGCGGAGCAGCTAGAACAGAGTGGAAGATCAATGATTGGTTGGAGCTAGGAGAGATTGAAGTAAGGATGTGTAGGGCACGAGACAAAGGAGGTGTTAATGGCAGAGGGAAGGACAATAGAAGGTGCTGAGAGTGGCATTAAAGGTAGCAGAATGTGTTAATGGGAGAATAAAGGTCAGTGCTCAGTGAAAGCAAAACTAAAGAACATGTATCAGATGGGCCAGTGGGGGAGGGGGATGGCATAGGGACAAAAAAAACTGTTTTGGATATTTTTTTTAAAAAGGATCAAAAGAGGAGAAAGGTCACAGTCTAAAGTTGTTGAACTCAATGTTGAGTCCCGAGGGCTGTAACGTACCTAATTGGAAGATGAGGTGCTGCTCCTCCAGTTTGCGTTGGGCTTCCCTGGAATATTGCAGCAGGCCAAAGATGGAAATGTGGGCGTGAGAGCAAGATGCAGACCTGAAATGACGAGCAACAGGAAGATTAGGGTTGTGCTTGTGGGGCTGAGCGACGGTGTTCTGCAAAGTGATCACTCAGTCTGTGTTCAATCTCTCCAGTGTCGAGGAGATCACACTGGGAGCTAACCAAAGCTCTGTACAAGTCCAACATTACCTCCTTGCTATGATACTCTATGCCATGACTGATAAAAGCAAGTGTCCCATATACCTTCTTAACTATTCTATTCACTTGCTCTGCCACCTTTAAGGATCTGTGAATAAGTACCCCCGATGTGGTCCTTCTATGATAACATGCACAGCACCATTCAGTTTAATGGCTCCACCCCTCACAGTTTGAAGATCAAGAATGAGTAAAGCAGGCTGCGTCTTAACCCCCACTCTGTTTGGTATTGTTCTCTCTGTCCTCCTGACCGATGCTTTGCTTGCTGACATGGAAGGAATGTACATTCACATATCATCGAACAAGAAACTCTTCAACCAATGAAGACTAAAAGGCAAGACAGAGGTGCAGCACATTCTAATCCGAGAACTTCTGTATGCTCAGATACTGCAGTAGTTGCTCAGACAGAAGACCAGCTCCATAGACTCATGGATTGTCTGACCCACGCCTGTGTCATCTTCCCCATCACCATCAGTGTCAAGAAAACTGTAGTTAAGGGACAGGGTGTTGTGACTCTGCCTGTGATCAGCCTCTGCCACACAGCATAGCGAGCAGTCAATAAATTCTGCTACCTTGGATCTATGGTGATAGACAACCTGTCCCTTGACGAAGGGCTCAGCACATGTATCAGACATGCTCTGCCACCTTCACATCAATTTTGGCCCACTAACTAAACAGGCATGGATAAACAACAAACTGATCCATAGGACCAAGACGCTGATCTACAAAGTCTGTATCCTCAGCATAATACTGTAGGACAGTGAAGCCTGAACAACTTACACCGAGCTTACCAAAAAGCTCAATTAACTCATCTCCAGTGTTTATGACTCAGTTTTGGCATCACATGGAAAGACAAATGGCGGAATTTTCCTGTCCCGCCCGCCATGGGAATTGTAGTGGGGGAAGACGCGGACCAGACAAAGGTCCATTGACCTTGGGCAGGATTTTCTGGTCTTGGGGTGGGCGTGGCCGGAAAATCCCTTCCAAAGTCACCAATGAAACAGTCCTTTCTAAAACTAATATGTCGAGCATGTTGGCACTAATCATGCAAAGGAAGTTTCACTGGCTTAGGCATGTGCACAGGATGGAAGATGGTCACATGAAAATGGATATGCTATGTGGGGAAGCAACCCAAGCAGCAGACCAGGAAGGTGCCTAAAGCTCCAAGTCAAGGATACTGTCAAAAGTGACATGAAAGTCCTCAACATCAACAAGTGGAAAACTCTAGCTGATGATCGATGCAAATGACGACACCAGTTGTTGTCAGCAATTTGCCACTACAATGACATGTGACTTCAGACACCATAGAAAGCATCCTTTCTGCTTGTTTCACAGCTTGGTATGGCTCCTGCTCTGTCCAAGACCGCAAGGAAAAGGTCATGAACGAAGTCCATCACTCAAACCAGCCTTCCATTCATTGATTCTGTCTACACTTCCCGTTGCTTCGTAAAAGCAGCCAGCATAATTAAGGACCCCACGCACCCCGGACATTCTTCCAACTTTTTCCGTTGAGAAAAAGATACAAACGTCTGAGACCATGTTCCAACCGGCTCAAGAACAGCTTCTTTCCTGCTGCCATCAGGCTTTTAAATGGACCTACCTCATATTAAGTTGATCTTTCTCTACACTCTAGCTATGACTGTAACACTACATTCTGCACCCTATCCTTTCCTTCTCTATGAACGATATGCTTTGTCTGTAGAAGATGCAAAAAACAATACTTTTCACTGGATACTAACAGATGTGACAACAATAAATCAAATCAAAGCAGATACCAGCCCTGCAAAAAAAGGTGTCAGTAGATATCATCCCGCACCACCGGCCAGGGACAACCTTGTGTGTGGCACTTGCAGCAGACTTTGCTTTTCCAGAGCCAGTTTGTCCAGCCGTGAAAAGAAGTGCAGCAGTCGTCTCCACTCACCTCACCAAACCCATGAGACTGCGTCCTCATCGTCTCTCACAGAGGGAAGGATACTAATCGTGCTGAGGAAAACTGGGTAAATCTGAAGTCAATTGACTGCAGGCGGTTCATGAACATCTCTTGGTGACTGGGTTGCAAGTGACATTAGTGGTGGATTGGAAAGGGGCAACACTTCCATTAGGCTGGAGTCTGGTAGATAGAAAAAGTGTAGAGCAGAAAGCTTTTTGAATGAAACTGTTATATTGATTTACTCTTTCACCAATTTCTACTTTAGATTGTCCAAAGTCATGGATAATATCATGATCAGTAACAGTCTTCATCCGTTCTTTGGTTTACAGGTGAAATAAGTGCCCCAGGAATTCCAGGTCCTCTGGGAGAGAAAGGACAGCCAGGTCGTGACGGTATCCCCGGCCCAGCTGGACTGAAGGGAGATCCAGGTTAGTTCACGAAAGTAAATGGATTTAACCTGTAGCAAATAGTAGCTGCAACTCTGCAACAACCAATATAGAAACATAGGAGATATGTCCTATGGAGGCCATTTGGCCCTTCGAGTCAGCTCCGTCATTCATCATGATCATAGCTGATCATCCAACTCAACAGCCTAATCCTGCTTTCTGCCCATAACCTTTGATCCCATTTGCCCCAAGTACTATATCCAGCATCCACTTGAATACATTCAATGTTTTGGCATTAACTACTTCCTGTGGTAATGAATTCCACTCTTTGGGTGAAGAAATGTCCCCTCATCTCCGTGCCAAATGGTCTACCCTGAATCATCAGACTGTTTCCCCTAGTTCTGGACTCCTCCGCTAGCTTTAATATAAAAGATGTCCTTCCCCACTAGTCCCGGTCGGTTTACCACCCAGAGCGGGCAGCAACCCCGATAATTATGCAAACCTGCTAGTTTGAGTGTCATTGATGGGTTTGGCAGGCCATTTACCAGTCCCCCACCACTCATGCGTGGATGGCACCAGGTGGCCTTTATATGTGCTACCCCCAAGCGGGGACATGGTGTGCTGGACCACCAAGAGGCCAATGTTGCTGCACAATTCATATTGTCTCAAAGTTGTTTGGTCTCAGGATTCGCCATGACTGAAGAAAACTCTAAATTATAAAAAGTTAAAACAGAATTTTTGAACTGTGATTTTTTTTTTGTATTCACTGCCCTGATCAGTGTGATTTTTGTCTGCAGGTCCTCCAGGCCTAGGGCGCCCGGGGCCTCCAGGTACTCCAGGAATTTCAGGTAAATTAGAAAAAGGTCAAACTCACAATTGACTGAAACATGTGTCTTTAATTTTACAACAGGAGCACTGTGTAATCCGATTAATTTTCAATTGGAAGATTCCATTGACATTCGATTGCTTTTTAATTTGGCAATAATTGAGAGTAAAGATTAATTTCACGCTTGTAGTAATACAAGCAGAATCTGCTGATGAAGCAGAACTCTTATATGTGTATTCAGAAATGAATAACTAATTGTAACTGAATCGGAGTGCTGAAATTCAATCCGACCCTTTAGTCTCTCCCATGCATCATACATTTTACATAGTGCATACTGCTGACTCAGTAAAATGTAAACCACAGTAATGACAGCTTAAAGTAAATCTGGAGCAGTATTGATCAGACACTGAGGATGCTGTTAAGGTCATCATGCAGAATTCTGTTGCATTATTCAGGCGAGGCTCCAGCACAGAGAGAAGGATGTTCAGAGTCGGTTGTAGACTATGGCCAAACTGAATGTTCAGATGGGTACTTTTGTAGAATAACAAGTGGCAAACAGTTATGCTTGTGTGCAGTGTGATTCAGGGGTTTAAATAGATTACATCTAATCATAGAATCCCTACCATGCAGAAGGAGGCCATTCGGCCCATCAAGTCTGCATCGACCACAATCCCACCCAGGCCCTAGTCCCGTAACCCCTCATATTTACCATGCTAACCCCACTGACACTAGGGGCAATTTAGCATGGCCAATCAACCTAACCAGCACATCTTTGGACTGCGGGAAGAAACCAGAGCACCCGGAGGAAACCCATGCAGACACGGGGAGAACATGCAAACTTCATACAGACAGTGACCCAAAGTCGGAATTGAACCCGGGTCCCTGACGCTGTGAGGCAGGAGTGCTAACCACTATGCCACCATGCAGGCCTAATTCTAATAATAGAATGAGGCTGGAATTTTCCGACCGTTCACGTCCACGGGATTTTCCCATCCTGCCACAGTGAACGGAGCTTTGGTTTGTCGCCAAATTCTCTGTCTTCACTGCAGCGGGAGCGTGGCGTGAATGGGCGGTGAGTTGGTGCCCTGTGTATCTGAGAATGAGGTGCGTGTCGCTCCCTAATCCAAAGGTTCAGATAACATAAATTCTGGGGCAAACGTTTAGTGATTTATGACCGTCACCTGCATTATCCATACCACTGAGTGTATGGGGGCGGTTTTAATTTTGGCCTGAATTTTCCCAGTGTTTTACATTGAGGGAGTTGAGCTGAGTGCAAACAGGCAGGTGGATTCAAACCTTCGAGTCAGATGCAATGCTGGCCCAAATCTTTCTGAGGCCCAAGGCCTTGTATAAATAGATCCAGGAATCTGCAGGCACCAAACCAGTGCCCCAGTACAGCTTGTCAGCTTCAATACAGCTTGTCAGTTTCAATACAGCTTGTCAGTTGCAGTCAGTCTCTAGTCTATGCCATATGTGAGTAAGGCTTGGGGAGCAGGGGAGCTGTGAAACAAAGCTGGGGAGCGTGCCCAGATTGGCAGCAGCATTTTTCACGAAGCCAGGAGGAGCTCTCCTGCCATAAAAATATA
Source organism: Mustelus asterias (assembly GCF_964213995.1). Lineage (NCBI taxonomy): Eukaryota > Metazoa > Chordata > Chondrichthyes > Carcharhiniformes > Triakidae > Mustelus > Mustelus asterias. Next base: position 144,686,128 of record NC_135804.1, read on the forward strand.
ACGCTGAAAGTATTTTTGGGGCAGCTTTTGGAACAGGTACTTTTTTACAAACCCTGATTAGGACACTCAGTGCCAGGTTATGTGAGTGGACCGTGTGTCGACCCCACGTGCCTTTAAACTTGTGGCAGGAGGGGGTTCCTTCAAAACATTCCCACTGTGACCTAACGTCTTGCACAACCCGATTTCTTGTTGTTGAAAAGTAATCCGCTTCATACACTGCCGTCAGTTGGCAGAGACTTGGCGCAGGCCAAAACCACCCCATAGCAATTTTGGACTTCCTGTCAATCACTATGGATTGAAATGTTGAGTGTCAAGTTCTGCAGACAATCCAAACAGCTGATGTACCACCAGTGAAGAGTTCCACTGCCAATGACAGCTAACTTTCTAATCATTCAAATCTATTAGATGACATGCAATGTTGTCCAGATCCATGCCAGGCTGATGGTTTCAGTATGCGTCCCACAATATCTTGAACCATGTTGTAATGGCTCTAATGTTACCAAAACCATGAATTGAGTAATAAGACAGGATTTTACGGCCTCATTCGGGTGAGACTGGAGGTTCCCGCCTGAGGTCAACGGAGATTTCCATTGTCAGAACCTCACCCAAGCCAATTCCATGCCGGGCGTCTTGGTAGATTTCTGGCCACAATCTTTAAACTTGCTCACAGCACTTATTATTCGATAGAGTTAAGCAAATTGAAATGTATCAACTTTCTACCCTAAACTGTCTAAAGATATAAAGAACCGCAGTTATCATCAGAGAAAATGCTTATGAATTTACTGAATCATTGACTTGTTAAATATATCTCCATTGATGGTTGTTCCCCAAGCACTCACTATCTAATCTGTTCTTATATAGGACCAAAAGGAGATCCGGGTATTCCAGGTATCCCAGGAGGTCCGGGGGCTTCAGGTCTTAAAGGCGATCCTGGATTCCCAGGATTCACGGGCCAGCAAGGTCAACCTGGTCCACCTGGACCACCAGGACATTCATTGGAAGGCCCAAAAGGTTCACCAGGTACTCCAGGCCAGCCAGGAAGGCCAGGTAAGACTGAAAGAGATATTTCTTCCACATGTGTATTGCCTTGTTCCACACATCGGTGCACTATTACCCTTCAGCTATATTTGCATGTGTACCATGTACCTGCTTCATGTGGGCCACAGATCATAGAAAGCACAATGTTCTTCATCTTCAAGCATTCTCATCATCAAACACAGCCACATTTTTCCTTCTGCATTCTACATCATCTTTACAGAACATCTTCGGAGGTGTTATGTCCACGTTTCATTCCATTCTTTGCTGGCTCGGTCTTGTTCTGATCATCTCACTATGGGGACTATCCCATACCTGGGCAGATCACTGGTGTATATAATTATTCAAAATGTTCTGAGACTCAGTCGCTTCGATACAACAGTTCTTTTTTTTAATAAATCCCTTACCCTTTTACCAGCTATAATATTGGGGTGTCGAGAGGGCAGTGGTGTGAGGTTAATGATGGTGTGAGGGGAAGGACTTCAAACTTTGGGGTGGCATGGTGGCACAGTGGTTAGCACCGCTGCCTCGCAGCACCAAGGACCCAGGTTCAATTCCGGCCTCGGGTCAGTGTATGGAGTTTGCATGTTCTCCCTGTGTCTGTGTGGATTTCCTCCAGGTGCTCTGGTTTCCTCCTATTTTCCAAAGATGTGCAGGGTAGGTGGATTGGCCAGTCGAAATTGCCCTTAGTGTCGGGGGACCAGCAAGGTATACAAATGTGGTCATGGGGATAGGGTCTGAGTGGGATTGTGTGGTGCAGACTCGATGGGCCAAATGGCCTCCTTCTGCACTGTATGATTCTTTGTCCCTGTTTAAATTAAGAAAGGCATTGAGTATTGCAGTCACATTTTAAGCTTTATTTTGGCATCAATATATACATTCTGTGCAATTCTCATGCATATTTTTAGTATGTTGGAATAACGCATAACAGGAGAGCGATCCTGAGGGGGTGTTAGTTCAATATTTAGGATTAAGAGTTTGATGGAGTTTCAATACTGGCTGAAGAATTCCTTTGATTTCTTTGTGTAGGTACTTCCTGAATACATTTGTGAGGAGTTTTTTGGCTTGCTATTTCTAGTAGATTGTAAATATGTTCTCATATAAAATGCAAAGGCTTACCAAGTCCAGATATTTATGAGGAGAATCAGAGAATTCCTACAGTACAGAAGGAGGCCATTCTGCCCATCGAGTCTGTACCGACCGCAGTCCCACCCAGGCCTCATTCCCGTAATCTTGCTAACCCCCTGACACGGGGGTCAATTTTAGCATGGCCAATCAACCTAACCCGCACATCTTTGGACTGTGGGAGGAAACCGGAGCACCCGGAGGAAACCCATGCAGACACGAGGAGAATGTGCAAACTCCACACAGAGACAGTGACCCAAGCCAGGAATCGAACCCGGGTTCCTGGCGCTGTGAGGCAGCAATGCCAACCACTGCACCACCATGGGGCAACCTGGTAAGTCCAGGGATCGGAACTCATCAGGACCTTATTATAATTTAATCTTCCATTTCCCAACTAGCTGCAGGAGGTGGCAACTGTGGATTCTTAAGATGCCACTGGGAGCGAGCATTCTGCAGACCAGGGCTTAGGGAGATGGTGGGGGTGGAGAGGTGAGAGGTTGACAATTGTAGCTGGGGCTGGAGAGATCAGCAGCAGGGAGGCGCAAGGCTTTCCTGAGGCTCCCCCAAGAAATGCTAAAGAATGTACACCCTGCTCCATTTCATTGCTGGGCTTCCCTAATCTTGGGAAACCCAGCCAACAAGAGTTAAATTTCAATCAGGTTCTCCATTGCTTATTGGGAACTGGATTTTAAGTATGATAAATGAAGTGTCCTGTCTCTCAGTGATGAGAGGCACATATGTCACAGTACCCACTATAAACACAGCAAAGGACTTGTTTGGTTCGAGTTTCATTTTGTCCTTTTTAGGCTTTCGCAGACTCTCCACAGACCATCTCCCACCGTTTCATGTTATCATAAAATCATAGCTTCCCTACAGTGAAGAAAGAGGCCATTCGGCCCATCGAGCCTGCACCAATAACAATCCCACCCAGACCCTATCCTAATAACCCCATGTATTTACCATGCTAATCTCCCTGACATGAAGGGGCAATTTAGCACGGCCAATCAACCTAACCCGCACATCTTTGGAGTGTGGGAAGAAACCGGAGCACCCGGAGGAAACCCACGCAGACACGGGAGAATGTGCAAACTCCACACAGACAGTGACCCAAGGCTAGAATTGAATCCGGGTCCCTTGGTGCTGTGAGGCAGGAGTGCTAACCACTGTGTCACTGTGTCGCCCTAGCTACTGTGTCACCGTGCAGCATGAACCACTGTGCCATTGTGCCGCCATTTGGAAGGATATCAAAGGAACTCTTAGGGCCCGATTTTACCATTGTTCGGGTGCGAAAACGTGGTAAAGTCGGGTGTGAGGCCATTAACGTGATCCGCGTCTGCGCAGATGGCCACTTTACCGAAACCCGGGAATGGCGGCGATCCGCTTCGCACCAAAACGGGCGCAACGGTGATTTAAATGTATTTGCATGCATTTAAATTGAATTAATGAACTGCCTGCCCAACTTTATCGGCATTTCCCCCTTCACCACCGCGTTTGCCAATCCGGAACCGCGCTGTAATGGACCTGCTAAATAAAAGTCTGAATCGGGCGCTCCAGCTGGTGAAGAACGCGTTCAGTGCTTCCGACGGCTCTCTGACTCAGATCGGTGGTGGAGGGAAGGAGGGAGGCGGGTCAGATCATTCTCTGGTTTGGGGGGGGGAGGGGAGTGAGGCCAGATCGTTGTCTGGTTGGGGAGGAGGAGGGTCAGATGTATCTCTGGTGTGGGGGGGGGGGGGGGGGCGGAGAGAGCCGATCGTTGTCTGGCCGGGGTAGGGCTGATCTTTGTCTGGTGGGGAGGGAGGAGGAGGCGGATCAGATGTTTCACTGGGGGGGGGGGTTGGTGAGTGAAGCCACACCATTCTCGGGTGGGGGGGGGGCAGGGGATGAGTGAGGCCAGATCGTTGTGGGGGGGGGGAGGCGGGGCAGATGGATCTCTGGTGGGGGAGCGGGGGTGTCCACTGCCACTCTGCGAGCGATCTGTGGGGGGTGAGGGGGGCAGGGGTGGCGATTGGTCTGGGTAGTGTGGGGAGGTTGATAAGGGGGACAGCGATGTGTGTGGGTAGTGGGGGGGTTTGATAAGGGGGACAGTGATATGTGTGGGTAGCGGGGGGGGATGGGTGGATAAGGGTGACAGTGATGTGTGTGGGGGCCATCGCTCCCGCTTTTCGCTCCTGGGCCGCTTTCTCTGCTTTCTGCGGCCCGGGAGCGATCTGACATGGCGCACGTTTTCAATTTTTCTTCTAACTGCGCATGCGCAGTTCAGAACTCCAATCGTTTCGGCCACGCTAAGCCCCGCCCACAGCGCGAATGGGACTGGCGATTTTTTTTTCAGGCTGAGTGCGTATGGGGACGCCTGAAATCAGATTTCTAAGTCGGATCTGAATTACACCCAGATTCAGCACTTAGAATGAAAATGGTGAAATCGGGCCCTTAGATCCTGCCTGTAAAATGGTATTTCAGTGCTCGAAGTGCATTGATACAATGGGGGAAATGTCAATGCCCAAAATGAACAGATGTGGTTCAGGTGGGTTGTTAAAAAGTTAAAAATGTGAATCGCCACTCCAACACACCTCCAACCTTCCCACTTCTAGTTTTAACAGGGGCTGAGTTTTCCAGCCCTCAGGAATCCCTGCTGCCACATTGGGAACAGAGGACTCTCGGAACCAGAAGCTCAGTGTCTTTCCACTCCCCACCCGGGCCCAGCTCACCGGATTTACCAACTTCGCGGTGATCTGGCGTTGCCCCATTGCTTCAAACCTTCCTCACCAACCCCCGCCTCAATCCACCCATTCCATTCCATCCGTCCCTAACCCTTCCAATCTCTTTGGGGGCAAAGGCTGTGGTAGAAGGGCACTAGGATGGCATTGGGGGTATGGGGCCATGGGGTATGGGTGAGGGTACATGGATTGGCATAAGGCGGGGTGGGGCATGGGTTGGCATAGATGGGACAGAGAGAGCATGTGGAGGGGTGAGAGCTGGAGGAATGGTTTTTGTTTTATTCTGATTTTTTATTCATGTTGGGGCGCAGGGGCAGGCCTTACACCCGGCGGCCTGAGCATTCGTTCCACGGTCGCCAACCCTCCCCCGATCAAAAATCCCAACCTGCAGGCAGACATTTTTAAAGCCAGGAAATCTGGTGGCGTGCTGAACGTGGCCCAGAGACAACACTCTGGGCCAATATTGGTTAAAGCAAAGGGACTGTTTTAAGGTTGTAGTTTTACAGTGTGTCCATGTTGCAGAAGGAGGGACATTTTAGCTTATTGAGTTGTTTTGATGGAATTAAACCCCGTGATTTGAAGATTCAGCTGACTCGATGGATGGATTAAAATTTGCAGAATCTTGATCAAGTTGCCATATTGGAATTCAGAAGAATGAGGGGAGATCTGATAGAAACATATAAGATTATGAAGGGAATAGATAAGATAGAAGCAGGGAGGTTGTTTCCACTGGTGGGTGAAACTAGAGCTGGAGGGCATGGCCTCAAAATAAGGGGGAGCAGATATAGAATATCTAGAATATAGAACAGTACAGCACAGTACAGGCCCTTCGGCCCACGATGTTGTGCCGAGCTTTGTCCGAAACCAAGATCAAGCTATCCCACTCCCTATCATTCTAGTGTGTTCCATGTGCCTATCCAATAACCGCTTGAAAGTTCCTAAAGTGTCCGACTCCACTATCACAGCAGGCAGTCCATTCCACACCCCAACCACTCAGATTTAGGACTGAGTTGCGGAAAAACTTCTTAACCCAAAGGATTGTAAATCTGTGGAATTCCCTGCCCAGTGACGCAGTTGAGGCTACCTCGTTGAATGTTTTTAAGGCAAGGATAGATACATTTTTGAACAGTAAAGGAATTAAGGGTTATGGTGAGCAGTTAAGTGGAACTGAGTCCATGAAAAGATCAGCCATGATCTTATTAAATGGCAGAGCAGGCTCAAGGGGCCAGATGGCCTATTCCTGCTCCTAGTTCTTATGTTCTTATATAAAGGTCCCTATATAAAGTTGCTCTCATCGAGTCGGTACAAGGATGAGTGGTTTGGGAAAATCAAATGTCACACCAGTATAATAATCGAGTGTTGTTCTCAGATTGAGTTGAAGGTTTCTTGATGATCAGTAGAGGGAGCTCAGAACTGAAAGTAGGAAAGAGAAAAACAAAAATTAAATTATTGAGCCTGCTCTTTCTCACTCCTGAGTAAATTTGCTTCACATTTAATAAAAGGAACTGAATTAACAATAGTGCAGGGGGATTCCAGTGAATATCTGCTCAGCAAGGTAATTCTGTTGCATGGTATTGCACTTAATAAAATGCTTCTGTTTAACAGCTGATGGCTTTCCGTAGACTAACATCATTTCAGTCGCTGCAACCCAAGGTGAAATATTGAGTTTGTTTGCCTTCTTAATGTTAAAAGGGGAACCCAGCCTCAAATTTACATCCTTAATTTATTGAGAAAAGTTCCACTCTAACAAGGGTTTTGAACTGTTTACTCTTGAGTTGTGCTGTTGGGTCTTTAATGTTTAAAAATATGTGGCGAGATTCTCTAGCCTCTCAGCCGCGTGGTTCCCACCGACGAGAGGTGGCGCGTTGTTTGCTAGCGGTGGGATTCTCCAGTCCCGCTGCCGCCAATAGGATTTTCCATTTACCTCACCCCATGCCGGCGGGAAACCTGCGGGAAGGGGTGCACTGCCAGCAGGACTGAAGAATCCCGCCGCGTGAACGGCTGGAAAATTCCAGCCATGGAATTCCAGCCATGGAATTTCAACTCCCAGAGTTCGCAAGCAGGGCCGGAATTCTCCGGCCGTTCACACGCCACTGCCACTGCCAGTGAGGATGGAGAATTTGGCGCTCAGCCACAACTCCGCTCACTGCAGCGGGACCGGAAAATCCCTCCGGCATGAATGGCCGGAGAATCCCACCCGAGGTGACTCTCGGTCCCACCCAGCGTAAAGTTGAACCTTCTAGAAAGCCTCATGCACTGTGCATGGAGTTGAGTGATTTCAGCTGGAACTGCAGTTGGGTGCTATAATTGACCTGAACAACTCTGGTCTAGGGAAAGTATGTGGGGAGCTGATTCAGATACACTGCCCTAAAAACAGGTGATGAGATCACCGGGTTCAATTACTGCACAGATGTTTGGTGGAATGCAGGCTGCATGGCATTTTTTTTTATTCATGGGATATGGGCATCACTGGAAAACTCAGCATTTATTGACCATCTCTAGTTGGCCTTGAATTGAGTGGCTAGGCCATTTCACAGTCAACCACATTGCTGTGGTTCTGAAGTCACGTGTAGGCCAGACCAGGTAAAGACAGTAGATTTCTTTCCCTAAAGGACAATTAGTGAACCAGATAGGTTTTTCCAATAATGGCTTCTTGGTCATCAGTAGATTCTTAATTTCAGATATTTTTATTGAATTTAAATTCCATTACCTGCCGTGGTGGGATTTGAACCGGGGTCCCCAGAACATTAGCTGAGTTCTGGATTAATAGTCTCACGATAATACTACTAGGCCACGGACTCTCGTTCTTAATACTGCCTGCTTACTGGCCAGCATAAATCTCACTGTTGGTTGGCTTCAGGATGTCCATAGCCAAGATTTGCTCAGACTACTTAAAGCTAGCCTGCATCTCTTCAAGGGAAGGTCCATTGTAGCTGGAACTGGTCCTGTGTGAACTGAATGTGACCAGGAGGAAGGATGGCAGGTCATGCGAGAGAGCTGGCAACCAGGTTTGCAGACACTGGATGGAAGGTTTCGGTGAAGGTAGTGGAAAGGAGTAAAGACAGCCTGTATCCGCAGGAGGAGAAGAGACCCTTCAGACCGACGGTAAAAAGGCAATGGGAGTGTGTAGTCACAGAATTCAATGCTAAGAACGCAGTTTCGAGCACATGGATGTGTGCCGCAAGAAGTTTAATGGCTGTACGTTGAGTGGCCAAAGTTAGTGAATGCATCTTCAAGTGCCATACCTACTTCCTGTATCACTAGCCTTGCCCGCTGCTCAACTCACCACACTTGAATCACCCACCTACCCAACAGTCTCTATCCATCAGGATTCATACCGAACATTCACTGTTACATACTTACCACTGTCGCAAATCTCACACCCACGCCCAGTTCAGGTTGCTGCGATGCACATTCAGACTGCTGCCTGTCGATACCAGTGTAGAGTATCACAGCAAGTCTAGCAATCCATCCTCCCAACACGTGACTGGGATTGCTGTGACACTGTGCCAGGGGCGTGGCAGTGGCTCCGTGGAGCACAAACTGCTCCCCTTTCTCAGGATGACAGCATTCGTAGTCCCCACTCTGCCAGTGTCCTCGCCGTTGTGTGCCAGCCCAACCACTGCCAACAACGTGAAAATAATTCAGTCTGACGTAGGACCTTCTGGGCCCTGAGCTGCTCAAGGTGATTCATGAAGACCAGCTGCAGTCTCCCCAGTCGAAAGTCAGCAGCCTTCCACCAGCAATGCTGCAACCGCTGGGATATGCATAGAATCATAGAATCCCTATACTGCAGAAAAAGGCCATTTGGCCCATAAAAGCTGCACTGACAATAATCCCACCCAGGCGCGCCCCGTAACCTCACGTTTTTACCCTGCTAATCCCCCGACACTAAAGGAGAATTTAGCATGGCCAGTGCACCTAACCAGCACGTCTTTCGGGAGGAAACCCATGCAGACACGGGGAGAACGTGTAAACTCCGCACAGACAGTGACCCAAGCTGGGAATCGAACCCGGGTCCCTGGTGCTGTGAGGTAGCAGTGCTAACCACTGTGCCACCATGCCACCACATGAATCTTGAGATGCACTCAGCTGAGTATGGCTGGACTCCTCCGAGTGGTCCAGTCATTGGTATTCTTACTTCAGCATGCCAGTCGTCTATCTGCTCTCTCAATGTTTCTGGTGGCAGCATGGCTCTCATTGCATGTCTGCTGCTAGTGTTACATATGGGTTACAAATCAGAATCATTCACCATCTCATCATTGACAAGCCATTGTCACATAGTAACCATGTTTGGGTTCGCTCTGGAGATTGAAATGCCTGTTGGTACAGCAGACGGCTGTAGAATGGTCACATACCAGCTGGATATTGAGAGAGTGGAATCCCTGTCAGTGCCACCATAGGGCAGAGTTGATGCAGCAGCAGTTTAGCAATGTTCATGCGGTCAAAGACACCCTGCATCGTGGGTAACCTGCAAGTCTTACAAACCCTTGTGCTCAGTCCAGATGCTTCTCTCTCACAACGTGGAATGGAATGAAGATGTATCTCACATACAGCAGTAGATTGAAAACTGCAACATGTTGCCTGTGCCTCCAACCAGCTTAGAAGGAGCCTGATGCCTAAATGTTCTTAGCCTGTTACCCTCACAACCTCAGACAGTGCAGTCCTGGCCCTGCTCTGAGGTTGGAGGTGTTGCTGCAGCAGATGGAAGATTTCAATGACAAACTAATTTAGTGAAGCACTGATGTCTCAGGGGTTGGTTATCACTGAGATTCAGGCAGGGGAATTATCTCCTGAACACCCTAAGCAGATATGACCATCTGCTAAGAGCCCTCCTTACCTCTCCTACACCTCCTCCTTCTTCTACCAGTTTGACCTGCTCTGCTTAGCCTCTGTTCATTCTTCCTGGCATGCTTGACTCCAAAAGGAAGGGCTACCTTTGTAGCCATGCCTGGCAGCCACTGATCTGCGCAGCAGCCATGAAGTCAGTGGAATTTCTTTAGCATTTACCACACCACTCCCTGTAGATATTTGAAACTTGAAAGAACTATGAACAGATGTAGAATTGTAGCAACAGCCAGAAGAAATCAACCAGACACTAACTAACTCATTGATTATTCCTTTAAATAGCGCTGGTGGAGTCGTCCTTCTCTCTGCTTCATGCATGTTCATCTGTTAAGATGGAGTGTTAGCTGGAGTTCCAAAATGGCAGCATTGGCATCAGATCAGGGTTGGATACTGAGTGATATCATGACTTGCTTGTTCTGCATACATTAGGCATGCTAACGCCTTTCCCAAGATGGCATTCAGCAGACGTCACGTGAAAAATATCTGCTCTGGATGCAATTTGGATTCAAAAGCAACACTTGTAAATAAGCAAGTGCCCTACCGAGCCCAGCTGCTTGCCCTGTGTGTCTGAGCATGACTTAAGGACAGCACCAGGCTTGGAGCTGGGTCCTTTATGGTCGACTAGTCTGTCAAGTGTTCACTGCCTAGATTTGTGCATTGTGAATAGCTCTTATGTGACGGACCACTGCCATCTATGGAGCTACTGTACCGGACCTGGCCCCACAATGAGGCACAAATAAACCAGTGTCCCAGTGTAAACCAGTGCTTTTAAAAACAAGTTGGAAAATAGCTGAAAAAAATTATGATTCTTCTGGCCGTCAGCGGAAAACTTCTAGCACGTACATTGTAGGGTGACTGAATGTCTCTCTTTAGCCTGTTCGTATTTCAGAGCAGCGCTGAGGAAGAAGCATTTTCTTTTGATTAACTTATAGGTCTCATGGGCAAGACTTTATTCTTTGAATGACTTATATTTTCACCGAATCAAAAATCCTGCAATAATAAAACAAGTGGCTTGTCCACAGTAATGTTTTACTATGCAGAATATATTTCACTAAATTGAAGGGAATGTCTCTGCTGGTGAATTCATTCAATGGAATTCCTCACATGGGGTATGGAATATTGTGCTTTTGGCCAAGTATCCTAATTCAGAGATGGCTGGGTCCCCCTTTTCCCCCCCAAAGTTGAGAATTTATTTCAGTTATATCTTGTTGCTTAACTGGCTTATATTAAGTTTCTAACCACAGTCTTGTTTTGTGATATGGTATATCTGACGCATCTAATGATGACCTTTGGGTGAACCTTGACCCTCCTCAGGTCCTCCAGGTTAGACCTTTAAGCAACAATTAACTTGGATGAATTAAGATTTCAATAGCAGTAATGTACATGGAAGTTAAATAATAAAATATAATTCAAACTTTCATTTCCTTTATACCAAAATTTGGACTATTCCTGCACACTTTGCAAAAAGGACTGGGTATTGTTCCTGCAAAATTAGCACCAGTAAGTTTTGAAATCCAATCTCCCAACAGCAAAAGTAGGTCATTGTACAATCTCTTCCGTAATGGAGGCAACATTTTGGACCTTCCTGTTAATCTTTAAACAAAGTAAGATTGCACCACAGATGAATGAAAAATAAATGGTATGAACTGTGAAGTGGAGCAAAGTGTGCAGGAATAGATAACTTACATTGTCCATAGGTATGCCAACTGACTGAGTGTGGACCCACCCTCCTTAAAATGCCTGTTCTTTAAACAGGCTTAATGTCGGAAAAATGGGCCTCGATTTACTGGGCGGAAGGGGCCAGGTAGGTAAGGGCTCGAGCAACCCAACCCACCTGTTTATCATTTCACAAACAGGGCTTTTGCAAAAGACTTTTAATCTGGCCAGTTGTTGGGAGGGAGCCTGCAGGAGTTCATTTAAATGAGGCACCCCTGCCTCATTAAGATTGATAAAGTTTCAAGGTTGCCACTTCCATCCTGTTAGTACCAGGGCTATAATGTTCTATATTAGGCAAGAGGATCAAATGCCATACCACCTGTTGTATATCTTCAATCCTGAGATCTTTTATCACAGAGAGGTGGCAGCTACATGGCTGCTCTTGCCAATCTCTATTTCTTGAAATATATTTTATAGCAGATGCTCCGACTCCAAAAAATTAATCTGCACCATAAAAATAAACGCCTTCCTTCAAACAAATGAAGCCCACTCCCAGAAAAAAAATCATCTCATCCCTAGCTCAATTTAATCTATTAAGATTTCATTCCAAAGGCAGATTTATTTAGCAACACTAGCGGCAGGAGCACTGAAGGGAATAGCAACACGGTTAGTGGGAGGGTCTGTGAGATAGTTTGCTTTGACAGTAACAAAACCATCAGGAGATCGATGCAGTAAGACAGGTGGATTCAGCAGCAATATGGTAAGCAGCAGTGTTGGTAGGTGGGTGTATTTGGGGGGCAGTGGGGTGAAGGGAGTTTGGAGGGTGGTACACTGGAAGGTTGACATGGGAGGCAAAAAGCTTCGAATAGCTAATTAAAGGTAGGAATGGGAAAGCATTGACGTGGGGTCACTGGGCAGCCTGTCAGAAGAGCCAGGGAAGAAAGCTGCAGGAAAAAGTCATGAGGTACAATTTCCAATTTAAATTAAAGTAAAGATCAGACAGGGTAGGAAACATGTGACTGCTGTTCGATTCCCACATTAACCTGGGTTTCACCAGCAGTTGGCGTGCTGCAGTTGGGCTAAGTGCTTTGGGTTAGTAAGGAGGAGGATTAGGAGGAATAGACTCCCTATTCAAGGCATAAGCAAATGACACTTTGACGAGATACTGTAGGGTGCCATACATACCCTGTTGAGCAGTCATGCTTTAAGGAAAAATATGGGACAGTAACTGGATTGGAGGGGTCTAGTGAAGGGAATCACACCAGGGATGTGCTTGATGGTAGTGCTGGCAATTAAATTTGTGCATTTTGTTAACCATAACACTGACTTATAAATAGGGGATATGCTGCTCTTTTTCAAAATAGCGCTGTTAGATCTTTTATGTCTAGCTGAGAGGGCAGAGGAGTCCTCGGTGTAACATCTCATCCAAAAGATGTCACTTCCAACAGTGCAGCATTCCCTCGGCTTCAGTCTGACTCAAAGGCAAGGGTGCTACCACTGAGCCACAATAAACAGTCCAGTAACACCATCCTGACCCAACCAATAACTGGGGTGGCAATCACTCTATGATAGCGATAAATGGAACTAAGCATCTGCATTGGCAGATAGCTGGCAGGCACCAGCCATCCCAGCCTGTGTCGACATTCTGTGTAGCTGCGTTATTATCTATAAGAACGGAAGTTGTCAATGTTAATTCATAAACGTAACAAATTCCTCCCACCGTCTCTTTAATAGGGGTGCCAAGTTGTTTAAAATATCAAGGAATGCAGTTGTTAATATAGTGGAAAGAAGAATTTGACTGAAGTGTTTGTAATGACAATGTCATCAACAGTAAATTGCACTGCATAAAATTGTTTTATATGGACGGTAGCAATAAGAATTTTAGTTCCAAAGTTGATGCTACACCTTTTTAACACAAGAGATAGAAGCAGTAGATGAAGATTCAGCCCGTTAAACCTGCTCGATGCCATTCAATACAATCATGGCTAATCTTGAGCTTCAACTCTATTTTCCTGCCCGCTTCCCTTATCCTTTAGCTCACTGAGACCAAAACTCTGCTTATCTCAGCCTTAATGTTCAACAAAGGTTTAAGGTTATTTGGCATATCTATTTTTATTACTAACTTTAATTAAAATGTTTATATTATGTATAACTCTCTGTTATTATAATATTATAAGCTACTATTTCCAAAATGCTATTTTGCATGCTATTAAAACTTTAGACTAAAATTAAAAAATGAGTTAATCAACTCTGTGATTTTTATAAACTAATCTCGCTTAATCCTTTCCTGCTCAGAATTCCCTTCAGGGGAAAGAAAACAGTGGATGTCTTTAAACTCCTGAGTGCGGAAGGGTTAATGTTTCTGTCATGATAACTGAAGCAAAAATGTTACTCTGTCTGCTTAAAACCTAGAGGATTTTTGCTTTTGACAAAGTTCTGTAACAGGCTTGTGAAGTTTCTAACCAGCCTTCTCGTTCTTTACTGTGCGATGTGACTGACCCATCTAATGGTGACCCTGGATCTTACTAAACTCTGACCCTTCCCAGGTCCTGAAGGTTAGATTCTTAACTCTGTAAGCACTTTGCATGCTGTGGGCGTTTTGCGGGTGTTGGAATTAACCATGTAACCCTTGGGGAAATAACAGAATGTGGTGAGTGCCATGACTTATGAACTGGAATCATTGAAGTATTCATTTATTAAAGCAACACCATCCTTTCATTCGTGACGATAGAATCATTAATATTGTAATACTGACACACTTTATTTGCCGATTAAAAATGCATCATCTTGATACATATGAAATGGTAAAGGGTTCCAGCAAACTTGTCAAAACAAGCATTCTGAGGCAATTGGACAAAGCCGGATGTTCTGAACCACACTGATTTATCTTCCATGGGCAATAGAGACGAGCAGCAACAGACTCAGTGTTATTTCAGTCACTCCACCAGCCTTGGAGAGGATGGGACCAGCTGAGATGCATTAGAGCAACAGGCTTTTTTTACTTCATTTTCCCAGTGGGAGAAGAACCAGAAGGGTTACTGGGGATAGGTTTGGCTCTCAACGCGATCCTTTGAATGATTACCCCTTTGGCACATTTACTTAAGGCACATGAACAAGCCTACCTCTACCTCTTTCCGTCTGGTGCCTTTCTCATGGGAGTGACCCGTGCTTTGATGTTTCTGTTAAAAAGGTAAATAAATGGATTACTTTAATTCTGTTTAACTTATTCGCAAAGGGTATTTGTGGAGAAGCCGGGCTGAACAAAGTGGAAAAGAGTAATCGTAATTCATAGTTTTCAGCACAGTCTGTGCTCTATAAGTTCCATTGGTGAAACTTGTACCTATGATTTTATTAGCATCTGTGCAGATTCCTGAATTTTTCTCGAGTAGTTGTAATCACACTGCTTGCTTTCAACATGAAATGAGTAAGAAAAGTAAGACCGTGCTGTGGGTTTAATTTGTTTTCCAAGTGATATTGTAGCTGGATCAGCTGCCATTCAAACTTCATGACACGTTTATGCTTATAATTTCACTTTTGTCTTCCTACGTACAGCCTTTTCATGCAAATCCATTTCCGTTCTCAAATGTATTAAGAAACTGAGCAAGTTTGGCTTTTCAGAACAAAACTTACTGCAATACTTATTTATACAACTGTGTAGATCCATCAAGTTTTGATCCCTTGGTTTGAGTTGGCACATTTGAGATTGGCAAGAGAACCAAAGACTAGGGCCAGGATTTTCTGAACCCCATTGACCGTCAGTAGGATTTTCTAGACTTGCTGAAGTCAATGGCCATTTGCCATGCTACTGGGTAACCCGGGGGGGGCGGGGGCGGGGGCGGTGTCACCTTCAGCGGGACTGGAAGGTCTCATGTGCAGGAAGGGCTGGAAAATCCTGATCCAGTTAAGAGATTTTCCTTTTAACACAGCAAGTTGTAATGATCTGCAATTGCACAAGGGTAGTAGAAACAGATTCAATAGCAATTTTCTAAAGGGAATGGGATAAATAGTTGAAGTAGAAAAAATGGAAGGACTATGAGCAAAGAGCACTAATGGGAATAACAAGATAGTTCTTTCACAGAGCCAACACAGGCACAGACAATGGGCTGAACAGCCCTCCAGGTACTGTATCATTCCATGATTTTTTATGATTTGTTGGGCAGCATGGTGTCGAGAGACAAAATGCCACCCAGCATTCCAGTTCCTGATTATTATACAACGATCCATGCTGAAAAATGCTTGCCTGGTGAAAAATGGATCATCCCTCTTGCACTTGGAATGTGAAAGGTGACCACTTGGACAAATGAGTGGAGGACTGCTAATGTCCTTTCAGCAGAGATGGGAGAATATTGGGAAAAAAATGCAGCTTATGAAGATAGTTTATAGGTAAATTTACCATAGTCCCAGATGACCATAAGCTGCTCTCTCCTTTGAGAGGGAGAGCTGACTGGTGGTGATTTAACCTGAGGATCACCAAATCTCAAGCAAGGGGCAACGTTGAGAAGGCAGGGCCTCATGAACAATCTCAGCCGGTATGAGAATTGAACCCACGTTGTTGGCATCACTCCACATCACAAACTAGCTGTCCATCCAACTGAGCTAAACCAACTCCACCGTGGCATATGGTTCCTCCATGATGGACTTGGTTTGTAATGAGATGTACGTAATAGCCTTTGTTTCTCTTGCATCCAATTTTTAGGAAATATATACAATAACGGCAGTTATATTTGAACAAAATAGCTGTCCAATTTGTGAGCTAAGCTAAACTTAGTTAATGTATTCGCATTAAAATCTAATGAAACTTTTATGGTTTAAAGGCCCGCAAGGTCAAATGGGTCAACGAGGTCCTCCAGGATTTGGGGGCATCAAAGGAGAAAAAGGCAATCCTGGTCTTCCAGGGTCGCCAGGATATCCCGGACCTAAAGGAGAAATTGGATCCCCAGGAATACCGGTAAGTGAAGAATGCAGAATCTTCGCCATGTGTACGTTCACAGTCAGAATAATTGTACCTTGTGTAAGTTTCTCTCGCTCCAGCCATGGGTCTCAAAGCCTGATGGTTAATTTTAAAAAGAACAATGATTGACCAATCATTATTGACCAGAAGCATCTGAATAAAGATGAATTGTCAAGCTGATGAAGAGTGGGAATGTTAAATTGGAGAATAGGCCAGGTGATCTATTCCTTCTCATTGGGGTAGATGGGAAAAAGTAAATTATTTCCTGCACATGGGAGTGCAACATTTGGATGTGAACAACACAAAAAACGGACATAGTTCACTTGTGCACCAGTGCATGAAGGGAAACCACACTCTGTCCATGGTACTCACAAGTCGACCTCCTAATTTTCAGTCATGTTGCCACCAAATTAAAGAAAAATTCTTCCACCACAGGAAGGGAGAAAATGTCGGAGAGCCCATTATTGTACATTGATCATAAATTTGTTATATTGTGAACAAACACCGATGAAATTAGTGAAGCACAATAAATGAATTGGAAGATCTTTCATCTTGGACAAGCTGTTGAAAGGTGTTTGCAAGCTTGCTTTTGTCTAGAAGCGATCATATCCCAACTATATAATGTACTGCTGTATGTCAGTAAATGTGATATTTCTGTTGAGTTAACTTTAATACAGAAGATTTAAGTTAGTAAAAGGGAGAAACCTGATCAGTGCAACCAAAAAGGGGATCATAGAATCCCTAGTGCAGAAGGAGGCCATTTGGCCCATCATGTCTGCACTGACTCTTACCCAGGCCCTATCCCAGGAACCCTATCCCCTGTACCCACATGTACTTTACCCCACTAATCCCCCTAACCTACATATATCTTGGGACACTAAGGGGCAATTTAGCACAGCCAATCCACCTAACCTGCACATCTTTGGACTGTGGGAAGAAACCGGAGCACCCGGAGGAAACCCACGCAGACACAGGGAGAATGTGCTCCGCACACAAAACTCCACAGCGACAGTGCCCCAAGACCAGAATCAAACCCAGGTCCCTGGTGCTGTGAGTCATGATGTGGAGATGCCGGCGTTGGACTGGGGTAAGCTCAGTAAGAGGTCTCACAACACCAGGTTAAAGTCCAACAGGTTTATTTGGTAGCACAAGCCACTAGCTTTCGGAGCGCTGCCCCTTCATCAGGTGAGACGGGCAGCGCTCCGAAAGCTTGTGGCTTGTGCTACCAAATAAACCTGTTGGACTTTAACCTGGTGTTGTGAGACTTCTTACTGTGCAGTGAGTCAGCAGTGCTAACCACTGTGCCACTGTGAAGCCCGGGATAGTAATTGATATTTGTACTGTGCTATTTCCTCAAGCGTAAAATGGGTGCAAAGGATACCTATTTTGCAGTAGGGTGGCCTGTGTCCAATCTGTGTAGGCGTTAGTCTCACCGATAACTTTATTTTAGACATCTAAACAGGCCTCAGGCACTTCAGTGAGCACAAAAGCTTATTCCAGGACCTCTTCTTGAAATTGGGCTGCTCTAAGCACAGCAGGTACCAATGAAGTACTGATAATCAAGTTAAATAAATGCAACTTCTGAATTCCATCAATGTAAGGCACCTTGGCCAGAATTTTGTCAGCACAGCAGGGGTCCCAGTGACAGGTCAGAAAGCCACGTGAAATCCTGCCTCGTTCATTTATGGGACCCAAGCTGCATTTTTTGGCTGTTCGACAACTAATTGGTTACATAGAACATAGAAAAGCTACAGCACAAACAGGCCCTTCGGCCCACAAGTTGCGCCGAACATGTCCCTACCTACTAGGCTTACCTATAACCCTCTATCTTACTAACTTCCATGAACTTATCCAAAGTCTCTTAAAAGACCCTATCGAATCCGCCTCCACTACCACTACCGGCAGCCGATTCCACGCACCCACCACCCTCTGAGTGAAAAACTTACCCCTAACATCTCCTCTGTACCTACTCCCCAGCACCCTAAACCTGTGACCTCTTGTGGCAACCATTTCAGCCCTGGGTAAAAGCCTCTGAGAATCCACTCTATCAATACTTCTCAACATCTTATACACCTCTATCAGGTCACCTTTCATCCTTCGCTTCTCCAAGGAGAAAAGACCTAGCTCTCTCAACCTATCTTCATAAGGCATGCCACCTAATCCAGGCAACATCCTTGTAAATCTCCTCTGCACCCTTTCTATGGCTTCCACATCCTTTCTGTAATGAGGCGACCAGAACTGGGCACAGTACTCCACGTGGGGTCTGACCTGGGTCCTATACAGTTGCAGCATTATCTCCCAATTCCGAAACTCAATTCCTGTACTGATGAAGGCCAGTATTCCATACGCCTTCTTAACCACAGCCTCTACCTGCGACGCCGCTTTGAGCGTTCTATGAATCCGGACCCCAAGATCCTTCTGATCTTCCACACTACCAAGCGTCTTACCCTTAATATTATATTCTTTCATCCTATTCGACCTGCCAAAATGAACCACCACACACTTATCTGGGTTGAAGTCCATCTGCCACTTCTCCACCCAGTCTTGCATCTTATCTATGTCTCGTTGCAACTGCTGACATCCCTCTACACTATCCACAACACCACCAACCTTTGTGTCGTCAGCAAACTTGCCAACCCATCCTTCCATTTCCTCATCCAGGTCATTTATAAAAATCACAAAGAGCAAGGGTCCCAGAACAGATCCCTGGGGCACTCCACTGGTGACCGACCTCCATGCTGAAAAAGACCCAACTACAACCACTCTTTGCCTTCTGTGGGCAAGCCAGTTCTGAATCCACAAAGCAATGTCCCCTTGTATCCCATGCCCCTTCACTTTCTCAATGAGGCTTGCATGGGGCACCTTATCAAACGCCTTGCTGAAATCCGTATAAACTACATCTACCGATCTTCCCTCGTCTATGTGTCTAGTTACATCTTCAAAAAATTCAATTAGGCTCGTAAGGCATGATCTGCCTTGGACAAAGCCGTGCTGGCTATTTCTGATCATACTATTCCTCTCCAGATGTTCATAAATCCTGCCTCTCAGGATCTTCTCCATCAACTTACCAACCACTGAGGTTAGACTCACTGGTCTATAATTTCCCGGGCTATCTCTTCTCCCTTTCTTGAAGAACGAAACCACATACTTGGTTGCTGTAGCGCTCCCACTTTTTTTTAAAGGACAGATGCCCACCCCCAAGAGCTTCCAGTCAGTTGGAGGGCTAGCAGTTCTGCAGAGTCAATGGGAGCAATGGCCAGTGCCAGGACTGTGCTTTGCATAGAACATACCAGTCTGCCCTTCAAACCATGGTCCTAAGCGGCATTAAGACCAGTCAAACAAGACTCAGTGAGGGTTGGGGGTGTTGGTGAGGATGGGCTTGTTGTCATAATGGTGCTAGGGGACTCCCTCCATGGGCCACAGAGTGCCCGACTTGGTGGTAACAATACTCTGAGCCCACAGGGAGGCGCCAGGTGTCAACATCCCCTCATGATAGAAGGCTTAGCCACTGCTAGTAAATTCCCACTGGTGGCGGGAGAGGTCCTTATTTGGCTACTACGGTGCCTCAGGTGGTCTCTGGGCAGAAGGGCCATCCTCCAGCTGCACCACAGCTGGTAAAATGCCACGATGTAGGGAAGAGCATGGGCACTCCAAGCACTGCCCACCGCCTACGCACCCGACCCCTCAACTTCCTCGCCCTTCTCTACAGAGTTGTTAAAATCTAGCCTAGAGTAACAATATAAAAACACTATTGTCTTCCTGTCAGGGTGGTCCCGGACAACCAGGCTTCAACGGAGAGAAAGGAGATCCAGGTGTGCCAGGTCTTCCCGGATTCCCAGGTAAGAGAGAAGACACCAGACTCTTCTCTACAATTACTTGGGGCTGGGTATCCAAGCCACAATGGGGCTTCAATTCCGAAGAGATGTTGGAGAACAGGGGAGCTGCCTAATGGATTCCCCCCATCCCCAAACTCAGGTGGCCGGGATTCTGAAGGTGTTTTTTTTAATTTTAAATTTAAAATTATCATTCTATGGAAATGTAAGAAAAACGGCAGCCAATTTGTACACAGCAAGATTCCACGGTAAGAAATGAGTGAATAGCCACATAATCGGATTTAGTCATGAAGGTTGAAGGGTAACTATTGTTCAGGATACCATTGCTCCACTGCCAATTGAAGCCCTTAAGTGGGCAATTTAATGCCCACTTAAAGACCTGACCCTGCCACCAGTGGTGTTCACCCAACAGTGGGTGGCTAGGGGACCAGCCATGTGGGGTGTTTGAAAAGTAAACCTTTTGATTCTTCGCAGGCTCCACTGGGAGAGGGAGAAGGAAAAGGGTCCCTCATTCAACGGCACTCAGTGCCTGATTGAGAGGCTCTGCATCAGGCTGAGAGCCAACCCCCTTGCCCTTGCCTTCGGTCCCCTCCTCCTCCCCCACCATCACTCGCCTGGGCCTGGTTCCTTGGGTGACTCAATGGCCAGGATTCTCTGATCTTGTCCGCCCCACCGCTGCTGCCAGAGAGAACGGAGAATTTGGCGCTAAACTCTATTCACTGCAGCAGGACCGGAGAATCCCAGCCGCAGGCGAGGTTAGAGAATTCTGGTCAGTGTCTTGCGTGGGTGTAATACCGGTTGCAACCACCGCATGTCCCCAACCTTTCCAGTGGTACTGCTGAGCAAGTAGAGCTGGCTGGGCCAGCATTTATTGCCATCTCTAACTGCCCTCCGATTCAGAGGGGATTTAAGAGTGAGCCATGTTACTCTGCGTCTGAGTCACATGTAGGCCAGACCAGGTGAGGATGACAGATTTCCTTCCCTCAAGGACATTAATGAACTCGATGGATTTTTATGACAATCAACAGTAGCTTCATGGTCATCATTAGACTTTTTAATTCCAGCTTCATATTGAATTCAAATTTCACCATCTGCCATGGTGGGATTCAAACCCTGGTCCCCAGAGCATTGCCCTGGGTCTCTGCTGATAATTCCACTGTGTCACTGCCTCCCCCGATTGTCTGACAGTTTTTTGGTAGGCAGGATGTGATGGACATTTAATAGAGTAGGCCTATTGAAAAATAGACGCCACAGGTCTCACCAGCTTTCCAGCTGGCAGGTGAGAGCCCACCTCACCTCCGTTAAAAACCTCCCAATGTTCCAAGTCGATGACCTATCCTTAGAACTGATGGATCTCAGGTTTAAAGTCTTGTTTCTTCTTCCACAGTTGTTGCCTGACCTGTTGAGTGGCAGTGTTCTGTCTTTATTTTATATTATTGAATGGATCTGGTTCCCAAAAAAAGCACAATATGGTGCTTGAATAACAGACAGTCACCCAGAAAGTTTGCAGGACGACGCCTGCGAGGCTTGGATTGCCATGGTTCGGAGGATATTTTTCTCTGCTCGCATAGTCATAAAGACATTAGCAATCAGTGTGAGCACGAACATGATTGGGCCACCTCAGTAACTAGCTCTTTCATTAACATCTATTGATGTTGTTTGTGTTTATACACAATTTGTGATTCATTAAATATTGACTTTCATTAGAAGACTATCCATCCAAATTCCCATTTACTTCACAGGCATGAAAGGATCTCCCGGACCTTCGGGCCTTAAAGGTACACCAGGTGATTTAGGACCACCTGGTCTTCAAGGTAGGTTTTAATTAGCTTGACTATATTCACAGGGAGGGCGGGGGCGCGGGATTTTCTGACCATGTGCGGCCCAAGACCAGAAATTCCAGCTTGGAGTCAATGGACCTTTACATGGTCCGTCGAATTTCTTGTCCCACCCGCTAAGATTCCCTTGGCGAGCACGGTGGGAAAGTTCCATTCATTGGGTGGGATTTTATGGCCTTGCTTAGGCGAGATCGTAAAATCCCACCCGAGATCAACGGAGATTTCCATTCTGGGAACCGGGGCGGGCGAAGTGGTAGGGTTTCAACCTATATGTTTTCTTGCTTGCTACTGTTGTGGAACTGGCACTGTTTTCTCTTTGTCAATGTTTAGAGAGATGGGAGGATAAGAGAGTCATAGAGGTTTACAGCATGGAAACAGGCCCTTTCACCCAACTTGTCCATGCCGCCCTTTTTTTTAAAAACCGCTAACCTAATCCCAATTGCTCGCATTTGGCCATTATCCCTCTATACCCATCGTACCCATGTAACTATCTAAATGCTTTTTAAAAGACAAAATTGTACCCGCCACTACTACTACCTCTGGCAGCTTGTTCCAAACACTCACCACCCTCTGTGTGAAAAAAATTGCCCCTCTGGACATTTTTGTATCTCTCCCCTCTCACCATAAACCTATGGACCTATGAACTTTGCTCATAAAAGTTGCCAAACTAACCCCCCTTCCCTGGGGACTATTTTCACAATGTGGAGATGCCGGCGTTGGACTGGGGTAAACACAGTAAGAAGTCTCACAACACCAGGTTAAAGTCCAACAAGTTTATTTAGCAGCAAAAGCCACTAGCTTTCGGAGCGCTGCTCCTTCGTCAGGTGAGTGGGAGTTCTGTTCACAAACAGGGCATATAAAGACACAAACTCAATTTACAAAATAATCAAGACTTGATTACCTGTAAAGACTCGCATTCCAACCATTATTTTGTAAATTGAGTTTGTGTCTTTATATGCCCTGTTTGTGAACAGAACTCCTACTTACCTGACGAAGGAGCAGCGCTCTGAAAGCTAGTGGCTTTTGCTACCAAATAAACCTGTTGGACTTTAACCTGGTGTTGTGAGACTTCTTACTAGACTATTTTCACATCATGCAGGGCTGAAAATGCGTAGTGGTATATCAGTAACTGTTACACAGCCAGTCAACTTTCCTTTCCATTCAGCCTGGGACAACAGCTCAAAGGCTTTCAATGTGATGAAGACCAGGAGGATTCTGTAACCAGTGAGGGCTTTGCTCCACCAAGTCACCAGCTTGGCAGCACAGTTGAAAATTATTATGAGGGAGCCGAGACAAAGTAGACAGGAAAGACTTGTTTCCTCTATCTGGGGGATCAGTTACCAAGGAGAAATAGATTTAAGGTGATTGGTTGAAGGATTAGAGGGGACATGAGGAAAAGCTTTTTCACCCAGAGGCTGATGCACATCTGGAATTTACTGCCTAAGTTGATATTTGAGGCTGAAACTCAACTCATTTGTAAGTGCTATAACCTGCAAGACTATGAATCAAATGCTGGAAAATAGGATTAAAATAAGCGGCTAGTTTCTTTTTTGGCCAGCTCAATGGGCTGGATGGCCTCTTTCTGCATGGTGACACAGTGGTTAGCACTGCTGCCTCACAGTGTTAGGGACCTGGATTCGATTCCTGGCTTGGGTTACTGTCTGTGTGGAGTCTGCACGTTCTCTGCGTGGGTTTCCTCTGGCTGCTCCGGTTTCTTCCCACAGTCTGAAAGACGTGCTGGTTAGAAACATAGAAAAACTACAGCACAAACAGGCCCTTCGGCCCACAAGTTGTGCCGAACACATCCCTACCTTCTAGACCTACCTATAACCCTCCATCCTATTACGCTCCATGTACTCATCCAGGAGTCTCTTAAAAGACCCTATTGAGTTCACCTCCACCACCACTGACGGCAGCCAATTCCACTCGCCCACCACCCTCTGTGAAAAACTTACCCCTAACATCTCCCCTGTACCTACCCCCCAGCACCCTAAACCTGGGTCCTCTCGTAGCAGACATTTCCACCCTGGGAAAAAGCCTCTGAGAGTCCACCCGATCTATGCCTCTCAACATCTTATACACCTCTATTGGGTCTCCTCTCATCCTTCGTCTCTGCAAGGAGAAAAGACCGAGCTCCCTCAGCCTATCCTTATAAAGCATGCCACTCAATCCAGGCAACATCCTTGTAAATCTCCTCTGCACCCTTTCAATCTTTTCCACATCCTTCCTATAGTGAGGCGACCAGAACTGAGCACAGTACTCCAAGTGGGGTCTGACGAGGGTCTTATATAGCTGTATCATTACCCCCGGACTCCTAAACTCAATCCCTCAAGTTGCAGTGGCCATGCTAAATGCTAGGTGCAGTGGCCATGCTAAATTCTCCCTCATTGTACCCAAACAGGCACCGGAGTGTGGCGACTAGGGGATTTTCACAGTAACTTCATTGCAATGTTAATGTAGCCCTACTTGTGACACGAATAAATAAAATGTAAACTATAAGCTCTGTTTCTATGGTCTCTGTCTCGCCTTCAAGGACAAGTGCTTGGGGTGAGAGGGATTAGAAATGTTTGTCTACCACTTGGCAAAATAAGAAATGTTCGTTCCATAGTTCTGACACATTCATGATGTCTACTCACTTCCACCTTTCAAGGGCAGCTAGGAATGGGCAATAAATGCTGATCTTGCCAATGATGCCCACATCCCAACAACAAATATACTTTTAAAAAATTCCAATTTGAATTCAAAACTTCACCAACCAATCGAGTAAGAGCACTTCACTTAATGTCAGTGCATGCTGGAAGCATTGGAATACCACGAATAGCAAAACACTCAAAGCCACCCACAGCTACGGTTCATAACATGCCTGAAGATGTTCTCAGTTTGGACGTCCTCATTTTAACCTGTGGCCTTTGTTTTCCAGGGGTACCTGGTTCACCTGGACCGCGAGAACCACCCCGAAGTATTAAAGGAGAACCGGGTTTCCCAGGATCACCCGGTCAGCCCGGCCTTAAAGGATTAGCTGGTACACCTGGTCCGCCGGGACCTCCAGGTAAAACATCACCAAATTGTACAAAGTGATTTTTTGTATGCTGGCATGTGCACACCCCACAACTACACCTGTGCTCTCTCACAAGGTAGAATCGCTGTTAATCTGTTAACTTGAAATATTTGCGTTGCTTTTGTTAACAGATTTTTTTCTTTTCCAGGGCCAGTAGGGCCACCTGGTGAACCAGGTCAAGATGGACTCCCCGGGTTTAATGGACCAAGTGGACAGAAGGGAGATAGAGGTGGTTCAGGTGGTCCAGGTAAGAACTGGAAGCACATTCACTTCTCTTTATTTGTGGCTGGTTTCTTCTCCCTTCACCTTTCAGGTGTAATGTTGCAGGTTTTTGAACCCAGGTGAGCAGGCTATCTTGCATTCCTATGTCAGCGCCTCCTTGTTGATTAGAATAGTTACGGTGATTTGACATTTTTTTCCTTCCACTTCCCATTAGTACAGAGAAACACCAGTTAACTATCGAGTGGCCGGAACCGTCCAGCCATCCATGCCACTAGGATCTTCTGAACCCGTCAGCGGCCAACCCCTGCCACAGGTTTCACAGCGGCGACGGGTACATTCAACGGGCAACCTCGTTGACAATGGCGGGATCAGAAGATCCCACTGCCAACCAATGGCAGGCCACCCTCCTGCGAGATCAGGGTGATAGATCTGTGACCAATCAATTGCACTGCTATGCCGCACTTCTTATCCAAGTCTTCTCTCTGCTTTCCCAGTGGTTATGACATACACTCATGTAATGGCATGCCACAAATAGCCATTCTTTACATATCAGCAGATGATTCAGTCATGGGAAGCAACCTGGCCTTACCAGGACCTAACACATGCACATGTTGGCAGGTGTAACTGGAGTCAGGCGTGGGGGACTGTGCTGCTCTAGTCTGGGTCCATCTGATGAGCTTTCATTTTTGCCCAGATCAGTCCAGGTAATTCAGTACACGCCAAATAAAGAACGCCCTGCTTTTATGTAGCGCCTTTTACAACCTCATGACATCCCAAACTGGCAAAGCTTCTCAGACGAGTGCCACAATGTTCATTATGCCCACCGACAGGGACAGGAAGCCAAGGCAACCCAATAATTCTAAAGCTAAAGAATTCTCAATAATATGTATCCTGTAAGGCAGGAGTTCCAGTCGGTGTCCATGGACCCCCCCCGGGCTCTGCGAAGGCTCTCCAAGGGGTCCATGAAACTGGCGACCGCCACATGGCTAATTCAAACGGGCAAAGTTTAGAGAAAACAAATAGGCCAATCAGAGAAAGGCCTTTTGGAGCACTGGATGCTGATAGGCTGACTAGCGCTGCAACTTTTGGCCATCTTCATAGAATCCTAGAGGAAACCCACGCAGACACGGGGAGAACGTGCAAACTCCACACAGACAGTCACCCAAGGCTGGAATTGAACCCGGGTCCCTGGCGCTGTGAGGCAGCAGTGCCAACCACTGTGCCATCTTTTCCTTCACTCTATTGAGGTTGTGTTAGCAACTACTTCAGGCTAATATGGCTGTGATCTTTGAACAGGTGACAGAGGTTTCCCAGGCCCACCTGGTCCAGATGGTACCCCCGGAGTGCCAGGGCCTCCTGGATCTGCTTCCGCCGCTCATGGATTCTTGATTACCCGACACAGTCAGTCAACAGAAGTGCCACCTTGTCCTGCTGGAACCGCTATCATCTATGATGGGTATTCTCTGCTTTACGTTCAAGGGAATGAGAGAGCACATGGTCAAGATTTGGGTAAGAATTATCACTAATTGTTGGGATGTAGGAATAAGACAATGAATGGATGTTATAACATTCCGTTAATTCGTCAATATAGCAATCCCTCATTTAGCATTCCCAAAACATTCCTAAAAAAGCAGTGTTCTAAACAAAAACTGTGTTCTCATAAGAAAACATTTATTACCATGAGTGCCACAAGTAGGCTTACATTAACACTGCAATGAAGTTAGTGTGAAAATCCCCTCGTCACCACACTCTGGCCACTGTTCGGGTACACTGAGGGAGAATTTAGCATGGCCAATGTACCTAACCAGCACATCTTTCGGACTGTGCGAAGAAACCAGAGCTCCCGGAGGAAACCTATGCAAACACGGGGAGAACATGCAAACTCCACACAGACAATGACCCAAACCGGGAATCGAACCTGGGTCCCTGGCACTGTGAGGCAGCAGTGCTAACCACTGTGCCACCGTGCTGCCCTGACATATAATAAGAGTGGGTTATAGAATCACATAATCATGGAATCAGAGAATCCTACAGTGCAGAAGGAGGCCTTTCGGCCCATCATCGAGTCTGCACCCACCACAATCCCACCCAGGCCTTATCCCCATAGCCCCATGCATTTACCTTAGCTAGTCCCTCTGACACTAAGGGGCAATTTAGCACGGCCAATGCACCTAACCCGCACATCTTTGGACTGTGGGAGGAAACTGGAACATCCAGAGGAAACCCACGCGGACACAGGGAGAACGTGCAAGCTCCACACAGACACTGACCCAAGCCGGGAATCGAACCGAATCCCTGGTGCTGTGATGCAGTACTGCTAACCACTGTGCTACCGTGCCACCCCAACTCCAAGGAGTCCATGGTATTTTTTGTACCTGACCTGTAACTTTTAAATTAAAAGCCTTTTGACTGCCTTGAACCTAACTGGTCCAAAAATCCTTTTATCGACCCTGACTAACTTTTAATAACTTACGAACTTGTTCTGCTCACCTCCAGCTCACCGCCCCTTGACTCCAGCTTGTCACTTTCCGCTTCTTTAACACAGGAGAATATTCCAAAGAACTTCATAATTGTGGATCCAAATTTCCATCATTGTGGATCAGACATAATCAGGAATAAGGAGCATTAGCTCGAGTTGTGATCAATTAAGTAAATATTTGGGGAAACATTAGACGATGAGGATTGATCTCGCCAAAAGCAGCAGTTTGCAAAGTGAAAGACCACAATTTTGAAAGCTCTGCTACCAATGTTGGAATGAAGGACAAACACACAGTAAACTGCCGGGGGGAACATTCCCCCCCAGGTAAAAAAGTTTCATAACAGTGAGAAAACCAGAGTGGTCTGCGCTGGTCCATCGGACACGGTCCACACCGCAATCGTCCCACACTCAGTCACTTTTTTGGAGAGTGGTGAGTGGCGTGCCTGTATGGGATGATGGGCCCTAAACACACCGGTGAGCCCAGCTGCAGAGCGCTGGGGAGCCATTTTGCAAGGGTGCCCCGATCTCTCACAGTGCACCCGAAGACACAATCCCTCCCCACCACGGACATCGGGATCCCCCCCCCCCCCCAACCTCATCAGCAACACATTCCTCACCCCCTCCCGACAGGTCGCCAGCATCGGGACCCACCCCATGTGTCCCCCTGCCTGACCCCTGACATGCACCCTCCATCATGACCCCCAATTTGCCCCCCCTAATTATGACTCCCAACATAACCCCCTCATCGTGACCCCTAACATGACCCCGACATGAACCCCCCATCATGACCCCCCGACATGACCCCCATTATGACCCTTGACCTGCCTTCCCATCATGCTCCATTTATGCTCCACACTTGCACAATCCTCCCTGTATAGCCGCCCCCCACCCACCCATTGCCCCCACTTAGGCCCTACCCCACAAACCACCTCTAGACACTGCCCCGGCACACTGGCAGAGCCCAACTGGCATTGGTGGCGTGCTAGATAGGCACTGCCAGAGTGCCAAGTGGGCACTGCCAACCACTCAGGGGCTTCAATGGCCTCCGAGCACCTCCTGCGTGGCCATCATGCCAGATCTCCGCTAGGGGAAACCAGTACTGATTCTTGCCATTCTGATAACACACCCAAAGGCCAGTAGATCCTGGGAGCTGGAGAACCAGTGCCATAGAATCATAGAATAGAATCATAGAATCCTACAGTGCAGAAGGAGGCCATTCGGCCCATTGAGTCTACACCAACCACAATCCCACCCAGACCCCACTCCCGCAACCTCACATATTTACCTTGCTAATCCCCCTGACACTAGGAACAATTTAGCACGGCCAATCAACCTAACCGCATATCTTTGGAGTATGGGAAGAAACCAAAGCACCCGGAGGAAACCCACATAGACACGGGGAGAATGTGCAAACTCCACACAGACAGTGACCCAAGGCTGGAATTGAACCCGAGTCTCTGGCACTGTGAGGCAACAGTGCTAATCACTGTGCCACTATGCCAGCCCATGTCGAATGAGCCATGGATATTTAAATGCTACTTTAGGGCATGATCCAGTTCACACCATTAGAAAGGGACAGAGATGATTGCAAAATATTTGACGCCGGGCACGGAATCGATTTTTAGGTGGCAAAATTGCCCCTGGTATCTAGAACCTCCGTCCATGTAGGAGAGCTAACCTTAACCGATAAGCTGGACAGGGATTCCTGCTTGTGCTTGAGTTGAAGGCTCAATTGTCCATTAAAACCCTGGCAATCAGCGGACACAGATTTAAGCAAACATGTTTTTCAGCAGTGAGTAGTTATAATCTGGAATGCACAGCCTATAAGGGTAGGGGAAAAAGGGATTCAGGAATAACTTTGAAAAGGGAATTAGACAAATGCTTGAAAAAGACATATTTGCTGGATGATGGGGAATTGTGATGTGGAGATGCCGGCGTTGGACTGGGGTAAACACAGTAAGAAGTTTAACAACTACATTTATAAGTTCTGTTTGTGAACAGAATTCCCACTCACCTGAAGAAGGGGCTCAGAGCCTCGAAAGCTTGTGTGGCTTTTGCTACCAAATAAACCTGTTGGACTTTAACCTGGTGTTGTTAAACTTCTTACTGTGATGGGGAATTAACAGGGACTTGTATAATAGTTCTTTCAGAGAGATGGCAGAAACATCATGGGCTGAATGGCCTGCTTGTGTGTTGAATGATTCTACATATATTGCTGTGTGTTGCTTCAGGAACTGCTGGGAGCTGCCTGCGGCGTTTCAGTACAATGCCATTCATGTTTTGCAACATCAACAACGTCTGTAACTTTGCCTCAAGGAATGACTACTCCTACTGGCTGTCAACACCTCAGCCAATGCCAATGAGCATGGCCCCAGTAAATGGAGAGAACATCCGACCCTTCATCAGCAGGTAAGCCTTTATGTCTGTAATGGTTCAAGTTGGTCACCATATATAGGTGGTAAAAAGAAATCTCTGCCATTTTAAAAAATAAATCCAATCATTTTATGCATGGCAGACATATCTGGGTACAGTTATGCTACACAAACACCCACCAAAAGACTCCACAATTTCTGTGAGACTGTTTTTTAAAAAGATATGTCATCCCTCAGTATCCTGGATTCTCGCTCCCAGGTCAGTTGAGCAGAGTCCAGACATTTCCTGGCTCCAGGCCCCCCAATCCCGACCTGGGAAAAAGAGGCTTGGGATTTCTGCTCTGCCTTACTTGGAGACACAGTTTTAAGACTTCTGTTCGCGAGGAAGGAAAGCTTTCAGGGCCAGTCCTTCCTCACAGAAATGTACCATTCTTGGAAGTGTTTGCCAATTTGGTCTTACGTTCTTACCTAAAAAAGAAAATGGCAAATTTTAACTTTGATTTTACTTGTTACAGGTGCACTGTGTGTGAAGCGCCCGCATTAATAATAGCAGTTCATAGTCAGACTATTCAGATCCCATCGTGTCCAGATGGGTGGATCTCATTGTGGATTGGTTACTCCTTCATGATGGTATGCTTTGACTTGACCTTTATTGTTCCTTTTCTTGTCTACCCATCCCATTTGCCCCCTTCATTCAGGACACTCTGCATACCTTTTAACAAGGACAGACTGGCCTTGAAGCTGGTCATAATTGTTGAGGTAACAGGAAACACAAAGAACAGAAAGGAGGGCAATTCTTGTTCAGGTTTAAATGTACCTGATGTAGGCGTAGTCTAGAACACTGTGTACCAATAAAAGGACATCATTATTTGAGCTTTTTCCCAAGTCATGGCCACGGTTAAGTTAGTTTCTATTGGGGAAATGTTCCTGGGTTCAGAGTCCATCTAGTGCCTGAATGACAGGCAGAATGCGGAAGTGGGGGCAATCTAAAACTGAGGGGGTAAAGTTTAAAAATAAGAGATCTTCCTTCTAAGACTGAAATGAGGAGAAAGCTCTTCTCTAAGAGGCTGGTTAATCTTCCCCAGAGAAAGGTCCATCACTGAATTTATTCAATGCTGAGTGAGACAGATTTTTGATCTTCAAGAGAGTCAAGGGTTATGGAGACGGGCAGGAAAATGGAGTTAAGGCCACAGTCAGATCAGCCATGATCTTACTGAATGGTGGAGCAGGCTCAAGGGGCTGAATGGCCTATTCCTGCTCTTATTTGTTATGCTTTAATGAAACTCCCAGCCCGCGTCCTTGCATTTGACTGAAGAGCTACATAGAAGAAAGTGACTGGTACCCGGGTAGGCACGAACAAACTTGTGTTGCTGGCAA
This sequence comes from Mustelus asterias, assembly GCF_964213995.1. Taxonomy (NCBI): domain Eukaryota; kingdom Metazoa; phylum Chordata; class Chondrichthyes; order Carcharhiniformes; family Triakidae; genus Mustelus; species Mustelus asterias. The sequence goes on from NC_135804.1 coordinate 144,717,636, forward strand.
GCCAGTCTCCAGGGCAAACACTCTGTTGCAGTAATGTTCACTGCAGCCATGACATTCTTTGCAGCAGGTTGTTTCCAAGCTACTATTGGGGCAACGCGTCAATAAAAAGCAAAGTATTGTGGATGCTGGAAATCTGAACTTAAAAACAGAAAATGCTGGATAAACTCTGCAGGTCTGGCAGCATCTGTGGCAAATCTGAACAAGAGTCATATGGATTCAAAACGCAAACTCTGTTTCTCCCTCCTCAGTTGCTGCCAGACCTGCTGAGTTTATCCAGCATTTTCTGTTTTTCATTATATTATATATTATATCAGTCAAAATGTAGTCCTTAGAAGCACATTCCCTGTCTGCAAGAGTTAATGCCTTTGTCACTTTTCGAATGAACACCCGGAAACAGCAGAATGATATTTATTCAGATTGTACAATTCCTCAAAAGGTCAGAGTATCATTGATTAAACATTCTTACCTGCAAGCCTCCGAAAAATCCCACCTGATGTTTTCCCTCGTGGGGAATCTAGAACAAGTGTGCACAGTCAAAATAGGTCCCTACCCACCACTTGCTGTGATTACAGTGTACATTTGTCTAATACGCCCCCATCGTTTGGCTCTGGAAGAGAGGGACAGGGTTGAATCATTGGGCTCCACTGCTGGGGTGGGATTTTACCCTGCAAGGTAAGTTCAAAAGGTCTTACCCATGCCCCCTCTATTCCAACCTGATGCCAATTCATGCCCTCCCACCAATCCACATGGGTCCTTATAGCCCCCATACGAACTCAATGCTAACTGGGAGAATGGAAATTGAAGGGCCATGAGATGGTATGTAGGGTATGAGGAGGATGGATGGGAGAGAGGCAAGAATTACATTGAGTTTGCATGGGGAGTGGATGAGATGTGAGGGCTAGAAGGCCTAAAATGTAACCAAACATCTGCCAGAGAACAAAGGTAGGCCTTTTAACCAGCACATCTCGGAACTTAACTGCTCCTATGGCCAACTCTGGTCTGCTTCCAAGGATGGCGGGTCTGAGCCTGGACCATTCAAGGGCCTTTCTACTGAGATGGGTGCAGCAAAGTAGGAAATCGCCCAACTCCAGATGTATCCCTCGGTAGCGAAAACCCAGGTCTATGGTTCAGGTAGTGAAAAAATTCAACGGGAGATGTGAGCAGGGGTTCTCTGTCTCAACACACCTCGTGAGACAACGAAGTATTTTTTTCCACTCAGGTCCTGCTTTATATGTTGTTGTAATTGCATTGGTTGGCTACCCTCTGCCGAACATCTCCACATCTTTGTGGGACATACCACCATTGGAATGGTAATTGTGTGGACTTGTGCACTGTTTTAAAGTTTAAAGTTTATTTATTAGTGTCACAAACAGGCGTACATTAACACTGCAATTAAGTTACTGTGAAAATCCCCTAGTTGCCACACTCCAGTCACTGTTCAGGTACACTGAGGGAGTATTTAGCATGGCCAATGCATCTAACCAGCACGTCTTTTGGATTGTGGGAGGAAACCGGAGCACCCGGAGGAAACGCACGCAGACACAGGGCGAAAGTGCAGATTCCGCACAGACAATGACCCAAGCCGGGAATTGAACCCGGGTCCCTGGCACTGAGAGGCAGCAGTGCTAACCACTGTGCCACCATGCCGCCCACATGATGATACTATGCTTAATTTAAACAGGTGCACCGTTCCTATGATGGTGCCGGGGAGCTAGGCTTAATAACATACACCTGAAATATCATTCAAAGCAACATTAGCAATGAAACGTTAAATGGGTTGAAATGTCAAAAATGTTTTTCTGTTGGTTTTCGCAGCACACCAGTGCTGGTGCTGAAGGATCTGGCCAAGCTTTAGCTTCTCCTGGTTCCTGTCTAGAAGAATTCCGATCTGCACCATTCATCGAATGCCATGGCCGGGGCACTTGCAACTATTATGCCAACTCGTACAGCTTCTGGTTAGCCACGGTTGAGATGACGGAGATGTTCAGGTGAGGAATAGCTAAAATTGTAGCAATCAATTATGTGCACCTTTGAATGCAAATGCCTTGTTCTTTGGTTTTTGCTAATGGTACAATCGCTAGACAAATGGCTACTTCTGTTTATGTTCATTGAGTCATAGACGTTTACAGCAGGAAACAGGTCCTTCAGCCCAACTTGACCATGCTGTCCAGTTTCTACCACTAAGCTAGTCCCAATTGCCTGTGTTTGGCCCATATCCCTCTATACCCACCTTACCCATCATGTTTCATAAATGACCCTGGTACCTTCTGTTGACACAGTAAGAAGTCTCACAACACCAGGTTAAAGTCCAACAGGTTTATTTGGTAGCAAAAGCCACTAGCTTTCGGAGCACTCGCTGCTCCTTCGTCAGGTGAGTGGGATTTCAGTTCACAAACAGGGCTTATAAAGACACAAACTCAATTTACAAAACAATGGTTGGAATGCGAGTCTTTACAGGTAATCAAGTCTTAAAGGTACAGACAATGTGAGTGGAGAGAAGGTTAAGCACAGGTTAAAGAGATGTGTATTGTCTCCAGCCGGGACAGTTAGTGAGATTCTGCAAGTCCAGGCAAGTCGTGGGGGTTACAGATAGTGTGACATGAACCCAAGATCCCGGTTGAGGCCGTCCTCATGTGTGCGGAACTTGGCTATCAGTCTCTGCTCAGCAACTCTGCGCTGTCGTGTGTCGTGAAGGCCGCCTTGGAGAATGCTTACCCGAAGATCAGAAGCTGAATGCCCGTGACCGCTGAAATGTTCCCCAACAGGAAGAGAACACTCTTGCCTGGTGATTGCCGAGCGGTGTTCATTCATCCGTTGTCGTAGTGTCTGCATGGTCTCCCCAATGTACCATGCCTCGGGACATCCTTTCCTGCAACGTATCAGGTAGACAACGTTGGCCGAGTTGCAAGAAGTGGGGGTGTGGGGATAGCCTTGACGAGATGTTCGTCTTCATTGATGACATGTTGAAGGCTCTGGAGAAGATGTCGTAGCTTCTCCGCTCCGGGGAAGTACTGGATGACGAAGGGTACTCTGTCCGCCGTATCCCGTGTTTGTCTTCTGAGGAGGTCGGTGCGGTTTTTTGCTGTGGTGCATCGGAACTTCCCCACACCCCCACTTCTTGCCTTCAAACAACCACACAACCTCAAACAGACCATTGTCCGCAGCAAACTACCCAGCCTTCAGGAGAACAGTGACCATGACACCACACAACCCTGCCACAGCAACCTCTGCAAGACGTGCCGGATCATCGACATGGATGCCATCATCTCACGTGAGAACACCATCCACCAGACATACTCTTGCAACTCGGCCAACGTTGTCTACCTGATACGCTGCAGGAAAGAATGTCCCAAGGCATGGTACATTGGGGAAACCATGCAGACGCTACGACAACGGATGAATGAACACCGCTCGACAATCACCAGGCAAGAGTGTTCTCTTTCTGTGGGGGAGCACTTCAGCGGTCACGGGCATTTGGCCTCTGATCTTCGGGTAAACGCACATGAGGACGGCCTCAACCGGGATCTTGGGTTCATGTCACACTATCTGTAACCCCCACGACTTGCCTGGGCTTGCAAAATCTCACTAACTGTCCCGGCTGGAGACAATACACATCTCTTTAACCTGTACTTAACCCTCTCTCCACTCACATTGTCTGTACCTTTAAGACTTGATTACCTGTAAAGCATTGCATTCCAACCATTATTTTGTAAATTGAGTTTGTGTCTTTATATGCCCTGTTTGTGAACTGAAATCCCACTCACCTGACGAAGGAGCAGCGAGCGCTCTGAAAACTAACCAAATAAACCTGTTGAACTTTAACCTGGTGTTGTGAGACTTCTTACTGTGTTTACCCCAGTCAAATGCTGGCATCTCCGCATCACACCTTCTGTTGAGTCATGTTGCCCCAGGTGTCTTCTGGTACTCACCCAACTGTTTATCCTTTGTATGTAAATCTCAACAGCAGATGTTGGCTGCTGTTTGGTTGCAGCCGTATTAAATTTGCCACCAACTTCCCACCACAAGTAATCTTGATACTCAGAGCTCACTGCCACCATTAAAATTAAACTGACCGTAGATGTCCCTGCATGGGCAGTACTCCCTCCAATCAGGGTGATGGAAATGTTAAAATGGCTCCCTCCCATATCCATGCACAGACCTGAAATTGATCCTGTGATGTCTGAACTTTTATTTTCTCCTTTTCCATGTTGATGGGATGTGAGCATCACTAGAAATTCCATTTTGTGTTCCCCATTTCTATTGCCCTTGAGAAGGTGGTGGGCTGCCTTCACAAATTGCTGGGATCCATCTGGTGTAGGTACACCCACAGTTCTGTTTGGAAGCGAGTTCCAGAGTTTTGACCAAGTAACAGGGAAGGAAGAGTGATATAGTTCCAAGTCATGATGGCTTGGAGGGAAACCCACAGGTGGTGGCGGTGTTCCCATGTATCTGCTGCCCTTGTCCTCCTCGGTGGTAGATCCTGGGTTTGGAATGTGCTGCCTAAGGACCTTTGGCAAGTTTCTCCAGTACATCTTGTAGATGATACACCTGTTGCCCCTCTGCACCAGTAGTGGAGGAGTGAATCTTTAAGGTGATATGTAAGATGCTGATGAGATGGGCTGCTTTGTCCTGGATGATATCAAGCTTCTTGAGTGTTGTTGGATCTGCACTCATCCAAGCAAGCGAGGAGTATTCCATCACATTCCTACCTTGTGCCTTGTAGATGGTAGACAGGCTTTGGGGAGTCAGGAGATTAATTACTTACCACAGAATTCCTAACCTCTGACCTGCTATTGTAGCCACAGTATTTATATGGCTGGTCCAGTTAGGTTTCTGGTCAATGGTATTCCCCAGGGTGGTGGGGGATTTAGTGATGGTAATGCCATTAAGAGGAGATGGTTAAATTCTCTCTTATTGGAGAGAGCCATTGTCTGGCACTTGTGGAATGCAAATGTCACTGAATTTCTATGTTTCTATAGAGGTATATAAGATGTTGAGAGGCATAGATTGGGTGGACTCTCAGAGGCTTTTTCCCAGGGTGGAAATGGCTGCTACGAGAGGACACAGGTTTAAGGTGCTGGGGAGTAGGTACAGGGGAAATGTTAGGGGGAAGTTTTTCACACAGGGTGGTGGGCGAGTGGAATCGGCTGCCGTCAGTGGTGGTGGAGGCAAACTCAATAGGGTCTTTTAAGAGACTCCTGGATGAGTACATGGGACTTAATAGGATGGAGGGTTATAGGTAGGCCTAAAAGGTAGGGATATGTTCGGCACAACTTGTGGGGCCGAAGGGCCTGTTTTGTGCTGTAGTTTTCTATGTTTCTACTTGTCAGACCAAATTTTAATGTTGCCCAGGTCTTAAAGAATGCGAGTTTAGACTGCTTCAGTATCTGAGAAGGTGCGAATGGTGCTGAACATTGTGCAATCATCAGTGGACATTCTCATTTCTGACCTTATGATGGAGGGAAGGTCATTAATGAAGCAGCTGAAGATGGTTGGGCCTTGGACACTATCCTGAGGAACTCTTGAAGTGATGCCCTGGTGCTGAACCGTCCTGTCCTTGACCTCCAACCATCTTCCTTTGTGAAAGATATGACTCCAACAATGGAAAGTTTTCCCCCTGGTTCCCATTGACTTCAATTTTACTAGGGCCTGTTGCCATTCTGCCTTGATGTCAAGGGCAGTTACTTTCACCTCACCTCTTGAATTTAGTTCTTTTGTCCATGTTTGGACCAAGGCTATAATGAGATCTGAAGCGTAGTGGCTCACGCAGAACCACTGGGTCTGCCCTGGCTCAATGACTATATCCGTCAAAATATCCAGGTGCCACTTCCCCTGGTTCTGGGTAAAAAGTGATTGTGAAGAATTCTGCATCATTCAGTAACTTGAAAAGGGATGATTCTAGGGAGGGTGACTGTCACAAATTTAAAATAATTATTGTGCACTGTGTGGTTTGGTTTGATTTGATTTATTATTATCACATGTATTAGTATATAGTGAGAAGTATTATTTCTTGCACGCTATACAGACAAAGCATACCATTCATAGAGAAGGAAAGAAGAGAGTGCAGAATGTAGTGTTACAATCATAGATAGTGTGTAGAGAAAGATCAACTTTGTGCGAGGTAGGTCCAAAAAAGTCTGATGGCAGCTGGGAAGAAGCTGTTCTTGAGTCGGTTGGTGCGTGATCTCAGACTTTTGTACCTTTTTACCGATGGAAGAAGGTAGAAGAGAGTGGCCAGAATTTTACCGCCTCGCCTGCCCCAGAATCAGAGCGGGTGAGGCTCACCAAACGGCATTCTCCACGGACGTCGCTCTTGGACGGGATCCTACGAGTTTTGGGCAGGCGGGGTGGTAAAATTCCGGCAAGTATGTTTGGGGTGGGTGGGGTCCTTGATTATGCTGGCTGCTTTTCCGAGACAGTGGGAAGTGTAGACGGAATCAATGGATGGGAGTGTGGGATTGAAAAATGAAGATCTAGACCTGTACAGAATTAGCAATCATTCGGTACTGCTGGTCTCAAGATTTCTGAGCTAGGGAGGGGAAATCAAGATAGGTTCCTCGTTTCAGACCATTATCTTATGTACCCTGCTGGAAATGCATGCACATGATGCTCCAATCTGGCTCCACTGTGGCAGCATAGAGCATAGAACAGTACAGCTCAGGAACAGGCCCTTCGGCCCACAATGCTGTGCCGAACATAGCCTGCGACACTCCAGAACCCGTCACCCAGTGCATGCCAGTGCCTTCAGGAGAGGTAGGGTGGTGTTGGACATGTCTAGAATGGGTACCTCTATTTGTGTAATAAAGTTAGTTTGGTTTTTACTTCCTCGTTTATTTATCCCTTCCGTACAACAGTAAACCGCAATCCGAGACTCTGAAAGCTGGAGAACTCCGAACACGCGTGAGCCGCTGTCAAGTGTGTATGAAAAGGACGTAATGCATTGGCAGCCGGCACTGAAACAACAACCCGAAATCGGCCGAGAAGAAGAAATCCAGCTCAATAAGTAAAAAACAAACTGTAGGGCGCTCTGTCTTCCATTTACAATGGTGCTACTGTGCGAAGCAAAAACAAACACACAAAAAAACAAAAAAAAACTGTTCACACATAATATTCGTTTGTACGTACCTCATGTAAAGAGTAATCAGTGCATTTTGGAAAGTAACAAGCAAGAAACTGCGGCGTTGTGGAGCGAGAAACAGTGGTGCCTCCTGTTCTGTTTCTGTAGTGGGAAGAGGTGACCCCAAAATGGCACTTTCTGTCAATTTAAGAGTAATGCACTGAAAACATTACAACAACGAGACTGCTTACATCTTCATTTTATTTTTGTTTGTTTTTGAAAGCAATTTTTTTTCTCATGGTGCTACTAACCAACTACTGCATCCAGGTTCTTAAATATTAATAATTAATAATCAACCTGTTACTTCCTCGGTTTTTTTTGTAAGTACTGAAAAATGTGTATATGATGTATCCAGGCTTTTATCACTTGAAGAATCTCAGCGTCACAATTCTCACCAATAACATCAATTTGTGCTTCACATATTAACGGCTCAATTAGCATTTTTACCTATTATTGTTAAAAGTAGCAGAATTGTGGAAACAAAAATTGCAGTATTTTCTACTATTGGATTCACTTTACGGGATTCCCTACTTTACTATCGAACTACTGATTTGTTTTATTTTTGCTTTTTGCAGGCAATTTAAAAATGTTCCCTTCTCTCGACCCTTTGTCCTCCCTCTTAAAAGATAAGCTGCAGTTTGCAATTATTAAAAAAAAAGTTTCTGTTTTGGAAATTGTAAAAAGTTGTATTTGTAGTTATGATCAGGGGTTTTTAATATGCAAAAATTATACACTGTGCTACACAATTACAGCTTTCCCAAGGGGCCTTTAAATGTTAAATATACTTTTTTTTGTATTGTCTGAAATTATGTAAAATGATTAGCCATAAGAAGTGCCTGTGAAGAGAGATCAAACTGTGTTTATAAACCATTTTCAATTGAATCAGATCCCACTTGGTCCGAACATTTCTGCTTTTTTCCCACCATCGTTACCATAGAGCAAACACACAAAAAGCTTACCAAAGGTTCATTTATTTTAACTTCAGCAAAGATGTGTCTCTCTCCAAAAGTGTTCTTTCTTGTATATTATCCAGGACAGTTCCAAATGACTTTATAAAACAAAAAAAAATACAAATCTGAAATAAAGGAAACATTGACTTAAAAATACGTGTCTTTTAACTGTTCTCTTATTGACTTCTAAAAATGGGTTTTTAATAAAATTTCTAAACATAATTTGATTCTCCTGTTTTAGCTGTTATTGGGTCATTTTCTTCCCCTCCCCCGCTTCTACCCCAGATTGCTCCCAGCATCATGCACCTCATTTCCCATGACCTAGCTGATCTAAATGGAGACTCGCTGATGAATGACTGGAGCAACCCAAAGTCTCGCTTCCTTAACACGCAATGTGCCGGTCCCATGTGTGCCAGTCCCAAAGTGTACTTACCCAACAATACTGCTAATTACCAATCTTAAAATACAGCCTCTGACCTATAGGCTGTTGGAGAGCTTTTGCTGCTCTTTAGTCAGCTGGCTATGACTACATGATCCGGAAGTTAGTTGTGGTCTATTTTCGTGCACATTGCCAGTGATAGTCTGCTGATGGCTATCGCCCAAAATTGGGTGTGGTTTCACATTATTTGGCATTGTTGTTGGTACTGTCCACACCTCTATGGTATGTCCACCCCATTTTACATTGTTGCATGTCTATAGATATAACACTTGGGACGAATGAGATCAAAGGTGATGGAGAGAAAGCAGGATTAGGCTATTGAGTTGGATGATCAGCCATGATCGTGATGAACGGTGGAGCAGGCTTGAAGGGCCGAATGGCCTCCTCCTGCTCCTATCTTCTACGTTTCTATGTCGAGCTTCTACCTCACTACCACTAGGCCTGCGATTTAATCCCATAGTGAGGTGAAGCTGGAGCAGCAATGGAATGAGCTGATCATGAGTACGTTAGAATCAGTTGGAGCATTCCTGTCGCCAGGACAACGGCTTCTGTTTCACACAGTACTATCCAATTTAGCACATGCACCTTGGGACAGACATTAGGCTCCCATTTGACCTGTGCAGCCAGAGGGGACTCATGCCTAATTCACATTGTCACAACTTCTCCCCTCGATTCAGTTTTAAAAGGCTCATGAAAAATGATGTAAATAATTTTGGGTATCTTCACAACGAATCACTGTGACGGACCTTTTAGTTATTGCAGGAACATCATGCAAATCAAACAACTTTGATAAAGGCAAAATACTGCGGATGCTGGAATCTGAAACAAAAACAGAAAATGCTGGAAAATCTCAACAGGTCTGACAGCATCTGTGGGGAGAGAATAGAGCCGTTGTTTCGAGTCTGGATGACGCTTCATCAGTAAGGAGTCTAACAACACCAGGTTAAGGTCCAACAGGTTTATTTGGTAGCAATCGCCACTAACCTAGTGTTATTAGACTCCTTACTGTGTTTACCCCAGTCCAACGCTGGCATCTCCACATCATGACCCTTCATCAGCCAGCTCTGATGAAAGGTCATCCAGACTCAAAATGTTGGCTCTATTCTCTCTCCACAGACGCTGTCAGACCTGTTGAGATTTTCCACCATTTTCTGTTCAAATAATTTTGGGCTGGTTGCATGTGACAAATATTAAATTGACTTTTCTGGACTGTTTTCCTCCATTGCTGGCTACTTTCTCTTAAAAGACAAGATAATAAAAATAATTGAAACAAAACATAGGGTGACTCTCCTTGTCTGTGTTCTTCTGAATGGAGACCTCTTCTTGCTTGGATCTCTACATTTCCACTGAGATCATCTCACCACGGGGTGAATCCAGCCCTGGTTATGGTAAGGTGTCACTGCTTTAAAATGTTTTAATCTGGATCCCAGCTAAGAAAATTCCACCAAATGGGACTGAGTGTAATTCAGGACCAGTTCAGCAGCTTTATACAGAAAAATTGGAGATGGGGCGGAGGGTGGGGTGGATTCCAGACAAATGCTGATACCAGTCACCTGCTGTTGGGATTAAGGTCATATTGCTGCATCTTTCGACATGCTGCATTTGAATCCATGCACACTTCACTCCATGATACATCAGAAAACTTGCAAAGTAAAGAGAGTAATGTATGTGCGTAGCCGGTTAATCAGGCTGTGTGAAATCCATTAATGGAAGATAGCAAAAAGAGGGACCGAACCATGTCATGTACCCTTTTCATCTATGTGGCCAGCTGACTGTGATAAAGGCGGGTGCGTTACATGGTTTAGCGTACTGACTTTATGCACATCCTCCAGGGGAAAGTGGAGCAATTTAGAGCGTTTGGGATGGAGAAATGTTACTTTTTCTCATACATACTGTTCAATATTGGGGCCAGCTGCAAGTGTTTCCAGGAGATAGGTAGGCATGCTTTCTCAAATAAATCATCCTCTGACATACATTTTACTCAGTAATTCTACATTGTAATCATGACTGGTCAGATTGTTTTCCATTGTTTATGACAACTTGTACCTGGAGGTACCTTAAGGCCTGTATTGTATGGTAAAATGTCTGCATTTTAAAAAGCTTAATAAAACTACAGTTTTTAAACAGAAATAGCATTCCATTCTTCAGCATGTTGTCCAATTTTTATGTCACAGCACAATGTTTACACAGAAAGATTTGCAGTTGGAAGTCTGAAGTGTGTGGAATTCCTGACCCAAGTTTCATATTTCTGACAAAGGTGAGTTATCCATATGAGGCTTCTGTAGTAATGCTCTTCCTCCTATGCACACATGTAACCTTCCATATTGTCTGATATATCTTCCTATATGGATCACGGTCCCTCAGAGGAGTTCTGAACCCTAGCCTGCATGAGGAGAGCTTTTGAAAAGCAAGGTCGATTGTCAGAAAAACCCACCTGGTTCACTATTGTCCTTCAGGGAAGGAAATCTGCCTTCCTTACCTGGTCTGGCCTACATGTGACTCCAGAGCCACAGCAATGTGGTTGACTTTCAATTGCCCTCCAATGGCAACTAGGGATGGGCAATAAATGCTGGCCAGCCAGCGATACCCATATCCCATGAATGAATTTTAAAAAGCTCCCTTTGTGCCTGCCATGCCAGGTATTACCCGAATCCAGCCCCCTAGGCTCTGATGCCCCAATGCCAAGCTTTGCCTTTTCACCAACTCCCTGGTAAGTACGAATAGCTACAATGCAGTTGTAGGCCTCTCCAGGCTGAAACTGTCCTCTTGTTACAGCACGTGGTCTAGCTGGGGCCTGGGTCAGGAGTTTTGACTGCATTGTTCCAGTGCATTGAATCTGCCAGGCAAGATGGTCCCAAAAGAAATTTGACCCTAGTCTTTCCCAGGATCTTAAAACTGTGGAACTCCACGCATCACCTTAGCCTGCTTTTTCCTTTACAATTTCCGGGCCTGTAAAAAGTTAACTCAGGATTCTGTAATCATTCCTTCCTAACTTACTTCTTCTCCAATTCTGTTGGCGGCCTTTCACCTACATTTCTCAATAGTCGAGAAAGCACATTTAAGCAGAATTCCAGACCCAAAGTGGCATTTTCTGCAAAACCAATCACTTTTAGGGATACACTTGCTGAGTCTACAGCAGCAGCCAGTTACCTCATCAACAGCCAGGCCTTAGAAAAGTTAGACTCTAATACAAACATTATTCACGCACAAACCCTCTGAGGAATTTTGGTAACTGAGCAAACTGTCTGAGTCATTCAGGAGATTCAAACAGAATGTAACATCAATGCCAAAACCCCACCACGTTCGGAATGAAACCTTGTGGGGAGTTGCAGTGGAGATTGCTTAACATTTCTGTGATTCAGCACTTAACCAGCCCTCTGTTCCCTATCATCTGCCAAGAACAAGTATGAAACTTTCTCAAGTTAATGAATGGTAACAGGAGTCCGCGGAATTGCATCCAGAATGATTCGGCACTTTCGAGAGAGAAGAATCCAAAAGTTCAAAAAGAGAAGTGGAACTTTCTTCAGAAAGTGTTTTAAGTTTTACTTGTGGGATGTTCTCATTCACCTCCTGTATCATCTACTCAAAATGACAAGAGGCAATCCAGTTCTTAACCTTGCCATGGACGCAGGGTCCTATTTTACCATTTTGATTCGAAACTGGGAGTGTTTCAGATCCGACTTTTAGACCCATTCTCAGGCGCCCCCATACGCACTCTGCAAAAATATCAGTGATTCCGAATCGCGCTGCACAAGCCTGTGGGCGGGGCTTAACGCGCCCGAAACCCTGCAGCTCCGATCGACACCTTCAACTGCTCATGCGCAGAGAAAAATGATAGAATGCGGCTCCCCTGCCACATCCTTCCTGGGCCGGATAATGCCTTCCCCCAGGCCCCCACAGACATTGCTCCACCACCCACAACATTACTGACCCCCCTTATTCCCCCCAACCCCCCCCCCCCCCCCGCCACCCGGACCGATTGCCGCCATTTTTGGGCCTTGGTAAAGGGGGAACCGGCGCGGAGGCGGGTGCGGACTGCACTACTCGCCTCACACCCAACTTTACCAAGTTTTCGCGCCCGAAAACACGCGCAACTTGATGGTAAAATCAGGTCCACAGAGTCCATCTGAAATTGTTCTGTTTTAAAAGAACGAAGCATTCAAACCTCTTCGAAATGCAATGTGATTTGTCTAAATTTTTACACCTGAGGGCAGCACAATGTCACAATGATTAGCACTTACAGCACCAGGACCAGGGTTCAATTCCCAGCTTGGGTCACTGTCTGCGGGGAGGGAGTCTGCACATTCTCCCCGTGTCTGCGTGGGTTTCCTCCGGGTGTTCTGGTTTCCTCCCACAGTCCAAAGTTGTGCGGGTTAGGCAGATTGGCCATGCTAAATTGTCCCTTAGTGTCAAGCGGACTGGCTAGGGTAAATGCATGGGGTTATGGGGATAGGGCTTGGGTGGGATTGTGGTCGGTGCAGACTCGATGGGCCGAATGGCCTCCTTCTGCACTGCAGGGATTCTATCATTCTATATAATTGGGTACAATTGAACACAAGCATAGCATTTTGATGCAGCACCCTTGTTCATGCATTCCAATGTAGAACAATTCCGGATGTAATCATGAAATGTGCCCAACTATTTGATTATTAACATTCAGTATGGATGCGAACACATTCCAGGGATACTTAGCCTTTGTGTGAGGAATATTCTAGCATTTCCTAATAGATTAGGCTGAATTGCTCATACCATGATTTACAAATTAGATTTTTGAAAGCTGATTTGCAGTTCACATAAGATTGCTTCACAAATCAATTGCACATGTACCAAGTCTGAAGTATACTTGGCTACACTTAATTCAACATAGCATCGGGTTTATACAACATAGCTGAGCAGACGTATTAGAGATTTCAGTTAAGGGGCTCCTGTGCCCTATTTTAGCTCAATGCTGTTTTGGTCTCCTTATATGGCAGACTAATTGTGTTTGGAAGGATGACAGGTTTACGGTGACCTATTTTTCTTTCCAAAAATGTAAAGAATGTGGGTTTGATAGGTGGGGGAAGGACAGAATGGTGCATTGTTAACCACATACGCTGCAATCAATGACAAAGAACTTCAACTCATTGCATGGTGTTGAAAAGTAAAATCTGTTTTGAAATGAGGTCTCCTTTGATCTGATTTGATTTGATTTGATTTATTATTGTCACATGTATTAGTATACTGTGAAAATCATTGTTTCTTGCGCGCTATACAGAGAAAGCATACTGTTCATAGAGAAGGAAATGAGAGAGTGCAGAATGTAGTGTTACAGTCATAGCCAGGGTGTAGAGAAAGTTCCATTTAATATGAGGTAGGCCCATTCAAAAGTTTGATGGCAGCAGGGAAGAAGCTGTTCTCGAGAAAAGATTTACTAGGATGCTACCGGGACTTGAGGGTTTGACTTATAAGGAGAGGCTGGATAGACTGGGACTTTTTTCTCTAGAGCGTAGGAGGCTGAGGGGTGATCTTATAGAGGTCTATAAAATAATGAGGGGCACAGATCAGCTCGATAATCAATATCTTTTCCCAAAGGTAGGGGAGTCTAAAACTAGAGGACACAGGTTTAAGGTGAGAGGGGAGAGATACAAAAGTGTCCAGAGGGGCAATTTTTTCACGCAGAGGGTGGTCAGTGTCTGGAACAAGCTGCCAGAGGTAGCAGTAGAGGTGGGTACAATTTTGTCTTTTAAAAAGCATGTAGGCAGTTACATGGATCAGATGGGTATAGAGGGATATGGGCCAAATGCGGGCAATTGGGATTAGCTTAGGGGTTTAAAAAAAAGGGCGGCATGGACAAGTTGGGCCAAAGTGCCCGTTTCCATGCTGTAAACCTCTATGACTCTATGACTCTATGAGTCGGTTGGTACGTGGCCTCAGACTTTTGTATCTTTTTCCCAACGGAAGAAGGTGGAAGAGAGAATGTTTGGGGTGCGTGGGGTCCTTGATTATGCTGGCTGCTTTGCCGAGGCAGCGGGAAGTGCAGAGTCAATGGGTGGGAGGCTGGTTTGCGTGATGGACTGGGCTTCGCTCACGACCCTTTGTAGGTTCTTACTGTTTTGGGCAGAGCAGGAGCCATGCCAAGCTGTGATACAACCAGAAAGAATGCTTTCTACGGTGCATCTGGTGAGGGTCGTAGTGCACGTGCCAAATTTCCTTAGCCTCACAATCAAGACCAGTATCATTTTTGTTCTGAGCTATTACTTCTTTCACTTCTTTGTGTTTACTGTGTCTGACTGAAGGAGCTGCAGCAGTGACTCTGACTTTGCTCAACCCAATAATACAAGGGGGTCGATGGGCAGAATTTTTCTCCCTCTCCACGGCGTGTTTCACAGTTCACTGGCAATGGGATCTTATGATCTACTGTTGTCAACGGGGTTTCCCATTGAATGCACTCCTCACTGCTGGGAAATCCATGGTGGGGGCGCACCGTCAGCGGGATTGTAAGATCCCACTGGCATAAACGTTAGCAAGATTTCTTTCAGCAGAGTCATCCAAACTCATAGAGTCATAGAGGTTTACAGCATGGAAACAGGCCCTTCGGCCCAACTTGTCCATGCCACCCTTTTATTTACCACTAAGGTAGTCCCAATTGCCTGCATTTGGCCCATATCCCTCTATACCCATCTTACCCATGTAACTGTCCAAATGCTTTTTAAAACACAGAATTGTACCCGCCTCTATTACTACCTCTGGCAGCTTGTTCCAGACACTCACCACCCTCTGTGTAAAATAATTGCCCCTCTGTACCCTTCTGTATCTCACCCCTCTCACCTTAAACCTATGCCCTCTAGTTTTACACTCCCCTACCTTTGGGAAAAGATGTTGACTATCTAGCTGATCTATCCCCCTCTTTATTTTATAGACCTCTATAAGATCACCCCTCAGCCTCCTACGTTCCAGGGAAAAATGTCCCAGTCTATCCAGCCCCTCTTTATAACTCAAACCATCAAGTCCCAGCAGCGTCCTCGTAAATCGTTTCTGCACTCTTTCTAGTTTAATAATATCCTTTCTATAATAGGGCGACCAGACTCGAAACCTTAGCTTTGTTCTCCCTCCACCAATGTGGTCAGACCTGCAGGGATTTTCCAGTATTCTTTGTTTTTGTACAAGGGACCAAATTGGTGTAGGGATAGTTATGAACCTGGGTTGGTTCAATATTGCTGGACTAGAGTGGCAGATTCTTCCACCCTACTAAGAATGATGAACAGGTTTCTGGGACTGGAGGCCCAGTAGCTGTGCTCGCAGTGATGTCAGGTGGCATTCCCACTGTGAGAGGAAGGCATTGCTGAGGCGGGCAAGGCACAAGGGCTCCTCAGTAGGGAGGGGCCCCTGGTTGCCTGCATGGAAGCCCAAATATAATGAGGCCCGCAGCCAATAAGGTCATCAAGGTGCAAAGGAAACTCCTCCGCAGGATTGCTTTTGGACACAATTGCAACCTTTCATCCCCACAGCCTTGTCATTGGGGTATGGAGCCTCTGACTGTGATATCCACCTGGCAATCAGAAGGCTGCCTTGATTCAGTTTGCGGACTCGGCACGTGGCAGGGGGCCAGTCTGCCAGCGGAAATACATTGACAGCACAAGAAAACAGTGCCTTGATGTCTCCAAATTGTCTGTCTGCCTTCATGGAGGCAATAGCTGACCAAATTCCCAGGTTGGCCCTGGGGGCAAGTCTCCAAGATGGGAATCCACTGGGGAGTCATCTGGATGTCACACCCTTTATTTACCTACCACTGGGCATCGCAGGGGCCCCTTTTATCACATTTTAATTTGATATTTTATGTTTCCTTTCCACTTTGTCCTTTGTCTCAGGCAGTTCCCCTCCTTTTGGGATCTGCCCCTTTTAATTTGTCCCTAAGTTAATTTGATTTAGTTTATTTGGTTGGCAAAAAGATCGATAACAGGCAATGGCTTGTCCGGAAGGAACTCATCACCTGAGCCCTTTATCGGGCAGATATCGGGAAGGGTCTGCAGAATTGTTTTCCGGGTCGGGACTTATGTGAGAAATATTGGGGCGATTTTCCCAGAAAAGTTCTAAGAGCTGAATTCATGAGAAAACTGGTGTAATTCACGATTATTTTTTCAGTGGGAGTTCAGACTTGAATCTCCCACACTATGTGCGATGCAGAGGTCACAATCGTGAAACTCATTAAAAGCTTGGGGGGGCTGGGCCTATTCACACCGGAGTCTGACAGTTCCGGAACTCTGCGCCTGCGCAGTGGCCCCAATCTGTCAGCCTGCAGTTTGCTGGCTAGCTCAATCGCAGGCCAGCCCCAGGCCCTCACAGTGGTGCCCCTCCTGAGACCCCCATGACCATTCCCGGGCCAGCCCCGAGCCCCTCTCCTCGTCCAGGAGCGCCCTGATCTCCAGCAACCCCCTCCCCAGCAGTGACGATCCCCCCCACCTCCCACCAACCCAGCAGGCCCCCATCCCCCATGGGAGGCAGAGTGCCCCCGGGAGGCCGACCCCCCCCACCCTGCAGACCTCCCCCCATGGAAAGCAGGCCACCCCCCCCCCCCCGGCGAGGCAGACCCCCCACCCCCAGCAGACCCCACCCCCCAACCCACCCCGATCATTGCCTCCCTCCAGTCCTGACCAGATCTCAATGGAAAGTGGCAGCAGGACCTTCCACCCCTACTGATCGCCCCTAAGCCCCACTCCCAGCCCTGCCCCTAGGCCCACCACCTTTGCACTGCCTGATGCCCAGTGGGCAGTGCCAAGTTGCCCATGCCCAGGGGGCACCACCTCACCACCCAACCCCTTGGTGGGGGGCCCCGATTGCCTGCCCCTTCACCCCAGCGGGGTCGTTCATCGCTCTCCGAAAGTGGGGAGCTACTCTAAACCCCGCCAGAGTGAAGTTGTACTGGCGGGTGGGAGATGCTATCGGGCCCGGGGACTGAAGTCTCCGGGCCCGATAATGACATTTAAATGACATTAAAATGAGATTCAAATAACTTACTTGCTGACCCCACCGTTTTCCTATGTTGTCCTGACCGTGCCGGATACCTAGCACTGGGAGATGAGCGCGTGTCGGGAACGGATGCTTGAATCCCGCAAATTGGCGCACACGCAAGTCTCCCGGCCCGCGCACTAAAAAAATTAGCGTGTCGGAATGGGAGAATCGCCCCCGTTGTTCCGGTTGGGACTCGTGTATTCCAGAAGGCAAAACCCGAGAAGGTGACATCCTGGACAACGAAACCCTGGATGACAAATCCAGAGTTAGGTGCTCATGCATCTGAACGCACGATGGCCAATGATACAGCAATAATAATCAGGGGTGTGTAAGAGGCCAGAATTAGAGGAGTGCAGAGATTTTGGAGGGATGTAGGACTGGAGGAGATTACAGAGGTACCAGGTCATGGAAACGATGCTGAGATTAATCAGACATGGAAACATATTGATTTCTTCACCCTCCTTAACACAGAAGCAACGAGGTCAACTTTAGTACCGCAAAAGTTGCTGAACTAGCTGAGATCAGCTAGTTCAGCACAAATCAGTAGGTGAATCTGTGACTCCTTTGAGCTGTCTGCCCAAAAGCAGTGCACTCCAGTCTATGGTGCTGGTTTTTCCGAGAAAATGATTGACTAATTCAGTTAAACATTGCTGCAAATCCTTAATTACTAGCACTGGTTAATAGATCACCAACACTAATGCTAAAACTAGCCCAGTGAATCATCGTCAACATAAGGCTGTTTAACTTCAACTGGTACCTACCTCTTTACCTGGGACTTGCAGGTAATTACACCAGTTTCTCTGAAGGTGGAACAAAAATGAAGGAAAGGAGGAAGAAGATAATGGTCGGAATTTTACCGGCACGCCCGCCCCGATTCCGGAGGCGCGTGAGGCTCAGCGAACGGCATTCTCCGTTGGCCTCAGGCGGGACCGTACAAACCTCAGGCAGATGTGCCGGTAAAATTCCGCCCAATGCGAGCATTGGCTGAGCACCTCAGCAAACACAGGAAACAGACATGTCCATGTTCTAAACTCGGTGCATTTCCATTGAAACACTGAACATTACCCAACTGAGTATCTATAGGTTAACGTCACTAAGAAACCCAACACAGTGTTACAACCACGTGAGGAGGGGTAAAAATTATTCCCCTTTAAAACCACTCCAGGTCTGACCATAACAGGTTTTTCTCCTGTGAATTTAGAGAGGATGCGCTTTGTCAATATTTAGGATTCCCACTCAACACGCTTTCAGAATTAATCAGGCAGGTTGTCTGCGGTTAAACTACAAGACAAGGTTATTGAACTTATTCCCTGAATTTTAAAAATAGCTAAATTGCAACCACCATTCTCACGTCATACATATTCCCCGGTCCACACGCACATTGGTATAGATGGTATAATAACAAGATTGGTTAAGGGTTTGTACTACAATTCACAGAATAGATAAAACAAAAGGGCAAAACAGTTTACTTTCCTTTAGCTGGTCTCAGTGTGGTGATTCCACATTGTGGTCATTTTGTTCCATTGTCTTCCTGCGTGTAGTTGTCAGGGCAAGTTTCCATGTCTTATTCCCAAAAGATCTCCGCTGGCAATAGATTTCTCTTCTCAGGGTGGTTACTTTGCAAATCCAGGCACAACACTTTCAGTGGAAAGGGAGAGGGGGAGCAAATAGCTTTTGCAGCCTCTGTTGGTACAGCATTCTGATCTCTGACTGCTCTCCTGCCTGGTAACAGTCCCTTAAACTATCTTGCAGGCTGTATATTCCAGAGGCAATTCTATTAATGCATGTCTGCTGCAATCATTGTCTTTTGAACAGGTAATTGCATTTCGATGGCTCAACTCAGAAACTTTTGCAAAGTTTCAGGATAGCATTAAACCAACAGGAGATGAGGTCTTTCAGGCTCCCTAGGGGGAGTTGAGTGTCTGCACCTTTTCATCCCACTTGTGGAATGAAAGCTTGTCGATTCTGTTACCTGGCAGACCTCCATTGTCAAAAGAGAATTTCAAATCATTTTTTAGCCAGGAAAAGAAAAATAATTTGTATCTTAAGGAAAAATACACATTCTCATAACAATAGATCTGGCAGCTGAGCACGGTTTTCCTGCCCTTTAGGGCGGGAATTACCAGCCGTGCTCACCCCAAGGTCCACCCGAGGTCTATGGACCTTTGCATGTTCCTGTCCCGCTCACTATGATTCCCGTGGCGGGTGGGACAGAAAGATTCCACACTTAATTCCTTCTTCCTACATGGTTAGATTTCAGGAATATTCAGCAGGTCAGGTAACACTTATTTTATTCATTCATGGGACATGGGCATTGCTGGCTGGGCCAGCATTTATTGGCCATCCCTAATTGCACTTAGAGGACAGTTGAGAGTCAACCACATGGCTGTGGCTCTGGAGTCACATGTAGGCCAGACCAGGTAAGGACAGCAGATTTCCTTCCCTAAAGGACATTAGTGAACCAGATGGGTTTTTCTGACAATCGACAATGGTTTCATGGTCATCAGTAGATTCTTAATCCCAGATATTTTTAAATCGAACTCAAATTCCACCATCTGGCACAGCGGGATTCAAATTCAGGTCCCCAGAACATTAGCTGAGTTTCTGGATTAATAGTCTAGCGATAATACCACTAGGCCATCGCCTCCCAAATGACCATGGGGAGGCAATGGTCTAGTTGTGGAAGGAGAAATAGTGTTTAAGTTTCAGGTCAATGACGTCTCGGCAGAACTGAAAAAAATTCTAACAAAAGACCATCATCCTGAAGTGTTAACTATTTCCCTCTCCACTGATGTGCTTGATCTGTTGAGTATGTCCAGTATTTTCTGCTTTTATTTTAGCTTATCAGCACGTGGTATTTTGTTTTTGTCTCACCAAGCACTAGTTCATCTGCTCGTCAAGCTCTCCTCTTGAAAAGTAAAGCTTACATAATGGATTCACATGTCTGCAGGAGTATGTGTACTTTTCTTGTAAATGTAGTTGTGGACTCTCCAGGATCACTTTTTTTTTATTATTCATTTGTGGGCTGTGAGGGTTGCTGGCAAGGCCAGAATTTGTTGACCATCCCTCATTGCCCTTGAGAAGGTGGCCTTGCTTTTCACTTATAAAAGTAAGGCCAATGCCGGCAAACCAGAATGTGAGGGAACTGAAGAATTTTCACTCCTTTACATGGGAGAATGATTACCGTTTGGACACAAGTGTATATTTAAGTCCCAGCATATAAGGTAGGGTGCAAGGCGCAGTTGTTTAGTTTTTGTTGTATTTTGGTTCCCAGATGTTGTTAATAATCACATTTTAAGGTTACAAAGGTGAGAAGCATTTTATCTTTAATTTTACCATGCTGTCTGGCTCAAAAGAAAAAACAGATTGAACTTATTATTTACACATCATTTCAGTCTCTACAGCTGTGAAATGTGGTCCCCTGGAACACCTGCACATAATACATTAGTTCCTGGCTAGGTAGTTCCTGGCTATTCACAGATAATACAGCAATCCATAACATAAGAAATAAACCAATAAACTTTGCTGTCTGGTTCAAAAGGAAAACCAGATTGAACTGGATATGTACTCATCACTCCAGTCTCTAGTGCAGATGTGAAATGTTGCCCCTGGAACACTTATACATAACACATTAGTTCCTAGCTAAATAGCTCCTGGTTTTTTACAGATATTTACAGACAATACAACAATGTATAACATGGGAAATAAACCAACAAACCTTTATGTATGTGGCAGTTTGAGTTAACAAGTGCAATGGCATGAATCATGCTTGCCCTGCTCTCACTATCACCCACACAAATTTATTATTGGTTATCCTTTACTTGTTACAGCAAGCAGATCTCTATGGCAACCTTTGTAGAATTATCAGGAATGTCATGCAAAACAGTTTAGCAAGTCTGAACACAATGTACAGCATCACACCCTGTCCTGTATCTTGCGTAAATGTTTCTTAATATTATAGGGGAATAACTATAAAGGGAACCAGGAAAAATAGTTTCCCAGGAAATGAATTAAAACTCATTGACAATCATTCAATGCTGTCAAAATAAGATAAAGGCCCATGGGGCAGAATTCCATTTTCTTGCACTTGGACATGAAGGATTTGTCTGAGCTCGGTATGATCCTCCATGCCCAGGTTTCCTCCATGTATTTCATGCCCAAACGTAAGTGGAATATCTGTCCCTGAGTGTCTCACACAAGTGTGAATCATAGAATCCTACAGTGCAGAAGGAGACCATTCAGCCCATCGAAGCTGCAATCCCACCCAGGCCATATCCTCATAACTCCATGCATTTACCCTAGCTAGTCCACCTGGCATTGAGGGTCAATTTAGCATGGCCAATCCACCTAACCCGTACACCTTTGGACTGTAGGGGGAATCCGGAGCACCCGGAGGAAACCCACGCAGGCACGAGGAGATTGTGCAAACTCCACACAGACAGTGACTCAAGACTGGGAATCGAACCCTGGTCCCTGGTGCTGTGAAGCAGCAGTGCTGACCACTGTGCCACCGTGCAGCCCATGTAAATGGTGTATGCTAAAAGGCACCGAATGCATTGTGTTTTTTTTTTGTTGTCTAGGCTGTTAATTCATTGTGGCATATGATTCCACTGCCACTGGTTTTTCAGCAGGATATTGATCACGCCAGTGATCACAAGAGGGAACCATGGCTGATAGTTTTTGCATTCTAACCCAAGAGTTATTTTTATTCATTCATGGGACATGGGCGTTGCTGGCTGGCCAGCATTCATTACCCATCCCTAGTCCCCCTTGTTCAGAGGGCGGTTGAGAGACAACCACATTGCCTTGGCTCTGGAGTCACGTGTAGGCCAGACCGGGTAAGGACGGCAGATTTCCTTCCCCAAAGGACATTCGTGAACCAGATGGGTATTTCTGACAATCGACAATGGTTTCATGGTCACCAGTAGATTCTTAAGCTCAGGTAGTTTTTTTTAATTCAAATTTCACCATCTGCCGTGGCGAGATTTGAACCCAGGTCCTTGGAACATTAGCTGAGTTTCTGGATTAATAATCTAGCGATAATACCCATGGACAATCGCCTCCCCTGAATGCAAAGGTCAATGCAGTACTTCAGCTATTGTCTGGCTGAGGTCAGTTAATCGATTATGTTTCAAACTTCGCACCATCATGGTCAGCATGGTTGAGTGCCATGTTGGACAATGCATGTACTCATCAATCCATCACTGGTGCTTACCGCATTGGTGTTTTTAACCCCACACCAATTCTAATGTCCCATGCCATTAAGGCATTTATCCCTCAGTGTCTTTCATGCCACACGCCCCTGGTTGAAAACATGATTTGAAGATCTCCGTTCAGATCTCTGATAGTGCGTCCATGTAACCAGCTTTATAAGCATCATCCAAACTAATCGTCTTCAGATCTTTTTCTCTCTCCCTTTGTGGAAATGCATGGCATTAATCTTCCACCACCACTGACAGCTTCCCTCAGAAGGTAAAAACGGGGAAATAAGAACACTACTCTGAAGTGGTCTTGTATACCTCACAATGAAACACCAGGAAATTGAAATTGGTCCAAACTGTTTTTCCCTATTAGGAGGGGGGATTAAATTCCCTCAGTCTTATCATTCCCCAATGCTGAAACCTCAGTGAAAACTTGGCGAAAACCCATTTATGTGCAAAAATGGGATTTTCAATGAAGTTACAACAGTTGTAGCAGAGGATATCTCAAAGAAATTCACCTTCCCTCTTGCCTGAGATGAGATCATCTTTAGGGTGAACCATTGGACGACTAAGAGTGAGATTATTTATAAGAATTTTAAGTGCCTGTTAATGTTAACTCCAAACAATGGGATAAAATAAGCCAGCGTTCTAAATTGTTATAATTCTTATGCATCCGGTTAGTTGCTTGCAATGGCCATTTTTAGGAAAGGTGGATCTGTTACCCAGGCAACTTGGAGGCCACCTAGTTAGCTTGCTCAGACACCTCTGTGCTTAACTTGTGGAAGAGAAAACAGAAATTAGAGAAATGCATTTGAATTATGATTAAAACAAGATTTTTGACAGTCGAACAAAGCCACCGCAATGGGCTTTCCTCTGAGACTGTTTGACTCCTTCATACATGATGCATCATTTTTTATGCTCACACATGCTGGAAGGCATGCTTCTCATGTTTTGGTGTAGTCACTCAGGGCACACAAACATCAGAGAGAATATGGCCAAATTTAGGGTCTTGTTTTAGCTTGGCACTGTATTTTGAAATAACGGCACGGTGGCTCAGTGGTTAGCACTGCTGCCTCACAGCGCCAGGGACCTGGGTTTGATTCCCAGCTTGGGTCATTGCCTGTGCGGAATTTGCACATTCTCCCCGTGTTTGCGTGGGTTTCCTCCGGTGCTCTAGTTCCTCCCACAGTCTGAAAGACGTGCTAGTTAGGTACATTGGCAATGCTAAATTCTCTCTAGGTGTACCCAAATGGGCACCGGAATGTGGCGACTAGAGGATTTTCACAGTAACTTCATTGCTCTGTTAATGTAAGCCTACTTGTGACACTAATAAATAAACTTTAAAAAGAGACAAATGTTATGTCAGCAACTTACTAATAATGAAACCTTCATCATTATTTTGATCCTGTTGAAAGTGATTCTGTACTGTGTGCAAGTTTGCACGTCCAACCTCAATTTTACCCAAATAGCAAGCAAAGTGGATTAGGCAGTACATATTGGAATTGTCAACTCACATTCTTGGAGCAGGTTCCATAATGGTTGCTGGGGATTACCAAGTTAATGCACATCCTTAACGTCAATAGAAAAAAATACTTAACTAGGCAACGAACCGACTTAATATTTACTTTTTAAAGCTTGTTTTTAAAAATGGATCCAGCAAATTCTATACTTACAAATAAGTCCAAATTCCACCTCAGCCTCTGAGCCACATCGCAAACAGATTCTAACATAAGTGATGAAAACAGTACATGCATTTAAGAAGGGAATCCAAGTGTATTTTATTTTTAGATGGCCAGTGTTCTCCAACTGATTCTGCTGATGTCACCTGGAGTACATTCAGTTTTGGGTACTGGCATACATCAAATAAGATATATTGGTTTTGGGTGCAGATTCACCAGAATGACACCGGGATTAAAAGGTTAAATTATGAAGACAGGTTGCATCAATTTACCTTATATTGCCTGGAGATTAGGTTGAGTGGTAATTTAATCGAGGCAAAAGGATTTGATGGGTTAGATATATATTTTCTAAGTGTGCAGTTATCAGATCCTTCAGAATAAATTCTAGCATTTTCCTATTACTGATGTCAGGCTAACAGGTCTGTAGTTCCCTGTTTTCTCTCTCCCTCCTTTCTTAAATAATGAGGTTACATTTGCTATCTTCCAATCCATAATTCCAGCATCTATTGAATTTTGAAAGATGTTCACTAATGTATCCACTATTAGAGGAGGTGATGTCTCAGTGGTATTGTCACTGGACTAGTAATCCAGAGATCTGAGTGCTCTGGGCATCTGGGTTCAAAACCCACCGTGGCAGATGGTGAAGTTTGAACTCACTAAAAATCGAATTAAAAGTCTAATGATAATCATGAAACTGTTGTCAATTATCGTTAAAAGCCATCTGGCTCACTATTGTCCTTTTGGGAAGCAGATTTTAAAAGTTTATTATGGGCAGCACAGTGGCATAGTGGTTAGTACTGCTGCCTCACAGCGCCAGGGACCCGGGTTTGATTCCTGGCTTGGGTCACTGTCTGTGTGGAGTTTGTATGTTCTCTCCATGTCTGCATGGGTTTCCTCCGGGTGCTCCGGTTTCCTCTCACAGTCCAGAGATGCGTGGGATCGGCTGACTGGCCATGCTAAATTGGCCCTAGTGTCAGGGGAATTAGCAGGATAAATGTGTGGGGTTATGGGAAAAGGGCTTGGGTGGGATTGTGGTCGGTGCAGACATAATGGGTCAAATGGCCTCCTTCTGTACTGTAGGAATTCTATGATCTATCTCTACAGCTACCACTTTCAGTATTCTGGGATGTAGATCATTGGATCCAGGGAATTTATCAACTTTCAGTCCCATTAATTTCTCCAGCTTCACTAATTTCTTTCAGGCTCTCAATCTCACTAGTCCCTGGGCTCCTCAATATTTCAGGGAGGTTTTTTGTATCTAGCTCAGTGAAGACAGGAACAGAGAGTGGGATTTTCCACTCCAGCTACTGCATGGTTTTGGCTGCTCTCCACAGGTTCTGGTCCTGCCTCCACCGATTCCTGCCATGGGCGGGACCCAGAAAATCTCAGCCAAAGTATTTATTTAGTTGCTCTGCTATTTTCTTATTACTTGTTACAATTCTCTATTCTCTGTCTGTAATGCCTCTCCTCACTGAAGTCTCACTCTTTATAACCATCTCCTTGCTCAAGCCTTGCTCTTTATTGTCCTCTTCTCACTGAAGTTTCTCCTCACTGAAGTCTTCCTCTTTATACCCCTCTTCTTCGCTGATGTCTCGTTCTTTACAGCCCCTTGGCAGTTTCCGATGTAATTTGCTTTCCAAAAGATCCCTTTACTCTGCGCACTGTACAGGAGGCCAGCCAATGAAAACTAAAAGAAAAGAATAAGAGAGTCATCAAAGGTTTTCCTGTGTGCAACAAATCCTACATTTTAATTAAATGGGTGAAATTCAATGCAGAAAAATGTGGGAAGAATGAGAGAAAACTACACAAACTAAATGATGCGGTTTTAAACAGGGTTCAAGAACAGGGAGACCTGGAAGTATGTGTGTACAAATCATTGAAGGTGTCGCAGAACAGGTTAACAAAGCAGCAAATAAAGCACACAGGATCCTTTAGGACAGACATGAAGGTTTAGGAGAGGGTACAAAAGAGAATTCCAGGAATGATTCCAGGAATGAGAGATTACATTTACATAGTAAGAAGTCTCACAACACCAGGTTAAAGTCCAACAGGTTTATTTGGTATCACGAGCTTTCGGAGCGTTGCTTCTTCATCAGGTTAGTCGGCATCTCCACATCATGTCTACATTTACATAGGTAGACTGAGAAGCTGGACTTCTTTCCCTTAGAGAAGGCAAAGGGGAGATTTGATGGATGTGTTTAAAATCATGAATGATTTACATGGAGTAAGTGAAGAAAAGTTGCTTCTAATGGTAAAGTGATTGGCAAAGAACCAGAGGCAACATGGGAAATTGTTTTTTTTTACAGAGCGAATAGTTAGAATTTGGAGTGCACTGCTTGATAGGGTGGTGGATACAAATTCAATTGTAGCCTTCGAAAGAACATTGGATTGGTATTTGAAGCATAAACAATTCTAGGGATATGGGAGCAGGGTTCTGTGACTAACTGGATCGCTCTTCAAAAAACCCCAACTCAAGTGGCCTTCTTCTGTCCTCTGCTATTCCAGGATTCTATCTCTTCTAGGAGGTGACGACAGAATATGCCAAATTGGAGCGCTTGATCCATATTCATTGGAAATTCCCATTGGGAATTGTTACATCAAAAATAGGAGACGGGGAAGGGAAATAAATCATATTTATAATTAGAAATCCTACAGTGCAGAAGGAGGCCATTCGGCCCATTGAGTCTACAATGACAGCAATCCCACCTAGGCCCTATCCCCGTAATCCCCCATATTTACCCCGCTAATCCCACTAACCTATGCACATGGGACACTCAGGGGCAATTTAGTATGACCAATGCACCTATCCCACACATTTTTGGACTGTGGGAGGAAACCAGAGTACTCGGAGGGAACTCATGCAGACATAGGGAGAATGTGTGAACTCCACACAGACAGTGACCCAAGCCAGGAATTGAACCCGGGCCCATGGTGCTGCGAGGCAGCAGTGCTAACTGCTGTGCCACCATGCCTCGACTATATTTCTTATTTCCCAGGATTACATTTTATTCATCTAATTGCTGTAAAACTCTTACTGCTCGGGGTGCGGGGATGGGGTGGGGGGGGGGGGGGGGTGGGGGGGGGGGGGGTGGGAGGCGGGGTAACTCTGATGATTCAGGGCATCAGGAATTTAAGTTATGAGGAAAGGTTAAGGAAGTTGAATTTGTTTTCTTTGAAAAAGAGACTTTGACTGAAGCAAGTTTTCAAAGCTATGATGGGGATTAACAGCATTGATGAAGGGTACAAGTGCCAGAGGACATTAAGTCAAAGAATAAGTTATGAGTAAGAATGGAGGTCACTTCTTGTTTACTGAAAAGGTACTAGCCAAATGGAACAGTCACCTTTGAAGCAGATGATGTAATGGGCTCCATGTCACACAATTAGATTTGTGGCTGGAGAAAGATGGGATTGAAAGATATGGTGGGAATGTTGATTGTTGGACTGAGGTCAATGTAAAAAGAATGTGTTTCTTGGATCTATTCATTCTTTTCCAAGAATGCTTTTTATGATTTCTGCTTAGCTAATATTTTAGACATTGAGGTTAGATGCTGAAGTCCAATTCCACTGCCAGCCTCAAACATATGGAAGTTAATGTCATCGGAATAAAGTTACATATTTGCATCTCCCTAGCCTAGGAAAAGTTCTATTCATATGGGGGCCATTCCTTAACAGCTACTTCAAACGTAAAGAATGTGTACTCCTGCAATTGATTGCACTCACTAATATAAAACAGGCAAGGCTTCCAGCTTCTCTAACATTTGGGACACATCTTTTGAAGCAAATGTCAGCGATATGGACGACAAGTGCTTCAATCTATTTGCTCCTCACAGGACAAGGGAGTCATACTGGGATGAGATTCAGAGATTCTGGGTCTTCACCGCAACCAGGCCCAGCGCATCCCTCTTTGTGACATTAACTGTAACTGTTCTAAATTGAACGCAGGGAATTAAATTGAACCACAGACTCAGTCTGGCCCCAAAAATGAAAGCAAAATGCTGGGAGTTCTTTGGGAAAATAAAAAACAAGACAGTGGAAAAACTCTGCAGGTCTGGCAGCATCTGTGAAGAGAGAAACAGAGTTAATGTTGAGAGTTAAATATGACTCATGTTTGGAACTGAGGTAAAAATGTGATGGTTTTTATGTTGTTGAGAAAGGGTGAGGTGCAGGTGGAGCATAGAGAAGGTTCAGGAATAGGTTAGAGAGTGGGGGAGATGAAACGACATTGTCATGTAGATGTCATGGAACACAAGGGTGCTAATTGTAGAATGTGCATGCATGTATATATTGCCATGACCTGTGCACAAGAAGTGACGTGTTGGCAGCTCAGGTGTTGCCACCAGTGTGGCTACAGGCATGGTATGTAGGGGATTCTGAAGATCTTATTGTTAGGGACCAGATCAGAAACCCCGAGGTATATTGTGAAGTAAGACTAGACCCCAACTATTTTTATTTTTTTGGCATTAATGTGAGAATAAGGGGGGGGGAGCTTCTGTAACCCCCGCTGGAGTGAACCACTCCTGGCGGGGGTGAGGAGATGCTAGCAGACTGGAGATTTCAGTCCCAGGCCTGCTAATGATATTTAAATTAGATTATAATCATCCCCTGCTTATGAAATCCGGTGCTGGGAGACGTGCTCAGGCCCGGGCGCCCAGCACGTTAATCCGGCGCCGTATAAATCTCCCGGCCAGCTGCGTTAAGAAATCAGCACAGCGAGATGGGAGGATCGCCCTCAAGGTGTTTCATTCCAGGTGTGATTCTATTGACACACTAGAAAGCTTTTATCAAAACAAACTTTATTTTAATGACAGTTTTAATACAACAAATAAATTAGCTCAACTTTTCACAATTTAAATACTTAAACAGGACTTTCTTAAATTTTTAATTGCTAACCTGTTTCTATTAGCTCCAATTGAGCAATATTCCTCATGGACTTAAGTTCCCCTCCAAAAATCATAGAACATAGAACAGAACAGCACAGTACAGGCCCTTTGGCCCTTGGCGTTGTGCCGAGCTTTGTCCGAAACCAAGATCTAGCTATCTCACTCCCTATCATTCTGGTGTGCTCCATGTGCCTATCCAATAACCGCTTGAAAGTTCCTAAAGTGTCCGACTCCACTATCACAGCAGGCAGTCCATTCCACACCCCAACCACTCTCTGCGTAAAGCACCTACCTCGGACATCCTTCCTATATCTCCCACCATAAACCTTACAGTTGTACCCCCTAGTAACAGCTACATCCACCCAAGGAAATAGTCTCTGAACATCCGCTCCATCTATCCCCCTCATCATCTTATAAACCTCGATTAAGTCGCCTCTCATCCTCCTCCGCTCTAAAGAGAAAAGCCCTAGCTCCCTCAACCTTTCTTCATAAGACCTACCCTCCAAACCAGGCAGCATCCTGGTAAATCTCCTTTGCGCTCTTTCCATTGCTTCCACATCCTTCTTATAGTGAGGTGACCAGAACTGCACACAATATTCCAAATGTGGTCTCACCAAGGTCCTGTACAGTTGCAGCATAACCCCACGGCTCTTAAACTCCAACCCCCTGTTAATAAACGCCAACACACTATAGGCCAGTTATCAAACCACACAGGCTTACATGCTTTTTACTTGTTACCAGTCCTAGAGCCTTAAAACCCCCCTAGAGAGAGATACAGAAAGACACCTGTCATCTGACACTCAAACAGCAGCCTCCAGAGAAAGAGGAAAAATGCGCTTCTTGCCTCTTGCAGACCCAAGCAGAATCTTCACAAGAAACATGATGTAAATACATTTGTTAAAGGCACAGTATCATCACATTATTGTGAACCATTTAAGTTGTGTCTTCATTCCTTCACGACCCAGTAACATTGCAGTAATGATAGCATCAAAGACACAAATAATTAGTCCAGACTAGGTGTTAATAGCAGAACAAAGTCAGTGCTGTCTGAATTCAAAATCATGAGCACAAGGTGGTGCTCACGGGTGGTGGGGGAATACATGAGCACGGGCGGTGGGGGGATTACACCAGCACGGGCGGTGGGGGGAATACACCAGCACGGGTGGTGGGGGGATTACACCAGCACGGGTGGTGGGGGGATTACACCAGCACGGGTGGTGGGGGGAATACACCAGCACGGGTGGTGGGGGGAATACAAAATGGAAGACCGTCTGAAATTGTTGAACTCAATGTTGAATCCAGAAGGCTGTAAAGTGGCAAATCAACAGATGAGGTGTTGTTCCTCCTGCTTTAGTTGGGCTTCATGGGAACATTGTATCTGGCCAATGTTCAGACCTGGTCCTGGTGGGCATGAGTCCAATGCATGAAAACTGCACTATTTTATTTGAACAAGCATTGGAATGGCTGGAATGAGAAAGTAAAATGTTAAATCATTGGAAAACAGATCAAATATCTTGTTGACATTATAAGAATAATTGTGATCCATTTCCATTGCCTTTGTAAGTAAATGCATCATCCAGTGTAGTACTGAGCTATACAAAACAGGAAGCTCTCAGGTTCAATATCCAACTTGTCTTTTTAGCTGAGTACAGCCATAGTTTATTCATTTTTGGCCTAAGTAGTTTAATGTTTGACTCCTGGAAATTGGGTGTGGATTACTGAATGGAATCCAGTTTTATTTGTATGTCAACCAGACTGGTTTTCTTCAGGAGAGCAAAAAGCAATGGGGTCAACTTCTGACACTGCCAGTTTATCCATTAGTAAAGATTAACTTCTGCCTTTACTATCTTACGGAACTCACTAAACTTGTTTTCCCGGCTTCACGGCGCCAGGGACCCAGGTTCGATTCCCGGCTTGGGCCACTGTCTGTGCGGAGTTTGCATGTTCTCCTCGTGTCTGCGTGGGTTTCCCCTGGGTGCCCCGGTTTCCTCCCACAGTCCAAAAAACGTGCTGGTTAGGGCATTGACCATGCTAAATTCTCCCTCAGTGTACCCGAACAGGTGCCGGAGTGTGGTGACTAGGGAATTTTCACAGTAATTTCATTGCAGTGTTAATGTAAGCCTACTTGTGACTAACAAATAAACTTTAAACTTTAACTGTAGAAATCCAAGTCATATTCTCAATCTGATGCTCTGAAATAGGTTTGGGGAATGGGGCAGGTGAAGTGACTGAGTTGCAAAGGCAAAGTTAAGGCCAGAACAATGGGAAATAGAACTAAGAGCGCAAAGTTACCTCATAATTGTGCAAATTCATTAACAGCTTACATTGACACAACATCAAGAAGTCTAATCAGAACCAAGTTCACACGAAGTAAATGACATTAATGACTTGATCAGAAGCTAGATCTAAAACGTGGGGAAACGGATAGAGTGGGGCTGGACCAGGGAGACGGAGACAGTGGGACTGCAGGCCAGGGGAGATGGATACAGTAGGATTGGACTCCGGGAGACAGATGCAGTGGGGCTGAACCTGGGAAGACGGAGCAGTGGGGCTGGACCAGAGGAGATGGAGGCAGTGGGGCTGGATCAGGGGAGATGGATACAGTGGGGCTGGACCAGGGGAAATGGATACAGTGGGGCTGGAGGCCAGGGGAGATGGATACAGTGGGGCTGGACACGGGGAGACGGATACAATGCGGCTGGAGCCCAGGGGAAACGGATACAGCGGGACTGGGGGGCAGGGGAGACGGATACAGTGGGGCTGGACACGGGGAGACGGATACAATGCGGCTGGAGCCCAGGGGAAACGGATACAGCGGGACTGGGGGCCAGGGGAGACGGATACAGTGGGGCTGGGGGCCAGGGGAGACGGATACAGTGGGGCTGGACCCGGGGAAACAGATAGAGCGGGGTTGGACCCAGGGAAACGGATAGAGCGGGGCTAGGGGCCAGGGGAGACGGATACAGTGGGGCTGGAGCTCAGGGAAAACGGATACAGCGGGGCTGGACCCAGGAGAGACAGATTCAGTGGGGCTGGAGGCCAGGGGAGATGGATACAGTGGGGCTGGAGGCCAGTGGAGACGGATACAGTGGGGCTGGACCCGGGGAGACGGATACAGTGGGGCTGGACCCAGGGAGATGGATACAGCGGGGCTGGACCCAGGGAGACAGATACAGCAGGGCTGGACCCAGGGAGACGGATACAGCGGGGCTGGACCCAGGGAGATGGATACAGCGGGGCTGGACCCAGGAGAGACGGATTCAGTGGGGCTCGACCCAGGAGAGACGGATACAGCGGGGCTGGACCCAGGGAGATGGATACAGTGGGGCTGGATGGGTGAGGTCTTGATGGGCCAGGGTGGCCAAAGTCGAATCAGGTCCAGGTAGATTGACATTTTGTAATTTTGGTGAGTCCAGCAAGGAGACAGTGATTGCGGGTATGTGTGAGTTGGAGATGCCGGCGTTGGACTGGGGTGGGCCCAGGAACAAGTCTCACAAGACCAGGTTAAAGTCCACTCACCTGATGAAGGAGCAGCGCCCCGAAAGCTCGTGATTCCAAATAAAACTGTTGGACTTTAATCTGGTGTTGTGAGACTTCTTACGGTGGGTATGTGGGAGTGGGTGTATAGCAACGAGTGAGTTGGAGGGTGTGTGGGAGTCAGTGAGCGAACAAATACGTGACTGAGCGACTGAGAGTGTGTTGTGTGGGTGGGAGGGAGTGAGTGTGTGGAGGAGGGAGTGAGTGAGAATGTGTGTGGGGGAGGGAGTGAGTGACTGTGAATTATTGAGTGTATATGTGGGTGTGTATGTGGGAGTGAGTGAGTGACTGGTGTACGTGGGTGTGAGTGACGGTGTGTGCGTGTGTGCAGGGGAGTGAGTGACTGAGTGACAGTGTGTGTGGATATGTGGGAGTGAGTGACAGTGTGGGCCCTATCTTACCATTTTGATTCTGGGCGGACTTGAAACTGGGAATATTTCAGATCCGACTTTTAGACCCGTTCTGAGGCGTCCCCATTTGCACTCTGCCTGAAGAAGTATCAGCAATTCCGAATCGTGCTGCACAAGCCTGTGGGCGGGGCTTAACGCACCCAAAACTCTGCAGCCCCGATCGGCGCCTTCAACTGCGCATAGGAAGAACAAAAATGATTGAATGCGGCACCCCGTCACATTGCGCCTGGGCTGGATAATGCCTCCTCCTGGCCCCCACAGACATTGCCCCACCCCCACAACATTACTGACCCCCTTATTCACCCACCCCCTCCACTATCCAGACCGATCGTGGGACCCTCCCCCCCTTCCCTGATCTCAGGCAGAGTGGCAGCGGATGTCCCCCCCCCGCCACCCCCCCCACACCGATCCCAACAGAAAGCCGTCGGACGCTCGGCACTTATCTCCTCACTGGCTGGAGCGCCCGAACTGGGCTTTTGTGGAGCATGTCTGTTTCGTGCCAATTCTGGATGGGCGAACATGGTGGTAAAGGGGAAAGTGCCGGTAAGGCTGGGCATGCAGCCCATTAAGTCAATTTAAATGCATGCAAATATATTTAAATGGCCATCGCGCGCGTTTCAGGCATGGGCCTGATTGCAGCCATTTTCAGGCCTTGGTAAAGGGGGAACCGGCACAGAGGCGGGTGCGGATCACGCTACTCGCCTCACGCCCGACTTTACCAAGTTTCCGCACCCAAAAACAGGTGCAACTTGATGGTAAACTCGGGCCCTGTGAGTGAGTATGTGGGAGTGAGTGTGTGAATGACAGGGTGAATGGGTGTGGGTGACTGTGAGTCTGCCTTATGACCAGTCTCCATTTTCTCACTCCACCCACAACACACAGCAGCACATACAGACACACATTCCCACCCACATTCACTGACCTCCCAACAGACTGGTCATTCTTACTGCTTCATCTTTTTTAACTCTGGTCTTATGTCTTATCTTATGGTCTAACTCCAAAGTTTATGGTTATGACATTGCTTTACATTTGTTCAGCAATTGTTTCTTGCCTTTAAAACCTCAACCTCTTTTGAAATTCTGTTTATTGTTATGCCAAACATTCTAAAATTTGTCTATTGGTCTCAGGTAAGAAAAATATGCAAATGTGGCCCCCTGAGCCAAAAGGTTGGACACGCCTGTCTTAGCGTGACAGCTCATTCCCTCCAACAGGTTTGGCAATGGTGAAACAGTTAGCTCAGGGCATAAACTAACCATGAGATTTCCATTTGATGAAGGCTTTTGATGACAAGAAGTTTGGTTTGTAAACTATCAGCGCTTTCTCCATGGAAGCCTTTCTTTCTCCAGGAGATGGTTGAACGTGGCTCCATTTTTTACATGATGTGGAGATGCCGATGTTGGACTTGGGTGGGCACATTAAGAAGTCTCACAACACCAGGTTAAAGTCCAACAGGTTGATTTGGTATCATGAGCTTTCGGAGCCACTGCTCCTTCATCAGGTGAGTGGCAAGTCACTCACCTGATGAAGGAGCAGCACTCCGAAAGCTTGTGATATCAAATAAACCTGTTGGACTTTAACCTGGTGTTGTGAGACTTCCTACTGTGCCCATTTTTTTTACAGTTCACGCATTTTTTTAAAAACAAAACACTCCTTTTTATTACTTTTTTGTGGACAAGTGGAAGATCTCGATCCTAAAGCAATGAAAATAGTTTCCTTCTAAAATAAACCAATCTGGTTTGATTTACTTGACTCCAGGCACAATGCCAACTACAATCAAATTAGTCTTGGCCAAGCTGTAACTTCCGAATCAGATTGACTCAATTTGCTAAATGGGAACAGGAAGGGAGTTCCAGCTTTCAATGACTTCCCTGTGTTCTCTAATCTGGAGTGGAGTGCAGAACACAGGATGTAATTATCACTTTACAAGATTAGCAGAGAGAAGTTTGCCAGGGCCAAACTGCTAGTTCTTTCTTGTTTATAGCAATTTTCTTTTGGGGTATCATGGGACTTAAGACTGCTGAATGTTCGATGATGCTTACTGAGTGCTGGATAACATGAACTGTACAAGTTCTATTGCACATAGAATGCTGGATGTACACACACTTACCAATCGTTTGGGCCAAGTGGTTCCTACAAATAGACATTCATGGATGTAGCACCCAGACAAAGGGACTCCATGGGTTGTCTACTTATATTTGGAGGCTGTAGAGGACTTTGACAGGGCTACCTGCGATGGACAAGCCACTCTGCAATTTTTCAGGGCAGGGGCTAAATTATGTGGAATTTTTTAAAGAACTAATTGTTCTAGAACATGTAAAAGTGTAGTACTTCACAGCAACTTAACATAAATTTTCCCGAACCTCGGACAGAATTATATTAAAGTTACAGGGCAGATACAGGTCATTCAATACAACTGGCCTATGCCAATGTTAATACTCTGCATAAACCTCCCCCCATCCTATCAGAATACCCTACATCACTGTCACCCAAGGCTGGAATTAAATCCGGATCCCTGGCGCTGTGAGGCAACAGTGCTAACCACTCTGCTGCCCTTCTACTCCATTACTCACCCAGCTTCTCCCCTGCACAGTGTATCATGAGAGAAAAGGCAATTGCATGTAAAAGCTCGTTATGGATTTTATGTACTGAACATGACTAGTGATGAATTCCCTCAAACGCAATTTTCTTTTGAACTATTTTTAAAAGGTACAGATTTGCACTCACGGGGCAGCATTCACAGGACTTGCAATTTAGTAAGGTTGCTGTCTATAGTCTTCACCAGGGAAAGCCCAAAAGATTTTCCTTAAATTAATCCTTAGACGACGATGAGAACAATATGGAAGATTGTTTAATTCCTTAATTGTTGATGTGTGTGCTGATGGTTAAGAGAAACATCACGAATGGTGAGACTGGCGTGGCACGGTGGCATAGTGGCTAGCATTGCTACCTCACAGTGCCAGGAACCCGAGTTTGATTCCTGGCTTCGGTCACTGTCTGTGTGGAGTTTGCACGTTCTCCCTGTGTCTGCACGGGTTTCCTCCGGGTGCTCCGGTTTCTTCTCACAGTCTGAAAGACATGCTGGTTAGATGCATTGAACCAAATGGGCGCCGGAATGTGGCGACTTGGGGAATTTCACAGTAACTTCATTGCAGTGTTAATGCAAGCCTTACTTGTGACTAATAAATGAACTTTTTAATTTCTACGCTAGTTGTTGCTTTCTGTTGGCTAACACATCCACGTTTGTGTTTTGGAGGACAATTTTCAAGACTTGTTGGCTCAATTTTTTAAAGGGTAAAATATCCCAATTTTTTTATTCATTCATGGGATGTGGGCATCCCTGGCTAGATCAGCATTTATTGACCAGGTCTAATTGCCCTTGAACTGAGCTTGCTCAGCCATTTCAGAGGGCAGTTAAGAGTCAACCACATGACCAAAGACTAATGCCCAAAAAAAATTGGAAAGAAGGTAAGTTAGAACAAAAT
This sequence comes from Mustelus asterias, assembly GCF_964213995.1. Classification (NCBI taxonomy): domain Eukaryota; kingdom Metazoa; phylum Chordata; class Chondrichthyes; order Carcharhiniformes; family Triakidae; genus Mustelus; species Mustelus asterias. Next base: position 144,754,319 of record NC_135804.1, read on the forward strand.
ATCTCACTGATCCTGAAATACTAACACTGGAACTTATCATTCTAACTCCATCCTTTGATTTTATTTAAGTGCAACAATTCACTGCTGCTCTTCTAGTTAACGCCAATAGGTGGCGGAATTGATAATGTCATCAGGACACGGTAATTTGCATTGACTAGGGATAGTTGTATCCAGAAATTTGGAAACGCAAAGCTACGGGTTTCTGTGAAGAAATTGAAGAAGAATATTTTTCTCCAGATTCCTTAAAACAACAATAGTGATATCTAACCCCATGTGGCACAGTGGTTAGCACTGCTGCGTCTACCCAGGTTTGATTCCCGACAAGGGTCACTGTGTGGACTCTGCACACTCTGCCCGTGCCTGGGTGGGTTTTCTCCAGATGTACCGGTTTCCTTCCACAGTCCAAAAAACACGGTCATGCTAAATTCTCCCTCAGAGTACACAAACAGGCGCCGGAGTGTGGTAACTAAGGTATTTTCACAGTAATTTCATTGCAGTGTTAATATAAGCTGACTTGTGACACTAATAAAAATAAATAACAAACTTGTGACTATATTTAGAAAATTTTTAATAGCCAGTGTTAAAATTAATCTAATTTCTTTGAATTCTTACTACAGCCAAATTTTATTAAGTTTTTGCATTAAGTTTCTTCTCATTTTAAAGCAAATATTATGGCATCCAAGAGGGCAGAATTTTAGGTGGAAAGTAGTCTACCTCCCATAGGTCACCCCAAAAGAAGTTTTTAAATGCGTTATTGGGTATCTACTTTGCAGCATGCCCCAGCCACTTTTCACCCTCTGCTACATGACTGTCTGTGTGGAATTCACACGTTCTTCCTGTGTCTGCCTCGGTTTCCTCCGAGTGCTCCGGTTTCCTCCCACACTCCAAAGATGTGCAGGTTAAGTTGATTGGCCGTGCTAAATTGCCTCTTAGTGTCAGAAGGATTAGCAAGGTAAATACGTAAATAATGGAAATTTCAAATCACCACGTGTCATCACATACAAAGGTATGGATGAGGGATTCAAGCAGGAGAAGAAATGCAAGGGTTGTAAATAGTAAATAGTCTCAAGGCAGTGTTCAGGGAGATGATTGGAACCGAAAGCTAGAAAATTGAGTTTGTGGCAGGGACCAAAACTAATCTTTTCAATTATCCCAATACTTTAGGAATAATTTCTACCTGATCCAACACGGTGGCACAGTGATTAGCACTGCTGCCTCACAGCGTCAGGGTTCTGGGTTTGATTCCCGACTTGGGTCACTATCTGTGCAGAGTCTGCACATTCGTCCCGTGTCTACATGGGTTTCCTCTAGGTGTTTCAGTTTCCTCCCACAGCCCGAAAGACGTGCTGGTTAGGTGGAAGTGCCATGCTAAATTCTCCCTCAGTGTGCCTGAATAGGCACTGGAGTGGGACTAGGGGATTTTCACAGTAACTTCATTGCAGTGTTAATGTAAGCCTACTTATGACACTAATAAATGAACTTAAACTTAAATACTGCATGTTGGAGTAGCAACATGACAAATCACAGGCAGTGGAGGAATTGAGTCAGCAGACACGTGGAAGTTAATGTGTTTTCAAAAGCTGTCTCTGAAATGCAACATATGAGAGGTCGGAGTGGTCCAAGGATGAATTTTTGGAGGACTTTAGAGGCAAAGGTACAGGAGTGAGAAGGAGAAGCCTTTGTAGGAGATTCTTTGGCCACAATGAGATAGGGATGAAATCAGACCACAGCAGCCATTCCCAGATGGACAGCAGAGGCTGCAGGGATGAAGAAGAATGGGGAGGTATATTAACAGTCACAGTCATAAGACCATAAGATATAGGATCAGAATTGGGCCATTCCGCCCATCGAGTCTGTTCCGCCATTCAATCATGGCTGATATGACACTAGTCCCCATTCCCCTGCCTTCTCTCCGTAACCCTTGATCCCCTTATTGATCAAGAACCTATCTATCTCTGTTCAATGACCTGGCCTCCACAGCCCTCTGCGGCAATGAGTTTCACAGATTCACCATCCTCTGGCTGAAAAAATTCCTCCTCATCTCAGTTTTAAAGGAGAGTCCTTTCACTCTGAGGTTGTGCCCTTGAGTTCTTGTCTCTCCCACTAGTGGAAACATCCTCTCCACATCCACTCTATCTTGGCCTCTCAGTATTCTGTAAGTTTCAATTAGATCCCCCCTCATCCTTCTAAACTCCATCGAGTATGAACCCAGGCTCCTCGACCGCTCCTCGTATGACAAACACTTCATTCCTGGGATCATTCCTGTAGGATGTCAGGTAAAGAACAGGATGTAAAGAAAGAAATAGAACATTTTAAAAAAGAATAATTGGGAGTCAAAGTAAATGGAAATTGCAGCAACAACACAATGTTTGCAATAGCTGCAGAGCCTGACCTGGCTGTAACCGTTTAGCTCAGCAAACTGGTGATTTCGTAACATGTTTTTTTTTCGATCGCCGTCTGTGGGAGGCAAAAAAAGGGGATGTTGTAACTTCAGTTTCTCCAGAACTTTTGAGGCCAGTGCTCACCCTCCTTCTTGTGCTGAAACAAAGAGAATGTTTGTCTCCATAGGAAATGACATCAGTTCCTTGTTGGTAACCAAACTTGTTAGATAACATGTTGTTACTATGACTTCTCCTGCAAGCCAAGGAGAAATTACGTGGTTATTATAGTTCCATCAATGCCACAACACAAGTGGTACACAACAAAATTGCATATAGTACAAGATGTGCTGCTAATCAACTTCATAAATGCTTATTGAGAATTGGTTTAACCCTTTGGTGGCACTAACTTATGTGTAGTTCAAATTGCACTTTGTCACCACTGCAAAGCAGTCATTTGTGTCCTGCTGCCACCCATTGTGATCACAAATGACAGACATGAATAGGAATTTTCTACTACAAAATGGCAGCTGTTTACTCTGTATTGTGGCCACTTAAGCCACGCATTAAAAATGGAACATCCAGGAATGACAGAATTGGCACTTGTCGGCTTAACAACAATGAGCAGTTGAGCCAGTTTTGTGCCAGGTGTTCACATTCATACCTCTTGGACTCGGGGGAATGAAGGTAGGGAGCACAGCGGGGGGAATGATTGGATCAATGATTGGGATTGGTAAGTGTTTTGCTGGGGAGAGCATCAAAAGGCAGAGGTGGAAGGGCTGTTTCAGCAAAAGCTGGTGCAGAGAAAATATTGTGACAAATAAGTCAAAATTTTAAATAGCATCTGCCAGAATTGAGGAAAGGAAGGTTATCAGGTTTTGCCTATATTTTTCTTTTATTCTTTCACAGGCCAACATTAGTAGTCCATCCCTAATTGCCCTTGATCTAAGTGGCTTGCTTGGCCATGTCTGAAGGCAGTTAAGAGTCAACCACATTGCTATGTGTCTGGAGTCACATGTATGCCAGATAAGGACGGCAGATTTCCCTCCATAAAAGGGCATTAGTGAACCAAATGGGCTTTTAATGATTGGAGCTTGGACTTGAGCATCCACCACCCCAGTAAGAATCCATCCATGGGCTGAAATTCTCCAAGCCTGCCAATGGCTGGGATTCTCCGGTCTCACAGTGATGAATGGAGATTTGGCTGAGCACCAAATTCTCTGTTCTCACTGGCAGCAGTGGTGGGGCATATGAGACCAGAGAATTCTGGCCATGGTATAGAAACCTCTATGTTGGAGGCAGGCCACTTGCACTCTCCTCTCTCATTTACAAGTCCACTGAAGAAGAGGCCAAGGCTCGAGGAGGTCTCCCCATCAGGCCTCAGCCTCAGTTTATGCAGGAGCCAGCAGAGAGGAGGAAAGGTGCATACCTGTAGAGAGGTCACAACAGACACCCTCCACCAGCCTAGAAACACACTCCCTGGTGGATATCAGCTGTAGCTTAGGAAGGGTCTCAGAATCTGGTGGTCAATGTACGGACACAGGTCTGCAGTAAGAGAAGGCAGGTCCACCTGGAGAACTGCTGCGGAAGGGGCATCTGTGAGGTCTGAGTCCAATGACGAGCCTCTGGAATCTAACTCATGATGGAAAGTCTGAACGACATCAGGCAGTGGTGTTGGAGACTCTCAACAGAGTGCTTGTAAATTGGAGCAGCCCATCTGCCTGCTCTTTGATAGAAACATTGAAACAGATGATTGGAGCAAGAGTAGGCCATTTGACCCTTCATGTCTGCTCCGCCATTCATTATGATCATGACTGATCATCCAACTCAGTAAATTCTCACCTCCACCATCCCTCCCAAATCCTTTGATCCCTTTAGCCCCAAGGGCTATATCTTACTCCTTGAAAACACTACCCCCAATCCCATGCACTTTAATTTTATACACTAATCTCATATGCGGGACCTTGCCGAAAGCCTTCTGAAAGTCCAAATTAACCACACCCACTGGTTCCCCCTCATCAACTTTACTAGTTGCATCCTCGAAGAATTCCAATAGATTTGTTCAGCATGATTTTCCTTTTGTAAATTCATGTTAACTCTGGCGGATCCTGTTGTTGTTTTCCAAGTGTTCTGATATTAAATCTGTTATAATGGATTCTAGCATTTTCCAGTCAGGCTGACTGGTGTATAATTCCCCGTTTTTTCTCTACTTCCCTTTTTAAATAGTGGGGTTACATTAGCTACCCTCCAATCCGTAGGAACTGTTACAGAGTCTATAGAATCTTGAAGATGACCACCAATACATCCACTATTCTGAGGGCCAGTTCCTTAAGTACTCTGAGATGTAGATTATCAGGCCCTGGGATTTATCAGCCTTTAATCCCACCAATTTCCCCAAACCATTTCCCAACTAATATTGATTTCCTTCTCATTAAACCTTGTATTCCCCAACATATCTGATACATTATTTGTGTCCTCCTTTGTGAAGACGGAACCAAAGTATGTAACCATTTCTGTTCCCCCATTATAAATTTGTGTTTCTGACTGTAACGGTCCTACATTTGGCTTCACCAATCTTTTTCTCTTCACATACCTATAGAAGCGTTCACAGTCCGTTTTTATGTTCCCCACAAGCTTACTCTTGAACTCTATTTTCCCCTTCTTAATCAATCCCTATGACCTCCTTTGCTGAATTCTAAACTGCTCCCAACCTCAGACTTGCTGTTTTTTTCCGAGCCAATTTGTATGCCTCTTCCTTGGATCTAATATTATCTCTGATTTTCCTTGTTGGGCCATGGCTTGGCCACCTTTCCCATTTTATTTTTGCACCAGACAGGAATGAACAATTGTTGCAGTTTACCCATGCACTCTTTGAATGTTTGCTATTTGTAAGCGGATTTTCTAGGGGCTTCCCTCTGGTGCCATGTATTGAGCTGAACTCAGCTAATACAAAGACTCACAAAAGACAGTATACAGTTAACAACGTTCTTTATTGACCAATACGCATTGAGAGAGAGAGATGGTCGGAAGATTCCAACTTCTCTCTGATGTTCCAGTATGTGTATACAACAGATATACTTTTTCAAAGGTTAATTTCTCCTGCCCCCAGCTTGTCATTCAAACTAGATGATCCGATTACATTAATATACATTATTTACCTTGGCCAATAGCATTCTATCTTCCAGCAGAATTAGGAATTTATTGACCAACCGGACCAATCAAACTCTTATGCTGTACATGTCTCCCACGAGAGGTTATAAAACCCGTTTACTCCAAGCTGCCATGTTATCATGCACTACCCCAAAGGCATACCTGCTGTCAGTATAGATGTTAGTTCGCTTCCCTTTGCTCCATTCTAAGGCCTTAGTTAATGCTAACAACTCTGCTACTTGTGCTGAATTATTCCCGGGGATTCGCTCTCCTGCAGCCACTGTTCCCTCATCATCTATCACTGCCCTTGCTTTGTGGGGGATCCTCGATTAACATATTTTCTTGCTCCATCTATGTATAGGTTAATTACCCCGTCTCCTGCAAGTGGTTCTTCTGCTAAACCCTCACTCACTTCTGCAACACATTCATGTTCTGTTCCCTGCATCAGTCCTCCCGCGGGAGTTTCATTGACATCTATGCTGATTTCTACATGCCTATCTTGTGGTAAGTGATTTGCTTCCCATTTGGAACATCTTCCATTGGAAACTCCTTTCAATCTCCCAGCTTCCAGAACCTGGACAATTGTGTGGGGACTATGGAGGATTATTTTTCCCATCAGGGTGAGTGGCTTTGAAACACTTACTGCCCACGAGGCATATGCTAACGCTCTCACATATCGGTGCATACCTCTGGCAACTGAATCTAATTGGGTGGAGAGTACCACACAGGTTGTAATTGATCCCCATGCTACTGAGTAACTACAGCGGCTCAGATCCCATTACTCTACTGACAGAAAATGTGAAAAGGTTTTGTGAGGTCTGGCAATCCCAAGGCTGGGCCTGTTTTAAATCTGAGAAAGTTTGCGCTTCCATCTCTCCCCATTCTATCTTTGCTAGCCTTTCCTCCCTTTATCAAGTCCTCTAAGGGCTTCGCCAGTGCAGCATAATACTCTACAAAATTTCTACAATAATTGAAAAGTCCCAATACTTGCCCCACTCCTTTTACAGGATGTTGCCTGGTATGGAGGGTCTTAGCTATGAGGAGAGATTGGGTAGACTGGGGTTGTTCTCCTTGGAAAGACGGAGAATGAGGGGAGATCTAATAGAAGTATACAAGATTATGAAGGGTATAGATAGGGTGAACAGTGGGAAGCTTTTTCCCAGGTCGGAGGTGACGATCACGAGGGGTCACGGGCTCAAGCTGAGAGGGGCGAAGTATAACTCAGACATCAGAGGGACGTTTTTTACACAGAGGGTGGTGGAGGCCTGGAATGCGCTGCCAAGTAGGGTGGTGGAGGCAGGCACGCTGACATCGTTTAAGACTTACCTGGATAGTCACATGAGCAGCCTGGGAATGGAGGGATACAAACGATTGGTCTAGTTGGACCAAGGAGCGGCACAGGCTTGGAGGGCCGAAGGGCCTGTTTCCTGTGCTGTACTGTTCTTTGTTCTTTGTTCATACAAAGCATAGCTTTCTTTCGATCTGCGGGAATCTCTTTCTTACCCTGGGATATAATGTGTCCCAAGTAAGTCACTTGTTCCTGTCCTAATTGAGCCTGTTTTGCGCTCAACTTGAGCCTAGCTTCCTGAATCACCTGAAGTACCCTGCAGAGGGCTGGGCAATGCGATACTCAACTGTCAGAGGCTATCGAAATGTCGTCTGTATACTTCAGGATAGTTGTTCCTATGCATTCTAATGGATCAATTATTTGAGCCATATATTTGTGAAATATGGTCGGATTATTGTGAAATCCCTGTGGCTGTCAGGTCCAAGTATATTGCTGGTTCCCGACTGTGAAAGCAAACTTATACTGGTGCTTCTTCATTACGGAAATTGACCAAAATCCATTAGCTATGTCTAGCACTGTGAATAACCATCTGTTCTGATCCAATGTTATTCAGGATACTAGTTGGGTTGGCCCCTATGGGATGCTCTTGAGTCTTGTAGCAGTTTAAGGCTACATAATCGATGGTCAATCAATAATGCCGTTTGGTTTCTTAACTGGCTAGATCGGTGAGTTTGCCTCGGAGGAGATTTTAATCCTATTTGTTGCTTTTCTAAATCTGCAATAATGATTTTAACCACTTTGATCACTTACAGCTTAATAGGATACTGTTTAAAAGTGGGGTGAGTTCTCCCAGGAAGTTACCGGAAGAACAGCCAAATACCCACAATCTTGTTTATGTGTAGCCCGGATCTTGGGGTGCTGTAAAGTCAAATTTCCCCACACCGTTCCGCCCTCCCAATTTGTCCGGAGGATTGCTATCTGAGAAATTGTACCTTTCCACTTCTGACCCCACAAGTTTCGCTTATAGGGCTTGCACCACACTATAGTACCTGCCTTAACATCGATTACACTCCCAACTGTTCTAACAGATCTATTCGGATCACTCAATCTACAGCTTCTAGCTGCCAGATGTATAACCCCCTAACTACTGGGTGGTAATTAAAAATGTACTCACCCACTTCTGGGAAACACATCTTGCCTCCGGACTCCAGTGACCGATCCTGCCAACTACACCAATTGTAAGGGGATTTTCTGGGGGCTTCTCTCTGTTATCATGTATTGAGCTGAACTCAGCTAATACAAAGATTCACAAAAGACACTACGCAGTTAAAGACGTTCTTTATTTTTCTAATACACGTTGGGAGAGACAGCTGGAAGATTCCAACTTCTCCCTTACCATACATGTGTAAAACATAAATTTTTTTGAAGGTTCGTTTCTCCCGCCCAGCCTGTCATCCAAACTGAATGATCCAATTACATTAATGCACATTATTTACCTTGGCCAATAGCATTCCACCTTCTGGCAGATTTGAAAATGCATTGGTCAACCGGACCCAGATGTTCTTCTCCCCCATTTCCTAGCAACCTTACTTACGCAAATCCGGTAGGTTCAAGGATCGCCCTCACCACCTGCAAACCATGGGGACGGAGAGGGAGTCATTTTCCTCTGTCTGCTAACTATCCCTTATCAGTAGAACCTAAATACTTCTATTCACTGAAGCCAGAAGCTAAATGCCTCCATTCATTTTAAAACCTTGGTAGCTTGCAACTGTAGGATCTCCTAGTGATAATAGAGAATATATTCTGTACCTTATTGTTTCCAAAGAATGTGGACTGTCTAGTTCTGCTCATTTCCCATTATGCTTTGGGGCATGCTGCATCTTGGCCAAAGCTTACAAGACATTTAAAAATACATTTTAAATCTACATCCCTTTCAGTAATGTTCCTTAATCCATCATAGCCAACTTCGTGCCTCATACCATTGTAGTTTCTTTTATTTAGATTCTGGACTCTAGTCTCGGAATCGACTATGTCACTCCCCATTTTAATGAAGAACTCTATCTAATTATGGTCACTCCAAGAGGCCTTGCATAACCAGATTGCCAATTATTCCTTTCTCATTACACAATACCCAATCTAGGATGGCCTGTTCCCTAGTTGGTTCCTCAATGTTTTAGTCCAATAAACCATCAACCATCCCATACACACTCCAGGAATCCCTTTTCCTCGCTATTGTTAATAATTTGATTTGTCTAATCGAAATGCAGATTAAAGTCACGGGTGAACAAATATTGCCTCCCCTTCACCTGACACTCTTCCACCCTACCAACTCGCTCTGCCTCTTGTAAACTTAGCCATACCCTCCTATTGTGCTCCCCATGAGTCAACAATTGATTCCACCAACCCCTTCCTGTGAGAATATTCACCTGGACTTCTCCCCACTCCATTCTCACACCTGGACATTCACCACCCTCCCTTCCCACCCACCAAATGGTCCTTTCCCAACTTCCCCCTTCTTTCCCTATACTGCATTGCTACATATCTGTGAAATCCTCTCCTGGACCCCCAAACACAACACCCCCTCTATGCTCCCACAAGTGCAGTCCTCCCGGTCTTCCTTAACCCAACCCCCAAGTAGTAGTAGGGCACATAAAATAAATAAATTTTGATCACAACTTGCGCAGCTGTGTCCATCCAGCATAAAGTTCTGCTCACTTTCCAACTGACCAACATGGTTGTTGTCACATATTCCCCCCCCCCACCCCCCCACTTAACCATTGACACTCCTGGTATCACTTTCAACCTTCCCGCTGTAACCTTCCAACTCGAACCCTTTTTCTTTGAGAATATCCAGGTGAATATGAATGTTCCCTTCTTACCCGAAAATCCCAATCCCTTACAAATTGACTTGCCCGACATCCTCCCATCCGCAACTCCTCCCCCCAGTCTCCATGACCACTGCCACATCTTCACCAACCACTTTTGCCTCCCCTTCGCCTGACACACCCTCACTCTTACAGCCTACAGACGCCCTTTGCCTCTTGTAAAGTTAGCCACGTCCTCCTTTGTGCTCCCCAGGAGACAACAATTGATTCCACCCAACTCCTCCCTGTGAGAATGTTCACCTGGACATCTCCCCATCCCATTCACACACCTGGACATTCACTACCCTCCTTTCCCACCCATCAATATGGCCCTTTCCCAACCCCCTCCTTCTTTCCCTACCCCCTCCTTCTTTCCCTGTACTGCATGGCTACACCCCGTGAAACCCTCTCCTGGACCCCCACAGTGTCCACTCTAGGCTCCTCCAATTGCAGTCCTCCCTGTCTTCCTTAACCCAACCCCCCTTCACCTTCCATCAGTAGCTCCTGTTGTCTTTCAACATTGGCAGCTCAAGGATCCAAGCCCCATTGTGAAATCCCTGGAAAAGGTCCGAAGCCTGAGCAAAGTTGTTGCATGTAGAGCTACCACCTTCCGAAAGCTTTTTCGTAGAGGGCCCATATGGACGAGGCTTGCCCTGCGTTACGATGCACACGTTGCTCCAGGGTCCAGTAGATAGAGGCCTCCACCCTCTTCTTGTTGGATGTCCACAAGCTGCAAAGCCGTAAGGCAAGTCCTGACATTTGCATGCCACATTGGTCCAGAGGTGACAGAGAACTGGGGAGTAGCAGGTCTGACACCCTTATGCAATGAGGGCGCAAAGCTAATCATAACAAGTAAAGATCAGTTAATCTAACAACAGTGGCAGGGAAAGTTTTGGAAACCTTAATCAGGGAAGAAAATCAAGAGACTTTGAGAGGATCGAGTGAATTGAGAGCCAGCCCAATTTGTAATCCAATTGAATTTTTTGCTCAATAGAGAAGATTGATGGGAATGCAGTGGGTATTGTCTGTACAGATTCAAGAAAGTGAACAAGGTACCATACAAAAGGTTGGTTAACAGAACTAAAGCTTATGAGATCGGAGGGCCACCGTGCAATTGGATAAAAATTGGCTGAAGGACAGAAAATGGCAAGTTTTGGCAGATGGTTATTTTTCAGACCGGAGGATGACGGTTCAGCGGTTTCCCCTTCAGTGAGTGGAATATTATATATAAAAATTGTCTTGGAATATAGAATAAAATTTCAAAATTTGTTGATGACACCAAACTTAGAGGAGTGAGGATGACACTAATTGACTGCAACATACCTATCTCGCAGAATAGGCAGACAAGTGGTAGAAGGCCTTTTAAAGAGAAAAGTGTGAGGTGATGCATTGAGGCAGAAGGTATGGGGAGAGGAAATGCTACATTAGATGTTATGATGGTTGTTCTACTTGGAGCAAGAGTGTGATGGGAGATTTGATTAAGATCGCAAAATTATGACAGGTTTAGATAAGGTAGAAGAAAAGCTCTTTCCATTAGCTTATGGTACAAAGAGAAGGGAACACAGATTTAAGATTGAGAAGTGATGCGGGGGAATGCGAGGCGGAATGTTTTAAAACACAAGCAAGTGGTAATAACCTGGAACTTGCTGCACTTTAGGGTGTTGATTGCAGAATTAATCAATTATGTTCAACAGAAATTGGATGGACACAAAGGAAATTGACTTGTAGGGCTACTGAGAATGAGCAACAGTAAATGGAGCACTCTGTCCAGCATGGACTTTATGGGTCAAATGATCTCATTCTGTGCCATAAATGACTCTGGGAGTCTGGCAAATGTACCAGATAATGAATACGACCAGTGCAAGGAAGCTGATCTCTTTCCACATATCACCACAAGCCACCCCAGCTACGTTAGTTTTTCTTAGTAAGCTGTGTCTATCACTTTGCTACAGAAGGTCCGGAATGCAACAGGGTTGAGCCAAATCTACTGGCATGTTGTGTACTGATGCTGCAACTATTGTATAATAAAATGTTTTTACCTTTCACATCTCAAGAGATAGAAAAGTTTTTGCCATGATGGAAAGGCTTTTGCAGTGAAGGGAGTAGAAAATGGCATTACTAACTGCCCATGGTAGAAAGCTACTATTGCACAAACTAAAAAGGTCAACCAGGAATTGATCGATGTTGAGCTGCCCACCCTCACCACCTGGAACTTGTGAAAAGAAAAACAATGCAAAAATGAATAAAACATGCTAAAGTACACAAGAGATGTAAGCAATAACATGAACACAATTTTATTGCATGTAGCTCTATGGAAAGCATTTGTGATAAATATAAACACTATACAGAACTCTAAGCCAGTCTCCCATTCACAGACATGGTGGATTAACATTAAACTGCTAAACAATATTTACAGTGGAAGACACAGCAAGATAAAGTTAGATATTTTCAACCTTCTGTCATGTGTGATGCAGGAATAGCAATATATAGAGTATCAACCGTCTGCTTTTCTGTACAGCCAAAAAAAACTATGTCCATTTGTCAAATTAATTTACAGAAGAAATACAATTGTTTCATCTTTGTTTTATTATACAGCAGCATACTATTGTCTGGAAGATGCAACTTTTGTTTTGCATGTATGAGATGAGGGAAGATATTTGCACGTTGTAGTGGAAAAGGTCCATCAGCAATTCTCCCTCTGCACCCCTCCACTAATGGCTCAATTATTTTTAAATTTTAAAATCAAGTGCATTTTATAGCCAGTTACAATAATTTTGAACAATCATTTGAATAATGATCCTCCTGATTGTACTTCATTCCACTCCTCCCCACCCATATGCTTTCCCAGGATTTGTGTAATTTTTAACATAATGGAAAAGGCAGCAGGAAAAGCACCTTTTCATGCTTGAGGTACTAACCAATTTACTGAGAAAAGGATTGAAAATTTAACACTATTTTGATGAAACCTGCAAATTATCATCACTTACACCTTTTCCTCCACATGGAAGCAGATACCTGCCCTCATTTGTTTTTATGTTGCTTTCCACCACTAATTTTCTTTTTTAGAAATTATTTCTTCCGTACCTATCAAATGATATGTAAATTCTTATCCGGAAATAGTCTTCCAGCACAATACTGAATAATTTAGTAACTCTAAGCTACAAGTAGACTGAGAAAAAAAGAATTGCATATTGTGTATGCCATACCTATTTAGCCAGAAATTGGCTTTTGAGGTTACTGTATAAAATCAGAATACAGGTAGTCAGTGCTCAGTTTCGTACACTAGTAGACTTCAGGACCCAGGTGTTTGATTTATTAGCTAAACTGCATGACGATGCTAGTAGTCCTTTTGCAGCATATGTTGACTATTTCATAACCATTAAAAAGAACTCAAAAAAACATAAGTACCAAAATGTATCAGTCCAGTTAGATCTGCTACATTTTTCATTCAATATCCACTGGTACTAGTATATTACCTTGAGAGCTATACTAAATTTAGGAGACTAAATAGGATTCAAAATGCCTCAAGTTAGAACTATAGTGGTCTTACAGTGAATGCATAGCGTGAACCCCATAAATCACCCCCCCCTCAACTTTTTTAAACCAGTATAGATCTCCTAACAGAATGGTATTTCTATCTCTATTATTACAGATTCATGCAGTATCTGGTGTCTATAATTATCACTGAACCGCAAATACTTATTGGGATGGGTCAGTATCTAGAATTCGTACCTCACTATTACAATCCACATAGTACTGTCTTGTGGTACAAAGCCAGCATGTATATTTGTACCTTTATCACCACTTGTGCAATCTCAAGTCACTGGTACAAGCCATAGAGCAGCACTATCCTGGTACAGGTCTAGTATCAGTTATTTGTACCAATAATATATACTGTAAAGTTTACCTGTAATGTGATGCCAGAGAAAATAATTTAATTTTGTTGCGCAATGCAACATGCTGTTTCCCCTACTTCATAATTACTGTAACCACCTTTATTACCTCTTCAACAACATAGATCTGCCTCTACCATACAGTCTTGTCAATTGGACACATATGCAGCAAGGAGTTTAAGAAAGTAAATAACACTTAGGCAGTGCTGACATTCACTGCAACTTTTCTGTTATATCATCTGTAATGCTCAATTAAATGTAGGTCACATTTTACTATACATATACAATATAAAATCCTTATTAATGCATAGCACTTTTATGACAACATTCTTGGTGATTGGTTGAGGCTTGAATGGGAAGACAAGTGTTCACGGTCACGTTTTTATTTCTAGTTGTGGCTGAGATGTCGAACACTTATGTTTCTTCAACAGCTGTGTTGTTTCTATCTGACATTTTCAGCAAACAATTTTTCTTTTAATTTCCTCTGTCGTGGACTGCAAACAACAATGTGGACAGGTGGGGTGATACAAGCCATGGAGGTTGAAATATAAATATCTGTTTCCCAATGGAGAAGTCATTGCAATCGATCTACTTTCAGATCACTCCACCACCCCTGATTATAGAAGGTATGATTGATAGTGATCAATCTGGAAACTGACAGATCATGAAATCATCAATAGGCAATAGATGCTTAAAAAGCACTAGCTTAAACCAGTTTGATTCATCAACTTCAATGAAATGAATGGAACGGACGGGGCATCAGAGGGAAATCCTCAAAAAAAAAGAAATTTTAACTACTGGACATAATAAAGACTCAAACTGAGTATCCATTCTTAGAGCTGCATTCCCATTAAATTGTAAAGCTTTGCAGAGCAACTTCTAATTGTTAGTTATAGTAATCACTGCAAAAGGTGATGATGGTGGTAATAGTTACATGTTTCTGGACCATTTGTCCCCACGTGAAAATACAAAAAACGAATACTGGAACTGGGGGCAATGCATATGTTGTGGAATCTCTACACATCTGAATTAAACAACATATCAATACAAATTGGCAATGTCAGATTTGACTCGCCGAACAAATCGTATTTCATCTTAACAGTTATTGGAGTATTTCTTACAATAAAGAAATTTTATTAACATCTATTTAGTGATAGTCTGAAACACAGCGCAACATGGTAACCCCCAAATTGGTTAACTGCGTCAGTAAATAATAGGTTTACCAATACAGTCAGTATGATACTGTAATTGGTAAATAGAAGATAGCCAATTTTCTGCACATGGATATAATAGAGATTGGTTACTTAATCCTTTCACCCAAATATTACTTCCCATCCTACATACTATTCACAAATCAAGGGGGCAAGCAAACAGGAAATGTGCACAATGTAATGTGCAAGAAGGGCCCACATAACTCCAAAATTTCCTTTCACTCCCTCTAGAGGAACAGCTTAAGTTTCCCAGTCATTCAACGGCAAGACCATAAACCTTCAGTGCAGCTTGGGGGGGATCAAAGTATAAAAAAGGAACAACTATGCTCCTATAACTTTATGGCACAGTAAGCTGACTTATGCTATGAAACAGCTAATCTCTCCTCCCCTTCTCTGTATATACTCCTCTTCAAATAAGGTCAGTTTTCTTTATAACTGAACAGTAAATTGAAATGAAACCAGCCTACTTTCAGCAAGGATTTTGATGTTAACACCTTGAACTGGACAAACACAGGGTTTAAAATAAAAAAATGTTGTAAATACTTAGCAGGTCTGGCTGCATCTAAGGTGAGAGAAACAGGGTTAATGTTTCAGGTGAGAGGAAAAAAATGCCTACGATGTGAGAGAAGACAGGAAGCAATAAACAACAGGAGTTGGGAAGGTAGGCTAAATGGAGTGGTAATGGAACAAATAAAGAAATAAAAGATAATTCCTGAGGAGTTGTGAATAGTAGAACAATGAACAGTTGCTGTCTGTAAGAAAAAAAACAGAACAAGTTTGAGATCGACACATACAAAGAAAGGAAACAAAATGGGAGGCAGAGATTATGGTCTACAATTCAGACTGTAATCTCTGCCCTATTTTGTTTCCTTTTCTTTGTATGTTGGTCTTTACCACTTTATCTTTAACAACACCTGCGGCTTTGCCAAATCAACTCTATCATTTAATGTTTCCTGTCTTCCACTCCATCACAGATCTTCCCTTCTTTGGTCTTTTACGCCACTCTTCCCCCATTTCACTCATTTAAATATTATATTTCTAATATTTCCCAATTCTGATGAGAGGTTAACTGAAATGTTAACTTTGCTTTTCGCTCGACAGATGCTGCCGACCTGCTATTTCTAGACTTTTCTGTTTTTAATCCAGATTTCCACCATCTGCACTATTTTTATTTGGAAACATATTGTTTTGCTGTGGATCAGCTATTCCCTTACTGAAACGGTGGGCTAGTTTCGCCGATACAGGAAGCTCGACCCAGGATATTTCCCGATTCAGCAGATGTATCTCCTTTAAAAGAGCCCTCATCATACTTTCATGCCTGCAAGGTGGCATGTTGGAGTAAAATCTGCTCTCGTTGGAGGCGGGCAAGTGCCAAGATGGGCTGGTTTAGAAGGCCCACCTCAGTTCACTGGGACTTTGTCCAGGTGCACTGAAGGCTATTAAGCTCGCTAGCTCTCACTTCTCTCAGTGTCCACCATGCCAGCTCCATGCCCTTCCATGATCCCCTGTATCCTTTATCCTCACTCACCCAGAATGAGATAAAGAACCAATGAGCAGATTTCTAAATGGTATACTTTTTACATGCTTTTCAAAACTTGCCATTATTACATGGCTTATTAGCTCTATAGTGCATAGTGGAGTGAGCGAGCATGGAGGCTGCAGGGATACAAAGGTTATAGAATCCAGACTATGGTTCACAACTCCTGAGAAGTTCACGCCCTCGGAAACAATCCAACTCCACGAAAATTGTAGGGAGTGCTATGAAATGCTTATACTTGGAACGGGAGCTGCCCAGGGTGGGAGTGCAGGTTGCAGGGTTGCTACTTGCACTCTTACCCGCACCAGTGATAATCTCCAACAGTGGGAAAGGTGGGTGGGAATCCTACAATCAGGTCCCATTGGCCATTTTTAAAGGTCTCTGGAGTCACCTGACTCCACAAAAACCTGATGCTGTATCTTTCGTTGACCTGGATTAATTGGATTTAATTTAAAAAACAAAATTTTACAGAAACTACAATTAAAGTGCTGCATAATTGTGTACACATGCAAACCATGAATTTGGAAATAACAATGTGAAATGAATATGACATGCTTCGTGCGGGAATAATCAATTACTTAGAATGAATGTTAATGCACATTTAAAAGCTGCCAGGGATTTCATATTTTCCTTTCGTTCACCACTCTATTGAAAGGTTGTAACCATGGTCCATGTCTCAATGACTCAGATATATGTAGGATAGGAAAATAACTGAGTTTTAAACAGTAACCCTACTAAACACAATTTAAAATATTTGATTGTTCTGACCATCTAAATGACATCTAGTACCCTTTGGCTAACTGATGTCTTTAAAAAGTGGCATTTTCTGTATTGAGCGTAGCACATCTTTTGTAACTGGTAGGTCCAAGCAGTCCATTGAACTGGTTTCAATTATACCCTTCATTGCAGCACTGTTAATGCATTTAATTTGAAAGTTGCCTGATAAATTTTGGGTGCAATTTTATCTGGAACAAAAATGCATCTCTCTAACCTAGAATAAATATGGTTCATTGTACTCCAGTACTTAAAGCTGCATTATTCCTTTAGTCAAAATATGTAATTGCTTAAGCCTTCTCTCAGTTCTTAGTTTTAAACATTAAAAAGCATTTCTTCAGATTAAACTGTCCAAAACAGCACCCAATGTAGAATAAATACACCTTTAAAATGGCTAGTTATTGTTCTGACAAAAATAGGAAAACAAAGAATGAAATCACACACACTGGTCAAACTGAGTATATGAGACGTGTACTGTGAACAAACTGGATGAAGAGATATGGAAAAGAAAATCACTTTTGATGGATATTTGGCATCATTCATTCTGCAGCTGTGCAGAAAGGATGTGGCGATATATCAATGATATTACAAAGACAGTGTGTCATAAAAGTTAATTAACTCTATAGAGGACAGCTACAAGGAATACTGTAACTGTTAATGGTCACTTTTCAAAATCATGCACCATGATAACACCTGGGAGATTAAAACTTGCATATTCATGAAAGGGTAAATTCTGTTAGTTGGGGGGGGGGTTACTGAAAGTGGATTTTCATTTGTATTTACATAACGCACATGTAGATCAAAAGCCAACAACATCATAGCTTTAACATGAAATTAAGCAGCTTTTAGAAAACAGAAAAATGTATCCTGGTAAAATGAAATTCAGAGGTAATAACTGGCAGTGAACATATCAAATATCCAATAAAGGAAACTTAAATGTTTTACAAATATTTTCATTGCTTGTGACATCAAGGAGAGAAAAGTTTAAACTTTGGGTCAGCCTATGCTGTATTCAGACTAGATTTAACAATTTGGCCTACTTGGCTGGTGGCCACATGTGAGTTGCAACATGATTGCTTTGAAACCTAGCGCAAGTTAAAGCAGGGAAAGAAAGCAATAAACTATGTACAGTTGGCCTACCTTGGGGATCTGCTCAACCATCCCATCTTGGTTTTACAAAGGTGTAATGCATGAACTTATATAATAGTCTAGTAAACCCACCAGTCCTTTGTAAGGGTTAGTTTCAAAATCTGCTATCCCTCCAAAATACTTAAATCTAAAACATAATATGCTTAAGGATACCATGGAACATGGGTGTTCCATGATTAATTACAACATTGTTTACAAACCACTTGTGAAATGATTTTCATGCTCCATCATGAATGGGTAGCAGTCACACCAGTTGATTACCATATAGCACGAGTCAAAAAAAAGCCTATTAGTGTTTGAACTGGGGAACATTTTAAAGGTGATTTTTAGCAGGTATTTCTTTGTGAACAGCTGTATTAAAAAAATGAACATTTAACTGTTACTTGTCAACATTCAAATGGATTCAAAACACTTCAGTAGATAGGTTCACATTAGCTATGGCTCTTTTTTTCTTTTTTGCTCAGCTGAAACTTGCAGGAAGAATGTCTTTTTGTTGAAGGAAGTACCAAAAAGGCAGCAATTTGTGTTCCTGTTGAGATTCATGTGTTGGCTTTTCCCACTCATCTGCATGGGAAATAGGTCTGTGTATATTCTTGCAATAAGGTGACTGCTTCTGACAGTACCAGTTCCATCTAGTGAGTCGTACATTTGCAAGGTTGGTGACTTGGGAAAAGGTGAATTCAATCCTTTCCTCCGTGGACACGGATTTAAATCACGTCAATGCGCCTAGTCTGCAGAAAACACAAATTCAAAATGGTTAAAATCAGAATACTAAAAAAGTAAATATAGTAGTAAACCTCTGCCATATCCAGTTCAATAATCTAGTTGAGTTTTGAGTATCAAATTTCTTCTAGGCATGACACTGGCCGGTTACATGAAAATCTAGTCATTTGACTACCACTGCTGCAACACAAAACTGGCCAAGTGACTGGTTATGAAGTACTCCATTATAAGTGAAGGATAAAATAGTACAGTCTGATTGTTAATTGTTATTTTGTACTTTTACAAAACACTCATTAAAATATACAGAATGAAAGCTTTCAACTATTTTCCCACACTGTGAAGCTATCTTGATAGTGCATAATACTGATCTAGGATAACTATCTATGCCTCTACAGCTTTATGTTTCTTATTTGGAACCACCAATCTACTGATCTAGGATAACTATCTATGCCTCTACAGCTTTATGTTTCTTATTTGGAACCACCAATCTATCATTCCCCGGCATTTTTGCACTTTTATCCCAAAATGAGGTGCTTTTCAAAACTCACAGCCCTAGTTCTTTCCTAGTGGTAGTGACTCATATTTTGATTTTACAAGCATCTGAAATATTTTTGCATCTCAAAGCATTCACACAGACGCTTTGACAATATTAACAGACTTGAGCATGAAGGGCACCAAAGCCAAGTGTGATTTTCCCTCATTTCAACATCCAAATGAACACATGTGTAAGGAACACTAGATACATACTTACCAAGAGTGGGAAAGACACATTTGATTTTCCACCTATATATTACCAGGACATTAAAGCTAATTACAATGCTGTGTGCAACATGAATAGTGCACAAGTCCAGAATTGCACCTTCGACTTTCATAGGGAATAATTATTTATTGGGATGACATGGTGGCACAGTGGTTAGCATTGCTTCCTCCCAGCACCAGGGACCCGGGTTCGATTCCTGGCTTGGGTCACTGTCTGTGTGGAGTTTGCACGTTCTCCCCGTGTCTGCATGGGTTTCCTCTGGGTGCTCCGGTTTCCTCCCACAGTCCAAAGATGTGCGGGTTAGATGGATTAGCCATTCTAAATTTCCCCTTAGTGCCAGGGGAACTAGCTAGGGTAAACGCATGGGGTTATGGGGATAGGACCTGGGTGGGATTGTGGTCGGTGCAAACTTGGTGGGCCGAATGGCCACTGCCTGCACTGTAGGGATTCTATATGTCTGTTTGGTGCAGTGCCACATGGGTTGGGCTGCAAGTACTTTATGTTGCTTTTCCAGTACAATGTACGATTTCTCAGGCATAATCAATATGCACCAAGCTGTGAATGGTTTACGCAAAACATATCTAACTATAGCCACAGCATCTGTGACAATGGTCTGACTTCATTCCCCTTGCATCATTGCTTCTGGATTCTCCCAAAGATCTATCCTCAGCCCCTATTTTTTCTCACCTACATATTATCACTTGACCACGTCATTCCAAAGATGAGATCAGCTTCTGTGAACATTTATCTCTCCACTGCTATGTTGGACCCTTCCATTGCCTTAAATGTTATCAGATTGCATGCCCTCCTCAGATTTAGAGGAACCACATTTCCATCATTTTAAAAATTTGCTCTTAGGATGTGGGCATTGTTGGGTAGACCAACATTTATTGTCCAAACTGGAGGACATTTTAGGGTCAACCACATTGCTGTGGATTTGGAGTCGCATGCAAGACAGATCAGGTAAGGATACTAGCTTTCCTTCCCTAAAGAACATTAGTGAAACAGATGGGTTTTTACGACAATCGATAATGATTTCATGATCATTAGAATCTTAATTCCAGATTTTTATTGAATTTAAATTTCACCATCTGGCACGGTGGGATTTGAACCCTGGTCCCCAGAGCCACACCGTGGGTCTCTGGATTATAAGTCCAGCAACAATTACATTACATCAATGCCTCAAGATTGGGAAAACCAAAGCAGTCGTCTTTGGCTCCTTCTGCAAACTATCTTTCCCGCCAATTCCAGTCCTCATCTCTGCCACAATATCAGGTTCAACCGCTCTTCACAACAATGACGTTGTGTTCAATTCTGAGCTGAGTTGCCAATCCCACATCCTCTTAAGAAATATTGACTATTTCCACTTCCATAACATTGCCCATCTATTTGGAACCCTCATCTATACCCCCATTTCTTCACAACTCAACTATTCCAACACTCACTCAGTCAACCTTGCATCTTCCATTCTCAATACACTTAATCCATGACACATTCCTGCATTTTATTCTGTATCAAATTCCACTCTCCCATGATTCCTTCCCCCGCTGATCTAAATGGACTCCTAGTCCTTCAATGTTTCAAATTTAAAACTGCCATTCATTTGTGAAAATCTCTTCATTTCCCTGGCCCTAACTCATCACTGGAATCTCCTCCATTGCAACAATTACCCTAAATCATTTCTGACCTAGACTTCTTGTGCAACCCCTATTTTGCCACACCAAACTGCCATGCCATCAGTCATCTAGGCTCTTGTGATCTTGAATTGTCCCTCTAAACCTCCATCGCCTTCTCTGTCTGCAAGATCTACTTTATTTCGCTCTTTGACCAAATGTTTGGTCATCACTCATTAGACAAATTGCAACATTATTTAATGTATATGCATTTCTGTCCACAACTAATGGTTTGTCGAATTGGTCTATAACTACCAGATTTACAGTTCACTTTCAGCAATAAAGCTAGTTATATAATTTCCGATCTGAATAACTGAAATTGCATCGTTCTTTAGGATTTTAGAATTTGAAGGGAAGTTGAAAAATATGCGAGAATCCTGAAGTTACATATGTTTTAAACAGCATTCCCCATCTGAGAAGGAAACAACTTATTACTTTCAAGCCTCTGAATATAACTTTAGTAATCTGTTAATGTTTTTCTTCTTTCCGTGATATTAAAATTGTCTATTTCCAAATATGCCAATGTACAGCACAGTATATATTGATTTTATTGCATAGACTAATGTTAAAAATTCGTAACTGCAGCAGGTCATAGTTAGTGAAAAATCCTGCACTTGTTGAAATTAATTTTTCACCAGTCAATAAATATTAAAACAGATCAAGGGTACAATGTGCTACACTCACATAAATATTATCAACACTTAAACATGCTATCGCCGTATCTTTGTCCTGAAGATAGTAGTCAGGTTAGAATCTGTAGAGGGTAATTTCTGAAATATTTCTCATGTTTCTGTCTGGTATTAATAAAAGCAAACAATATTTTAAATCGATGCATCGTTTCTTCAGATAGCAGCAAATGCTGTAATTTGCCTTTTCTCTCTTTTTTAATGATTGTTAATACACCATCAAGACGAGGGCATCAGTATGTGGAACACGTACCCAAATACAGAATCAAGTATTTTTCAAACAACTCAAATCCCACCTCCTACTGCATCAATACAATTGCAATGTGGTTGACTCGCAAGTGCCGTCCGAAATGGCCTAGCAGGCCACTCAGTTTAATGGCAACTAGGGATGGGCAATAATGCTGGCCCAGCCAGCAATGCCCTTGTCCCACAAATAAATAATTTAAAAACAAAAATGCTCTCAATTCCTACACCAGCCATCTCTTGGATGGTTCAATTTATTTTTGGATTGGTCTCTGTGTCCCAACTGACTTTATTGTTGTAACGTGCTTCTTTTAGTCCCAGACTTCCATGTTTATATAAGTGATAATGACAGTAAGCAGATGTCATGACAAATACAATACAAAACAGAATCAAGTTCACAACCTCAACATTTTACGTTGAGTTAACAAAATGTTTTATAATGTAGTGACTTCACATTCTGGCATGTTGATGCTGAACTGGCTAATCCACACATTATGTACAGTAAAACAGGATGTTTTTATGGAGAAATTTACTGCAAGTAAATAATAGCACATGATACTGCTCTTAAGCAGGAACTGTCCTACTCAGAAAACCCAGATAATAAATGACACTTTGAAAAAATAGGGCTTTGCAAATTTGACAGTTCACATGCAGAGATTAATTTTTACTGAACTAGTTTGTGTTACTGCAGCAACCTAGATCTGAAAAATGTTTATTGTTTCAAACAAGCAGGTTTCGCAATACACACTTATTTTCTATTAATGTTCTGCATTATAGCCAAGATTTTTAATCTCATCATCAAATTTACAAGTATTATAAAATCACAAGCAGTTTTTACTAATAGTTAACTGATGAGCAGTGGCTGAAATTGTGCCCAGATTGGGGATAAAGTAACAGCATTCCTTTTGTTTACTGAACAGAAGCTATTCTTCAAAATCTACAGCTACATCTATCATCAATAGAGTTATACAACACTCACCACAAAATCCGATAGCTGTAGGTTTGAGATTAAGAGGAAAGGGTAGGAGGAAAGAACTTGTATTAATGTAGTGCCTTTCATGGTGTCCCAAAGTACTTTATAGTCAACTTTTGAAGTGTAGTAACTGTGTATTGCAGGAAATATGACAGTCAATTTGCACATATAATGAAACCACAGTTTTTCTTTTAAAAAAATGTTAATTGAATAAATATTGACAAGATATAGGGCCATTGAACTCCTCTATTCTATAATAATGCAATGGAAACCTTTACTAAAACAACTCCCATTTATACAAGTCTGTTTAACTTAGTAAAACATCTTAAGGCAAATCACTGAAGCATTTTTGTACAAAATTGAACAAGGACTCACACAGACGACATGTTATTTTGTGGGTGGGGGGGGGGATAGTTTCTGATGAGCATCTAAAAAGAGGTCAGAGTTTCATGGAAGGAAATTTTAAAGTTTAGGCTGGAAGGTACAGCTGCTAATGATGGCGCAATGGCAAGCAAGGACTCACAAAAACACAAAATTGGAGTATTGCAAGAGATCGAAGGGTTGTAGTACTAACATGTTCTGACGACAGGTTAACTATGGAGGGAATTAAACTCTGGCATGATATTAAGATAAGAAATGGAGGAATAGGCTATTCAGCCCATTCAAGCCTGTTCCATCAATTGATAAGATCATGGTTGATCGGATTAACTCCACTTTCCTGCCTATAACCCATAATTTTGTTGTCAATCAAAATTCTGTCAATTGCTTCCTTTTTATCCTCTTTGCTTGTTAGATCCTCAAAGAATTTTAATATTTTAAAAAAACACAATTTTCCTTTCACAAATCTGCCTGATTGCATCATGATTTTCTAAATAGCCTGCTACTACACATTAATAATGGATAATAACATTTGTAAAGGTTCACAAATGCACAGAAAGGTAGACTGATTTTAAAACATGAAAAGATTGAGCCAGGTAATCTTTAGCTTCATCAATTTGATACTCCAAAACCAACAATCCTGAGGTATGATCTTAGTCTTGAAAAATCAACTAATTGACTCAAATTTTTCACAGATGTTGCCTATCATAAATTATCTTTTGTGGTGTCAGAACCAACCAAGACTATGGGATAATAGCAAAAACCCCAGTTCCATCAAGTCCAAAACAAAAGCATAAAAAAAACAATTATAAAAGGTAGCTCACTACTGCTAGTTCTGAAGCTACATACCTCAAACAGCTTTACAAAGGGGCTCCATTAAAACATTAAAATACCAAGCTGTGATACCAGAAAAAATGCTTTTTATAGTGCAACCGAGTCTCGTAATGGACATACCAAATTTCCTTAGTCTTCTGAGAAAGTAGAGGCATTTGTGGGGTTTCTTAACTATAGTGTCGGCATGAAGGGACCAGAACAGGTTGTTGCCGATCTGAACACCTAAAAACTTGAAGCTCTCGACCATTTCTACTTCGTCCCCATTGATGTAGACAGGGGCATGTCCTCCTGAAGTCGGTGATTATCTCCTTCCTTTTGTTGACATTGAGGGAGAGATTATTGTCGTCGCACCAGTTCACCAGATTCTCTATCTCTTTCCTGTACTCCGTCTCGTCATAAACTCTGACCCACTACGGTAGCGTCATCAGCAAACTTGAAAATCGAGTTGGAGGGGAATATGGCCACACAGTCACATGTGTAAAAAGGAGTATAGTAAGGTGCTGAGAACACAGCCTTGTGGGATGCCGGTGTTGAGGATGATCATGGAGGTGGTGTTGTTGCCTATCCTTACTGATTGCGGTGATTTTGTAAGGAAGTTCAAGATCCAGTCATAAAGGGAGGAGCTGAGTCCCAAGCCACGGAGTTTGGAGATGAGTTTCATAGGAATAATGGTGTTGAAGGCTGAGCTAGTATGCATACCAAAGGCACTGATATACATATTTACAAGCATCTTTATTTCAGTTAAATGTAATTTGGTATAACAATACACACTAAATCAGGTTTATCATAGAGGTTTACAACGTGGAAACAGGCCCTTCGGCCCAACTTGTCCATGCCGCCCTTTTTAAAAAAAAAACCTGTAAGCTAATCCCAATTGCCCGCATTTGGCCCGTATCCCTCAATACCCATCGTACCCATGTAACTATCTAAATGCTTTTTAAAAGACAAAATTGTACCCGCCTCTACTACTACCTCTGGCAGCTTGTTCCAGACACTCACCACCCTCTGTGAAAAAATTGCCCCTCTGGACACTTTTGTATCTCTCCCCTCTCACCTTAAGCCTATGCCCTCTAGTTTTAGACTCCCCTACCTTTGGGAAAAAATATTGACCATCTAGCTGATCTGTGCCCCCCATTATTTTATAGACCTCTATAAGGTCACTCCTCAGCCTCCTACACTCCAGAGAAAAAAGTCCCAGTCTATCCAGCCTCTCCTTATAACTCAATCCATCAAGTCCCTGTAGTATCCTTGTAAATCTTTTCTGCACTCTTTCTAGTTTAATAATATCCTTTCTATAATAGGGTGACCAGAATTGGACACAGTATTCCAAGTGTGGCCGTACCAATGTCTTGTGCAACTTCAACAAGACATCCCAACTCCTGTATTCAATGTTCTGACCAATGAAACCAAGCATGCCGAATGCCTTCTTCACCGCTCTGTCCACCTGTAACTCCACTTTCAAGGAGCTATGAACATGTATCCCTACATCTCTTTGTTCTGTAACTCTCCCCAACACCCTACCATTAACTGAGTAAGTCCTGCCCTGGTTCAATCTACCAAAATGCATCACCTCGCATTTATCTAAATTAAACCCCATCTGCCATTCGTCAACCCACTGGCCCAATTGATCAAGATCCCGTTGCAATTGGAGATAACTTTCTTCACTGTCCACTATGCCACCAATCTTAGTGTCATCTGCAAACTTACTAACCATGCCTCCTATATTCTCATCCAAATCATTAATATAAATGACGAATAACAGTGGACCGAGCACTGATCCCGGAGGCACACCGCTGGTGAGTTGAATTTCATGTGCAACGTTAGAAGGACATTATTTGACTGAAAAGCATCCGGCCAATCAAATATGGTATTTTTCAACAGCTACCAATTTGCAAATTTGCTGTACAGTGACTCCTGTTCAATGAGAAGGATCTTCGAATGGATTTATTTCCATGTGTGGCTTATAAACATTAAGGATTATTGTAATGATATTACTGCTCAAGTGGGTATCAATCACTTCAGAGGACACACACCAAACAGTCACTTCAGAGGGCACGAGAACCACCTTTTTTATTCTTTCACAGGATTTGGACATTATTTGCCCCTAAGAACTTGAGTAACCCACATGTGTGTGCACAGAAACTTGATTCACTTTATTTTTATACAACCCACTTCTGTTTTTTAATATTCGTTCGTGGGACATGGGCGTCACTGGCTGGCCACCATTTATTGCTCATCTTTAGTTGCCCTTGAGAAGGTGCTGGTGAGCTGCCTTCTTGAATCACTGCAATCCATGTTCTGTGGGTTGACCCACAATGCCATTAGGGAGGGAATTCCAGGATTTTGACCCAGTGACTGCAAAGGAAAGGCAATATATTTCCAAGTCAGAATGGAGAGTGGCTTGGAGGGGAACTAGCAGGTGGTGGTGTTCCCATTTATCTGCTGCCCTTGTCCTTCTAGATGGAAGTGGTTGTGGGTTTGGAAGGTGCTGTCTAAGGATCTTTGGTGAATTGCTGCAGTGCATCTTGTAGATAGTAGACACTGCTGCTACTGACCGTCGGTGGTGGAGGGATTGAATGTTTGTAGATGTGGTGCCAATCAAACAGGCTGCTTTGTCCTGGATGGTGTCAAGCTTCTTGCGCATTGTTGGAGCTGCACCCATCCAGGCAAGTGTGGAGTATCCCATCACACTCCTGACTCGTACTTTGTAAATGGTGGCTAGGCTTTGGGGAGTCAGGAGGTGAGTTACTCGCCACAGTATTCCTAGCCTCTGACCTGCCCTTGTAGCCACTGTGTTTATGCGGTGAGTCCAGTTGAGTTTCTGGTCAATGGTAACCCCAAGGATGTTGACGGTGGGGGATTCAGTGATGGTTACACCATTGAATGTCCAGGGGCGGTAGTTAGAGTGTCTCTTATTGGTGATGGTCATTGCCTAGCATTTATGTGACGCGAATGTTACGTGCCACTTGTCAGCCCAAGCCTGGATATTGTCCTGATCTTGCTGCATTCAACCTTCAGCTTCCTCCATTTAATCACTTCAGGCATTATAGGCTTTCGTAATAATTTTGTAAGACCAAAGCGCTACACTGTTACTTAAATTAAGTAAAAACAATTAAATTACACATTCCTGTATAAGCTAGTGTAAATTTTCCACTTGTGTACTAGTTGCACGGCAGTAATGCAGAGTATGCAATTGTGCAACTCCAGCTTGCAATTTAACTTCATCCATTCATCCAAGGACAAAGATCTTAGGGATATGCAAGAATAAAGGCAAAGGTTTGGATAATTATGAAACTAAAGAAAGGCAAAAAGACTTCTGAAAAAAAATTCAAGAAGTAGAACCAAAGAAATGTTTCCTTTTAAATTTAAAGGAGCAGGAGCGCTGAGCGTGCAAGCAAGAGAACTTTTTAATTATTACCAGTTCACCCACTCCAAGTGGGTACTACTTCCAATGGTTAATGTTAAGGGGCCATGGGAGCGTGGCTGGCTGGGGGCTAATGTGTGAGGGTCCATGTAGCTGGCAAATAGTTTTGTGACTGTGTGCCTCTTCCTAATTCCAAACAGATGCACAGGTATAGCTAGAAAGATTTGTTTATATTTGATTTCTGTGTTTGCACCTATTCCTTGGCACAAAAAGGGGCAGTGACAATATGGAAATGCTTTGGGTTACTTAATGCTCTTGGGAGGTCAGTGGGGGTCCCACAGCTCAAAGTTTGGGATACCCTGGTTGGTGCGATTAAAGGGCAGTCAGTGCAGAGACAAGAAATTAGTGAAGGGACAGAAAATGTAGAGGTGAATAGTTCTTCTTCGGACTGGACGGAAGTGTGCAGTGGTGCCTCCCCAGGAGTTGGTATTGGTACCTCTGCTCTTAATGACCTGACTTGGTAAACACAGTAAGAAGTTTAACAACACCAGGTTAAAGTCCAACAGGTTTATTTGGTAGCAAAAGCCACACAAGCTTTCGAGGCTCTAAGCCCCTTCTTCAGGTGAGTGGGAATTCTGTTCACAAACAGAACTTATAAAGACACAGACTCAATTTACATGAATAATGGTTGGAATGCGAATACTTACAACTAATCCAGTCTTCAAGAAACAAAACAATGGGAGTGGAGAGAGCATCAAGACAGGCCAAAAAGATGTGTATTGTCCCCAGACAAGACACTGATATTCGGGTAGGCGTTCTCCAAGGCGGCCTTCGCGACACACGACAGCGCAGAGTCGCTGAGCAGAAACTGATAGCCAAGTTCCGCACACACAAGGACGGCCTCAACCGGGATATTGGGTCTATGTCACACTATTTGTAACTCCCACAGTTGCGTGGACCTGCAGAGTTTCACTGGCTGTCTTGTCTGGGGACAATACACATCTTTTTGGCCTGTCTTGATGCTCTCTCCACTCCCATTGTTTTGTTTCTTGAAGACTGGATTAGTTGTAAGTATTCGCATTCCAACCATTATTCATGTAAATTGAGTCTGTGTCTTTATAAGTTCTGTTTGTGAACAGAATTCCCACTCACCTGAAGAAGGGGCTTAGAGCCTCGAAAGCTTGTGTGGATTTTGCTACCAAATAAACCTGTTGGACTTTAACCTGGTGTTGTTAAACTTCTTACTGTGTTTACCCCAGTCCAACGCCGGCATCTCCACATCCTGACTTGGTAATACAGGGCATAATTTCAAAATTTGCAGAAGACACACTATTTAAAATACAGCAAAAAATGAGAGGATAGTAAAAAAACTTCAGGATGATAAAAATAAATTGGTGAAATGGGCTGACATATAACAGATAAAATATAATACAGAGAGGTGCAAAGTAATTCACCTTGGGAGGAAATCAGGAGAGGCAATATAAACTCAATGGCACAATTTTAAAAGTGTGAAGGAACAGGGAGGCCTGGGATGTATGCTACAAGTCTTTGAAGTGGCAGGACAAGTTGAGAAGGCTATTAAAAGGCACAAGAGATCCTTGAGAGGCAGATTACAAAAATAAGGAAGATATGCCGAAAACCAAACATTGATTAGGCTTCATTTGGAATATTATGATCAATTCTGGGCACCTCATTTTATTAAGACTGTCAAAGGTGCAGAGGAGTTTACTAGAGCGGTACCAAGGATAAAAGAATTCAGTTACTGAAAGATTAGAGTAAAGCTGTAGAACAGAGGTAATTAAGAGGAGGTTTAATAGGGATGTTCAAACTCTCAAAGAATTCTGATAGAAACAAATAAGGAGAAAATATCCTTCCAGTGGCAGAAGGTGCAGTAACGAGAGGTCACGGATTTTTTTGAAGTAAATTGATAAAACAAGCAGAGGCAACAGGACGAAAAAGAAAAATCAATTTCTAATGATCTGGAATCTATTGTCCGAAAGGATGATGAAATAACTTTCGGAAAAGAATTGGATAAATATTTGAAAGGCAAAAAAAGACAGGACTATGGGGAAACTGCAGGGGAGTAGGACTAATTTGATAGCTCTTTCAAAGAATTACCACATGTGCTGCATGATTTTAGGTAACTTAGTATCATTTGCAAATTGTGCATAATTATTAATAATACCCATTCAGCAAATGTAAAATACAGAAAAGTGGTCCAGATCCCTTAAGGAGCACTTCTAGCTACTGGCAGGCAGCATCTTTTGTCTCTACTACTTAGCAAATTTGCTATCTAACTATTTTACTCATATCGTCCATAACCTCCTGGTTCTCCAGTGTCAAATTTTTGGGGTGTGCTGAGGATCCCTTTCAGACGTTCCCAGATAAGTGGTTATCCGGCAATTGTCCGGAAGGGCTAACTTCCCCTGAAAACTGCACTGCACTGGGAACCATCTGACAAAGTGATTTAAATCATTAACCTCAGATAAAGCTGCTAGTTTTACATTCATAGCTACTCTGAAAGTGTTAAAAGGAAAAAATAGCACTTCTTACTTCAGAATAACTATTTTAAAGGCCCAGACTGAGCCTGGACAGGACAACCGCCTACTCCCCCACCAACTAAGCACCCCATCTCCATGGAATTCCCAGTCCCCCTCTCCAACCTGATCCGCCCACACCCCTGACCGCATGCCCCTGCCCCTGTCCGGTCGATGTCCGAATCCCCACCCCCAAATCTCATTCACTCATCTTCGAAACTTACCTTCCCCCTTTCAATGGACCTTTAAACTCACCTGCTTCACAGCAGCTAGTGCCACAAAAAGAGAAGTGTCCTCCTTTGCACCGCTCCTTTTGCACTTTGCTACTGGAGTGAGGGACACGCTTTGCTCCTCGAGTCCCACCCCAGCCTGAGTCAGGAAAGTCAGATAGAACAGGTGCTTTAGAATTTAAGGGCAGGTAAGTTAGTACGAGTAGCAATCCGCTGCTGATTGCCAATCGAAGGAATTACTGGCCAATACCACACATTTATAATTTAATTATAACAAAACGCAGATCAAATGTTTCCAGAAATCAGAATTTTATATCCAAAGAATATGACTCCTTGTCACCTTCAAATAATTCCAATAAATATGCTGATATTTATACGACTTCTAAAAAATCAACTCAATTTTATGACATGAGTACTCTTCAGATGGATATCAACAGGATCTTGTAAAATGCCTTTCAGAAATTTCGCTACAAGTCAGATGAATTAATAAAACAAAAAATGCAAACCAAAGTAATAAAAGGGATAAATAAAAATTACTGTCTCAAAGAAATTGAGGCAGCACTAAACAGCAGACCAAGAATAGAAATCGAACAGAAACCTCCTCTGGGGCCATTCAACTGTGAATGTTGTCAGGAGGCAGTGGGCTGTTGTCAGCATCCACTTCCAGTACGTGATGTCACTGGAAGGAATCTTGTCATATGGAGTTCTAACATTAACACTGTATGACCTGCATAAATGGATAGTTAAATTGGTTGGGGTAAAGAATTCACACAACCCACGGCATTTTACCCTTTGTCAAACTTGTCAGGGAGACAAGTGAGGGATACCTTGCATGCAAAGGCCACAGTGACCTGATGATCAAAGGGATTTCCTATCTGCCCCAGCCAGGTTATACTGTGACTAAAACTGTGGCATTTGCCAAACAGTTTTAGAACATGAGAACTGGAAGAAAAACAAGTCTATAGAGGTTTTATTTTACAACATTTAGGAAATAAAAACATAGCCATCCTTTAAGCCTATGTAGTTACTTTAATATATATTATGCAATTTGTTTTACCCTCCACTCCAAAAATCTATTACAAAATAAAACACTTAAACTACCTCTGTTTAAAAACTTCCTCTGCCAAATTCTTGAGATATTTGCTGAAGTTTTCCTGTTACAGTGTTTGATTCATAGTCCTACTATCTATGCTCCAATAAAAATATCCCCAGGAGTAGTTTAACATTTTAAATATTCTCAAAAGGGGCAGTGAAGAGGAATATTGCTAAGAAGAATCTTATTGTACTAGCAAGCTTGGCAGGAGTCAGGCAAGATTAAAAAACTTAAAATTATAATACTACTTCTGGAATTATTAAACTCCAACATTCATTTTACTTAAACATCTCTTCACAAAATCTACTGTAAGTTTAGATTCACAAATCAGAGACTGTGAAATGTAATTTTGAGTAGTGTTGGGGATTATGTAAATTTCATGCATTAGGCGCCCCCAAACCACAATCCAATGATTTTTCTTGTTTGAATGTAGATACGATAGCAGCCAGATAATGATCAGAAACATGATACTTGTCCAGTTTGAGACTTATTTTGTAACTTATTATTGAGAAGCTATTATATCTTGAGTAACCTGCAGATTTAATAAACATGGCTAATGCCCCTTTGACAAATTTTACTGATCAACTGCAACCACATTTTGGCTGCATCACTTCATTACATTATTGGATGCTGATTGACACTTACTTGAGTTCTAACAGTGATCTATAGCCCTGGCAAAGGCAAATCAGGGAGAATAGGGATCTGGTGTGTTCTAGTTAAAACAGGCATGGCAACTGGGTTAGAAAACGGAAGCAGGTAGAGCTTCAGGCTGGTGAGAATACCTTTTGGGCAACAGTTGGCAGTTTAGGTTGAAGCAAGGACCCAGGGCGCGGGATGCATTTTCAGGTGTTGAATGCAGGAAACACAAATTAATCTGATTCGGGACAGGACACAGTAAAAGTAGAGGGAAAAGGTAGGGTGCAGGTAGACGGAGATGTTTGAAGCAGTACCAGGGGGAAGCAAACATGAGGAGTACCAAGCACTTAGGGGATTGAAGAAAACAAGGAAATTGGAGAAGGCACAGGAACATGCGATGAGAAGCTCCTACCTTTGGAAAGGTCCTGTAATTTACAGCCTTAGTTGTTCAGCCACTAGGATTTCCCCTAAGCCAATGGGAACCATTAAACGGGAATCCTCTCTTGTAATTTAAAGCCCAGTACTCACTTTAAGCAGAAATTGACTTTTGAAATGCAGAACCAGGATTCTTTAAGCAGCATCCCATGACTTCTGAGAAGACATAACAATCAGGGGCTTCCTCGTCATTATTAGAATCATAGAAACCCTACAGTGCAGAAGGAGGCCATTCGGCCCATCGAGTCTGCACCGACCACAATCCCACCCAGGCCCGACCCCCACACACTTACCCGCCAATCCCGCTAACCTACGCATCTCAGGACTCTAAGGGGCAATTTTTTTTTTAACCTGGCCAATCAACCTAACCCGCACATCTTTGGACTGTTGTTGTTGTTTAATTAATATTCTACAATGTACAATATTCTGTCATAAAATTATTCAAAATTTGTGACTTTTAGTAATGGTTTGTGGACAGAAAGTACCATATTCAAACTTGTTTGTATACATCTTCAGGTTTACTGAGAGCCCCATTCCCAATAACAAACAGAAAAGGAGCCTATGAGAGAACTACCAACCAAATCAAGTAATGTACAAACTTAATTTGGAAGTACAGGATTTATGGATCCTTTGCTTGCAGAGCCAACTTCTCATGCCATCATCTCTGTAAAATGCCATTTTTGTCTGATTATGCTCCTGTCAAGCACCTTGTGATATTTTATGCCATTAAAGGTACTTTAGTGTAACAACAGTGGCAGATTTTCCCTTTCTGAACACAGGGATACTTTAAACATTACTATCCCAGAGAAGCCCAAGTAAGTGGAGGTCCAATAACACACCAAGATTACATTCTATACCCTGCTCTTTTATACAGCTAAACTACTACCTAAAGTTAGCAGACATCTGTTGGATGAAAGAGATGACATGAGTGAGACTGAGTCTGCGTGGGTTTCCTCCGAGTGCTCCAGTTTCCTCCCACATTCTGAAAGGCGCACTGGTTAGGTGCATTGACCTGAACAGGCGCCAGACTGTGGCGACTAGGGGAATTTCACAGTAATTTCATTGCAGTGTTAATGTAAGCCTTACTTGTGACTAATAAATAAAACTTACCTAAAATACTACAATCTGCACTTAAAATTAACTAAACTAACTTGTGTTTCATTCAATGACAGATCTGGCAAGTTATAACTATCCAAATACTTGGCAATTACCATTGATCACAATCGCTTTGTGATACATCTGTAATAATCTGAGTTTTGCCATTCTTTATAATCTGGTTTTAAAATTTGAGTCATGGCTGGTGATGGAGCTAGAAACCAGTTAGGCTTCACTGGTTGCTTTTAGTCAGTTCACTTCCATTGCTATTGATTGGTGCCAGCACCTTTTCTGATATTTATATAAAGTGCTAAAGTCCCTTTCTCATCGTAGACACCCCACATGCCTAAAGCACTTTTATTCTACATATTTTCTCCAAATTGCACACTAGTTTTGAGATTATATGAAGCAAAAACATTAGTGTGCAGACAAAAGGCAAAACCTCAAATAAGAATAATCATTTGGCCATCAAGAGACTTGACATCTTTTGTGCTAAGAGAAAAAATGTGTAGGAAGACAGGATTTGTGCTAGTTTGGTCACTCTGTCCGATAGCCTCAATAGATTTCTGGCATTTTGTGCTATTGAAGTTAAATATTTAAATCAGTTTACTAAGATATCACATAATTTGCAGTTAAAGTATGCAAGTGAATTACCTTGTTTTTATTCAAATAATTTAATGGCAGCCTTTCGACGGAGCTTGAATGTGGCAATGTATATTAACCAGATACAAAGAACAATACAGCACAGGAACAGGCCCTTCAGCCTTCCAAGCCTGCGCCGCTTATGTGCCCACTAGACCATTCTTTTGTATCCCTCTATTCCCAGTCTGTTCATGTGGTTATCCAGATAAGTCTTAAAGGATCCCAGCGTGTCCGCCTCAATCACCTTGCTTGGCAGTGCATTCCAGGCCCCCACCACCCTCTGTGTAAAATACATCCCCCTGACATCTGTGTTGAACCTTGCCCCCCTCACTTTGAACCCGTGAGTGACCCCTTGTGTTCGTCACCACCGACCTGGGAAAAAGCTTCCCACTGTTCACTCTATCTATGCCCTTCATAATTTTATACACCTCTATTAGGTCGCCCCTCATCCTCCGTCTTTCCAGGGAGAACAACCCCAGTTTACCCAATCTCTCCTCATAGCTAAGACCCTCCATACCAGGTAACATCCTGGTAAACCGTCTCTGTACTCTCTCCAAAGCCTCCACGTCCTTCTGGTAGTGTGGCGACCAGAACTGGATGCAGTATTCCAAATGTGGCCTAACCATCGTTCTATACAGCTGCAACATCATATGCCAACTTTTATATTCTATGCCCCGTCCAATAAAGGCAAGCATGCCATATGCCTTCTTCACCACCCTCTCCACCTGTGCTGCCACCTTTAAGGATCTGTGGACTTGTACACCCAGGTCCCTGTGTGTGTGTCTATACTCCTGATGGTTCTGCCATTTATTATATTGCTCCCCCTTACATTAGATCTACCGAAATGCATCACTTTGCATTTATCTGGATTAAATTCCATCTGCAATTTCTCCGCCTAATGTTCCAGCCTATCTATATCCTACTGTATTCTCTGACAATGTTCATCACTATCTGCAACTCCAGCAATCTTCGTGTTGTCCGCAAACTTACTGATCACACCAGCTACATCTTCCTCCAAATCATTTATATATATCACAAACAGCAGAGGTCCCAGTACAGGGCCCTGCGGAACACCACTAGTCACAGACCTCCAACCGGAAAAAGACCCCTCCACTGCTACCCTCTGTCTTCTATGGCTAATCATGATGTGGAGATGCCGGCGTTGGACTGGGGTAAGCACAGTAAGAAGTCTCACAACACCAGGTTAAAGTCCAACAGGTTTATTTGGTAGCAAATACCATAAGCTTTCGGAGCTTGCTGCTCTTTCGTCAGATGGAGTGGTCTTTGTTCTCCAACAGTGCACAGACACAGAAATCAAGTTACAGAATACTAATTAGAATGCAAATCTCTACAGCCAGCCAGGTCTTAAAAGGTACAGATAATGTGGTTGGAGGGAACATTAAACACAGGTTAAAGAGATGTGTATTGTCTCCAGACAGAACAGCTGGTGAGATTATGCAAGACCAGGGGCAAGCTGTGGGGGTTACTGATAATGTGACATAAATCCAACATCCCGGTTTAGGCCGTCCTCATGTGTGCGGAACTTGGCTATCAGTTTCTGCTCAGCGACTCTGCACTGCCGTGTGTCGTGAAGGCCGCCTTGGAGAACGCTTACCTGAAGATCCAAGGCTGAATGCCCGTGACTGCTGAAGTGCTCCCCCACAGGAAGAGAACAGTCTTGCCTGGTGATTGTTGAGCGGTGTTCATTCATCCGTTGTCGTAGTGTCTGCATGGTTTCCCCAATGTACCATGCCTCGGGACATCCTTTCCTGCAGCGTATCAGGTAGACAACGTTGGCCGAGTTGCAAGAGTATGTACCGTGTACCTGGTAGATGGCGTTCTGACGTGAGATGATGGCATCCGTGTCGATGATCCGGCACGTCTTGCAGAGGTTGCTGTGGCAGGGTTGTGTGGTGTCATGGTCACTGTTCTCCTGAAGGCTGGGCAGTTTGCTGCGGACAATGGTCTGTTTGAGGTTGCGTGGTTGTTTGAAGGCAAGAAGTGGGGGTGTGGGGATGCCCTTGGCAAGATGTTCGTCTTCATCAATGACATGTTGAAGGCTCTGGAGGAGATGCCGTAGCTTCTCCGCTCCGGCGAAGTACTGGACGACGAAGGGTACTCTGTCCACCGTGTCCCGTGTTTGTCTTCCGAGGAGGTCGGTGCGGTTTTTCGCTGTGGCGCGTCGGAACTGTTGATCGATGAGTCGAGCGCCATATCCTGTTCTTATGAGGGCATCTTTCAGCATCTGGAGGTGTCTGTTGCGATCCTCCTCATCCGAGCAGATCCTGTGTATTCGGAGGGCTTGTCCGTAGGGGATGGCTTCTTTTACGTGTTTCGGGTGGAAGCTGGAGAGCTGGAGCATCATGAGGTTATCCGTGGGCTTGCGGTATAATGAGGTGCTGAGGCGACCGTCCTTAATGGAGATGCGTGTGTCCAAGAATGCAACCGATTCCGGAGAGTAGTCCATGGTGAGTCTGATGGTGGGATGGAACTTGTTGATGTCATCATATAGTTGTTTCAGTGATTGCTCACCATGACTCCAAAGGAAGAAAATGTCATCGATGTATCTAGTGTATAGCATCGGTTGAAGGTCCTGTGCGGTGAAGAAGTCTTGTTCGAACCTGTGCATGAAGATGTTGGCATATTGAGGTGCGAAATCTGTCCCCATGGCTGTTCCGTGTGTCTGGATGAAGAACTGGTTGTTGAAGGTGAAGATATTGTGGTCCAGGATGAAGCGGATGAGTTGTAAAATTGCATCTGGAAACTGGCAGTTGACGGCATTGAAGGCGAACACACCCGGCCGTCCCATCGTCTCAGGAAATGGAACCCTGTGCGAGAACCTCTCCGGCTATGTCAAGGGCATCTTGAAACCCATTGTACAAAGAACCCCCAGCCTTTGTCGCGACACTACGGACTTCCTACAGAAACTCAACACACATGGAGCAGTTGAACCAGGAGCACTCCTCGTCACAATGGATGACTCGGCACTCTACACCAGCAACCCCCACGATGATGGCATTGCTGCAACGGCCTCAGTACTCAACGCCGACAACTGCCAGTTTCCAGATGCAATTTTACAACTCATCCGCTTCATCCTGGACCACAATATCTTCACCTTCAACAACCAGTTCTTCATCCAGACACACAGAACAGCCATGGGGACAAATATCGCACCTCAATATGCCAACATCTTCATGCACAGGTTCGAACAAGACTTCTTCACCGTACAGGACCTTCAACCGATGCTATACACTAGATACATCGATGACATTTTCTTCCTTTAAGTCATGGTGAGCAATCACTGAAACAACTAGATGATGACATCAACAAGTTCCATCCCACCATCAGACTCACCATGGACTACTCTCCGGAATCGGTTGCATTCTTGGACACACGTATCTCCATTAAGGACGGTCGCCTCAGCACCTCACTATACCGCAAGCCCACGGATAACCTCATGATGCTCCAGTTCTCCAGCTTCCACCCGAAACACGTAAAAGAAGCCATCCCCTACGGACAAGCCCTCCGAATACACAGGATCTGCTCGGATGAGGAGGATCGCAACAGACACCTCCAGACGCTGAAAGATGCCCTCATAAGAACAGGATATGGCGCTCGACTCATCGATCAACAGTTCCGACGCGCCACAGCGAAAAACCGCACCGACCTCCTCAGAAGACAAACACGGGACACGGTGGACAGAGTACCCTTCGTCGTCCAGTACTTCCCCGGAGCGGAGAAGCTATGGCATCTCCTCCGGAGCCTTCAACATGTCATTGATGAAGACGAACATCTTGCCAAGGCCATCCCCACACCCCCACTTCTTGCCTTCAAACAACCACGCAACCTCAAACAGACCATTGTCCGCAGCAAACTACCCAGCCTTCAGGAGAAAAGTGACCATGACACCACACAACCCTGCCACAGCAACCTCTGCAAGACGTGCCGGATCATCGACACGGATGCCATCATCTCACGTGAGAACACCATCTACCAGGTACACGGTACATACTCTTGCAACTCGGCCAACGTTGTCTACCTGATACGCTGCAGGAAAGGATGTCCCGAGGCATGGTACATTGGGGAAACCATGCAGACACTACGACAACGGATGAATGAACACCGCTCGACAATCACCAGGCAAGACTGTTCTCTTCCTGTGGGGGAGCACTTCAGCAGTCACGGGCATTCAGCCTTGGATCTTTAGGTAAGCGTTCTCCAAGGCGGCCTTCACGACACACAACAGCGCAGAGTCGCTGAGCAGAAACTGATAGCCAAGTTCCGCACACATGAGGACGGCCTAAACCGGGATGTTGGATTTATGTCACATTATCAGTAACCCCCACAGCTTGCCCCTGGTCTTGCATAATCTCACCAGCTGTTCTGCCTGGAGACAATACACATCTCTTTAACCTGTGTTTAATGTTCCCTCCAACCACATTATCTGTACCTTTTAAGACCTGGCTGGCTGTAGAGATTTGCATTCTAATTAGTATTCTGTAACTTGATTTCTGTGTCTGTGCACTGTTGGAGAACAGAGACCACTCCATCTGACGAAGGAGCAGCAAGCTCCGAAAGCTTATG
Source organism: Mustelus asterias (assembly GCF_964213995.1). Taxonomy (NCBI): domain Eukaryota; kingdom Metazoa; phylum Chordata; class Chondrichthyes; order Carcharhiniformes; family Triakidae; genus Mustelus; species Mustelus asterias. The sequence continues at coordinate 144,793,449 of NC_135804.1, forward strand.
GTATTTGCTACCAAATAAACCTGTTGGACTTTAACCTGGTGTTGTGAGACTTCTTACTGTTCTTTGGCTAAGCCAGTTCTCCACCCATCTAGCTAGCTCACCTTTTATCCCGTGAGATTTAATCTTTTGCACCAGCCTGCCATGAGGGACCTTGTCAAACGCTTTACTAAAATCCATATAGACGACATCCACGGCCCTTCCCTCGTCAATTGTTTTTGTCACCTCCTCAAAAAACTCAACCAAATTTGTGAGGCATGACCTCCCTCGTACAAAACCATGCTGTCTATCGCTAATGAGGTTATTCAGTTCTAAATGCGCATATATCCTATCTCTAAGAATCTTCTGCAACAACTTCCCTACCACGGACGTCAAGCTCACCGACCTATAATTACCCGGGTTTTCCTTGCCACCCTTCTTAAATAACGGGACCACATTTGCTATCCTCGAATCCTCTGGGACATCACCTGTGTCCAGTGAAGAGACAAAGATTTCTGTTAGAGGCCCAGCAATTGCATCTCTCGCCTCCCTGAGGAGTCTAGGATAGATGTCATCCGGCCCTGGGGATTTGTCTGTCTTAATGTTTCCTAAAAAACCTAGCACTTCCTCCCTTGTAATTGAGATTTTTTCTAACGGGTCAACACATCTCTCTAAGACACTACCAGTCAACATGTCCTTCTCCTTTGTACATTCAACTGTAGCTTTTGAATGCAATGCTTTTTCAGAAATCCATGTCAATCAGCTATTGAAATATTCCATCGACAGTGGTATTCTCCAATACCTCTCATAAAACATGAATCCCTGACATAAAAACTAGGACTCATCAGTGAATTCTTCATCGAGCTTGTAAACCATATTTGTTCAATTTATAGTGTTAAACTGAGCACTTGTGATGACCAACTTTCATTTGCAGTATCGCATGTAACTTTAACTTATTTGACTTGTGGTCTATTTTATCCATTCCCATTGGCATACTCATTGCTGAGAGGGATACAGTCATCAACTGTGACCCAAAAATTCTTATTTTCTCGAGTGCACACTTCATGCCCTGGAGAGCAGGATGGCAATGGATAGAGCAGGTTAGAATACAGTATGATAATGCATTAAGGAGTGCCTACCACCATCACATTATTTAAGATTCTGATTATGACTCACTCCCCAAACCTTTGTTTGTCTATCTTTGCTTTCTGATCTACACTAGCTTCGAGAAACTTTCCCAGGAAATAAATAGTGAATCCTGTTTGGTAACAGATCTTAGATACAGATTCTATGATACTGGACTATCCTATACCTTCAAAGATTTCATTTTGATTTCGAAATACAATTGAGCGCCACAGTAGACTGCATCTGTAAATTATAGTGTTAAACTGAACACTTGTTACTAATTTGTCAACAATAATTAATTAGTTAATTTGTGGGACATGGGCGTTGCTGCCTGGCCAGCATTTATTGTCCATCACTGGTTACCCTTGGAGAGCAGCTGAGAGTCAACCACATTGTTTTGGATCCGGAGCCACATATAGGCCAGACCAGGTAAGGATGGCAGATTTCCTTCCCTAAAGGATATTAGTGAACCAGATGGGTTTTCCCCAACAATCAACAATAGTTCCATGGTCATCAGTAGATTCTTAATTCCAGATATTTCTATGGAATTCAAATTCCACCATCTGCTGTGGCGGGATTCAAACCCAGGTCCCCAGAACATTAGCTGAGTTTCTGGCTTAATAGTCTAGCGATAATACCACTGGGCCATCATCTCCCTGGAGTGAGTAACGCAATAGAAGTTAAATACTGTGAAATACAGTGAATAACACAATAGAAGTTAAATATTTTACAGCAAACAATTATCTTCTAGCTTAGCAGCCAGAAAATAGCATCTCAAAACTATATCTAATGTTTTCATATGATTTTAAAATGATGCATCTTTTCTCTGAGACTGTCATACAAGTATATGGCCGGAATTCTCCCAAAAAGATTTGAAGTTTAGAATTTGTGTCAAAACTGGAGCAATTCACGTTGTTTTTTTCAGGGAGACTTCAGAGAACAATCTCCCACGTTTGTGCACTGCAGAGGCCACCAGCATGAATATCATTAAAACCAGGGAGCAGGGCCTATTCCCACTGGAGAGGCTGAAATCAGCGTGCTGAGTGGGCCACTGCGCAGTCACCAGTGTGTCAGCACCGAGATTGGTGCATGCACAGTGGCCCTGCACTGATGGCCTTTTGGTTGCTGGCCAGCCCCGCAACCCCCACAAAGTCGGCTCCCCCCTGCCCTCCAACCAGCCCTGATTTCCAGTCACCCCCGCCATCATCCACTGATACGCTGACAGTTATCCCCACCGTTCCGACCCACCCAGCAGGCTGACCATTCCTCTGCCGGCTTATCCCCACCCCCCCACAGCATGCCCTGATCACTGGCCTCCCTCCTTCCTCCACCAATCCCTATGCAGAGTGGCAGCGAAACCTCCTCTACCCTGCCCCATCAGGCCCAGTCTATGCCCAATGGGCATCAGCACTTTGCCCCTTGGGAAGGGCCAGGGGGCACAGGTTGACACTGCTCAGGGAACACCCCCCACCACCCAACCTCTGAAGAGCCCCCCTATTTCCCCTCCCTTCACTCCAGCGGGGTCTGGCCGCTAGTTTTCCGTTATTTGGGAGTTACTCTAAACCCTGCTAGCGAGCCCGGAGACTTCAGTCCTGGGCATGCTAATTGTATTTAAATCACATTCAAATTGCCATTTAAATGGTTTTTGTGCCTCCCCGCCGACTTCTGGCACAGAGCAGACACCACTGGAAATCCAGCGCTGGGAGGCGTTAGCGGGGCGCAAATCCTGTGAATCGGCCAACGCGACAATCTCCCAGCCCGCTGCGCTAAAAAATTAGCACAGCGGGATGGGAGAATCGAAGCCTATATCTACATGTGGATATCTCATATCTATACCTGATGTAACATTGATTGATTCACTGATTTGAAAGGCCAATGACAGGCAAAAGCATGAAGACAATGGTCCACTGGATGTACGGTGATCAAATAATGATATACTGCGTGGACCAGACAGGGTATTCCCACGGACCTTGAGGGAAGCTAGTGTTGAACTTGCAGGGGCCCTGGCAGACATATTTAAAATGTCAGTATTCACGGGGGGAGGTGCCGGATGATTGGAGGGTGGCTCATGTTGTTCCGTTGTTTAAAAAAGGTTCCAAAAGAAATCCGGGAAATTATAGGCCAGTAAGTTTGACGTCGGTGGTGGGCAAGTTATTGGAAGGTGTGATAAGGGATAGGATCTACAAATATTTGGATAGACAGGGACTTATTAGGGAGAGTCAACATGGCTTTGTGCGTGGTAGGTCATGTTTGACCAATCTATTAGAGTTTTTCGAGGAGGTTACCAGGAAAGTGGATGAAGGGAAGGTGGTGGATGTTGTCTACCTGGATTTCAGCAAGGCCTTTGACAAGGTCCCTCATGGGAGGTTAGTTAGGAAGGTTCAGTCGCTGGTATACATGGGGAGGTAGTAAATTGGATTAGACACTGGCTCAATGGTAGAAGCCAGAGAGTGGTTATGGAGGATTGCTTCTGAGTGGAGGCCTGTGACTAGTGGTGTGCCGCAGGGATCGGTGTTGGGTCCATTGTTGTTTGTCATCTATATCAATGATCTGGGTGATAATGTGCTAAATTGGATCAGCAAGTTTGCTGATGATACAAAGATTGGAGGTGTAGTGGACAGTGAGGAAGGTTTTCAAAGCTTGCAGAGGGATTTGGACCAACTAGAAAAATGGGCTGAAAAATGGCAAATGGAATTTAACGCAGACAAGTGTGAGATATTGCACATTGGAAGGACAAACCAAAGTAGAACGTACAGGGTAAATGGTAGGACTCTGAAGAGTGCAGTTGAACAGAGGGATCTGGGAATACAGGTACAGAATTCCCTAAAAGTGACGTCACAGGTGGATAGGGTCGTAAAGAGTGCCTTTGGTACATTGGCCTTCATAAATCGGAGTATCAAGTATAAAAGTTGGAGTGTTATGGTAAGGTTATATAAGGCTTTGGTGAGGCCGAATTTGGAGTATTGTGTACAGTTTTGGTCACCTAGTTACAGGAAGGATGTAAATAAGGTTGAAAGAGTGCAGAGAAGGTTCACAAGGATGTTGCCGGGACTTGAGAAGCTGAGTTACAGAGAAAGATTGAATAGGTTTGGACTTTATTCCCTGGAGCGTAGAAGATTGAGGGGAGATTTGATAGAGGTGTATAAGATTTTGATGGGTATAGATAGAGTGAATGCAAACAGGCTTTTTCCGTCGAGGCTAGGGGAGAAAAAAACCAGGGGGCATGGGTTAAGGGTGAAAGGAGAAAAGTTTAAAGGGAATATTAGGGGGGGCTTCTTCACGCAGAGACTGGTGAGAGTGTGGAATGAGCTGCCGGATAAAGTGGTAAATCTTTTAACATTTAACATTAACATTTAAGAAAAACTTGGACGGGTTCATGGATGAGAGGGGTGTGGAGGGATATGGTCCAAGTGCAGGTCAGTGGGACTAGGCAAAAAATGGTTCGGCACAGACAAGAAGGGCCAAAAGGCCTGTTTCTGAGCTGTAATTTTCTATGGTTCTACGGATACAGCTATTTTCATAGCTGATATAATGGGCGGGATTTTATGGCCTCTCTCATCCCAAAACCGAAAAATTCGCCCCCGCCCCTCCCCAACGAAGCTTTCCATGATCCGTCTCTCGTCCACTCCGATTTCCATGGCGGGGGGATGGTAAAATTCCAGCCAATGTATTTTCCAAGGTGGTATAATTAAAAATCCACTTTAAACTGATTAGTGTGAAATCCTGGATATGGAAAATATTGACAGTATTAAACCATAAAAAATTTTCTCTTACAAGAGGATCATATGAAATGTCAAATACTTTATTTTGTGGGCACAAAATGTTTCCATCGCATTTTATGGTTTCCTTTCAATTCGAACGGTGGTGCTTGCTGATGTGTTCAATCAAAATGGTTAAACTTGCTCGCTGGTTCCAACTGTAACCAAGTGCATGGTGCACAATTATATACTTTTCAGATCATCTGCCAGAATTTGTAGTGCAATGCCCTATATGTTGCCTCACTGCACAGCCCATTACCACTAAACAGCTCCGGACGTAAAACAAATCTACTAAAATTAAATTACATGATTATACTATTTGCCATTTAGCAACTGACAGTCTGATGATGATTATTTCAGGAAGACCATTGTGCTACCTTAATTGATTCATCCAGAAATAGTTGACAGCCCCTCTAATAGTTTCTTAAATATTCAAAGTTTTTGCCTTCATGGATCTATATGGAATTTAACTTTGTCAATAACTCCCTATCTCAGTTTAGATATAATGTTCTTGATGCCTGCTCCACATCTCCAAAGGTTTATTTCCATGGTGAAAAGTCAATTTTTTCCCAGTTTGATGGCCACCGTGGCTTCTCAGTGACCAGGTTGGGAAAGAGTACTAAAAATTGTCACTGACTAGAATGCTGTACTGTTTAATCAGTGCTTCCTCCAATTTTTATTCTACTCTTTTGACCATTGGTTAGACCTCTTGGGTGCCAAATCTACCAAGACTCTTGGATTTCATTTAACTACATCCTCAGTTACTTCTACACCATTCATCAAATTTTCTTTTCTATATGCACTACTCTGTATTGGTCAGCATTAAATTTCATCTGCCACTGTCTAATTGTAGATTTTGTCCAATTCATTCTATTGTTGTTCCTAGCTTAATATCAAGTCTGTAATTTTATGAATTTACAGTTAGCTTCTGAATCATAATCACTGATGTAAATAAGGAACAATAGGCAATCCAAACATCAAATCAGAGAGGTTCTTTCTAACCATTTTCTCATCTTATCAGTGACATTCCCTTTCCCACCTTCCCACAATGCCATACCCTTGCCATTCATCTGTCCAAACAAAAGTTTTTCATTAGCTGTATGCTCTTTTTCCCTTACTGTACAACTCTTTTCTCCCTCAACCAGCTAGGAGATCTTGGTTGCCATCAACCGACAAAACTATTCACTCACTTCCACCTTTGGTATCTTTGTCCCTAGCAAAACTATCCTCATATTTTGACCAGCACATCTCATAAATATGGAATTCACAAAACAGAACGGTGCTTGGCTCATTCATAATTGATCACTAGATCTAATTTGAACATTTAAACTTGTTACCATGTCTCAATCGACATCTGGACAGCATAAACACCAAGTTATCCTTATGACAAACCATCTCTTTTGCTCTTCAGTTCCACCACCAATAAATATCAGGTGCCTTAAGATTGGAAGGTAGCAAATGTTGTGCATATGGAGGGTGGCAAATGTTGTGCCTTTGTTTAAGGGCTGCAGGGAAAAGCCTGGGAACTACAGGTTGGTGAGCCTAACATCTGCAGTGAGTAAGTTGTTAGTAAGATATTCTGAGAGACAGGGTCTACAGGCATTTAGAGAGGCAATGACTGATTAGGGACAGTCAGCATGTCTTTGTGAGTGAAAAATCATATCTCACAAATTTGATTGAGTTTTTTGAAGAGGTAACCAAGAAGATAGATGAGGGCAGTGCAGTTGATGTTGTCTACATGGACTTTAGCAAGGTCTTTGACAAGGTACCGCATGGTAGGTTGTTGCATAAGGTTAAATCTCACGGGATCCAGGGTGATGTAACTAAATGGATTGATGACAGAAGCCAGAGGGTGGTTGCAGAGGGTTGCTTTTCAAACTGGAGACCTGTGACCAGTGGTGTGCCTCAGGGATCGGTGCTGGGTCCACTGTTACTTGTCATTTATATTAACGATTTGGATGAGAATATAGGAGGCATGGTTAGTAAGTTTGCAGATGACACCAAGATTGGTGGCATAGTGGACAGTGAAGAAGATTATCTCGGATTGCAACGGGATCTTGAGCAATTGGGCCAATGGGCTGACGAATGGCAGATGGATATTTTAGATAAATGCGACGTGATGCATTTTGGTAGACTGAACCATTGGTGTCAGCAATCAAGACATGATCAAACTAATTTCCAGAGCCTGCAGAACAGCTCCAAAGGAGTTTTGGAATCTCACTGTTCCACAGAGCATTCTATTGGTAAAGTCTCAAAGGGTGGCGACAATCTGTTAAATGACGTGTTATGTTTCTAACAGTGCTCTCCAATTTAGTTACAAAAAAAGATTTCTTCAAGAGCATGTTTCTATTTTGTCATAATTAATAAATTAGGAGACTGGTGGACAGAAAATAATTGGAAAACCTTTACATTTGGCTTCTGCACTGATTTTTGCCCTGATCATGCTCTGTTCCTCGCCATTTTCCAAACAGCACCTGTGTGTCATGGTCAACCTTCTATAATCGCTCCTTTTACGCCAATAGCACGCAATTCCTTTTAAGTGCTTGTTTCAACGGATCTACTAAAATGAAGGCTGAACACAGGTGGATGTTGTTACACTGCTCTAGCTTACCAAAAGTGCACATTTCAAAAAGCCAAAAGCTGCAGAAATGCTGGAAATCTGAATTAAAAACATAAAATGCTCAAAACACTGCAGTCTGACAGTACCTGTGGATTGCAAAACAGAGATAACGTTTCAGGTCAATGTCCGTTCATTAGATTGCACATTTCAACCCTCGTTGGCAGCCATGTACTGCTGTCCACTGCTCAATGTGCCTCAACAGTTCTATGAAAACCAACTATGAGCTAAACAAAACAAAGTTCTTCAGTTGATATCCTGTGTCATTAGATTCTCCAAGAAAACTTTGAGGATCATCAGAATACTGTCCTTCAAAGGCATTTCACAGAGCAGTTTCACAAATCTGCATGGGATTGCATAGAATGTACAGCACAAAAACAGGCTATTTTGTCTAACCATTCTATGCACTTGTACATGCTCCACTCAAGGCTCCTCCCCATTGTAACCATCTATTCCTTCCCCCTCGTATGCTTGTCCAGTTTCCACTTAAATGCATCCTACTCGGTTTAACTACTCTTTGTGGTAGCAAGTTGGACATTTCTTACCACTCTTTGGGTAAAGATCTTTCTTCTGAACTCCCTATTGTATTTGCTGGTGACTACCTTTTTTGATGGCCTCTACTTAGGCTCTTTCTTTAAATAGCAAACATTTTCTCTACATCCATTCTGTCAACACAATTCATAATTTTAAGACCTCTGTAGGTCACTCCTTAGGTTTCTTTTGTCAAGAGAAGAGAGAAACAGACTGTCAATCTTTTTCTGATACGTATACCCACACAGTTCTGGTATTATTTTTGTTAATCTTCTCTGCATCCTTTCTAGTGTCTCTGTATCCTTTCTGCAACATGATTTTATAACACTATTTTTAAGTGTGGTCTAACAGTTTTCCTACAGGTTTGGCGTAACTTCCTTACTTTTCAATTCTATCCGTCTAAAAATAAAGCCTAGTGCTTGGCTTGCTTTTTAAAAAAAGCCTTGCTAACCTGTGGCAAAACTTTTAGCAATTCTTGTACTTGTACTGATTAGAGACCAAGTAGACAAAGTTTGAAATCCCAGTTACTTACTGAGAATAAAGCCACAAATTCCATTGTTTCAAACAACAATAAACTTTGCCGTCAGAAAAGTAAAGCAAATTGCAATACATGGGTGGCATGATGGCACAGTGGTTAGCACTGCTGCCTCACAGCGCCCAGGGTTCAATTCCAGCTTCAGGTCACTGTCTGTGCAGAGTCTGCACGTTCTCCCCATGTCTGTGTAGGTTTCCTCCAGGTGATCCGGTTTCCTCCCACATTCCAAAGATGTGCAGGTTAGGTTGATTGGCTGTGCTAAATTGCCCCTTAGTGTTGGGGGGGAATAGCAGGGTAAATCTGTGGGGTTACGGGGATAGGGCATGGGTGGTATTGTGGTTGGTGCAGACTCGATAGATCAAATGGCCTCCTCCTATGCTGTAGGGATTCTATATAGCTTATAGTAATATTCAAAATTAACACTGAAGTAAATATGAATTAACAGGCAAACTAATGGAAGATGCAACCAAGACAGTTCCATGGATTTCGCAGCAACCCACCAGATGTCAGTGATCACTGAGTTACACAATCTTGTTAAAGTTCTGCCTCCCTCAAGAGGGATTACAAGTTGAAGATTCTGACTTCCCTTAAAAGCCACTTCAATTCAGACTGCCTGAATGACTGCATACCTCCCAATGATGCAATTACTTCTCTGAGATTCACAAAGCTGCATTCGAGCATCCAATTGGTGGCACTATTTTAGCTCTTTAGCAGACCACTAGCTCCACTGTAGGAGCTGTCCCTGGGTTTCTCTGACCTCCTGCCTCCTAACTGTATTGAGCTATAAATTGCTCCCAGGGTTTCTTTTCAGCTGTAACATCTTCCAACACAGAGCCTACAATCTTGGCTCGCTAGTGCTTCACCCAAGTCCTCAGTACCTGGAGAATGCTAGCAGCAGCATTTTTGCTGCCCAGAATCACTTTTTCTGCGCTTCATTCTTATGGCATATTTGTACACATGTGGCAAGTGCATTGGATAATACTTATCTAGACCCCTCATGATTTTGATCTGTATCAAATCTCCTCTCAATCTGATATTTATAGGGAAAAAAAATCCTTGGTTCTTCAATTTAGCTCTAAAATGAATGAATTTTAAGACAGCTGAGAAATATGAGAATAAAGTTCTTATTTTGCAGAGCAACTTGTCAGGTATTTAACTATAGCAGTTACTTTTTTGCACCATTACATTTTTTCAGCTAATTTAAATACTAATCCAAAAAATTACACTTTAAAAACTGCCAAATTGAACCACACCTATTAAGTATTTTAGTTCTGCAAGTCCAAAACCTTTGAAATTAGGCAGTTTAGAACTCTGCTCAAATGTCTACCCTTGGTTACTAAATATAAACTGTTTAAAATTACAAACAGAGCGGAAAAACCACCAACAATAAACCATTGTCTGCAATCTGTTACCAAATCTGGTCAAGTTATTTCCTTTGTTCAGCTACCCTGAAATAAACCAATTTCATACTCTGCACTGATAAACAACCTCAAGGAAAATGCATCAACTATAGCTGCACTTTGCAAAATGTGAGGATTTCCGAATAGCCCCATTTCACAAACTGAAGTAACTTTACACAGTTCATTGTACTGCTACTGAGGGACAAGTTACATCTGCCTGTAAATTAATCACTGAGCGAAGTACTATCAGTCCAGAACTTGCAGTCTCCAGAAGATTGTACCTAAGATACCAGATTATACAAATTAGGCCTGTTTTCTCTAGAATTTAGAAGATTGAGGGGTGATCTGACCGAAGTCTTCAAAGTATTAACAGAAAAAAGACAGGGTAGATAAAGATAAACTGCGTCCACTGATTGGAGATTCTAGAATTAGGAGGCATAGCCTAAAGATTAGGGCCAGACCATTCAAGAGAGATGTTAGGAAGCACTTTTACACACAAAGGGCGGTAGAGGTTAGGAATTCAATTCCACAAATGGCAGTTAATGGTGGATCAATTGCTAATTTTAAATCTTTAGATAAATTTATGTTAAGCAAAGGTATTAAGGGATATGGGCAAATGGCGGGTACACAGATCAGACATGATCTCACTGAAGGGCAGAACAGGCTCGAAGGGCTGAATGGCTTACTCCTGTTCCTTTGAAAATTCACTGATGCATCGCTCAGAAGACCCCATGTAAAGACTGCATGGGAATTGCCGGGGCGTTTCAACTGCTGTTCGACAATTAACCACATCTGTAACCTTCCGAAAGTCTTGATGTGAAGTTGGAGACTTAGGATGGTTCAACCTACTTAGTAGAGTGCTACCTAGGAAGAGGGCAGTCATGCCTAACAAATTTGATTTAATTTTTTTTGAGGAGATGACCAGGTGTATAGATGAGGGTAATGCAGTTGATGTAGTCTATATGGATTTTAATGAAGTCTTTGACAAGGTCCAACATGAGAGACTTCTAAAGGCAGCAAATGCACATGGGATACAGGGTAATTTGATACACTGAATTCATAATTGGCTTTGTTGTAGGAGACAGAGGACGATGACAGAAGGTTGCTTTAGTGACTGGAAGCCAGTGTCCAGTGGGGTACTACAGGGATCTGTGCTGGGTCCTTATTATTCGTCATTTGTATAAATACAAGCTTGGAATTGCATTTTAAGCCATGGACGCTACTCGACCTTAATGTAGAGAGAAGTGTGCAGTACAACTTCAGTCTTTGCAGAAAACATTTATGCAGGGCTGGCCTTTACCGCTCACTCCAAGTTGCCCCTGAGGTGGTGATGTTGGGGTGCCTTCTTTGCAGCGGTTTAATGCAGCAGAATGGTTTGCTAGTCAACTTCAGAGGGTAATCAAGAGTCATTCACATTGGTATGGAGTCAGTCACATAGTCCAGACTTTATTTCTTAAAGGATGTCAATAAATCAGTTGTGTTTTTACAGCAGATGTGACGACCCATGTACAAGTAATCTGCAAAATCTAATGTCCTTCAATGGAAGGGAATCTACTTGGATGTGCTGAGACCCACAACTGCCCTCCAAAATGGACTGGCAAGCCACTTACATCAAGGGGCAATTAGGGATGGGCAACAAATGCTGGCCTTGGCAGTGATACCCATGTCTCATGAAAATGTTTTCCTTTATTTCATCTGGGCACTATTTGTAGGATGGTCTTTTGGTAGATAAAACAACAAGCGCTGCCATGAATTGTCAGGAAAAAAATTACAAGCCATTTGAATCAATGGACTTGATGCACCTCAGTTTTAAACGACCAGCCCTTTATCCTGCAGCTAGGTCCCCTTGTTTGAGATTCTTCCACTAGTGAAAACATCTCGTCATCCATCCTGTCAAGCCCCCTCAGGATCCTGTATGTTTGAATAAGGTCACTCCTCATTCATACAGACCCAGACTATGGTTGGCATGGTGGCACAATGGTTAGCACTGCTGCCTCTCAGCGCCAGGGGCCTGGGTTCGATTCCCAGCTTGGGTGACTGTCTGTGGAGTTTGCACATTCTCCCCATGTCTGCGTGGGTTTCTTCCGGGTGCTCCGGTTTCCTCCCACAGTCCAAAAATGTGCGGGTTAGGTGGATTGGCCATGCTAAATTGTCCCTTAGTGTCAGGAGGACTAGCTAGGGTAAATGTATGGGGATAGGGCTGAGTAGGATTGTGGTCAGTGCAGATTCGATGGGCTGAATGGTCTCCTTTTGCACTGTAGGAAACATAGAAGATAGGAGCAGGAGGAGGCCACTTGGCCCTTCGAGCCTGCTCTGCCACTCATTAAGATCATGGCTGTTCATTCGACTCAGTAGCCTAATCCTGCTTTTTCCCTATAACCTTTGATCCCATTTGCCCCAAGTGCTATATCCAGCCGCCTCTTGAATGCATTCAATGTTTTGGCATCAACTACTTCCTGTCGTAATGAATTCCACAGGCTCACCACTCTTTGGGTGAAGAAATGTCTCCTCACCTCCATCCTGAATCGTTTACCTTGAATCCTCAGACCGTGACCCCTGGTTCTGTGCTCCCCCACCATCAGGAACATTCTCCCTGCATTTATCCTCTCTGGACCTGTTAGAATTTTATAAGTCTCTATGAGATCCCCCTTCATTCGTCTGAACTCCAGCGAAAACAATCCTAACCTAGTCAATCTCTCCTCATACATCAGTCCCGCCATCCCAGCCTGGTAAACCTTCGCTGCACTCCCTCGAGAGCAAGAACATCCTTCCTCAGAAAAGGAGGCCAAAACTGCACACAATATTCTCAATGTGGCCTCACCAAGGCCCTGTATAGTTGCAACAACAACAATTCTATGATTCTATGATGTACAGCTTCATACCTGTTATCTGTAAAAGTGACTTTCTATTTCCACATCATTTTTTGAAAAACTGAATTCAAGTTCTCAAACTGTCATGATGAGACATCAATTTATATTTTCCAGATGATTATTTAGGTCTATAGATTACAAGTCCTATAACATAATCCCTAAAACAACTGTACCTACAGCAATTACAGAACAATGATCCCGGCAACACAGAGGAATTTAAGTAAACCAGTATGCACTTTTGGCCATTTAAGGTAGCAGTAATCTATTTCCTTGCTGAAATCCCTAAAATCTAATCTGATGGGAAGGTAGAAACTCCATTCAAAGACGTATGTCTTCCACTTTGGGACCAAGAAACAATTCCCTTTTCATAGAGAAGATCAAGCAGCATGACCTACAATCTTGATGAAAAGGTCAAGTGAAACAGTAATCCATCAATATCTGAAAGGAAAAGATCCCGTTATACAATTCCAACATTTTTACTTTTTATTTCAGCATGGTTTACACATCAAACAACAAGGTCATCACTGACCTTGGATTCAAGTCCTAATATTTACCGTACAATGGCTGGTAATCTGGTAACTTCTCAGTGTCTTGCAATTCAGAACATAAATGATTTCTGCAAAGACTGAAGTTGCACTGCACACTTCTCTCTACATTAAGATCTAGCGTCCATGGCTTAAAATACAATTCCGGGCTCTTGATATCCTGAAGAAAGACTTATCATTTTACCCAAACGATTTAGCAATGAATTGGTGGCTAATAGACTGACTTTAGGTTAACCACAGGTCTACCCATTCTCATTTTAAGACATGCTCTGTATTTCACTTTGCAAAATCAGCAACATTACAGGTAATAATTTTCTTCAATTAAAAGACAAATAACAAGCAAATGCACACCTGCAGTTTTATATTATGTAAGCACAACGATAGCAACTCATCACCTAGTGTAACTAGCCACAGAGTCTGAACTTGGGAATCAAGTGAGAAAATTTGAATTGAGGGAGAAGGAAAACAGGTTAGTGATTAGTTGGTGTGTATTTTGCTCATTATTTTTCAAAGCCCATGTAATTTATTAGTAAGATTTCATTAACAGTAGTGAGGTATACTATCAATAGTAAAGCTCAAAGTAGTAGCGTTCATTAAAAATTAAAATAAAACAATACAAACAAGATGGCAGAGTAGGAGATATGTTACACGTTCAAAATGAGGAACTGACTGGAAACCAGTGTGATCCAGGAATTTGTCATTGAGTTAGAAGCCAAGCTGCAGATACAATGATTCTTCAGGGAGAGGGAAATTTACCTGGACACTTTGTTCCAGAAGGTGGTCACACCCCTTAGGTTAGATCTTCTGATTAAGTCAGTGGTCAAAGACAGAAGGGCATGACTGCAAGTGAGGCCGGTAAGGGAGCCGAGAGGGTAGACATGGGTAGCCTCAGCTCTTGCAATTGTCCAATAGATTTGAGGTTCTTGCTGGTGCTGCAGGGTGGATAAATGAACTGACCATGGCACAATCAAAATATTTGCCAACGAATCACTTAATCTTGTAAATGAAGAAAATTATTACCTGTACAGGGAGCCATTCAAGCAGGCAAGTTAACGGGAATGTAGTGGTAGCAGGGGACAGTATAGTCAGGGGGCATTGACTGTTCTCTGAAGTTGAAAATGTGAGTCCTGACAGCTGTGCCACCTGCCCAGTGCCAGGGACACCGGCTCAGGGCTGGAGAGGAACCTGACAGGGACAGAGAGGATCCAGTTGTTGTGGCTCACATTGGTTCTGCTTCAGGACTTTGAACAGCTAGAGGCTAAAGTAAGTAGCAGAACCTCAAAGATAAAAATCTCTGAATTATTGCCTGAGCCATGAGCAAATTGGTGCAGGGTAAGAAAGATGAGAGAGATTAATGTGTGGTTCGAAGGTGTGGGAGAAATGGGTTGAAACATTATATAATGTGAGAAGGAATTTAGTAAATCAAAGGGCAACCAACACTAAATTACTAGAGCAGCGATTTAGGTAAAGATAATCAGAGCATGGCAGGAAGAGACAGCGATTACCAATTTAGGAGTACAGTATTCTTAACAAAATGGATGAGTTGTTAGCACAGATACAAATACGACCAGAGAGCCATCACAGAGACATGTTGCAGGGTGACTGAGGCTGGGATGGAATATTCAAGTGCATTTGACACTTTGAAATTATAGGAAGCTAAGAAAAGGTGATGAGGATAGCTGTATTAAGGATGCCATTAGTACAAAAGTGTGAAATGATTTTAGCTCACTTTGAATCATAGAATCCCTACAATACAGAAGGAGGCCATTCGGCCCATCGAGTCTGCATCGACCACAATCCCACCCAGGCCCCACTCCTGCAACTCCAAGCATTTACCCTGCTAATCCCCCTGACATTAAGGTCAATTTATCATGGCCAATCAACCTAACCTGCACATCTTTGGACTTTAGGAGGAAACCGGAGCACCTGGAGGAAACCCACGCAGATACGGGGAGAATGTGCAAACTCCACACAGACAGTGACCCAAGGCCGGAATTGAGCCTGGGACCCTGGTGCTGTGAGGCAGCAGTGCTAACCACTGGGTTGACCTTGTTTCAGATTTGGGTAGATGTAAGAAATAGGAAAGGCAAGAGGTCATTTGTGAGAGTAGTTTATAGGTCCCCTAACAGTAGTTACACTGTAGGCTTGAAAATATAGGAAGAAATAAATAGGGCTTGAAAGAAAGATATTGCAATAATAATGTGTGATTTAAATTTACAAATGGATTGAACACATTAGATTGGCAAAGATAATCGAGTTGAGCCTACATGCGTCAATTTCCTAGAGCAGTATTTCTACAACCAACTGGACTCTAATGAGCAATAAGGCAGGATTAATCAATAATCTCATGGTAAAGGAGCTTTTAGATGACCATTATCATAACATGGGTTTGAAGGGGAGAAGTGTGGGTCTAACACTACTGTGTTAAGCCTGAATATAGATAATTATAAGGATACATAAACAGAGCTAGCGAAAGGGAACTGGGAAACTAGATTAAAAGATAGGACAGTAGATAGGTGGTGGCAGATATTTAGAGTAATATTTTATAACACTCAAAGATTTGTCCCAGTGAAAAAGACAACACTGAGAAGATGCATTATCTCTGGCTAAACAAGGAAGTTAAGGCTGCTATCAAATTGAAAGAAACTGTATAAATTTGCAAAGATTAGTGGTAGGTCAGAAGATTGCTGGTTCTCAAGTCCAACCAAGGAATGACAAAAAAAGGAGAAAATTGCGTATGAGAGAAAGCCATCAATATAGAAAGTATAGTAAACGCTGCTGCATATAGATGTAGAGTAATTAAAGCTAGTGGTTGTCTTCTAAAGAGAGGAGGTCCAGTGAATTGATAATGAAAAACAAGGAAATGGCAGAGGCATCGGACAGGTATATTGTTTATGTTTTCACTGTAGAAGACTTAGAAAATTAAACATACCTGAAAATCAAAAGGTGAACAAGAGCGAGAAAATTTTGCAAAATCCTCACTACTCGGGAAAATATGCTGGGAAAACTATTAGGCCATTTGATCCATTGAATCTGCATTAGCTCTCTGAAAGAGCATTCTATCTATCCCACTCCGCCCTCCCTGCCTCATCTCCACAACTTTGCATGCATTTCTTTTCCCAGATAACAATCCAATTCCCTTTTGAATACCTTGATTGAACTTACCTCCATCACACTCCCAGAAAGTTTGTTAGAGTCCAACCATTCTCTGTGTGAATACGTTCCCCCCCTCATCATTGACTTAGGGCAGCACAGTGGCAGAGTGGTTAGCACTGCTGCATCACAGCACCAGGGACCCGGGTTCGATTCCCAGTTTGGGTCACTGTCTATACGGAGTCTGCATGTTCTCCCCAAGTCTGCGTGTGTTTCCTCTGGGTGCTCCTGTTTCCTCCCACAATCCGAAAGATGTGATGGTTAGGTGTGCATTGGCTATGCTAAATTCTCCCACAGTGTACCCGAACCGGCACCGGAGTGTGGCGACTAGGGAATTTTCACAGAAACTTCATTGCAGTGTTAATATAAGCCTACTTGTGACACTAATAAATAAACTTTACTCCTTTCGTCCATTATTATGAATCCACACGCTCTAGCACTTGATGCTCTCTTGAAGGGGAACAGTTTCTCGATGGGGCAGCACGGTGGAACAGTGGTTAGCACTACTGCCTCACAGTGTCAGGGTCCGAGGTTCAATTCCTGCCTCAGGTCACTGTCTGTATGGAGTTTGCACATTCTCCCTGTGTCTGTGTGGGTTTCTTCTGGATACTCCGGTTTCCTCCCATTGTCCAAAGATGTGCGGGTTAGGTTGATCGGCTATGCTAAACTGATCCTAGTGTCAGGGGGATGAGCAGGATAAAGGCAGGGGGTTATGGAGATAGGGTCTGGGTGGAATTGTGGTCGGTACAGACTCGATGGGCCAAACGGCCTCCTTCTGCACTGTAGGGATTCTACGTTTCTCACTATTTATCCTGTCCATACCTCTCAGGATCAGGGATATCGCGATCAAATCTCCTCTCAGCCTTCTTTTTTCCAAGGAAAACAGTCCCAACCTCTCCAATCTACAAATAGCTACATGGGTTGCATGATGGCACAGTTAGCACTGTGCCAGGGGCCCGGAGTTCGATTCCAGCCTTGGGTGACTGTCTGTGTGGTTTGCAAGCTCTCTCCACGTCTGCGTGGGTTTTCTCCGGGTGCTCCAGTTCCTTCCCACAGTCCAAAGATGTGGAGGTTAAGTGGTTTGGCCATGCTAAATTTTCCCTCAGTGTCCCAGGATATGTAGGTTAGGGGGATTAGCGGGCTAAATCTGTGGGGTTACAGGAATAGGGCAGGGTTGGTGGGCCTGGGTGAGATACTCAAGAGTCAGTGCAGATGACCTCCTTCGGCACTGTAAGGATTCTATGATTTGTTTATCTCTGGAATAATTCTTGAATCTCCTCTGTACTTTCTTCAGTCCTTCACATCCTTCCTCAAGTACGACATCCAGAACTAGATGCAGTACTCCAGATGACACCTAACCACTGACTTTTACAAGTTCAAAAGACCTCCTTACTCAGTGCCCCTATTACTGAAGCCTAAGACGCTGTATGCTTTAACTGCTCTCTCAACATACCCTGTCACTGTGAACGATTTATGTACATATACAGGTCCCCCTGTTCTTGCACCTCCTTTAGAGTTTCTCTCTTTATTTTCTACTGTCTCTTCATATTCTTACAGCCAAAATTAATCATCACTCACTTCTCTGCATTGAACTTCATCTGCTACTTGTCTATGCTCTCTTTTGAAGTTCAAGACGATGCTCATCACAGTTAACATTTCCAATCTTCTTAGCATCTGCAAATTTTGAAATCATGCGCTGAACGCCACATCTTGATCATTAATGTGCATCAGGAAGAGCAAGGGCCCCAAACTGATTGAATTTCACTGCAAACCTTCCTCCAATCTGAAAAACAACCATTTATCACTACTGCTTCCTGTCACTCAGTCAATTTCTTATTCAAGTGCCTACTTTTCCTTTTATTCCATACAACTAGAATCTTGCTCAATTTTATGTGTGGCACTGTGTCAAATGCCTTTTGAAAATACAACTGCATTGCCCTTCTCGACCCTCCCTGATACCTCCTCAAAGATCTCAAGCAAATTAATTAAGCATGATTTTCCTTTAATCCTTTTGATAGAGATATTCAAAAGGAAGAGATCTGATAGTGGTATTCAAAATCTGGATAGATTAGATGGGGAGAAATTGCTCCCACTTGTGAAGTGATCAAGAATGAGAAGGCACAACAGTCCCAATTTCTCCAATCCATCTGAGCAAAAGCGATAGGAGGAAAAACATATTTACGCAGTGAGTGGTTATGGTCTGGAATGTATTGCTTGAAAATGTGGTGAAGACAGGATCAAAGTATTCAAAAGTCAATCTGAAAAGGAAGAATGCGTAGAAGGCAAGTGAATGGCACGAGGACAATTGTTTGGGGAGGTGATGCAGATACAATGAGTCAAATAGACTTCCTCTCTGCCAGAATGTTTGTGAAAACAAATCATATGGAATGAATCTAGTTGAATCGTTTGAGTAATTTTGAGGTGGTAACCAAATTGGCACATTTGGGAATATCTTTGGATGTTAGTAATATGGACTTCCAGAAGATATTTGAGAAGGTTAGCAAAAACAGTGAATTTGGAATTGAAGGTAACTTAATTACATGGATAGGAAATGAGTTAAGAGGCTGGAGACAGAGCAGGGATACTGGACATGCAGTCAAATTGGCAATGTGACTCGTAGTGCTCCCAGAAATCTCTACAAGTGTTTCAGCTATTCCTTGTATTTATAAATTATTTAGACAAAGGAATAGAGAGTTGCGCATTTACAGGTTTGTTAATAACACTCATCTCCAAACTCTGTGGCCTGGGCCTCAGCACCTCCCTCTGCGACTGGATCCTGAACTTCCTAACTCACAGGCCACCATCAGTAAAGATAGGCAACAACACCACCTCCACGATAATCCTCAACACCAGTGCCCCACAAGGCTGTGTTCTCAGTCCCCTACTATACTCCTTGGACACCAATGACTGTGCGGCCAAATTCCCCTCCAATTCGATTTTCAAGTTTGCTGATGATACCACCGTAGTGGGTCGGATCTCAAAACAATGACGAGACAGAGTACAGGAATGAGATAGAGAATTTGGTGAACTGGTATGATAACCATAATCTCTCCCTCAATGTCAACAAAACGAAGGAGACTGTCATCGACTTCAGGAAACGTAAAGGAGAACATGCCCCCATCTACATCAATGGGAACGAGATAGAAAGGGTCGAGAGCTTCAAGTTTTTAGATGTCCAGATCACCAACAACCTGTCCTGGTCCCCCCCATGCCGACACTATAGTTAAGAAAGCCCACCAATGCCTCTACTTTCTCAGAAGACCAAGGAAATTTGGCATGTCAGTTACAACTCTCACCAACTTTTACAGATGCACCATAGAAAGCATTCTTTCTGGTTGTATCACAGTTTGGTATGGCTCCTGCTCTGCCCAAGACCGCAAGAAACTACAAACGATCGTGAATGTAGCCCAATCCATCACGCAAACCAGCCTCCCATCCATTGACTGTCTACACTTCCCGATGCCTCGGCAAAGCAGCATAATTAAGGATCCCACGCACTCCGGACATTTTCTCTTCCACCTTCTTCCTTTGGGAAAAAGGTACAAAAGTCTGAGATCACGTACCAACTGATTCAAGAACAGCTTCTTCCATGCTGCTGTCAGACGTTTGAATGGATTTACCTTGCATTAAGTTGATCTTTCTCTACACCCTAGCTATGACTGTAACACTACATTCTGCACTCTCTCCTTTCCTTCTCTATGAATGGTATGTTTTGTCTGTATAGAATCTTAGAAACCCTACAGCACAGAAAGAGGCCATTCGGCCCATCGAGTCTGCACCGACCACAATCCCACCCAGGCCCTACCCCCATATCCCTACATATTTACCCACTAATCCCTCTGACCTATGCATCCCAGGACACTAAAGGCAATTTTAGCATGGCCAATCAACCTAACCCGCACATCTTTGGACTGTGGGAAGAAACCGGAACACCTGGAGGAAACCCACGCAGACACAGGGAGAATGTGCAAACTCCACACAGACAGTGACCCAAGCCGGGAATCGAACTCAGGTCCCTGGAGCTGTGAAGCAGCAGTGCTAACCACTGTGCTACCGTGCCGCACGCAAGAAACAATACTTTTCACTGTATGTTAATACATGTGACAATAATAAATCAAATCAAATTTAAAAAAACACCGATGGGAGCAGAAAGTTGCAAAGGGACACGATAAATTGAAGTCAATCAGCAAAACTGTGGCACATGGAGTTCAATGTAGGTAAGTTTGCGATTATCCACTTTGGACCAAAGAAATATATATATTAGTGTTTTCTGAATGTTGAGAAGCTAGAAACTGTCCTGTAACCATGATACAAGTGCTTGCATTCAGTTCTGGGCACAAATCTCAGGAAGTATATATATATATATACTTGCCCGGGAGGATGTGCAGCACTGATTCACCAGAATGATACCAAGGCTAAACAGGATCAATTAAGACACTAGGTTGTAAAGAGGTAGGTTTGTATTACCTTGAGGATAAAGTATTAAGGGATATTCTAAAGTTTTATTTTTAAGTTTATTTATTAGTGGAACAAGTAGGTTTACATTAACACTCAAATGAAAATCCACTGGTCACCACATTCCGGCGCCAGTTCGGGTCCACCGAGGGAGAATTTAGTATGGCCAATGCACCGTTAATAACCAGCATGTCTTTCGGATTGTGGGAGAAAACCGGAGCACCCGGAGGAAACCCATGCAGACACAGGGAGAACATGCAGACTCCACACAGACTGTGACTCAAGACAGGAATTGAACCCGGGTCCCTGGCGCTATAAGGCAACAGTGCTAACCACTGTACCACCATGCCACCTGTGCTGTAACTGAGGTATAAGATTATTAAAGGATCTGATCAATTTCCTCTAGTGGGAGAATCCAGAACAAGGGGCCATAACCTTAACATTACAGTCGAGTTGTTCAGGGAACACATCTTAACACAAAGGATATTACATTTTTCAACTCTGTCCCAAGAGCTGCTGAGGTTAAGTCAATTGAAAATTTTAAAACAGAGGTGGATATAGTTGGGTTAAGGAATAAGGGATATTAAATAATGTGGAATCAAGACAGTAAAATGGACTTTAGATACTGATCAACTAACATTTAAATGAATGATGGAATAGGCGAAGGGGTTGAATGGTCCTTTCCTGTTCCTACAGGCTATATCTTGTTATTTCTGAATAAAATAATAAACTTAGACTCTTGGACCTATAAATGAAATAATTCTGAAGGACATAGATAGTTACATAATTCTGACATACTTATTCAAAGCAGTTTGTCAATTACTGAGGTGCATAACAATTTTTAATAACTTTCGGTCAGTTGGGCAAATAGAAGGAAACAGTTGATGACAGCTTCAGGTTATTAAACCACATCCAGTTACAGTGTGAACTTATGGGAAATAATGTGCTGTTATCTGCATCAAAGTGCACAATAATGGATAAACATTTTCATTGAATTTAGAAAATTTCTTAATGTGATCTGCTTATTTATTCATATTAATTTATGGAAATTGCCTCTTGTAGTCACATGCTTTAAAATTTGGCAGGATGGATGTTATGAAAGATCTGCACCAATGCTGCTATATGTGGTATACCTAAAGTTTTACTATAGATATAACATCTGCATGCAATTTACATCCACAACATCTTACATCGCATTACTTTAGCGTTAATATTTTTTTTATTAGCAATTACTATGTTCACATTTACAAAGGGAACTGTCAACATAGAAGTGTCACAACATAACTAAACCTTCTTTCTGGTGTAGACATAGTAGCTGTTAAGCTTTGTATTTCTCAGATCTTCAGTTTATGCTGGACAAAGAAAATTGCATAAACCCACTTTACTTCAAAAATTGCTGTAAAATTTTCTGTTTGTAACTATTAATTACAAAAAATCAAAGCCTTATAGGGAAGCTATTTGCACAATATAAAATCAAAATCTGAGAAAAGCATGGCTTTAAATAGGGATCAAATTAAGCCACCATGTTCTGATCCAACAAACCCTTTTCCTCGAACCCCATTTCACCTGCAGACTAAACTTGGTCCCTACTTTTCTTATGCAATAATGATAAGGGAGATTAACGAGTGACAGATAAACAGCTTTTTTTAATTTAAAAATTGAAACCTTTCTAATCTACTGCATTTTCCAGACCTTCTGGCTTCTTCACTATATTCTCAACACTGGAAGAAGCTAAGCTCCCAGAGCAATGCTGTGAAACTGCCAGAAAAGACAGGAGGTTCAATAAGACAGGAGTAGCAACAGGCTTCTGGTGAGGGTTATAGTCAAGATGAGAGAGAATGTGAGTGAAGGGAAGAGGATGGGGCAAGCAGGTGGAAAGCAAAAAGGAATCACAGGGAGGTTAGCTCCACTGCTTTCCATCCGAAACTCAGCACAATATCAGAAAGGAACAGTTCATTCGCTTCAATGGGTGGTGTCTTTGCCTGAGGCCAATTCCACTCATCTGACTTACCTCATACCTCTTCAATGGTCCTTTTCATCAAGCAGCTATGGAATTCCCTATTAAAATAATTTATGCACTAACTTTGACAACAGTTTCCAGCAGAATCCGACATAGTATGGTACAGAACAAGGTAATTTTGCCTATCAAGACGTTACTGGCACTCCATAGAGTAATTCTGTCATTGGCATTCCCTCATTCTATCCCTGTTGCATTTGAAGATTATGAGAAGCAAGCAGGAAAGTGGAGTTAATCCACCATTCAAATCAGATCAGCCATGATCTTTAGGGCAGCATGGTAGCATAGTGGTTAGCACTGCTGCTTCACAGCTCCAGGGAACTGGGTTCGATTCCTGGCGTGGGTCACTGTCTGTGTGGAGTTTGTACATTCTCCACATGTTTGCGTGGGTTTCCTCCGGATGCTCTGGTTTCCTCCCACAGCCAAAGATGTGTGGGTTAGGTTGATTGGCTATGCTAAAAATTGCCCTTAGTGTCCTGAGATGCGTAGGTTAGAGGAATTAGTGGGTAAATATGTAGGGATATGGGGGTAGGGCCTGGGTGGGATTGTGGTCAGTGCAGACTCGATGGGCCGAATGGCCTCTTTCTGTACTGTGGGGTTTCTATGATTCTATGAATGATGAAGCAGGCTCGAGGGGCCAAATGGACTAATTCTGCTCCTATTTCTTGTGTTCTGATATATCCAATGCCTCTATTTAGAAGGTCTAAGATCCAAAATGCTTTGTGAGCCATTCTCTCAATATATCCAGCTACCTTTGAAGTTCTATGCACATGATCCCCCAGGTCCTTCTATTCTTACACACTCTTTAGAACTGTACTAAGTCTATATTATCTCTCCCTATCCTTTCTGCCAAAATGCACCACATCACACTATTAAATTCCATCTACAACTTGTCTGTCCATTACTCTGCATACACGCACTTACACACACAATGGGTCTACCACTGGCCACGCCATCTACCATGCTCTAGTCTGAAAAATAACTATCTACCATGGCTTGCTGTTTGCCTTTCGGTCCTTGAGCCAATTTTTATCCAAGCTGACACTCCAAACCATAATTTTGTTAACCAACCTTTGTCAAACATTTTCTCAAAAATCCAAACAGACAACATCCATTCCATTCCCTTTATCAACCTTCTATTATTTTCAAACTAGATTAGTCAAGCACAGTCTGCATTTCACAAATCTGTGCTAGCAATCCTTAATTAATTCAATCTCCAAGTGCCTTTTGATTTTGGCCTCTGATTATTCTTTCTAAAACCTTACCCAAAAGTTACTAGGCTGACATTATTCCCTTTTTTAAATAATGATATCACATTTGCCATTCTCTAATTCCCCAAGCACCTCCCACATGTCTAGGGAAGATTGTAGCAAGCAACTGAACTATCTCCAGGCTCACTTCCTTTAGCAACCTGGAATACAAGTCACCCGGACCAGGCACATTAAGCACAGTCAGCCTTTCTAGTACATTCTGTCCATCAATTTTCACCTCATCCATTATGTCTTTGCTTCTATTGATATTTTGTCCGCACCCTCTTCCTTGGCAAACAGTGTTCAAGCCAACCCTGTGCCTCTAAGTGCATATCGACCTCTTGAATTTAAAACTTTGCTGCTAAAATGCTGGTAGAAGATTTTGAGTTCCCTTCTATGTTGACTGCCATCCTATCCTCATATTCTCTCTTTGCCAGTATTATTTTCTTCTTCATTTTCCCTCTCAACCAATTGTATTTGACCTGGTTTTCACTTGAAGAATTGCTTGAAGAATTCACCAGACACAAAATATTTTTAAAATGTGTAAATCATTATATTTTCTTTCTCCCTAGTCACCCAAGAGCCCTGGCTTCGATTCCCCTATTTTTCACCTTTGTTGAAATGTACCTAGCCTATACTCAAAGCACCTCTTCTGTAACGATCAACCATTCTTCCATTACAGTTTGTGTCAATCTTGTTCCATTGCATGTTGACTAGAACCCTTTTCAAAGAACAAAGAAAATTACAGCACAGGAACAGGCCCTTCGGCCCTCCAAGCCTGCACCGACCATGCTGCCCGATTTAACTAAAACCCCCTACCCTTCCGGAGACCATATCCCTCTATTCCCATCCTATTCATGTACTTGTCAAGATGCCCCTTAAAAGTCACTACCGTATCCGCTTCCACGGGTTCCAGGCACCCACTACTCGGTGTAAAAAATCTGCCTCATACATCTCCTTTAAACCTTACACCTCGCACCTTAAACCTATGCCCCCTAGTAATTGACTCTTCCACCCTGGGAAAAAGCTTCTGACTATCCACTCTGTCCATGCCTCTCATAATCTTGTAGACTTCTATCAGGTCTCCCCTCAACCTCCGTCGCTCCAGTGAGAACAAACCAAGTTTCTCCAACCTCTCCTCATAGCTAATGCCCTCCATACCAGGCAATATCCTGGTAAATCTTTTCTGTACCCTCTCCAAAGCCTCCACATCCTTCTGGTAGTGTGGCAACCAGAATTGAACACTATATTCCAAGTGCGGTCGAACTAAGGTTCTATAAAGCTGCAACATGACTTGCCAATTTTTAAACTCAATACCCTGGCCGATGAAGGCAAGCATGTCGTATGCAAAGAACAAAGAATACAGCACAGGAACAGGCCCTTCGGCCCTCCAAGCCCGTGCCACTCCCTGGTCCAAACTAGACCTTTCTTTTGTATCCCTCCATTCCCACTCCGTTCATGTGGCTATCTAGATAAGTCTTAAACGTTCCCAGTGTGTCTGCCTCCACCACCTTGCCTGGCAGCGCATTCCAGGCCCCCACCACCCTCTGTGTAAAATATGTCCTTCAGATATCTGTGTTAAACCTCCCCTCCCCCCCTCACCTTGAACCCATGACCCCTCGTGAACGTCACCACCGACCTGGGGAAAAGCTTCCCACCGTTCACCCTATCTATGCCTTTCATAATTTTATACACCTCTATTAAGTCTCCCCTCATCCTCCGTCTTTCCAGGGAGAACAACCCCAGTTCACCCAATCTCTCCTCATAACTAAGCCCCTCCATACCAGGCAACATCCTGGTAAACCTCCTCTGCACTCTCTCCAAAGCCTCCCCGTCCTTCTGGTATTGTGGCGACCAGAACTGGACGCAGTATTCCAAATGCGGCCGAACCAACGTTCTATACATCTGCAACATCAGACCCCAACTTTTATACTCTATGCCCCGTCCTATAAAGGCAAGCATGCCATATGCCTTCTTCACCACCTTCTCCACCTGTGACGTCACCTTCAAGGATCTGTGGACTTGCACACCCAGGTCCCTCTGCGTATCTACACCCTTTATGGTTCTGCCATTTATCGTATAGCTCCTCCCTACATTAGTTCTACCAAAATGCATCACTTCGCATTTATCAGGATTGAACTCCATCTGCCATTTCTTTGCCCAAATTTCCAGCCTATCTATATCTTTCTGTAGCCTCTGACAATGCTCCTCACTATCTGCAAGTCCTGCCAATTTTGTGTCGTCCGCAAACTTACTGATCACCCCAGTTGCACCTTCTTCCAGATCGTTTATATAAATCACAAACAGCAGAGGTCCCAATACAGAACCCTGCGGAACACCACTGGTCACAGGCCTCCAGCCGGAAAAAGACCATTCCACTACCACCCTCTTTCTTCTGTGACCAAGCCAGTTCTCCACCCATCTAGCCACCTCCCCCTTTATCCCATGAGATCCAACCTTTTGCACCAGCCTACCACGAGGGACTTTGTCAAACGCTTTACTCAAGCCCATATAGATGACATCCACGGCCCTTCCCTCATCAACCATTCTAGTCACTTCTTCAAAAAACTCCACCAGGTTAGTGAGGCATGACCTCCCTCTCACAAACCATGCTGACTATCGTTAATGAGTTTATTCCATTCTAAATGCGCATACATCCTATCTCTAAGAATCTTCTCCAACAACTTCCCCACCACGGACGTCAAGCTCACCGGCCTATAATTACCCGGGTTATCCTTCCTACCCTTCTTAAATAACGGGACCACATTAGCTATCCTCCAATCCTCTGGGACCTCACCTGTGTCCAGTGACGAGACAAAGATTTGCGTCAGAGGCCCAGCGATTTCATCTCTCGTTTCCCTGAGCAGCCTTGGATAGATTCCATCAGGCCCTGGGGATTTGTCAGTCTTTATATTCTCTAACAAACCTAACACTTCGTCCATTGTAATGGAGATTTTCTCCAACGGTTCAACACTCCCCTCCGAGATAGTCCCAGTCAACACATCCCTCTCCTTTGTGAATACCAACGCAAAGTATTCATTTAGGGTCTTCCCTACTTCTTTGGGCTCTAAGCATAATTCCCCACTTTTGTCCGAGAGGTCCAATTTTTTCCCTGACAACCCTTTTGTTCCTAACGTATGAATAAAATGCCTTGGGATTCTCCTTAATCCTGCCTGCCAAGGACATTTCGTGACCCCTTTTTGCCCTTCTAATTCCCCGTTTGAGTTATTTCCTACTTTCTTTGTACTCCTCCAGAGCTCCCTCTGTTTTTAGCTGCCTGGACCTAACATACGCCTCTCTTTTCTTTTTGACCAGTCCCTTAATTTCCCTGGTTATCCACGGTTCTCGAATCCTACCCTTCCTATCCTTCTTTTTTACAGGCACATGCCTGTCCTGCAGCCCTAACAACTGTTCCTTAAAAGACTCCAACATGCCAGATGTGGATTTACCCTCAAACAGCCTCTCCCAATCAACAGCTGCCAATTTCTGCCTAATCCCACTAAAGTTAGCCTTCCCCCAATCCAACACCTTACCCTTGGGACACCACTCATCCTTTTCCATCACTATCCTAAAGCTAACAGAATTGTGGTCACTATTTGCCACATGTTCCCCTACCGAAACTTTGAAGACCTGACCGGGCTCATTCCCCAGTACTAGGTCCAGTATAGCCCCCTCTCTAGTCGGGCTATCTACATATTGTTCCAAAGAACCCTCCTGTATGCATTTTACAAATTCCTCCCCATTCAGAGTCCCAGCTCTCAGCGATTTCCAGTCTATACCAGGGAAATTGAAGTCTCCCACTACAACAACCCTATTTTTCCTGCACCTATCCAGTATCTCCTGACATATCCGTTCTTCCACTTCCCTTGGGCTGTTGGGGGGCCTGTAGTATACCCCCAACATAGTGACTGCGCCCTTCCTGTTTCTAAGCTCCACCCAGAGTGACTCGTTACACGACCCCTCTGAATTGTCCTCCCTCTGCACCGCTGTAATATGCTCTCCAACTAATACTGCTCCTCCCCCACCTCTTTTGGCCCCTCCTCTGTCTCGCCTAAAACACTTGTACCCCGGAATATTCAGCTGCCAGTCCTGTCCCTCTTTCAACCAAGTCTCTGTCACCGCAACCACATCCAAATTCCACGTGAGCATTCAGGCCCTAAGTTCATCTGTCTTACCTGCTACGCTCCTTGCATTGAAGTATAAGCACTCCAGACCTCCAGGCCCAGTGAGGTCATCCTCCCCCAGAGTGCTCTTCTTGGCTTCTTGACTATCTTCTCCACCTGCATTGCCACTTTCAGTGACCTGTGTACCTGTACACCCAGATCCCTTTGCCTATCAATACTCTTCAGGGTTCTACCATTTACTGTATATTTCCTATCTGTATTAGACCTTCCAAAATGCATTACCTCACATTTGTCCGGATTATACCCCAATACCTCCTCCTTTTTGATCTCAACAGGACTCAAACTATCTACACGTCCTTTCCCAGACTCATCATCCACCAACATCATCCAATGAAATTAGTTCTCATCCAATTCTGATGCTCTACTTTAGATTCAAACATTCTAGCTATTTGCCATTTAAACATTTTTCCCCAACATAGACCAAGGGTCTACAAAGACACGCTACATAAGTTACTAAAACAGATAGTGCTAAAGCAAGAGCTCCCTATTCACAAAATAAAAATAGAAGTTGCTGCTGCTGCAAACTAATAATTTAAATCTAAAGAGACTGCATAGAACACAAGCTTCATAAAATGTTCACCTGCAAGTGGGAATCTCTTCCAGGCAATATATTGAACTGTACAAGTCCCACATCAAAAGACATCAAAGGGCGTCATGGTCAGCATGGACCGGTTGGGCTGAAGGGCCTGTTTCCATGCTGTATTGCTCTATGACTCTATGCCTCTAGTGCAAAAATTAAAGCTGATATTATAGTGCAGTACTGAGTGAGTGCTGCACTGTCAGAATTGCTTTCTTTCGAATGAGATATGAAATAGAGGTCCTGTCTGTATTCTCAGGCGTAAATAAAAGTTACAATGGTCAATGGTGTTATTTCAGAAAAGAGCCAGGGAGTTATCCCTAGAATCCTGGTAAATATTTAATCCTTCAATGAACATCACCAAAAAGGATTTTCTGGTCATTACTGTTTGTGGGATTTTACATTGCAATGCTACGTTTCCTACATTGCAGAGTACAACAGTACATTAGCACATAAGAACTAGGAGCAGGAGTAAGCCATTTGGCCCCTTGAACCTGTTCCACCATTCAATAAGATCATGGCTGATCTTTTCATGGACTCAGCTCCACCGACCCGCCCACCTCATTAAAACTCTTAATTCCTTTACTGTTTAAAAATTTGTCTATCTTTGCCTTAAAAACATTCAATGAGGTAGCCTCAACTGCTTCACCGGGCAGAGAATTCCACGGATTCACAACCCTTTGGATGAAGAAGTACCTCCTCAACTCAGTCCTAAATGTGCTGCCCCTTATTTTGAGGCCGTGCCACCTAGTTCTAGTTCCACCCACCAGTGGAAACAACCTCCCTACTTCTATCTTATATGTTTCTATCAGATCTCCCCTCATTCTTCTGAATTCCAATGAGTATAGTCCCAGTCTACTCAGTCTCTCTTCACAAGCCAACCCTCTCAACTCCGCAATCTACCTAGTGAATCTCCTCTGCACCCTCTCCAGCACCAGTACATCCTTTCTCAAGTAAGACGACCAAAACTGTACATAGTACTCCAGGTGTGGGCTCACCAGCACCTTATGCAGCTGCACCATAACCTCCCTGTTTTTAAACTCCATCCCTCTAGCAATGAAGGACACAATTCCATTTGCCTTCTTAATTACTTGCTGCACCTGCAAACCAAGCTTTTGCGATTCATGCACAAGGACACCCAGGTCCAGCATGCTGCAATTTATCAAAGTAATAGTCTATTGTGCTGTTATTCTTACCAAAATGGATGACCTCACATTTACCATCATTGTACATCTGCCAGACACTGCCCACTCAAACTATCTATATCCCGTTGTAGACTTTGTGTCCTCTGCACACTTTGCTCTTCCACTTATCTTAAGTGTCATCTACGAATTTTGACACACCATTTGGTCCCCAATTTCAAATCATCGATATAAATTGTCAGCAATTGCGATCCCGACACTGATCTCTGAGACACACCACTAGTCGCTGATCGCCAACCAGGAAAACACTCATTTACCTCCGCTCTTTGCTTTCAAAATTACTTCATTGGCTGCAAAGCATTTTGGGATATCTTGTGGTCATAAAACATGCCATATGAATGCAAATGTCTTTCTTTACTATAGAAGAGACACAATTACTAAACTACAGCTTTCAGGATATGCACTTAGTTATGGGAAGTCTACAACTTGCCCAGTTGCATATCAGCAAATTTCTCCAAATCTTCAACACAAGATACATCATATTTCAGTCTCTAACAACATTTAACATTCAGTAGAAGAGGCAAGGAAAAAAAAACATTGCATCGGCGTTTGAAACAAAGGCTTTAACTGCCACAGAGTGGCAATCAGCAACGGATTGCCACTTGTACCGGGTTACTGCATCTAAATCGTTTAAGTTTAATTTATTAGCCACAAGTAAGGCTTGCATTAACACTACAATGAAGTTGCTGTGAAATTCCTCTAGTTGCCACACTCCGGCGCTTGTTCGGGTCAATGCACCTAACCAGCGCGTCTTTCAGA
The DNA here is from genome assembly GCF_964213995.1 of Mustelus asterias. Lineage (NCBI taxonomy): Eukaryota > Metazoa > Chordata > Chondrichthyes > Carcharhiniformes > Triakidae > Mustelus > Mustelus asterias. The sequence continues at coordinate 144,824,403 of NC_135804.1, forward strand.
CTGTGGCAGGAAACCGGAGCATCCAGAGGAAACCCACACAGACACTGGGAGAATGTGCAAACTCCACACAGACAGTGACCCAAGCCAGGAATCGAACCCGGGTCCCTGGCACTCTTGAGGCAGCAGTGCTAACCATTGTGCCACCCGTCACTTAAATTGTTGAGCGCTTGTCTCACCTGATCTTCCTGACTCAGGCTGGGTGAGACTGCAGAAGCGAAATGTGTACTAGTTAGGCTGAAGTGAAGAAGTCTAAAAGGAGCAGAGCGAAGGAGGACATATTTCCTTTCTACAGCTGCTGCAAAGCAGGTGAATTTAAAGGCCCCATTGAAAGGGAGCAAAGTTTCTAAAGTACATGAATGGGACGTGTGTGCGTGTGGTGCGTGCATGCAGCATTGTGTGGAGTGGGTCAGGGGTCTGGGGCCAGGTCAGGGGGTGGTCAGGCCTGGCCGGGTCACGGGGAATCCCGTGGGGGTTGGAGATGTCCTGTGTGGTCCCAGTCCAGGTCTTTAAAATAGTTATGCTGAAGTCAAGTGCTTTTGTCGATTGTTCCCAGTGCACTGCAATTGTGCAGCGTAGTTAGTCCTGCTGGATAAACCCCTATCTGGAAACTCCCGATTGCATGTTTGGAATAATTTGTTTTTGTAGGTGCAGTTACCTTTAAAGCTAGTACATTGTCTTGTGAATCTGAAACTGATTCCATAATTCTGTCACCAAACAACTTTCCCTATTCAGAAGTATAATTATGACTTCATGCCAAAATGTCACCCGGAAGGAAAGGTCCTTGGCACATTGTCTGCTGATAAGAGTCCTATAAGGAAGCTAACAGATATGGTGAATGGAGGGGAAACGTTATGGATGCCATACTTGCGAACTTGCAGAATTTTTAAAAGAAAGTCGAAAAGCAGTTAATAGAGAAGATAAGAATTATGAAATTGGGGAGGAAAGTAGAAAATTAAAAATGGGATTGTAGCAAGGAAGAGAGTGGGTTAAGGGGAGTTTCAAAAATGATTAGAAATGGGTAGAATGTCCCATGAGATTCTATTTACCCTATGTATCAATGATTTAACTAAAGGAGTTCAGTCCAAAGTTGAGAGTCAAAGTGAAGTCATACAGAAATAGCAGACAGTAAATAATAGTGAACCTAAAGAAGTTCTGAGATAGTGATAAGATAATGCAAGGGGCAAAAACAAATGCCAGATGAAATTAAATAGCAGTAGGTACATTTCAGCATAGAAGCCAGTTGGCTTAGGTGGCTAGATAGATAGCATGTGGTTTAGAATTTTAAAAAAATTGTTCTGGGGATGTTGGCATCGTTGGCTGGGCCAGCTTTTATTGACCATCAAACCAAGTGTATTTCAGATGTCACTCATTCAGAGGCCAACTGGAATTAGGTGGGCAGGTCAGAACCTTTCATGTGTCAGTGCAGACTCGATGGGCTGAAGGGCCTCTTCTGCACTGTAGTATTCTGTGATTCTAATTCAAGAGTGTGGATCTGGAATCACAAGTAGGCCAGGCCAGGCAAGAACTGCAGATTTCCTTCCCTAGAGGACGTTAATGAATCAGATGGGTTTTTACAACAAGCAACAATGGTTTCATCAAGAGACTTTTAATTCCAGATTTTTATTGAATCAAAGTTTCACCAGCCGCCATGGTGGGATTATAATCTTATCTGGATTTATAATCTCTAGATTATAAATCCAGTGACACTACCACTACCTCCCCTGTAATGATACCAACAGCATGGTTTCATTTCCTATTCCAGTTGAAGTTAACCTGGGGCCTGCTCCCTTAGAGTGGAAGGTAATAGCAAACAACCATTGAAATATTACCAAGCAAACAGCTCAGATTGAAGCCTCAGCAGACAATGTGCCAAGGACCTTTCCTTCCGGGTGACATTTTGGCATGAAGTCATAATCATACTTCTGAATAGGGAAAGTTGTTTGATGACAGAATTATGAAATCAGTTTCAGATTCACAAGACAATGTACTAGCTTTAAAGGTAACTGCACCTACAAAAACAAATTATTCCAAATAAGGTGGCAAAAGCACAGATGTTGTTGCGCTAGGTTTGAAATGTATTGGCTCTATTTGCGAAGCTACTGTGTAATGATGCTTAGACCAGAAAAAAATTAAATAGTGATAAAACAGTACCATACCATTAACACACTTCAACCTGTAGTTTAGTGATTTTTAAAAAAAATCTAAAAAGCTAAATATAACCCCAATGGAAAATTCCAGTGATGGATGAAGGGAATATTTAAGGTTGAAGACTTTATGAATGGTTATGTCGGCCTTTTTGGGAGCAGGGACATGTGTGTGTATGGATATCAAGCAAGAATAGTATTGGGTTTGACTGTGATGCTATTGATGGTTAAGTAGCCTGCTGTCACTCATTACCTGGGGAAATAAGACAATAAAGCCCTATCAAAATACCAAGTAGATATACAAAAAAATATTCATTTTAATTTTCATGAATCAAATTGGAGAAAAAGTTCTTCTATGTCTATAGCAGGGGTTACCAAACTAGGTTCCACAGGGGCAGGGGAACGAGTAGGCAAGCGCAAGATGGGAGAGGGAGGAGCAAGAGAGAGAAAATGCATTTTTATTGGTTTGGCTCTTCAACACAATAAGAATGTTTCTCAGGGGTCCCTTCAGTACTCATTGGAGGTCAAAAGGGTTCCATGTCTTGAAAAGTCTATAGCATGCCATCAATTCAAATGGCACATGCCAGATATCAACACTGCAACATTCCTGTTCCAATATTTTTGCTGCATGTTGTGATATACTCTGAATCCTTTGTGGTGACCAAATGGACTTAGACAATTAGGCATGACAACATTCTCAGTTTTACCTTCCAAGACTACACAATGACCACTCAACTGATGCACAGATATGTTATTGTATTTTTCTGAAGATCATCTAGTGCTGTTTCCTTGTAATTTCAGATTAATGATTCCCACAAAATTAAATTTGACTTTTTATTTCAAGGAAACTCAAATCAAACTGATAATTTAAAGATAATTCAGTAGGTTGAAGGTTTGCAACATTGCAGATGATATACGATACATACAGTTTTTAGGTCAGTTCAAAGTAGACAGCTATAAACAGAAGCTACATGGATAACAAAGTACCCACAAATTTGACAATAAGGGAAGTGGTTACCCAGTATCAAAAACAACTAAATTAGCTCATCAAATCACAGGTAATGCGGGGCAACCATGTGAAGATTAGGATATTCTGCTATCTCATGGAGTGGACAGAACAGGGAGGTTGGTGGTGGTGGGGGAGTGGAGGGGTAGAAAACAGTGCAGCAACTTGCAGTGAAAAACAGCTAAGAGCCATACATCAACTTAAACAAGGCATAGGTTTATTCCTTCAGACTCATTAATTTTGAAACCAATAACTGGCAATACGTTGTAGCTTCTTCAAGACACTAAGTTGAATTTATCATGTGCAACTTCTAGATGGATACTTTATTGCCAAAGCAAAAAAAAAAGACATATCATTTATCTGGAAACTAAAATTTTCAAAGAACCATCTGCCCTCTCAATAACCTTGGTTTACAATCACTTACAGCTAGCCAAAAGTTGGCTATTTAAACCACATTTTTGTTGGACAACTTGATCAGGCCTTAAAAGAGTCACAACAGGTTAGCACCCAAACATAAAACTCAAGTGCCTGCAAGCAACGCCAATGGTAATTTGGCAGTTTTATTCATTTATGAGATACCCAAACTACAGCACAGAGTCGATATTGCAGCCTGCAAGTCAAAGCTATCCTGTCAGCAAAGCCCCAGTGACTCATTTGTCATTTGTGCTTATGGTTTATGCATCACTTTTTATTCCGTACTTCAACTTTGTAGGTCTGGAGGTTTGGAAAGGTCTTCTAAGCAGTGTTTTCCTATTGATGGATCAGGCTTATATTCATCAACAAGGCAGAGTGGAAAAGACCACTTTGTATCACCAGACTTCAAAAAAGTTAAAATTTAAAAAATGAACAGCACAATTAAAGAGCCAATCAAGGGAGAGTGCAAATTGGAAAGAATGAATCAGAGTGTAAAAGAAGAAAATGATGAATGCATCGACAAAGAAGAGCACATTAGAAAGTAAACACCATCTTGATTTCAGGCAAGAATTATTAAAAGATACTTTTTGTTAATTTAAAACGTATTTTAACACATAAATAGCAGAAATGTCAGTGCTAAACAAAGTATAACCTCAGCCAAAAAAGTTAATGTAGGCATTCACAAAACAAGCAATAGGTTTTTTTAAAAAAGTCAGGTTAAAAAAGGACAATGCACAACAGTGCAGACACAAAATAAAATTGAAAAATCTATCTTTATTGTTGTAGCTTTATCCATATAGATTGGATGGTGGAATAAAAACATGTTGGTAAATATACAAGAAAGAACAGTTGCAATCTTGTTTATACCAAGAATATGCATTGATGCGAGACTTGGTCAGCCTTTGATTGATGACCCCAGTGTTCAGGGGACCATTAATGTGGCAGGTTGTGCTAGTACACTGTTATCCTTGCTCTCTAGCCAACTAGGAATGGAAGATCGATGATTATAAAAGGATAATCACAAAACAACAGAGAATCCCCCAAGAATCCAATTTGCATAGCATTTTCTTTTCCAAAAAAGGTGTACACATTAATGTCAATATGGCACATACATTTGTCCAAGGAAAAACTGGTTAAAAAAATCTGTTGATAAGTAACAGTATTAATTATAAACCCACATATCAAAAAGTCACAGGTAAGTTTTAGTATGATTGCTGAGAAATTCTAATATCAGCTAAAAAACACATTCGGTGAACACGTTCATGGCAAAATTTTAAGTATTTAATGAATTTCAAACTCCCATCCTCCACATTCAGTGAACTTCAGTTATAAAATTCTGCTTCCTGCATTTTATTTCACACCAAGTTCTGCTTCACCATAATTTGTTCTACCTACATTGGCTCTTGTGCTACCAATTTAAAGTTTTTACCCTCATGTTTCAATCTCTTCCTAACTGTACCCTTCTCATTCTCTTCAACCACCTAGCCCTAAAAGCTTCCCAGCACAGTTCTTCCTATTGCCACTTTTCCTCCATTCCTGACTTTACACCACCAGTGGACATCTACTTTCAGCTTCCTGGACACTGTTTGGAAATTCCCTGCCCACAACTCTCCTGCCCTTTTAACGGCTTCCTTACAATGCACCTCTTTGATGAAGCTCTATATTAGCCAAGTACAGACAGTGCAGCACGGTGACGCAGTGGTTAGCACTGCTGCTTCATAGCATTAGGCACCCAAGTTTGATTCCAGCCTCGGGTGAATGTGTGGAGTTTGCACGTTTTCCCAGTGTCCTCGTGGGTTTCCAAAGATGTGCAGATTAGTTGAACTGGCCATGCCAAATTGCCTCTTAGTGTCCAACGATGTGTAGTTTAAATGAATTAGCCATGGTGAATGTACGGGGTTATAGGGAGAGGGTAAGAAACTCTGTTAGAGTCTGTGCAGACTCAATGGGCCGAATGGCCTCCTTCTGTATTGTAGGGATTCAACAATACCTACAGTCACCCAAGGCTGGATTCGAACCCAGGTCCCTGGCGCTGAGAGGCTGGAGTACTAACCACTGTTCTACATGGTAGGTAGCATTCTTCAACCAGTAGGCAGTTTGATTCACTCATGTGCACCTACTAAATAAAAAAAAACTACTAGATCAAAATTCTGAAATTAGGAAATTATTCATATTCAATTTTGAGGAGCTAGATTTTAAGCTATGGAGAACAGGTTGATACAGCAGTAACAATATTTTGTCCTCTATACAGATCTATATATAAAAAATGATAGTAACATTCACTGGCAAGAAGCAAAATCACATTAACCTTTATAGGATTGGCATGAATGGTTTGCCTCCTTTCTACAGATGCATGACTGATGTGTCAAGTAGTCAACAGTTCCAGATAAAAGAAATAATCAAACACTGTAGTACAATGTGTCCAAAAATAGATTGAAAGAATACTTTCAAAGTGGTTAACCAGTAAACTGAAGACTTCACCATAACCATCTCCATACAAACATCACAACCCGTGGCCCTCCCCTTTCACTCATTAACTTACTGAAACAACGTTACGTACAATGAGAAATTGTTGTGCAACATTTGCTCTCTTTATTTATCACTAAATCCACAGCTTATGACCTCTTCATGCAGTTCTCAAGCTCATGGATCAATAAGCAAACAGATCGCCAAGTCAGCTTTTCCAGCATGATCTAGACAACAATTAATTCAGCAGACACTGGATTTTTAAAAAAACAGCAATATGGTGTCATAAGCAATATTCCGCAAATATCCAAAATCCCATTGAGAATATAGTCATTTTATCTCCCTCAATCACTTTAACATTTATTACAATTTTATACTTAAATCTGCAATAGGATATTGGTATTCGACAAATAAATGATTACAGCAATTGTAACATGAAAATAAATACAGTGTTACAAAAGTAACAGTGCAGGACAATATTCTCCCATCCACATTTTCAAGAATAGTGGTCTTTTGTGAAACACAAATCTATACTCTCACTATTTCTTCCTCCCATTTGGAATTAAATGTCTTCTTGCCTATTGGAGGAGAAAATTTATAGTATAATCTAGTGACTGCAACCTGTAAGAAAAATGGTCAATTAATTTGGAATAAATATGTAAAGTCAAAGATTTGCATCTCCCTTCACACAGAAAAAAAAACTGACCTGTAGACCACCAACATTTATCTCTGATAAATGATTAGTAAATTTAGACCACAAAAATGAATCTATTGTGGCAGTTGCATGCACAGTTACATTTACCAGACTTCACAACAGTTGGCTCTAAGAACTCTTTCCTTCCTCACTACTGCAAACAGTGGTTCCAATATGATTGGAAAACATGTAAATAATAAATTAAACATACCCTCCACAAGTAGATTTGAACAAATCTTCATAACTGGAAAACAGCATAGTGCTAACAATCAAGAGTAACTATGCAATCTACCTGCTGCCAACAAACATGTTGCCTATAATCACTAAAGCTTACATTTGCAAATTCCAAAAAGAGCTGCCCAGTGTCTCAACTACCAGTTATGTGCAGTATAAAAATGCACTAGTCATGTAAACTTATATTAAAACCAGAGCCAATATTGTCAAATAATACATTCACTAATACATACTTTTACAGCATTTGCAGTTAACCTCTTAATACATCAGTTGCAGAAAAATAATCGAAAGCAAGGTGGCAAGGGGCTTGGAAAGAGGAAGTATTATGGAAAAAGCATTATGAAAGGAGAAAGTTGGAATTTAATTCCCCCAACCCCACAATTCTCATCAATATACACACCACACACATAAATCACCATTCCACTTCCTATAACCTGACAAAATCCTCATCTTCCATTTTGTCCAGTTAATATTTCTTAGCCTCACGCAACTTTGTACTTCGGTTGTCTGAAATATGGGAACAAAAACAGAACAAACCTTCAGATGTAGAGGTATATTTCAGCCCATCTGATTTGGTAAAGTCTATGCTGGCATAGCCTCTAGAATCTGTACTCTTAACGATTTGGAGGTGAGTTGGAGTCTGCACACTTCCATTTGATTCACAACATCCATGATCTTCCCTCAAGTCCAAAGCAATATAGTTTAATCCATTCTGAAATCCAGCAGATGTATTTCTGCACATGGAACTCCTGTGCTCATCACTAAGGCAGTCATTTGGCTTAAGCCAAACATTATCAAATGAAGCAGAGCTGTGTCTCTTACCACCATCAGCAAAAAAGGGAGAAGAGGGTGCCACTGTGGGTGTAGAGGAGAATGTCTCTGAACTGTGTCGTCTTCTTCCCTGTGGGTCAGCACGGATCACCTTTGGACCATGATTGGCATCAGCGGGAGGTTTAGAGACAGGAAAGGTATTTATACTAGGATACTGATCAATAATGCACAATCTCTTCACAATGGCTGTAGGACTATTCACCTCTACATTGTCTGGCTTTGGCAAAGCAGGACAAGTGGCTGATACTGTCAAATTAAATGACATGTCGGTATAATCATCCACTTCAGCAGGTTTGCTGACACAAGTGGCACCAAGGGGAACACTGATGTAAGCAGCATTTGGCTGGCTTCTGGGTATGCTAGAACTTGAAGCAATGGTCATACTAGTCAAAGAATTTGAGGAATGAGTAGCTGGCTTCGGTGATTGTACATCTAAATCTACGCTCATGTAGTCTGACAACGGAGACCTTCTGTGCTCACTGCTGGAGCCAAGTGAAGATGGGGATCCTTCTGCTGAGAGAGAATATGGTGTATTACTAGTTTTTTCACTGAAAGCAATATTAATATATTCTCCTGGACTTTTTGGCTCTGGCGGCAAACTATGCTCAAACAGTTTTGGTAAAGTGTTTACTTCTGGCGTACCGAGGGATAATCTTGTGGGTCTCTCAATTCTTCCTTTTTGTATAGCACGCTCATCCTGGTTTTGTGTCCTTGGAGAATGAGAAGTTTCATGAACTAAACCACTGTTACTAATACTGCCAGTAAACACTGATGCCTCTCCATACATCAATTTTCCTGGTGAACACATAGGAACATATTCATCATGCTCACCATTTTCCTGTGAAGGAGTTTTGAATGACCGAGGCAGTGAATAATACGAGCTGTATGATTTAGGAGCATCAGGACTAGTGAGATTATAGAAGCAATCATTAGATAGTTTCCGCCTATTCAGGTTTCTCTGGGACATGTCCATGTATTCACTATTAGTTAATTTTTCATTGTTGCTGCCCAGTAGTTTCGAACTGTACTCTGTAAACATGCTTCGCACTGGAGAATTGCTATCATTGGGGGACATCACCATGTAGCCCCGCGAGTCCATTTGACTTACTGGCAAAGAACCAATTTGTTTTGGAGCAGAAATGCTTTTAAGATTCATTGGCATATAATCATGGTTTCTATTATGGCTAGCAGATGCAACACCAGGCATCATTGGCATATAACCATCATCTCTTGCTCTGCTTTGGCTTTGGTTAACCGAGGACCCAATCTCAATATGACTATAATCTTCATGGTAAGGATTACAGGTAAACTTTGGTGACGCAGAACATGATAACTGGCTATTAATACCCACACAGTTTGAATCAACATTAGACTCATCCAAAGATGAAGTTGTCTGTGTGGTTTTTTGATGCATTATTACAGCACCGGAGCTGGTTAGAGAGTGGGTCCTCTTTCTGTATCCTTTCTCAGCAACCATGTAGTCATCTCTTGTTCTGCTTTCATGATTTGCAGTATTTATATGCTTGTCCATTGACATATAATCGCACAAGCAACTTTCTTCTTGAATTGGTGGTGTGTTCCCAAGTGAATCTGGCGTATTACTCCGAACACGGAAGTACCTAAAGTCCCCGGGACTAGACCCATATTCATCGGAGGAAATAAAACCACCATCACTTGGAGAACCGCAAATGGATGAACTAGATGGACGTGTAAGAGGATCAGATGCAGAACCATGTCCACTGCTGGAAGAAACGCTTACAGGGCTTGTAGTAGATGGCAAGTAAGTCACAGGCAGAGACACCGACCTACTATGGTTTGAGGGACCAAATGGTGGCTTTACATACCGCCCACCCCCATCACCTCTGCTCAAGCCCATCCGTGCAGAATTTAAGTGGATTAAACTCCCAGTAACAGATCCGAAGGGTCTCGTCATTGTGCCTTCACCCTCACTGGATGTTCGAAAACGATATGCCTCACTCCTGGATGCAGAGGCACCAGTCATGCTCTCAGTCCGGGAGCGCCTCTGCAATCCGGTCTGGCTGGGTGGCAGATTCCCGAGGTGCCGCCGAGTCAGAAACGATATGGGGTTCGTCCCGGAGGACTGGCTCTTACTCCTGGGGCGGAACTCGGTGAAGGCTTTCAAAGCTCGCATGGTCTCCAGAATCGTCTCGTGCATGTTCTGAGCCACCACCGAGTCGTCCACCTGCATCCACAGCTCACCGGGGCCGATGGAGGCAGAGCGGCCAACCTCGATGAAGAAAAAGTTCTCCGAGTGGCCGCACCGCCTGATGTTCATCAGCTGCAAATGCACGGAAGGCACGTCAGAGTTGATCTTAACAAAATGGATCATCTTGCTGGAGAGACACAGCCGGTACACCCCCGTCAGGTTCTTGGTTTGCCCCAACCCTTTGGGCTTCACGTTAATCTGCCACACTTCTTTGAAAACGGTGCCGGGGGTAAAATTGCCGTAGTTCTCCACCTCGTCGGGCTCCGGCGGCGCCTTCTTCCCCTCGTTCATCAGCTCGCTGATGGCCAGGTACCAGCCCTCCTGCTCCTGCTCGTTCTCCGCCACCATGGCAAAGTACTCGTCCTTGGTGTACAGGGCCACCAGGTACTTACTCTTGGCGTCCGCCCGCCGGCTGACCGTCAGGCACTGGCAGAGCAGGATGACTCTCTTGGGGGCGGTCGAGCGGCTCCTCCATTTTTTCTCGCTGTCGTAGTACTCGAGGCGGGCCGGACCCAGGTGGCTCTGGCCCCTCAGCACGAAGAAGCGCTTGTGGCCGTGCTTCTGCTTCCTCAGGTAGCCGTGCTTCCTCACGTCCTGGTAGCCGTCCATGGTGGTGGAGGTGGCGGCGGTGGTCGTCGTGGTGGTGGTGGTGGGGTTGGTGGTGGCGGACGCCGCTCGCGCCGCCCAGACCTCGCGCCCCGCGGGGGCCACTGTCTCGCGCTGCTGCTGCTGCTGCGTGGAGCAAGCGGGCGACTCGCGCGCGCCGATGTTGTTGTTGTCGCCGCCGCCGCCGCCGCTGCTGCTACTGGGGGCGGCCGTTGGCCCCTCGCGCGCGTTGCCAGGCACCGTCTCGCGCTGCGCGCCACAAACCCCCCGCTCGAGCCCGGCGGCCGTTGGTGGCGGCGGCGGGGGGCTGAGCAGCGCCAGCTCCTCGAGCCGGGCCGGCTCCGCCGTCGCGTGTCCACTTCTGACCGTTGGCGGCGGGGTGATGCTACTGCTGGTCGTTGTCACCGTGGCCGTCGCCCTTCTCCTCGCTGCTGCTGTCGCCGCCTCCCCGGCGCGTCGGTTGTTTTCATTGTCCCCTCTGTTGTTGTAGTGCCGGTGTAGTAGTAACTGCTCCTGGTGATAATAATTGGGCGAGCTCGCCATTGTACCGGGTGCTTCCCCTCACCACCACTCCTCCTGATGGAAGGGGAAGCCCGCCACCTCTTAATTGCGCGGCTGTCCCCTTGTTGTTTTTATTAACCCCCCCCCTCCTTCTTCTCAAGGTTTCGGCTCCGTAAACATCTCGTCGTTTAAAAAAAATAAACATCCGAATGGAGCGATTCTTTACCCCCGTCTCCTCCCCGCCCCCCACCCCCTTTTTCTCAATCACGGTAAAAAAAAAACAACCTGTGACGTACCCTTAATGGAGTGAACCGTACTCGCTCAGCCTAACGTGGGTGGGCGGGGCCCGCCCTTGACGGACAGGGGGGGATCGGCCAATAGGGAAGCGGGAGGACCTCCAGGTGAGCTATCAATCAGACGCCGGAGACCAATCGGGGGCGGGAGGGGGGCGGGATGTTTTCGTTGAACGTGCGCCTGCGCCAATGGGGCTGACAGGAGGGCGGGAGCCGTTGCTGCTGGTGTGTTTTTCACTCGGTGCCAAGTTTGCTGGAGCCGCAAAGCTTTGCTGATGAGGCGAGGTATTGTGTAAAATCACTCTCTGATTGTGCAATTGCATTTCTCATTCGCTCTTAGGTTGGTGCCAAAGCTCGAACACGCTATATATATATATCTATGGAGAGACCAAAAAAACCTTCCCCGATTAATATTCATCCAGCACTCCGCCCAATCTCTCTCACCATCATCTAGAAGACTGATTTGTTAATGGAGGGGGGGAGAGGAAGGTGTATAATGTAGTAAATGGTGATAGCCAACTGTCAACTGAGCACACCATATACAACAAAAACAGAAAATGCTGGAAAATCTCAGCAAGTCTGACAGCATCTGTGGAGAGAGAGAGAGAACAGAGCCAACGATTCCACAAATGTCAGACGTGCTGAGATTTTCCAGTATTTGTTTCAGATACCAGCGAGCGCAGTATTTTTGCTTTTCTCCTGGCACATAATTTAATATATAGGTTTGAAAGGGGAACCACATATGAAGGAAATCTGCCCCCAAAGGTGGGGATTTAGCTTTAATTAAGTTGCTCTGTTGTAATGGTTTAAGTTTGTTGGGCTCATGGCTTGGATAAACAGGACGGCGCACGATGTCAAGCCCTCTCATGAGAGTTGTAGTTGACAAACACGTTTTCTTTTCCTTTTGAGAAAACTGCAGTTGCGAGAGAGAGCCGTGCAAACGCAGGCGTGCTGCTGTTTGCCTCTTCCCCACACCGCCCCCCATCCCATTGCATGTGTTGTTTACACCAAAATTCGAGATGAATAAGCATTTGGTGTCTGCATGTAATGAAAAGGGATGTTGTTACCTCCCCTGCGTACTTCAATCTATTAGAAATCAGCACGATGAATCATCTCTCTACATTGTCAACCACAACCTATTGTACATTCTGATGTGTTTTTTTTAAATGGTTAGCGTTCAGACTGCTAGTGGAGAAAAAAAAAGGCGGATGGAATGACTTATTTTCACAAGGGCTGTTCTGACATTATTGATTCATTGATAACTTTAAGTATGCATACGCAGCACTTGTTTATAAAGCTGTCGTTCCCGAGTAAGGCGCTTACAAAAAAAACCCGCCAGGTTGATAAAATACAGTAAACCTCCTGGGATATTTTTCAGATCTGTGACTCGTAAAAAAATAGTTGTTATCTTACTGAATGAGGCCAGTACTTCTAACTCCCAAAATGCATGCAGATATGCTACATTCTACAACAGGCTGCTTCGCTCGTTTGCCTCAAGGACAGCTGTCAGTAACAACAACCTCCAAAGTAAGAAACTAATCAGTAACTAGATGAAATCCATGGCACAAAAATTGGAATTAAAAGGTAGCAGCTGTATTTGAGTTCAGATAGCATCCTTTTATATCAGTGTATTGTATTTCTTGATATTAGTTAGTTGTTTTCTATTCAGTGGTGATAAAATCAATCTATATCCATGAATAATTACAACGTAGTTAACAAGTGAATGTTTGTCACATAACCAGCAGAATGGACCTATGAGCTGTGGTAACACAGTGGTAAGATGAGCCCCAGAATTCCTCATGTTTAGCTGCACTTTCAGGTTAACCTAGGTCAGCAAAAGCTCCAGCAAATTGCTTTCTTCTGTATCACCCCACCCTGTGAGACCCAATACAGGCATGATTATATTAACAAAATTTAAAGCTGTAATTTTAAAAAATGGACTCCAGAAGCTGTTTAAGATGGCTGTAGCAAATCATACACAGATCTCTTTGTTAAGTATGCGTCGACAACAGAAAGGACCATGGACAATAGAGACCTCAAAACTCAATGGGTGCTAGATGAATATGAAATGTATTTCATCAACCTTTTCTTAAATTGTGATGGCTCCTCATCCCAAATGCACAGAACTTGGTTGCCTGAAACTCTCAGGGTGCGAGAAGCCACAACGGTGGATGTTAACAAGTCAAACACACCACCTTATTTGGAAAAGGACTTTAGACTTGTAAGGCAACCATGTTTGGTACCTGCTTTTTAAAACATAACAGCAAAAGCTCATTTGAGTCAGATACCATCAGAAACACCATCTAAACAATTGAACCAGCTACAACTATGCAGCCGAGGTCATTTCCAGCTATACCTTGAAAGTAGGAGAAAGAGTTTTCACCTCAACCCCTCCTCCAATTTGAAGCGCACATGAGAACCAATTTTCTGGCAAATCAACTGCAAGAAGCCTCACAGATTACTGAGAATCATCTGCCTTAACAAGACCTCTACTCCAGCTAAAGCAACAATTCATCTAAGAAGCTACGGGCCTACCACCAAAGAGACTGAAATAATTTCAGATTGTAATCATTTTTTCTTCACCTGTATTACTCATTGCGTGATTGTGTTTAAATCTCTGGATAAGTGTGCACTGATGAAATAATCTTTTTTTAAATGCATAGAAGCTTGCTACTGTACTCGTTTACATTGGGACAGACCACTTTGAAGGTAAGGAAAGACATTAATCTCACACAAACACTTGGATCGTGGACATAAATAAACACTCAAACTCTGCTCGTGATACCCCCAACAGATGAAGCAATGCTCTTCCATGCTGAACATGACCTGATGGAAGCTTTTAGGAAAGCAATGGCACAGGACCCATTGAGTGGCACACTTCGATGTCAACCACTAAAAATGGACCAATAGTATGATCTATGATTAAGTGCTGAAAGACATAAAACTGAGCCTGCATGAAGTGGTAAAGGAGTAATCTACTTGATCCCATTCACACTAGCTACCTGTTACAGACATATCAATCCATTATAGCATCGGTAAGAGTAGCCATTAAATTTAACGATGGAGCATCCACAAACTCTGCATTAGGGAATTTCAAAGAGTCACAACCTTTTGAGTGAAGATGTTTCTCATTTTAGTCCTAAATGATGGCCTCTTATCCTGAGATTGTGCCCGCTTGCTCTGGATTCACCAGTCAGGGCAACACCCTCCCTGTGTCTACCTTGTCAAGTCACTTCAGAATCTTGTATCTTTCAATGAGATTTACAAATCAGAGTTAACATTCGCGCAAAGTTTGGAAAATTCTTTTTACAGTCTACCCAGTCTCAGAGCTGGTTACACCACCATGTGCTGAGCAATCAAAGCAATTTAGTACTTCAACTAAATTCAACCCCTTAATATGCAGGCCGGAAAGGAAACGATGCAGTCCTATTTCTTATGGCTACGGGTCCTCAATGAAAATGATAAATGTACTTTAGTGCCAGTAAGGTAGGAATGATGTATTGGTTTGTAATTTGAATATAATTTCAATTCAACATATCCTTTCTTTTAATATCCCTGTTCCCTTCAGAATTTGTTCGTCTACTTTTGTTATGATATCATTGTTAAATTTTTGCATGATTTTAACTTGATTTCTCAGTCCATACATGCATTTTTAGATGTAAGTTACACTCCAATTTAGCCTTTGAGCTGCAAACGTGGTTCTTAAGTAAAATACCAACATATCATTATAAAACTTCCTTCATAATAGATTCCAGCATTTTCACATTGACTGATGTCAGGCTAACTGGCCTGTATTTTCCTGTTTTCTCTCTGCTTCCTTTCTTGAATAGTGGTGTTACATTTGCTAACTTCCAATCTGCCAGAACCATTCTAGAATCATCACCCGCACAGGCTGCACACTCAACATTCAGCTAAGAGCATCAGTGCACCTGACAAAAAATATCAAGTCTATGCTCAGGCTTTTGGGAGAAGGTAAGTCTTCACGTAAAATATTTATCAAAAGCATGTATGACCTGAAAAGAAATTCAATAGACAAAAGAGATCATGTTATTGTGGAACATGTCATTTTTAAACTTTGTTTAAACTCTCATTTTGGACTTCAGAAATTTCAGTTACGAAGGAAAAAATGGGAATGGCAAACATTCTGGAATTTTGACTGATGGGAAAGAAATAATAGTCCTGCTCAGTGATCAGATTATGCAATTTCTGAGTGCCAGAAATACGGGCCACGATTCTCCCATTGCGACAGGCAACATTTCTGTTGGGTCGCAGTGGGAGACGTGCGTCTCTGGATTGAACAGGGATTTGCGCATGTGCTGGGAAAGCACATCTGCCAGAGAACAGTCGCCAGCCAGACCACGCTGGAAACCGGCGGGAAGGCAGGAAAATAATTAAACCTTTTCTGGATGTATTTTAAATATGAGTTAATTATCAGGACCTGATCGAATCTCCCATCCTGCCAGGAGTACTTCATTCCAGCGGGTTTCCAACTAGCTCCCCCCGCCAGAATGAAGGGGGGGGGGGGCAATCAGGCCCCCTCAGGGGGTCGGAGGGCGGGGGATGAGCACCCTGGCAGTGTCAGCCTGTACACCCGGCACTGCCCAAGGGGCAAAGTGCCCATGCCCAGGGGGCACGTTGGCACTGCCCGATGGGCAGTGCCAAGGGGGTGGGGCCTATTGTGGGCGGGGTCTAGGGGCAATCGGTGGGGGGTCCCGCTGCCACTCTGCAGACAGGATCGGTCTGGGATGGAGGGAGGCCAGCGATTGGGGCGTGCTGGGAGGAGGAGGAGGGGGGGGGGGGGACACCACCACTGCTGGAGGATGGGGCCTGGACATTGGGGAGGTCAGGGCTGGCCCGGGAATTGCAGTGGAGGCCGCGATCGGGCCATGGGGGGGGCGTTGGAGGGGCAGCTCTGTGGGAGCCCCGGGCTGGCCAGCAAATGGGGAGTCTGACAGATTGGAGCCACTGTGCATGTGCAGAGCTCCAGAACTGTCAGACTCCAACATGAATAGGCCCCACTCCCCCCCCCCCCCCCAATCCCCAAGGGTTTTTTTAATGATATTCACGACTGGGACCTCTTCTGTGATGTGGGGATGCTGGCGTTGGACTGGGGTAAACACAGTAAGAGTTTTAACAACACCAGGTTAAAGTCCAACCGGTTTATTTGGTAGCAAATGCCATTAGCTTTCGGAGTCCTGCTCCTTCGTCAGATAGACTGGATATCTGCTCCAAACAAGGCACACACAGACACAAAATCAATTTACAGAATACTGATTAGAAATGCGAATCTTTACAGCTAATCAAGTCTTAAAGATACAGACAATGTGAGTGGAGGGAGCATTAGGCACAGGTTAAAGAAATGTGTATTGTCTCCAGACAGGACAGCCAGTGAGATTCTGCAAGTCCAGGAGGCAAGATGTGGGGGTTACCGATAGTATGACATGAACCCATCGGTCACCCCCACAGCTTGCCTCCTGGACTTGCAGAATCTCACTGGCTGTCCTGTCTGGAGACAATACACATTTCTTTAACCTGTGCCTAATGCTCCCTCCACTCACATTGTCTGTATCTTTAAGACTTGATGAGCTGTAAAGATTCGCATTCTAATCAGTATTCTGTAAATTGATTTTGTGTCTCTGTGTGCCTTGTTTGGGCAGTAAGAGTTTTAACAACACCAGGTTAAAGTCCAACAGGTTTATTTGGTAGCAAATGCCATTAGCTTTCGGAGCACTGCTCCTTTGTCAGATGGAGTGGAAATCTGCTCCCAAACAGGGCATACAGAGACACAAAACCAAGTTACAGAATACTGATTAGAATGCGAATCTCTACAGCCAACCAGGTCTTAAAGATACAGACAATGTGAGTGGAGGGAGCATTAAGCACAGGTTAAAGAGATGTGTATTGTCTCCAGACAGGACAGCCAGTGAGATTCTGCAAGTCCAGGAGGCAAGCTATGGGGGTTACTGATAGTGTGACATAAACCCAACATCCCGGTTTAGGCCGTCCTCGTGTGCGGAACTTGGCTATCAGTTTCTGCTCAGCGACTCTGCGCTGTCGTGTGTCATGAAGGCTGCCTTGGAGAACGCTTACCCGAAGATCAGAGGCTGAATGCCCATGATCACTGAAGTGCTCCCCCACAGGAAGAGAACAGTCTTGCCTGGTGATTGTCGAGCGGTGTTCATTCATCCGTTGTCGTAGCGTCTGCATGGTTTCCCCAATGTACCATGCCTCGGGACATCCTTTCCTGCAGCATATCAGGTAGACAAAGTTGGCCGAGTTGCAAGCGTAGGTACCGTGTACCTGGTAGATGGTGTTCTCACGTGAGATAATGGCATCCGTGTCGATGATCTGGCACGTCTTGCAGAGGTTGCTGTGGCAGGGTTGTGTGGTGTCGTGGTCACTGTTCTCCTGAAGGCTGGGTAGTTTGCTGCGGACAATGGTCTGTTTGAGGTTGTGCGGTTGTTTGAAGGCAAGAAGTGAGGGTGTGGGGATGGCTTTGGCGAGATGTTCGTCTTCATCAATGACATGTTGAAGGCTCCGGAGGAGATGCCATAGCTTCTCCGCTCCGGGGAAGTACTGGACGACGAAGGGTACTCTGTCCACCGTGTCCCGTGTTTGTCTTCTGAGGAGGCCGGTGCAGTTTTTCGCTGTGGCGCGTCGGAACTGTCGATCGACGAGTCCAACCCCAGTCCAGATTTACCCCAGTCCAACGCCGGCATCTCCACGTCATGCCTTGTTTGGGAGGAGATATCCACTCCATCTGACGAAGGAGCAGGGCTCTGAAAGCTAATGGCATTTGCTACCAAATAACCCTGTTGGACTTTAACCTGGTGTTGTTAAAACTCTTACTGTGTTTACCTCTTCCGTGCACAGAGAAGCTGAACTGATAGAACAGTCAGGATTTAGAACAGTTCTCCCACCAATTCAGCATTTTTGGGAGAATCGCTGCCATGGTTTCCATTATAATTTGCATTTAGGCATTTGTAAACTGAGACACAAGTGCAACAACAAGCAAGTGGTTTTATACAGCAGAAATGCTTGCAGATGTAAGATTTTTAATAAGAAACTGATAGATGAATATGTTTCACCTACTGAATTGTTTAATGTGTTAGAGGGAATTGATTTTAATGTAAACCAAGTGCTGGGCAAACTCACCAGGTCTGGCAGCATCTGTGGAACGAGAATATAATTAATGTAATGACTTTGGATTTAATTTTGTTTTCATTTTAGCAATTTTAATGTGATTGTGTTAAAGATGTTCTGTGACATCGCTCTTGGAAATAAAAAAAGTTTTACAACAAAACCTTTTTGCTATTCTTTATATTTTTATCTCTATCTTTGTTTTCAAACTTGGTTAGATGGGAAGAGGAAAGAGAGGCTGGAGATAGGGAAGATAGTGGGGCTAAGAAGATGCTTTTGGAGTGGTGCAAGCAAATGGGTGTTTGAGAGAGACAGGATTGACAGTCAGGTGAGGAAGTGAGCACGAGAGGAAACAAAGCTTGTAATTCCAATGTGCAATGAAGAGGGGTGCCATCTGAAAGGCAACGATGAAGGCTGGAGCTCAGATTAATTATAGTGACATGAAAGTGTTTGGATCTGGAACAGCTGCTGTGATTACTCATGCAAGACCATGGCAGTACATGTGTGTGAAGGTTGGGAACACTGGTGGATGGGATTTAAGGAGACATTTGAAGACTGTGTGGACTCAGGAGGCTGGTCACATTCAGCAGGTTGGTGGACAGTTAGAGTGTAGGGTCATGGGGAGTGTTACATTGGAGTGGGATGAACGGAAACAGCTGGATTGGAACATAAATTGGCTGAAGAGTATTGAGCGTACATGCATAGGATGTACCTACAGAATACGGAAACAGTAAATTGAAGCTGAAAACATTAAGAATGGACAAACAGTTCAGGACACAGAATCAACTTCCATGTTTGTGCCCGGAAGTGACTAAAGCAAGGAACAAAGTTTAGTACGAACTGCATGTACAATCGAGGTGCTGTACCAGACTGTGGCAGGAATCTGAGCTTTGAGTGATGAACAAGAAGTGCATCAGCAAAGGTACAGGTGAAGAGATCGTGAAGAGTTTTTAGATAAAGAATAGGTTTACAGTGTTGATGTCTTGATGATTAAAGTATAACCATTGCATCTCATCAACAAAGTATACCAAATTTCATTGTAAGAAGATATTTTGATTTTTATACATCCATCCTTGCCGATCGACATTTCTTAAAAGCTATTTTATTCAATGGTTCAGTGGGAGCTCCACAAAAGACAGTGCAGTGGCAAGCCTGCAAATAATTCTTTCTTGCCTTTTATTTATTTATCCTCTTCTTTCACATCTGTATCTCTCCCCCTCTACTTCTGTTTGATTTCACTCTTTTACCCTCTTCACATTTCATTCATTTGTCTTTCATTCCCTGCTCTGCCTTCTTTTTATCCTATCATCTACCTCTCTGTGTCATATCTTGATCAAGTATGTGAGCAAGATGGGAAGACCTCTAAAAAGACAGATCAGGTTGCATTCAGGAAGGCAATCAGTTGAGATGGGTACCAAACAGGTGTGCTCGGAAGTACTTGGGTCAGGAGGGCAGGCAAGCAAGTGGGCTGGGAACCATGCTGGTGGGATTGCTGAGTAGAATCCCTACAGTGCAGAAGTAGGTCTTCCAGTCCTTCAGGTCTACACCAACTCTCCAAAAGAGCATCGTACCCAGGCTGGAATTGAACCCGGGCCCCTGGCGCTGTGAGGCAGCAGTGCTAACCATTATGCCACTGTGCCACCCATAGTTAAGTTGGGAAGCAATTTACTTTGGAGACAGTATGAACTGTAGAAGTGCACCTTTACAACTAGACTTCTCCTTATTTTCCTTTATATGGTGGTAGTAATGGGCTTAATGACATGCTGATTTGCTCAGCTGCTCACAACCATAACAACTCCAGTCACACAAGCCCAGGGCTGGAGAAGACCTACCAGTTTTTTCAGAACATTTCACAAACCAGCTACAAGGTATTCAAATAATACACTCATACTAAATTTATTTTAAAAGATAGAACCATTTTTGCTTAGGATCTGTAATTTAGCCAATTAAAATTTATACCAGATAAAAAGAAAATGTGCTGGAATGCAAAGCACGTCTGTCAGGATTTGAAAAGATAGAAGACATTTTAATGTTCTGGGTAGAATCCTTCAGCCCACCGCTGACGAGGGATTCCACCCTAAATGTAAGCTGTTTTACAGTACACGAATAGAGGGATATGGTCCGAGTAAGCGCAGAAGGGTTTTTTTAGTTTATTGAGGGCATCATGATCGGCACAGGTTTGAAGGGCCTGTTCCTATGCTGTACTTTTCTTTGTTCTTTGTCTTGGAAGCTTGACAGGGCAGGTGCATCTTCTAGCTGATGCTGTTTTTATTTGAATACTCATTTATTCTATCCTCTGAAATTATACACTTTCTCCTTTTAAAACTGGAAATATATTAACCAAATATAAGATCAATTTAAATAGCCATTCTGAGTGATTATATATGAATGTGGAATTCATTGCAACGAGGGTTGTCGTCTCAAGGAGAAGTAGGATTGATTGGCAAGAGATAATTGAATCAGCGTGCACAGATGTAATTCAACCCCAGTTTAAGGGCTTGCATTCTTCTATTTTTTAGATTTCTACTATAAATTGCTTTGTTCAAATGTATGGAAACTCCTTACGCAAACTTGTCAGACTGCGATTACTTCCCACTTCTGTAATGCTGCTGACAGAGAAGGTTTATTTTTTTAAAAATCTCCAATGATAATTAAAAGCAGTAGGAATGAGATTCCGCAGTTATAGAACATAGAAAAAATACAGCACAAACAGGCCCTTCGGCCCACAAGTTGCGCCGGTCATGTCCCGACCTACCTAGGCTTATATATAGGCTTACCTATAACCCTCAATCCTATTAGGTCCCATGTACTCATCCAGAAGTCTCTTAAAAGACCCTATTGAGTTTGCCTCCACCACCACTGATGGCAGCCGATTCCACTCACCCACCACCCTCTGAGTGAAAAACTTACTCCTGACATCTCCTCTGTACCTACTCCCCAGCACCTTAAACCTGTGTCCTCTCGTAGCAGCCATTTCAGCCCTGGGAAAAAGCCTCTGAGAATCCACCCGATCTATACCTCTCAACATCTTGTACACCTCTATCAGGTCACCTCTCATCCTTCGTCTCTCCAAGGAGAAAAGACCGAGCTCCCTCAGCCTATCCTCATAAGGCATGCCAACCAATCCAGGCAACATCCTTGTAAATCTTCTCTGCACCCTTTCAATAATTTCCACATCCCTCCTATAATGAGGCGACCAGAACTGAGCACAGTACTCCAAGTGGGGTCTGACGAGGGTCAGACTCCCGATTCCTAAACTCAATCCCTCGATTGATGAAGGCCAGCACACCATACACCTTCTTAACCACCTCCTCTACCTGCGAGGCCGATTTCAGAGTCCTATGGACCCGGATCCCAAGGTCCTTCTGATCCTCTACACTGCTAAGAGTCTTACCCTTGATATTATACTCCTTCATCCCATTTGACCTGCCAAAATGGACCACTACACATTTATCCGGGTTGAAGTCCATCTGCCACTTCTCCGCCCAGTCTTGCATCCTATCTATGTCACGCTGCAGTTATAAAAGATAATTTTAAGTGCTGGGGTTATTTGGCAGTAATTAAGAGTAATCACAGTTTTAATAGGCATTCTGAATGTAAGACTTTATAACACAATCATGTTTTAAAATGTTTCCTTCGATTTAAGCTAAAACAGGTGCTCAGAAGGGGGTGATGGTTATCATCCCGAACTCTGTCCATGTGATTTGGTTGCTGTTGAGACACAGGCCCAAGTTAGAACCCTGAAAAGCTCAATTGCCAGTTTTCACACCTTGACACCAAAAAAAGGGCAAATGGTCTCCCTGGACACAGACTCTTAGAGGGGAGAAACAGCGGGGTGATATGAGAAACAGAGGGGAAAAAGATGGTTGTTTTGTTAACGCCAATCAAAATGCTGAGGGAAAATGATTCTCTGTTCAAAGAGATGGAATTTGTGGAGATTTAAGAAACAAGGAGTTGCCAGAGGGTGCCTTGCTGCTGGAAGACTGAATGAAGCAGCTTTCAAAAAGATACTGGAAACCTCATCCTGACACAGCAGGGAGAAAAGAGTCTGCTGGAAAAGTCAAGTGGTTTTGGATTTTAATCTACAAGGCTAGAGAATTTGCTCAGTAACTTCATTGCAATTTTAACGCAAGCCTTGTGACAGTAATAAATATCTGCCCAGAATGTAGTGTAATGTATAAACATGGTATGGAGCTTTCAGTTTACTAGGAAGGTACCTTTTCCATAGTTTAGTGTATTAGTTGTTTACTAAATAATGCTTAGTCAATGTTGATTTTTGTTTGTTACAATAAAAGTCTTAAAATGTGATATCTTGTTGTGTGATCCTTTCTGTTGGTCACTGGAAAATTCGTATTTCCTTTTTAAAAGTTATTTTAATGGAAATTGTAGCACAGGATACCTATAATGGAATGTACAAGCCCTGTGGCAACTTTAATCCATATTTGTGACAGCAGTTTATATGTTTATTGGAAGATTGCGGGCAGAATTTTTGTAAAAATGGTCAATGACCCAACAGCGGCTGGGAACGCATGTTGGCAACGTGCATGTTAGCTTACTGCCAAGTCTCCTCCCTTGATTTTACTGGTGGCAGCTCAGCAGCCTTGGCAGTGCCAATTGGAGCTGTGGCCTTTCTATGACATGTAGGAGTCGTCCAGCAATCTCCAGTTACTAAAAAATAAAAATTAAATTGATGGAGGGGGAAACCCTTCTCACCAGTATGGGGCCGTGGGGGCTGTCCTGCTTGCCTGTGGCCCTTTCAATCGGAAAAAATGCTTTATCCCATTCCCTAGGCTTGCTGTTGTGAGACCACCATTTGGCAAAGGGCTGATCAACCAATGGCAAAATACTAACAGCTTGCTAAAATATGAGGCATTTAGGTTTGCTTCCCTCCTCCTTGTGACGGCCTTTAGTCAGGCATTTGAATATTTAGATTTGTTTTGTCTCCTTGTGGCAGGAAGCTGCCAACTGACAGAAATCAACTCCTAACGAATAGGCATGGCATTCTCTCATTGATGTGGAGATGCCGGCGTTGGGTCCGGGTAAACACAGTAAGAAGTTTAACAACACCAGGTTAAAGCTTTTGCTACCAAATAAACCTGTTGGACTTTAACCTGGTGTTGTTAAACTTCTTACTGTATTCTCTCATTGGACAGGGCACTTTAACAATTTCCTGAACTAAGAATCCACAAGGTGCACTGAATCACATCACAAGATTGCCATCTCAAGCTGAATTCACCAAGCCCATAAAGCAACTGTCTGTGGAGCCGATGATATTTGACTTGAAGGAGAAACTCACATAGTTAGGAGACTCGCTCATCTCTTCTGCTTAATCTGGAAGTGGGGAATGGTGTTCCAAGATAACAAATATGCTTTCATAACTCACTTGTATAAATTGAAGGGAAACAAAGCCCATCACTGACTATCATTATAATATTTCACTTCTCTCCGCAGTGGGAAAAATTATTGCAAGGATTATTCTCAACATGATGGTCACTTCCAGACTTGGAATCACAGTGTGGCTTTCGTGTTGGACTGAAGAACAGTCAACATGATCTTAGCAGTATGTCAAATTTAAGAAAAGCTGCGCAAACAGAGCAAGCACCTCCACGTGGCACTTGGTGACTTGACCAAGCCTTCAACATGGTCATCATGAAAGCCTGTGGAAGGTGCTACAAATTTGGCTGCTCTGACAAATTGATCAATGTAATCCACTCATGATGGTCAGCATGATGCAGAATGATGCCTCATCAGATTCCTTTCCTGTTATCAGTGGCACAAAGCAAGGCTGCACGATGGTTCTAGTTCTGCTTGCAATCTATTTTTTGGTCAAGCTCTTGCATGCATTTGAATGTCTCAAAAGGAGCACACATTTAGTTCAGGACAGAACACAACTACTTCAATCTGCAAAGGCTTAAGGCTCACTTAAAGATCACACAACAGCTACTAAGTGAACACTTGTTTATCAATGACTATGCTCTCATAGCACACGATGTGGAGATGCCGGCGTTGGACTGGGGTAAGCACAGTAAGAAGTCTCACAACACAACAAGTGTTGTGAGACTTCTTACTCATAGCACACTCCAGAGGACATCCAATTTGTTGTTAATAGCTTTGTCCAAGTCTCAGAATGCTTTTTCTTTGCAGTAAGTCTGAACAAGACAGAGATTTTGGGCTGAATTTTACCGGCACTTCCACCCAAGGTTTGTATGATCCCGCTCGAGGCCAACGGAGAATGCCATTCTCCGAACCTCGCCCGTCCCCAGAATCAGGGGGGGAATTCTGGTAAAATTCAGGCCTACATGCCAAACTGCTCATCGACCCCATAGTCACAATCAACAATATGCTTTGTCCAAGTCTCAGAATGCTTTGGCTTTACGGTAAGTCTGAACAAGACAGAGATTTGTACTGACCTGCTCCAAGACCCGATAGTCACAATCAACAATACGCTTTTCAATAAGTTTCCATAGTCACAATCAACAATACATTTTTCAATAAAGTTCAGACGTTCTGCCATTATGAGAGTATTTTCTCAAACAATATCAAATTGGATAAAGACATCACCCATTGCATGGAAAAAACAAGGTCAGCATTCAGCAGGCTCACCAATCGGCTTTAGAGCGAGCATGGAGTTTGTCTGAAAACAAAGGTAAATCTACCAGGCAATGGTTTTCAAAAGTTGTCTATGGTTGTAAGGCAGCCTACCAGCATCACATAACGTAATTAAAAAGTGCATTTTTACCTCGCTGCTAAAGATCCATATGTAACATCAAGTGGCAGGACAAAATCCTTAACACTGAAGTTCTTGCAAGGTGCCACGTACTTGGCATTGAGAATTTACTCATCAGAGCTCAACCTCACTGGGTCGGCCATGTGCTTCTCATGGAGGACTCTTGCACACCAAAGATGGTTTTCTACAGCCAGCCAAGCATGGGAACCCACATCATAGAACATTGCAAACTAGGTATAAAGACATTCTGAAAGCCAATCTCAGAATCTGTAAGTTGGATCCCACAAGATGGGGAGAAAACAACTCTGGACAGATCTCAACGGAAAAGACTCTGTTACCAAGCAATTTCAACACTTGTGGAGAATCGTGTGAAGTTTCTTAAGAACGAGCAAGTGCACCGCAAAACTAGTGCCTTCACCCACACTGCCAACTTCACATGCAATGCTTGGGATCAGATCTGAAAATGAAAATATGGCTTAACATCACGCATGAAACAATGTACAACCTAGATGGTGAACAATTGGTCATCTTGATCTGTTGAAGCAACGGGAGAATCCATCATGACATCAGTACAGGAATGCCATGGCATTCAATACATTTGAATTGAGAGCCAGGTGGTCAGATGTCATTTTTTCAGAATGTTTGGAGCAGCACCACATCTTGGACAGCAAATTATGGATTTTCATGTTTTAACTCCCATGTGCACCTGCCAGAAGTTGTTGCCCAATTTGTGCATAAGCAAACAGTGTTAACCTTACCATTATTTTTGTGGCAAAATCTGGCCAATTGGAAAAGTTACAAACTGTGAAAATTTTCAATACGTAAGTCAGAGGATTCACTATTAGAAAAATAGAAGTATTTATGAAAAAAACAGGATAACATCTGATACATTAGTCTGCAATGACTGAATAAGTAAAATTCCACTTTCATTTAAACATATTCTTTGATTTTTCACCAGCGTTTTGGGAACTGAATCTACTAACTCCATTATTTTGTGCAAATTAAATCAATAGTCTCTATTTACATTATTTTACATACTATGCATTTAATTTTTATTACTAATCATTTTTGAGGTGCCAGTAAAATCTGAGACCAAGAGAACTCTGCTGACCAAAATCAGGAAGAAACAGTTGGAATTTCTTGGACACGAAATAAGAAATCATGATTTATGCTGATGGGATAGATTGAGGGTAAGAGAAAAAGAGTTCGACAAAGAATTACGTTTTGAATAGCCTCACAAATTGGATGAGTGTACCACCAATGAAGATGATCCACGCCTCCAGAGCAAGATTAACGTAGAGGTCACCAACATCCTCTCCGGGCATGGTACTTGAAGAGAAAGAGATTTTAATGCTAAGAAAACACAATCCCATTTTTATGCTGAAAATGCACAAGATGCACCAATTGAGTTAGCTATTTTATTCATAGCAGTAATACGGAAAGAAGGAGAATTTCCTGCTGCATTTGAGGTTCAACCTTGGAAAATGGACGCTGACTTATTGAATGGTCTTCAGGAGAACTGCTGTAGTTTGGCAGCATATGGACGGGGATCCTGGGGTTTGGGAGAACAGTAGAATGCAGAGCTGCAGTTTGCCACAGTTGGGGATTAATTGAGATTTTGCTTACTAGTGGATTCTGGTATTAGTCATCAGTGAGAGGAGGGCAGGGCTGGATGGGGAAACAGAATCCCACAAGCACTGACTTGTGCCTTTCTAGGGAATTCTATAAACATTGAATTTGGTGTTTTCTGATCCTGGGTTTGATTCCTGGCTTTTGATTTCTGTGTGTCTATATATTTTTCACTCTATTACACATACATCTACAAATACATTATTAACCTGTGATAATTGGAGCTTTCAAAATTCAAGGTAAGCAGGCAGTAGAGACTTTATGGGTGGAATTAAGAAATAGAAACATTTTAAGACAGCTTTTATAGACCCCCTGGTAGCAACTTTGAAATAGTAGTTTGTATAACTGCAGAGGACAGACAAACATGTAGCAAAGGCGGGGTGGTTTTTAATAGAGAGGGGGGGTTTTAATGTTAAGAAAAATTGGGATAAACAGCTTAGCACATGTTAGAAAGATAGTGAATTTCTGGGATAGTTTCCTGCAAAGATGGAGAAATTTTATACCCCCATCACCTTTCAACCCACGCCTGAACTATCTTCCATATTTGTTGGGCAGGTAAGATATCAGCCAGCCCGCTCACCCTTAAGCCATTAACTGGCCAATTATTGGATGGGGGAGGTGGAATGAAGGAGGCCAGCCCACATGTCGAGCTACAATGCAGGAAGGAAGGCGGGGTACCTCCTTTGTGTGGTTGCCATTGATCAGACCCTCCCCATTGGCCTCCAAAGCCTTACCCTTGACATTCCATTACCCCCCCCTCCTTATGTATCCTGATTGCTCCCGAACCAAAAACCCCAGACTTCCAATCTGGCATCCATGAGTCTTTGTGGTCTCCCTTATAGGTCCAGCAGCGGCCACTACAATGTTCCAGTGCTGCTGAGTCTGGTCACTTGCTGGCCAATCAAATTGACTGACAGCTCTCCAGAGTGGGGCATTGTGTCCCTGAGGAGCAGTAGTTCCACACTTGTAAAGGCTGACCTCAGCGTATCATCGCTTTGGGCCAGCCTGTTCTAAAGTCGATGATCCCAAGATCAACTTATCTACTGGTGGGGCAAGGAATACGCTAAACCACACCCTCCTCCCATAACAATCACTCCAATCTGTCCTAGATCCATGAAGGAGGCATGCCATATTTAATTAGTAATAAGCTAGATTTAGTTAACAGCTTAATTTATCTACTACTGATAATAATGTGATTGAGTTCAACGAGTGTTTGAAAGGAATAAAGACAAAACAGCTACTATGATTATACATTTAGGTAAGACTGACTTTTATATGACTGACTTTGATACTGTCCACAGTAAGTTTAAGTTTATTTATTAGTGTCACAAGTAGACTCACATTAACACTGCAATGAAGTTACCGTCTCCGGTGCCTGTTCGGGTACACTGAGGGAGAGTTTAGCACGGCCAATGCACCTAACCTGCACATCGTTGGATTGTGGGATGAAACCGGAGTACCTGGGGGATGGGGAGACATGCAGACACGGGGAGAACATGCAGACCCCACACACCCAGTAACCCAAGCCAGGTCCCGGGTCCCTGGCACTGTGAGGCAGCAGTGCTAACCACTGTGCCACTGGGTGAATCCATTATTGGGTTAAACAACAGGTGATCAGTGAGAAGTGTTCACAAAATAATTTATCATACAGGACCAGTTTGTACTCCTCGGGGATTAGAACTCTTTCACAGTAAAAACAGCCACATTTGACGAAAGAGATAAGAGGCAAGACAAAGCTAGAATAAAAAAGCATGCTAAATGTAAAAGATAGCACAGTTCCTGATGGGTAAAAAGATCAGCAAAGATAGACAAAACAGATAGTAAGAACACAAATAGACATGAAAATAAACATGCAAGGGATATTAAAATCAACACAAACATGTTTACAATTTCATTAAGAAAAATAAAATGGCTTGGACCAAGGTAGGCCCATTGAAAACTGATATTGTGAATGAAAATAAGGAAATCGCTGGCATAATTAATAATACTTTGTGTCATGTTTCCAATTGCAAAATAAGTCAGAATGCTGAACATCCCAAGGAAGCATTCTGGATCAAGGCTTCTCTAAAATTAAGGTAGGCAAAACAACAGTAACGAAGAAAATAATGGCACTAAAGAGTGATCTGGGGTCACCTTTGCAGATGTCAGAACAGTTTTCTTGAAGGTCAACCCACGGAAAGCAATTGGCCCGGATGGGGTACCCGGACGTGCACTCAGATCCTGCGCAGATCAGCTGGCGGGGGTATTCATAGACATCTTCAACCTCTCTTTACAACAATCTGAGGTCCCTATCTACTTCAAGAAGATGACCATCATCCCAGTACCAAAGAAAAATCAAGCAGCATGCCTTAGTGACTATCGGTCAATGGCTCTGACATCCATCATTATGAAGTGCTTTGAAAGGTTAGTCATGGCACGAATCAATTCCAGCCTACCGGACTACCTGGATCCACGACAGTTTGCCTACCGCCGCAACAGGTCCACAGCAGACGCCATTTCCCTGGCCTTGCACTCAACCCTGGAACACCTAGATAACAAGGACACCTATGTCAGACTCCTATTTATTGACTGCAGCTCAGCCTTCAACACTATTATTTCCACGAAACTCATCTCCAAACTCCATAGCCTGGGCCTCAGCACCTCCCTCTGCGACTGGATCCTGAACTCCCTAACTCACAGACCACAATCAGTACGGATAGGCAACAACACCTCCTCCATGATAATCCTCAACACCGGTGCCCCACAAGGCTGTGTTCTCAGCCCTCTACTATACTCCTCGTACACCTATGACTGTGCGGCCAAATTCCCCTCCAACTTGATTTTCAAGTTTGCTGACGATACCACCGTAGTAGGTCGGATCTCAAATAATGACAAGACAGAGTACAGGAATGAGATAGAGAATCTGGTGAACTGGTGTGGCAACAATAACCTCTCCCTCAATGTCAACAAAATGAAGGAGATTGTCATCGACTTCAGGAAGCATAAAGGAGAACATGCCTCTGTCTACATCAATGGGGACGAAGTAGAGAGGGTCCAGAGCTTCAAGTTTTTAGGTGTCCAGATCACCAACAACCTGTCATGGTCCCCCCCCCATGCCGACACTATAGTTAGGAAAGCCCACCAACGCCTCTACTTTCTCAGAAGACTAAGGAAATTTGGCATGTCAGCTATGACTCTCACCACGTTTTACAGATGCACCATAGAAAGCATTCTTTCTGGTTGTATCACAGCTTGGTATGGCTCCTAAGAACATAAGAACATAAGAAATAGGAGCAGGAGTAGGCCATCTAGCCCCTCGAGCCTGCCCCGCCATTCAATAAGATCATGGCTGATCTGAAGTGGATCAGTTCCACTTACCCGCCTGATCCCTATAACCCCTAATTCCCTTACCGATCAGGAATCCATCTATCCGTGATTTAAACATATTCAACGAGGTAGCCTCCACCACCTCAGTGGGCAGAGAATTCCAGAGATTCACCACCCTCTGAGAGAAGAAGTTCCTCCTCAACTCTGTCCTAAACTGACCCCCCTTTATTTTGAGACTGTGCCCTCTAGTTCTAGCTTCCTTTCTAAGTGGAAAGAATCTCTCCACCTCTACCCTATCCAGCCCCTTCACTATCTTATAGGTCTCTATAAGATCCCCCCTCAGCCTTCTAAATTCCAACGAGTACAAACCCAATCTGCTCAGTCTCTCCTCATAATCAACACCCCTCATCACTGGTATCAACCTGGTGAACCTTCTCTGCACTCCCTCCAAGGCCAATATATCCTTCCACAAATAAGGGGACCAATACTGCACACAGTACTCCAGCTGCGGCCTCACCAATGCCCTGTACAGATGCAGCAAGACATCTCTGCTTTTATATTCTATCCCCCTTGCAATATAGGCCAACATCCCATTTGCCTTCTTGATCACCTGTTGCACCTGCAGACTGGGTTTTTGCGTCTCATGCACAAGGACCCCCAGGTCCCTTTGCATAGTAGCATGTTGTAATTTTTTTCCATTTAGATAATAATCCAATTTGCTATTATTTCCTCCAAAGTGAATAACCTCGCATTTGTCAATGTTATACTCCATCTGCCAGATCCTCGCCCACTCACTCAGCCTGTCCAAATCTCTCTGCAGACCTTCTACGCCCTCCACATGATTCACTTTTCCACTTATCTTTGTGTCGTCTGCAAACTGTGTTACCCTACACTCAGTCCCCTCCTCCAGATCGTCTATATAAATGGTAAATAGTTGAGGCCCCAGTACCGATCCCTGCGGCACGCCACTAGTTACCATCCGCCAACCAGAAAAGCACCCATTTATTCCGACTCTCTGCTTCCTGTCGGATAGCCAATCCCCAATCCACGCTAACACCCTACCCCCAACTCCGTGTGACCCAATCTTCTTCAGCAACCTTTTGTGAGGCACCTTATCAAACGCCTTTTGGAAATCCAAAAACACCGCATCCACCGGTTCCCCTCCGTCAACCTGCTCTGCCCAAGACCGCAAGGAACTACAAAAGGTCGTGAATGTAGCTCAATCCATCACGCAAACCAGCCTCCCATCCATTGACTCTGTCTGCACTTCCCGCTGCCTCGGCAAAGCAGCCAGCATAATTAAGGACCCCACGCACCCCAGTCATTCTCTCTTCCACCTTCTTCCTTTGGGAAAAAGATACAAAAGTCTGAGAGCACGTACCAACTGACTCAAGAACAGCTTCTTCCCTGCTGCTGTCAGACTAATGAATGGACTTACCTTGCATTAAGTTGATCTTTCTCTGCACTCTAGCTATGACTGTAACACTATATTCTGCACTCTCTCGTTTCCTTCTCTATGAACGGTATGTTTTGTCTGTATAGCGCGCAAGAAACAATACTTTTCACTGAATGTTAATACATATGACAATAATAAATCAAATCAAATCAAAGCTCAAGACTGGATGGTTTCGCCTCAGGAGTTTTATGGAAGTTGTTGAGAACACTGCAGATATCCAAACTATAATCTTTCAAAGTTCTCTTAATTTTGGAACTTTTCCTTCAGATTGGAAAACTGTACATGTCACTTCCCTATTTACGAAAGGTGAGCAAGGAAACAAGGGAATTATAGACCAGTTAGCCAAACATCTTTTGGATTTGGTCTCCCAAATGTAGAGAAACCTTATTCTGAGCAGCAAATACAGTACCCTAAGTTGAACAAAATACACATAAATCACTTTCACCTGGAAGGAGGTAAGAGGGAAAAGGACAGATGTTACATCTCTTGTCTTGGCATGGAAAGATGCCATGGGAAGAGGATGGGGTGATTGAGAAGTGGACCAGGATGTTGCTGCAGGAGTGGTCTTTCAGAATACTGGGGCGGAGGGGGGATGGGTGGGTTGGGGGGGGGGGTGGAGGTGGGCGGGGAGGCTGGTTTTGCGTATTCCTCATTTCCCCCCCACCCCCGTCCCATTAGAAAAGTTGATCATCTGCCCTAATATCTTCTTATTGGCTCAGTATCATATTTTGATTTATAATGTCTCTGTGAGGCACCATGAGATGTTTTGTTATGTTAAGGGTGTCATAGTAGTAGCTGAAGGTGAACCTAGAGTTTTACAGGCTTGGACTTAATGTTCCCTTTAAGCTGCATGGGTGCACAGCAGTTTTGAATGTACTGGGCAATGCAATAAACAAAACGTGTACAAAAAAGAGAGGGAACAATGCTTGGACCGTCACGCTCTCCTGGAGTAAATAAAGCAAAGGCGATGCTTACTGCTACATGACCATAGCAGCAACTCTGTCAGAAATGTTGCCTAAAATGTGGTATTGGCACTAATGCAAAGTCTCTTGCACTCAGTCCGTTTGCAAAAAATTCAATGATCTTACCAAGGCCAGCAAGATAACACACCAGATACTCTTTCTTTCTTGCTGGACCAGCACATGCATCATCCTCTTAAAACTGGCTAAGTATAAGCTGTGACTGAGTGGATATCATTCTTGCCTTAGAGTCAGAACGTTGCAGTTTCAAATCCCATTCTGGAAATTTGAGTGCATAAGTCTAGACTGATATTAGGAAGTGCTGCACTGTTGGAGATCCTAATCTTTCTGATGAGACTTTAAACTGAGCCCCTTTCTGCTCTCTTTGATTTGATTTACTATTGTCATACGTATTAGTATACAGTAAAAAGTATTGTTTCTTGTGCACTGTACAGACAAAGCATGCCGTTCATAGAGAAAGAAAGGAGAGAGTGCACGAATGTAGTGTTACAGTCATAGCTAGGGTGTAGAGAAAGATCAACTTAATACGAGGTAGGTCAAAAGTCTGATGGTAGCAGGGAAGAAGCTGTTCTTGAGTGGGTTGGTACACGGCCTCAGACTTTTGTATCTTTCCTGACGAAAGAAGGTGGAAGAGAGTTTGTCTGAGGTGTGTGGGGTCCTTGATTATGCTGGCTGCTTTTCCGAGGCAGCGGGAAGTGTAGACAGTGTCAATGGATGGGAGGCTGGTTTGGGTGATGGATTGGGCTTCGTTCACGACCCTTTGTAGTTTCTTGCGATCTTGGACAGAGCAGGAGCCATTCAAGCTGTGATACAACCAGAAAGAATACTTTCTATGGTGCATCTGTAAAAGTTGGTGAGAGTCATAGCGGACATGCCAAATTTCCTTAGCCTCCTGCGAAAGTAGAGACGTTGGTGGGTTTTCTTCACTATAGCGTCGAAATGGAGGGACCAGGACAGTTGTTGATGATCTGGATATCCCATGGCAGTATTTTGAAGAAAAGGGGAGTTCTGACCAATATTTATCCCTCGATCAGCATCACTAAAGCAGACTGGTTTGACATTATCAGATTGCTGTGTATTATTGATTGCCATGTTTCCTAGTGACTACACTTCAAAAGTACTTCAAAGTGTTAAGCACTTTGGGAAGTCCTGAAGTTGTGAAAGGTGTTACCTAAATGTGATCTTTTACTTGCATGCACCACTTCCTACACTTTAACAGACTGATGTACCCACATCCTTCTTCAGCTATCCCATGCTGCTTGCTACAAATTGCTCAGCTGAATCATTTACTAATTTCTTGCAGGAGAACTTGGCACACAATGCAAGGCAATCTCCACTGAAAGAATCAACACTAGCTTTAAACAGCTCACTACATATATATATATATATATGGAGAAGCCCATAGAGCTCGTCAGGAGGCGCACAGCTCTTGCCATGATATATTACTGGTGTCAGATTAGTGATTCAACATATACACTGCTATCCTGGCATCCATGTGAAGTCCATGCAGGCACATGTTTAAACCCATTCTCAGCTTCCTTAATCCCTGGTGTAACTCAAAGCAATTGTTGCTTCTACGCTCCAACACTGTAGAAACACAACCCTGAAGTCATAGGGGGAGGACAATCATGGCAAGGAAGAACAGACACAACTATTCTTTTGGCTGTCATGAAGATGATGAAAAAGGGAAATAAAGGTCGATTGAAGTTGAGCCATCAGTTTCTGTGCAGACCTCCTGCTTTGTGATCCCCTGGCCAAACAGCTATAGCTCATCCCCTTCACTCATCTTGCACCAGTTCAGATACTTTCACCTGGGGCAATTAGATAATGTTCCTGATATTGCCATCTCGTAGTGCAGCAGCATATAACAGGCCACCAGCCTTCCCCCTCCGAGCATCAAACCAACGGAACAATGAAAACAACTAAAGCTGTCCAGGAACAAGTTCCAGAGATATAATCAAGAAGTGACTCCCTGCCATGAATGAGCTATCATGGGAAGAGAACTGTCTTAGTTCTATAGATCACAAGTAGCCGTCCACCCGTTGTGATGCTGACTCAGACTTGGCACAAGAAAAACACGAGAATAGATAACTCAAAGTTATATGTCATTTTCCAGGGGAAGAATGGTGGTAGAAGAGAATAAGTTGTCTTCTGTGTACTTTGGATTTCATTGTAATAAAAGAAAATACGAACTGACGTGTTTTGTTACGGATGGAGATTAAAATCAAACAGGAAAGGGTGTTTTGATTTGATTTGATATATTAGCATACAGTGAAAAGTATTGTTTCTTGCGCACTATACAGACAAAGCATACCGTACATAGAGAAGGAAAGGAGAGGGTGCAGAATGTAGTATTACAGTCATAGCTAGGGTGTAGAGAAAAATCAACTTAATATGAGCTGGGTCCATTCAAATGTCTGATGGCAGCATGGAAGAAGCTGCCCTTGAGTCGGTTGGTACGTGACCTCAGACCTTTGTATCCCTTTCCTGATGGAAGAAGGTGGAATAGAGAATGTCCGGGGTGCATGGGGTCCTTGATTATGCTGGCTGCTTTTCCGAGGCAGCAGGAAGTGTAGACAGAGTCAGTAGATGGGAGGCTGGTTTGCGTGATGGGCTGGGCTTCATTCACAACCCTTTGTAATTTCTTGCGGTCTTGGACAGAGCAGGAGCCAAGCTGTGATACAACCAGAAGGAATGCATCTGTAAAGGTTGGTGAGAGCTGTAGTGGACACGTGAAATTTCCTTAGCCTCTTAAGAAAGTAAAGGTATTCTGTGGGCTTTCTTAACTATAGTGTTGACATGGAGGAACCAGGATAGGTTGTTGGTGATCTAGACACCTAGAAAATTTAAACTCTCGATCATTTTCACTTCATCCCCATCGATGTAGACAGGGGCATGTCCACCACTGTGCTTCCTGAAGTCGATGACTATCGCCTTCATTTTGCTGACATTGACGGAGAGATTATTGTCATCTCACCAGTTCACCAGATTCTCTGGGGGCGATTCTCCCCCAAAAATTTCTAAATGCTGAATTGGCAGGGAAAATGGTGTAATTCACAATTGTATTTTTCGTGGGAGTTCAGACTTGAATCTTCCACACTATGTGCAATGCAGAGGTCACAATCATGAATCTCATTAAAAGCTCAGGGAGATGGGGGCTATTCGTGCCGGAGTCTGACAGTTCCGGAACTCTGCGCATGCGCAGTGGCCCCGATCTGTCAGCCTCCCATTTGCTGGCCAGCTCGACCGCGGGCCAGCCCGGGACCCCCGCAGTGCTGCTCCTGCTGCCAACCTCACGGCCTGATCGCAGCCCCCACAAGCATTCCCGGGCCAGTCCCGACCCCCCCCCTCACCCCCGTCCCAGAGCGCCCCAATCTCCAACACGTCCCCTCCGCAGCAGTAACGAACCCCCCACAGGAAGCAGACCCCCCCCCACCCCACAGGAGGCGGACCCCCCTCCCATGGGAGGCAGATCCCCCTCCCCATGGGAGGCAGAACACCCGCCCAGGAGGCAGACCCTTCCCCCCCCCCCTGCCAGACCACCGCCACCCCCCACCAGCTGACCCCGATTGCTGGCCTCCCTCCAGCCCTGACCGATCCCCATGAGAGTGGCAGCTGGACCTCCCACCCCCACCGATTGTGCTAAGCCTCACCCACAATAGGCCCTGCCCCCTTGGCACTGCCCACCAGGGTGCCCATGCCCAGGGGGCACCACCCCACCACTGCCCAACACCCAGGGGGGGCCTGCCTTCACTTCAACAGGGTTTCCCGCAAGTTCCCCCAAAGTGGGGAGTGACTCTAAACCCCACTGGAGTGAAATTGTACTGGCGGGGTGGGAGATGCTATTGGGCCCGGAGAGTTCAGTTCTGGGCCCGATAATGACATTTAAATTACATTACAAATAGATTAAAATCACTTACCTGATCTTCCTGCTGGTTTCCTGCGTGGTCCCGACTGCGCCTGCTTTCAGGTGGTGGGAGACATGCATGCGTCGGGAACGCAAGAGTGAATCCTGCGAATCGGCGCACGTGCGCACCTCCTAACCTGACCCACAAAAAAATTAGCAGTTCGGAATGGGAGAATCGCCCCTCTGTCTCTTTCTTGTACTACATGTTTAGTGCTGATATGATCACTAAGGTGATGTTTACTGGCATGCTTATAAAGTCATATAGGGAGCTGAAGTTGTGGGATGTGTTATCCTGGTGTAAGTAAGCTGTTACATAGAAGAGAAGACTTTAGTGATGAGTTGGATTGTGATGCCATTTGCAGCAAAAGCTGAGGAATTGTAGGTCATCAGAATGCTCTTCTTCATGTAGCATAGCTCCAATATGGCCGGACCCACCTACCAGCAATGTCAAGGTTCAGTCCTTTCTGATAATTATTTGTAACATATGACCTGGAGCATACCATAAAGCCCCTCTCATCTTGTCCAGGGAGTGAGAGCATGCACCCTCCTGGTCATCTCAATAACCAATCATTCAGAGGTACAAAAATAGAATGCTGCAGAAGCTGGAAATCTGAAATAAAAACAGAAAATGCACTATCTGTGAAGAGAGAAACAGAGTTAATGGCCTGAATTTTCCCATGGGAATCAGAGCGAGCAAGGGGCATAGCATTGGAAGGTCCGTTGACCTCAGGCAGGATTTTACGGTTTTGGGACAGGCGAGGCCGTAAACTCCCGCTCAATGTTCGAGGTCTGTGACCTATCAACAGAACTGGGAAAAAGTTAGAAATGTGATAGGTTTTGAGTAAGTGAAAGAAGGAAGGGCAAAAAGAAGAACAAAGGTGAATGTCTGCGAAACGGTGGAGGCAGAGGAGGTGAAATGACAAAAGATTTAATGATGCAAGGCCAAAGGGAGTGGTAATGGGACAACAAAAAAAACTAACCAGCAAAACAAACCAAAACAAAACGGCTGCAGTGATTATGGGTGCGATCTTTTGAGAAAAATTTGAGAAAATGGGAGAGTTTCAGACCTGTTTTTTGGGTGAGTTTGAAAATGTAATCTTATGGCAGTTAGTGCAAAACAATTACCAGGATGCAGTTCTCACCATCACTGCTCCCAACCACCCTGGGGGGGGGGGGGCTTCAATGGCCTCCAATCCGCCCGACAAGGCCATCATGTATGGTCTCCGTTGATGGAGACCAGCTGTGATTTTCGCCAGGGGGAACCTCAACCAGCGAGGTGGTTAAGGTAAGTGAGCCTGGACAGTAGCGCTGGGACTCATTAATGATATGCTAAGCCTCCCACCCGGTCTTACCACCTCGACTCCAAAACTGTTGAACTCAGTGTTGAGTTCAGAAAGTTGTTAAGTACCTAGTCAATAGATGAAGTACTTTTTCGTGAGCTTGTGTTGAACTTCATTGGAATATTGAAGCAGGCCTAGGACAGACAGGCCAGAGTGGGAGCATGGCAGAGAATTCAAATGATAGTCCATTGGATGTTTAGGGTCTTGCTTGCACACTGGATAGAGGTGTTCCATAAAGCAGTCACCCAGTTTATATTTGATCTCGCCACTGTAGGGAGACCATATGGGCAAGGGTCTGGCAGATGGAGGACAGTATTAGTAAATGTGAGGTCATCCATTTTGGTAGGAGTAACAGTAAAATAGACTATTATTTAAATAGGCAATAGATAAGATAGAAAGCAGGGACGTTAGGGGCGATTCTCCCAAAAGTGATGAATTGGTCAGAAAACTGTTCTAGATCACGACTGTTTTCTCAGTTCAACTTCACACTTGAATCTCCCCACTCTGTGCACTGCAGAGGTCACAATGGTGAATCTCACTAAAAACCTGGGGTGGGTGGGGGGGTGCTATTTGCGCCGAAGTCTGACAGCTCTGGAACTCTGTGCATGCGCAGTGACCCCGATCTGTCAGATTCCACGTTTGCTGGTCAGCTCGATCACTGGCCAGCCCGGGACCCCCACAGTGCTACCCCTCCAGCCCTCCCCCCCCCCCCCCCCGACTGCCCGATCGCGGCCCCAACAACAATTCCCGGGCCAGCCCTGACCCCCCTGCCCTGGAGCCCCCCAATGTCCAGCCCACCCCCCCCCCCCCTCCTCCTCAGCAATGGCGATCCCCCCACCCCTTTCACCCCGGCACACCACCCCCCTGCTGACCCCCCTCAGGGTCAGACCCCCCCCTCCCCTGGGAGGCAGGCCCCCCCACGGCAGATCACCCCCCCCGCCCCACCCCACCCCACCTCAGCCCGCCCCAATCACTGGCCTCCCTCCAGCCCAGACCAATTGCCATGTAGAGTGGCAGCGGGACCTCTCACCCCCACCGATTGCCCCTAGGCCCCGCCCACAATAGGCCTCACTGCCCCTTGGCACTCTCCGATGCCCGATGGGTAGTGCCAAGGTGCCTCCTGGGCATGGACACTTTGCCCTTTGGGCAGTGCCAGGGGCACAGGCTGTCATCACCAGGCTGCCCATGCCGAGGGGGCACCAACTCCCACCGCCTGATCCCCTAAGGGGGCCCCAGTTGCCCCCCCTTCATTCGGCGGGTTCTCCGAACGTGGGGAGCCATTCTAAACCCCACCAGAATGAAGTACTCCTGGCGGGGTGGGCGATTCAATCGGGCCCAGCAAGTTTCAGATAATTGCATGCAAAGCATATTTAAACTACATTAAAAAAAGATTCAAATGACTTACCTGAATTCCCGCCGGTTTCTAGCGTGGTCTGGACTCCGACTGTTCTCCGGCTCTGGGACATGCCGATGTGTTCCTGGTGCATGCGCAAATCCCGGAAAAAGGCCGACGACGTGCAAATCCCAGCCGGACCCGCAAGAAAGGTTGCGGGTCGTGATGGGAGAATCGCCCCCATTGCTTCCAGTGGCAGGTGAAACTAGAACAAGGGAGCATAGCCTCAAAATAAGGGGAAGCAGATTTAGGACTGAGTAGAGGAGGAACTTCTTCACCCAAAGAGTTGTGAATCTGTGACATTCCCTGCCCAGAGGAGTAGCCCAGTTGAGGCTACCTCGTTGAATGTTTTTAAGGTAAAGATAGATTTTTGATCAGTAAAGGAATTAAGGGTCATGGTGAGTGGGCAGGTAAGTGGAGCTGAGTCCACAAAAAGATCAGCCACGATCTTATTGAATGGCGGAGCAGGCTTGAGGGGCCTACTTCTGGTTCTTATGTTCTTACATCGAAAGCAGCAAATACAGCATGCTAAATGTGAAGGAAGTAGAGGTAAATCGTTGTTTCAACGAGCAGCATTGTTTGGGGCTGTGGACAGTGATATATCTCCAGTGCTTGCATGGAATGGTGTTGTATGAAAAGGAGCAGGTGGTGGGGGAACCAGGCTGTTGTGGGAGGAATGACCCAGAACCTTCTGAGGCAATGGAC
The DNA here is from genome assembly GCF_964213995.1 of Mustelus asterias. Classification (NCBI taxonomy): domain Eukaryota; kingdom Metazoa; phylum Chordata; class Chondrichthyes; order Carcharhiniformes; family Triakidae; genus Mustelus; species Mustelus asterias. Next base: position 144,864,402 of record NC_135804.1, read on the forward strand.
ATGGTGCTTTGAGGCAAGACCTCAGGAGTAAACCCTGAATTAAAGCCATATTCCACTTGAAGACTTGAGTTATTCGTACAGGCAAGATGTCTCCTCTGGGATTAAGAGTCATTATTCCACCACTATTAAGAAAACATCTATTGAACCAATTACACAAAAGCCATTGTGTATTGTGAGAATGAAGGGCATTACAAGGAGCTACTTCTAATGGCCTGCTTTCGATGCTGTAATAGAGGAGAAGGCGGGAATGCGTTCATCTTTCATGAGAGTATGAAACCTGCCACAATTAGCACCGTTACATCCTTGGTAATGGCCAGAAGAGGCTTGGTAACGGGTACACATTGATTACGCAGGACCATTTGAGGGATGCATGTTTCTCATTTTAGTCGATGCTTATTCAAAATGGCTCCATCATGAAACCAACGTCATCGGAGAAAACTATTGAGAGATTGGGAGAAATCTTCAGCAGATTCTGGAATCCTGAACAATTGTTGAGTGTTAATGGACCACAGTTCGTATCTCAAGAGTTTGAAAACTTCTTGAAGGAGAATGGGTCCACACCATACCATCCTGTTATGAACAGACTAGCTTTGTCCAAATGATGAAGCACATGTTAAATGCAACTAGGGAACAAGCTTCATTAGCCAAATGCTTGAGTCAATTCCTGTTCATGTATAGAAATACTGCTCACTCAACCAAAATTTCTCAGGCGTTGCTAATGATTAAACGACAACTAAGCACAGCATTTGACCTATTAAAACTACAAAAGACAATCATCCAGAAAAAGCAACAAGATCAGGTTGTATGGCAGGAAAACAAGGCGAAACGTTGTGTTTTCTGCCAGGGACAAGAGGTTCTGGCAAGAAACTATACTACAGGTGAAAAATGGGTTCCCGCCACAATCATAGCCCAGAGCGGATTGATCTCTTACATAGTTCAAACCTGAGATGATATATGGAGGAGGGATGCGGATTAACTGTTGATGACAAGAACCAGTCCACCAGAAGCAGAATCTGCATAGTCAAAATCCAAAGGACCACCTGGACTTCCTGAAAACCTGGGAAAACAGCACCTTAGAGTCATAGAGTCATAGAGGTTTACAGCATGGAACAGGCCCTTCGGCCCAACTTGTCCATGCTGCCCTTTTTTTTAAAAACCCCTCAGCTAATCTCAGTTGCCCGCATTTGGCCCATATCCCCCTATGCCCATCGTACCCATGTAACTATCTAAATGCTTTTTAAAAGACAAAATTGTACCCGCCTCCACTACTACCTCTGGCAGCTTGTTCCAGACACTCACCACCCTCTGTGTGAAAAAATTGCCCCTCTGGACACTTTTGTATCTCTCCCCTCTCACCTTAAACCTATGCCCTCTAGTTTTAGACTCCCCTACCTTTGGGAAAAGATATTGACTATCTAGCTGATCTATGCCCCTCATTATTTTATAGACCTCTATAAGATCACCCCTCAGCCTCCTATGCTCCAGAGAAAAAAGTCCCAGTCTATCCAGCCTCTCCTTATAACTCAACCCATTAAGTCCCGGTAGCATCCTTGTAAATCTTTTCTGCACTCTTGCTAGTTTAATAATATTCTCTCTATAATAGGGTGACCAGAATTGCACACAGTATTCCAAGTGCAGCCTTACCAATGTCTTGTACAATTTCAATAAGACATTCCAACTCCTGTATTCAATGTTCTGACCAATGAAACCAAGCATGCCGAATGCCTTCTTCACCACTCTGTACACCTGTGACTCCACTTTCAAGGAGCTATGAACATGTACCCCTAGATCTCTTTGTTCTGTAACTCTCCCCAATGCCCTACCATTAACTGAGTAAGTCCTACCCTGGTTCAATCTACCAAAATGCAACACCTCGCATTTGTCTAAATTAAACTCCATCTGCCATTCGTCAGCCCGCTGACCCAATTGATCAAGATCCCGTTGCAATTGGAGATAACTTTCTTCACTGTCCACTATGCCACCAATCTTAGCGTCATCTGCAAACTTACTAACCATGCCTCCTATATTCTCATCCAAATCATTAATATAAATGACAAATAACATGGACCCAGCACTGATCCTTGAGGCACACCTTAATTGCAAATTGCGAGTCAACCTCAGATCATAATGTCGACTACAGTTAAAACAACCATTCATAACATTCACATCAAGCCAAAGACACCAGAGGTCACAGCAAGTGCTAAGAAGCAGATGCCAGAGGTTCAACAACGACCTCCAAATCGTCTGACTTATTGACTGTTGTTCATTGATTGTTCAGGTTGCTAATTGATTGTTCATGTTATACTGTTCAATGTGTTAGGGATGTTTTATTTAAAGGCAGAGGAGATGTTTGGGTATTTATCGTATTTTTAGTGATTCTTTATCAGCAGCATTGCAATTGAGCAGGGGCACTTTAAGAGAATCCATGCATGATATCATCGACCATTTGTGCTGGTAATTGGGCAGTGTACGATCACACCCTGCAATGTTAACATCTCCTGAATAAAGCTCTCTAAAAGTCAATCCTGCAAACACCACAGTACCGTCTTCAAGGGACGACCTTTGTGCATCCGGGAGCAGCTCCCCAAAATATAGTATTCCTTCCTGCCCACCTGCTCACCAAAATCCACCATCTCCAACCCCCACCCTCTCCTTAACCTGGCCGTGAGCCAATCCGAGGACAGGACTTTCTGCTTTCCCCCCCCTCCCCAGGAGTGGAAGTCCCAGAGTTACCCCACCTACAACATGTTATGGCTGCAGAGTGGGCTGGCGTGCAGCGAATCGGCTTCCTTCCAATTTTAGTTCCGTGGGTGGGGGGGAGCCATCCACACACCACCGCCCCCCCACCACACCACAACCCCCCCCCACCACCACTACCAAGTTAAGTGCAGCCATTTATGTCATAAACTAATGGACAGCTTTCGAAGAAACTTGGTGCATATGTAGGATATAGCCCATGGATAATTTTGGCGAAAATCCAGGTCTTTGAATTTTTTAAAGGATGTTTTAACATTGGGAGATTAAGTTAATTGACTTTTTAAAAATAATGCTGTGAATTGTTTGATTTAGAATTGTGTTGATTATTTTAGAATATTGTAATTGTTCCAGCTGCTGGGGAGCAATTCGCCTTAGCTATCAAAATGTGAGCAGCATTTTCAGAGCAGGTTGTTTAATGTGGATTGGCCTGAAGCCTCCTCATTGAGATGGAAGCTCTTAACAAAAAGATATCACTTTCAGCTTTGTAGTTACAGGGCATCAACCAGGCAGGGAAAAGCCTCAAGGAAAAGCTAGATAATTGTAATAATGTTGAATTAACACAGTGTGGTGATGGTATGCAGCTACTGAATGCCCTACTTATTCTAGATATGGTATCAGTTAACAAAGAGTTGTATTACTTTTATTAGCTAGAATTCAATCTTGGATTAAGCAGGTGCACGTTAGCAGGTGGGATTTTATTTCCTGGATTGTTTGAAGGCCGCTGAAACAATATTTCTACCATCTGGCTGTTATGACATTTTAAATTAAGACTGTGAGCATGAACAGTGCATCATGATGTCATTAAATATGTGAACTGGACACCTTGGTGTCTGTTTTTCTTCACAATTGCTTCTCAATATGTCACAGATTTTGGTGAAAATGATGGGATCAAAGCACAACAGTATAGACAGCAAATGGGACTGTGATGGACAAGATCAGCTGGTACCTGCTTGGATGGTGGAGATTTTGACTGGAACGTGCTGAACCTCATTGTTCCTGTCATCAATTGGTCACACACTATGGTAGGACTGCCCGTAGGCCCAGCAGCCATCAGCCAGGAAAGGTGGCTACTGCTGGGCCTACGAGCTGTACCACCACACCAAGGAGACTAAGTAAGTTCGGATTTGGAGATCTCTGCAAGGGGACAGATGAGGGTTTGATGGGGATGAGCCTCCCCACCAACATGCTGGTGAATTCCAGCAGGTGGCTTATCGCTCTCCACCCACCCACCCCCAACTCATTAATTATCCACTTAAGAGTCTAAATAAGGCCAAGGACAGGCAGGGTTGCCTAACCACCCCCCCCCCCAATAAAATTTCAGACTGGGTGAAGTGGGTAGGTGGTGGAACACCACCTGCTAGATTTTACATGTCCACTGCCTTCAAACTCACCAGAGTGGGAGCATAAAATGTAGCATTTAGATTTGAATCATTATTTTGCAAAATCACAGTGAGGCTGCTGTGTCACTCTCGCATTTGAATCTCAACAATTTGGCTGTGCCCACGAGAGGCACCAGAAGGTAGGAACACATGAGACAACTTGGGAGTCATTCAGCTTTTATTTTGAAGAATGGATATGTTTTTCAGAGTTAGCAATATTTTACAACTCAAAGTTGAAAGTGAAGACTCAGAATAAAACAATTCTTGAGCACAAAAATGCAATTTTGCGAATGGCGATAGGCCCAGAAAAATATGGCACGTGACCAACTTTCTTACTCAGAATCGGCAAAAGATGTGCCATTCAAAACAATTACCACCAAGTTGGAGAAACATTTCAATTCTAAATCTAACTGAGAGTGCAGTTCAATTGAAAACCTACTCTGGTGAAGTGCTGGCAATCTGTGGAGTGGAGTGCAATGTCCAATATAAGGGCAAGTCTCTCAAGTTGCTAATTATTGTAGCAAGATGTCAACAAACTAATTGTAATGAGTAAAAATTGGCTTTGCAAGTTAAAGTTTTCAAGTTAAGATGACCAGGAAGCTTGATCAGCTACTGAATAGCTGCAGCTACATTTTCCAGGACAGTTAATGAAGACATAACAAATGTGGAAGTGCATATCCGAATTAGACCTGATGAAAAGCTAGTAAATTGCAAGGCTAGGCCAGTTGTTTCTGCGCTCAAAATCTATATTGAGGAAGAACTAAAGAAACAAAGAAGAAATAGTGTGCTAATCAAATCTGACTACAATGATTGGGTAACCCCAATCATAGTATTGCCCAAATCAAACAAAACTGTGAGACTATTTGGGGACTATAAAATCACAATTAACCAGACATTGGATGATGAGCAGTATATATTACTGTCCCCAAGATTTGTATGTGGAATTAACAAGATCCAAGATATTCACAAAACTGAGTTTGTCTCATGCTTATGCACAACTCATTGCGAATTGAGAGTCAACTGTATCTCACAATAAATGTGCATGTGGGATTATACTCCTACATTAGGTTGCTCTATAACATGATGCTTTCTCCTAAAATCTTCCAAGCTACAATTTTTCAAGGATTGTTGCTTTCTTGTCCCATCCGGATGACATGTTGATCACGACTGCAACAGAAGAAAAGAAATGTTAAAAAGAATGAACACTATGTAAAGTTGAAAAGAATCAATTGTGCTTTCATGCATTCTGAGATCGTGTACCTTGGCCTGAATATCAGTGAAAAGATGCTGCAGCTATGGAAAGAAAAGATAAAGGCTATAGCCAATGCCCCAAAAGCAAAAAATGTATCTGAGCTTAATTATTTTCTAGGCATGGTGCATTAGTCATGATTTCTGCTCGAGTTTGGATGGATGTTAGCTTCACTGCGTGAGTTGTTGAGGAAAGTTGTGAAATGGGAATGGTCTAAAGTGGAACAAGATGCTTATGATGCATGTAAAAGAAACTGGACCAGTTATGCATCACTTGTTCATTATGACACAAATCACTAAATCTGACATATGATGCTTCAAACCATAGAGTTGGGGCCATGATTAGTCATGTCATGGATGATAGTTAAAAGAAGACCATTATCGTGAATGAATGCAATTATGCGCAAGTACACAAGGAAGTACTTGGAATCATTTTTGGAATCAAAATGTTTTACCAGTTTTTGTTGGATAGAAACTTCACACTCATAACAGATCATAAGCCTCTAGCAGCTATTCTGGGACCAAAGTCTGCAATACCAATGATGGCAGCATCAAGGATGCAGCAGTGGGTTATGCGTCTGATAGTATTGAACGTCACAATTTGAAAGAGAATGCTATCATATGTAGGCCATGGAGGTGCAGTCTTCACATTAGGTGTAGCAGATGATGATCTTCCAGTCACGGCAACTGGAACTCAGAAAGACTGTGTTTAGAAAAGAATGTACAAATAGAATGGCTGGACTTAGTTGACGGAAGTACAGATGAGGAACATATTTTAAAAAATGTTTATTTGCTTTATTTGAAGTTATATAGTTAGTGCAACAGAAAATAGTTCATTTAAAAGAAAAATGAAGGAGTGTACAGTATTTGTTATGAGTGTGTGCAGTTCACAAAGACATCATTAAACGTGTAAACTCGCCATCTTGGTGTCTTTCTTTGCAAGTGCCTCTAAAATATTACTGACATATAAAAATAAATCTTGCATTATTTTCCTTGAAACCATAATAATCTTTTTTTTGCATGATTACTCTAGAAATTATCAATTAGATTATTGCATTATTTTATTCTTTTATCTCACAATTCTAACTTATCTGTTTATCTATCTGAATTTAGGTGCAGGTGAAATGAGATGTTCTGATACTATAAAGATAAAGGTAACTTTGGAGGTAAGTTTCTGTATGTTTGCAAAAAGCATACATCTGCCAGATGTTGTAGAAGAGAAATAATCCATGTTTTATCTTGGAACATATTGGTAAGACTTTACACCAAGGACAGATATATTGCTGTACCTCTGTAATGTGCTTCTCACTACCACCATTAACTCGTGGGGATTTGGGTGAAGCCAGTAAGACCTTGCAAATACACAAAAGTCTCGATCCATGACAATATTTTAAATTTGGATTGCATGGGTCGGACAGAGTGCCTTAATCTCTGATAAAAGCTGACAGGAGTGTAGCCAGAAGAGTTATACATTTCCTACGTCCCTTGTGGCTGAGGGAAGTCTGCTTTTTCACCGACACCACAAGGATATATTAGACCACCCCTGGCAGGCTTCCAAAAATTTGCAGATTATGTGAAGATTTGTGTAGGTGTTAGGCATGTGGAAGAGGCTATTGCGAGCATGTTCAGACCTTGATGTGTTGGGGAATGGGCCTGCTTTATGCAAATGACATTTAACATTGTTACGAATGTCAGCAGAATCAATACTAAGCACACTTACACTCTTATAAAGAAAATAGCTAAAGCTTTGGGTGAAAGGAAAACACTGGTATATTTTGCGACTAATGGCATGAAATGCAGTGAAAGCAAGTAGGGTACCAAATTGCACGCACAGATCTTTCCACCATGCAGCCAATATTGTGTATTATGTGCTATTCCACATAGGTGCTCAATATGCTGGTACCTCTAACCTTGTAATTATAACAAATCTACTTATGTTATATTAATGTCTATCATTTATCTTACAACTAATTGCACCACTATCACGTAGTTTTGCTGAAATTGCTAGAATTCGGGGCACAGAATATTAAGATTTTCTATCTTTTCTGATCTATTTCATATACCAGCCTCAACAGCTGATATGCCAGCCCTACCATAGCAGGGATACCAAGATTTGCAGACGAACTCCAATTGTTTGTAAACAATTGGTTTAATGTGCTAAGTGAAGCAGATAACTGACTGGCTGTTCACCAACTTGTGAATATGTGGCTAACTGTAAGCTCTTTGCTTGTCATTTTACTTGTGAATGTATCACTAAATCATAAAACTGTAGCAGAGAGATGACCAACACAAGCTTTTCATTTCCAATTTCTTATGATCCCAGCTAACAATATTGAACACGTTAGATCCCACAGTAAAACCTGGCTTGATAGATTCCTAACTTTTTTTTAGAAACCATGGAAGGAAAGTTACTGGACAAATTCTCAAGAATCTGCTGATAAACTTATAACGCAGAATGAAATATTTATTAAACAAAGAAAATTGAACTATATTACGTTAGACAAAAAGGATGGAAAGAGCTCAATACAAACACAAGAATGTGATTCAAATTCACACTATTCCTTTACCTCAGCAATATCTTTACAGATATATAAACCATAGAATCCCTACAGGGCAGAAAGAGGCCATTCGGCCCATCAAGTCTGCACCAACCACAATCCCACCCGGGCCCTATCCCCATATATTTACCCACTAATCCCTCTAACCTATGCATCCCGGGACACTAAGGGGCAATTTAGAATGGCTAATCAACCTCACCCGAACATCTTTGGACTGTGGGAGGAAACCCGAGCACCCGGAGGAAACCCATGCAGACACAATGTGCAAACTCCACACAGACAGTGACCCGAGCCGGGATTCAAACCTAGGTCCCTGGAGCAGCAGTGCTAACCACTGTGCTACCGTGTCGCCAGTGAAGAATTACCATGAACTTGACATAAAGGCTTCTCACTTGGGACTGGCACAGTTGCAAATGGTTTTCTCCCAGTGAATTCCTGAGCATTCACTTGATGCTTTTCACCCAATTTGTATCTCTCCCCAAGGCACCCAAAAACCAGTCTAAACTCAGTGTTTTTTCAACTGCTGGGCAAACTAATGAGTTCCATGAACTCAGTCTTCCAGCAGCAGATCCCCAAATCTGATCACTTTTCTGAGTTTTATAACTGACCATTCAGTCAGCCACTGTGCCCCAAGGCACTGTTGTCTTTCTTCTCAGAGAGTTTAAAATTCTTGTCTGTTTGACATAGTCTGAACTCCAAAAAATTCTAACTGTCGAATTTGCGTAAAAACTGGAGTAAATCACACTGGCTTTTTCAGTGGGAGTTTAAAAAAGAATCTCCCACATCTTGTGTACTGCAGAGTGCCTCAGCGTAAATCGTGTTGAAAATCAGGGGGCGACACCTATTCCCGCTGGAGAGGCCGGCAGCATAGCGCTGAGCGGACCACTGCACACGCGCCAATCTGTCACAGCAGAGATCGGCGCATGCGTAGTCCTCCCGCACTGCCAGCCTTCCGATTGCTGGCCAGCTCGATCACTGGCCAGCCCAGTGATCTCTGCATCGCTGACCCACCCCCGCCCCTCCCCCCATCCCCCCCCAAGCCCAATCGCTGGTCTCCCGGACATGCCTGGTCCAGCCTTGACCACCCCCCCACCCCTCAGCCCTGATCTGCTGATACCCGCCACCCCCCCTCCACCACGATGGCCAGCCCCGATCGCTGGCCTCCCCCCCCTCCCTGACCGCTCCCAACTGCAGAATGGCAGTGGGACCCCCACCCCCACGGATTGCCCTTCCCAGAGGTTCTGCCCCATCAGGCCCCACCCCATTATGCCCCACACCCTTGGCACTGCCCCATGCCGTATGGGCAGTGCCAAGGTGTCCCTTGGGCATTGGGACTTTGCCCCACTGTTAGGGGGCCGAGGCTGGCACTGCCAAGGTGCCAAAGCCAAGGGGACACCCTCCTGGCGCACGACCCTCGAGGAGGCCTCAATTGCCCCCCCCTTCACTCCAACGTGGTCGGGCCGCTAGCTCCCAGCAAGTGGGAAGCTACTGTAAACGCTGCTGGAGTGAAACACTCCTGGTGGGGGAGAGGTGCTAGCGGGCCCGGAGATTTCAGTCCCTGGCCTGCTAATGACATTTGAATTATATTAAAATTAGGGGGGTACATAATTTATTCAGCTCCGCACCCTTTTCCAGCACGGAGCTGATGGCGCCGGATATCTGGTGCTGGGAGAATGCTGAGGCCCGCGAAATGGCCCCCACTAGAATCTCTAAAAAATCAGCACAGCGGGATGGGAGAATCTTTACATAAACATTTGTTGATTTTGTTTAATTTACAAAAAGATGAATAATGCAATGGTCAAAATCAATAAACCACAATGCAAACATTTTTCTGAATTCAGTCTATTAATTTCCAAAATAGAATTGGATATGTGTCTCATGAGGAAGTATTTGTCGGACTATGGAGAAAGAACAGAGGGCTGATTGAATGTGTCTTTCAAAGAACTAATGGGCATAATGTGTAGAATGGTCTCCTTTTCTGCTGTATGATTCTGAGATTTTGTGATGCAAATGATTATGTCACAGTTTGCCATCTGAAATACCAGCAATATCGCTATTGGTATTGGTTATTCATTCTAATTATTTTGTAGTTAGGTTAGCTACTTCCTGCTAAGTAATGCAGCTTTTTGCCTCATGGTAATTAGCCAGACAGGGATTTGCATGTTCTGGTATGTACTAAAAAATCTGAACTCTCAGATTCATAATTCGACCCTTTAGGCTTTGAAAAATCCTTTCAAAAATGGATGTTGACTTATATGCTAAGTGTAAAATGTTGTTGGTGTAGGTGGATTCCATTTGAAATGTGAGAAAAGTACAACACCCCGGTAATTCAAATTAAATCAATAACTCAAATATTCCGAGCGGTGCCAATCACAGTTGGATTGTGACACCACTCCTTGCAACACTAATAAATAAACTAAACTAAATCTACTTTTCTCTGCTATTTCTTTCTGGGACTTCCAATCCTGGCTTCTCCAAAAATTGAGAGCATATAGTCCCTCAAAGACCTTTATCATAGCGTTGCAGCATCGGGGAAGACAAGCGATGCCCCCTTTTTACGGCACCACTTGCCATATTCTGGTAAGCAAGTTTATATGTCCCAAAGCTTATTTGAAAAGCTATGGAGAGAAGGTAAGTTTGTAAGAGGGTGGGTGGATAAAAAGGTAGAATAGGTGAAGTAACAGAGTAAGGGGTAGGGTAACAAGTGGGTAGGGTAGCAGATGGTTGAGGTGGCGAGTGTGTAGGGTAGGTACGTGAGGTGGGTAGAGTGATATGATGGTAGGAGGTTAGTTTGGTGGGTTGGGGGATAGTTAGGTAGGAAGGGCCTGTCAGGTCGGGGACTGGCCGGATTGGGTTGGGGCTGAGTCAAGAGGTCGATGGGGGAAGTCAGTGCGGTCAGAGGAGCTAATCAGGTCGGGTCGGGTGGGATTCGGGAATCAATTGGGGTGATGGGAGGTCAGGAGTTAATCAGGTGGTGAGGGTTAGTCAGTTTGGGTCAGGGGCTAGGCAGGTCATATCAGTGGGGAGCCAGCGTTCACAGGGGAATCGGAGGGTTGTTGGGGATTAGTTGATCGTGGAAGCTGATCAAGTTGTGTCAAGGGGGGTTATCAGGGGCTTACTGTGAATCTGTGGGGAGTCAGTTCAGTAGGAAAGGAAATAGACTCCGATTTTTCTGTCTAAGGATTCCTGGGTAACTATCCAGGTAAGCAAGTCGGAACTGTCTAAAGTCTTTCACTCTAACTGAGAGACTTTTTTTGGAGGATACCAGGGAGCAATTGAGCCCATCTGAAGTTCAGACTTCCCAGACAATTCACACACAGTCAGTGAGTTAGAACTTCTAAAGGGTCCTATAGCACATCTTCTGGGCTTAGTCTGATCTCAAACTATCCAGAGACCAGATGATCTGGGCCAATGTATCACATTTATTTAATGAAATAATTATGAGATATTGTTTGAGCCCCAGTCATAATGTTTTAAAAACATGTAGATTCATCGGCTGAAATTTCTGGCTGCTCATGTTGGTGGGATCTCCTGGTCCTGCCAATGGTGCATGCTGCCGCGTTTGACTTGCTTATCCAGTATTTGAAATTTGACTTGGTTTTCAGGACTACTGACGTCCTTGCCATTATGGGTTAAAAGGAATGTTTGAGAAGCTACTGTCTTAGCAGACTCTCTGACTCCACTGGCAAGCCTGGTCTATTCAATGCACATGGCTTTCGTGTAGGTC